>NC_137085.1:7440190-8040190 GCF_951640355.1 Cnephaeus nilssonii
AAAGAGTACTTGATTCACAAGACTATGGTTCTGTTGCTTACTATGTCACTAGCTCTCTGTGTGTGTGACTGAATGCTTCATCCACCTTTCTGGGCTGAGTTAACCAGTCGGTTAAATGAGGATGATGACCAATGTCAGACCCATCATTAGAATTAGATAATTTTATGATCAATGTGAGACATTTGGAGACCCTTAAGTATTTAGGTTCTTTTTATGAGAATACTAGAGGCCCAGTGCACGAGATTCGTGCACTGGTAGGGTCCCTAGCGGCTGGCCAGGTACTCCCTCCCTTCCCCTGGCTGCTGCCGGGGCCTCCCTCCTTTCTCCCCCTGCCCCCACCCGCCTGCCTGCCACCAGCCTGGGTCTCCCTCCCTTCCCCTGGCCGGTCCCGCCCCCTGGCCGAACTCCTGGAAGAACTCCTGGTGGAGGGGACAATTTGCATACTACACTTTTATTATATAGGATTGTAGGTAAGGCAGATGATTCATCAAACATTAGTTGAATGTTTACCTTGTTCCTGGTAAAGTAAGAGGTCCCTGGGATGCGTTGACAAAAGGAGAGCTCTGGCCTCAGGAGCCAGCTTAGTCTCATGAGATAAACAGACCATGCTCCAAGGACAGGAGCATTTGGAAAGCCAAAGAACGGGTCAGGCCTAGACTACAGTCTTGGTGGAGAAGTTAGTGGAGTCTCAATTAAGCCAGGTCTTGAGGGATGAGGAGGCTCTGGCTGGAATGTTTCTGGTTTAGTTTTTCAGTGCTGTTCATGCCCCTGCCCACGTGGAAGTGTATTTTCCTCAGAAGGTAAGATAAGCCTCTCACTACCCTCTTCATCACCCTGCTTCAGGTAGCTGACTACCCTTCCTAGAAACCTAGAAATGCCGATTCAGGTCTTACATATTAGAAACCAGGTGCCATATCTAATGCCATGTAAAATTCTTTCTCTTGGAAGATTTCTGCTTGTCCTCCTCAAGAGCCAGCTCAGTTGTCACCTCCTTCATAATATTTCCTTGACTCACCTGACAGTGGCTTCCTCCTCTGTACTTCCCCAACACCTTGTTTATGCCTTTTTGGAGTACAGTTTTTTCTGTCTGTCTTTCTCCCATTTGGTTCAGTAAGTATTGGGAAGGAAAGAAAGAGGGAGGGAGGAAGAAATCTACATCCTGGTGGGTTATATTTTAAGTAATTAAACCGACTCTAATGATAACAATAATCATAGCAACTGGCATGTATTTGAAAATTTACTATGTTCTAGGCACAATTCTAAGTGCTTTGCATGCCAACATAAATTCTGAGAACAGCCCTGTGAGGAGATGTTATGATAATCTCCAGTTTGAGAGGCGAGGAGACTGAGGCACGGGGAGGTTGCCTTGCCTGAGGTCGAATAGCTGGGAAGTGGAGAGTCAGCCTTGGAGCCCAGGCAGCAGCTCCAGGCAGTGTCCTTAATCTCCCAGTTACACTGTGTGATGTGTGAAGGGCTCCCAGAGGTCTTCCACTTGTTACAGTGAGGTTAATTTCCAGCCAGTTTTTAAGTGGCTTCGAGTTTTCCCTAAGGAATTGGCTGCAAAGGTGATGATCATTCCTTTTGCCCTGAGGTTTTCATAAAGTCCTTTTGCCAGTAGAATATTTGTAGCTGAAGCCATTTAGGAGACAGTGAGGTGCTTAGGGACAGAGTGCTGCTGCTCTACGGATGACACCATGTTTTATGTGCTGCTGTGTTGCAGGGAGCAAGCTCTGTTTTCCCAGGCCCTGGTGATTGAGGGACACGAGTGAGAGTAAGCAGATTGCAGTTTAGTCTTGGAAAGACTGAGGTAATTTGTACAGACAGTAAGTATTTAGACTTGACTAGGAGAAAGAATGTTGCTTGTAGAAAAAGAAAAATACTTAAGGATATTTTGTGTGCAAAACAAAGGGTCTTTCTGTGACGTTGGTAATGTCCAGGTGATTCTTTTCAAAGAAAGATTATTTCCAACCTGAGATTTCTAAACCATTTAAAGGTAGTTGACGGGATAGTTGATAGTTTCTTCTCTTTCACCAGTTCTAAGGTCATCCAGCGATTCCTTCCCAGGGTCTGTCAGATGGGACACTTCTCAGATTCACTAGACCAGTGATGGCGAACCTATGACACGCGTGTCAGCACTGACACGCGTAGCCATTTCTGATGACACGCAGCCGCATGCCGAGGATAAAACATTTGCTGCTCCTGAGGATGAAACATTTGCGAAATAATGTTTTTTCCTCAAAGTGACACACTACCCGAGTTATGCTCAGTTTTTTGGCGAAGTTTGACACCAAGCTCAAAAGGTTGCCCATCACTGCCCTAGTCCCTCCCTGGTTCCAGGACCTTCTCACATCCCAGCTGTGTCATAGCAGCAGCTTTGAGGCCGCTCTCCCTGCCATTTGTCTCCTCTCCCTTGGCATGTCCTGTACAGTGGCGGCCAGATGAAATACCCCCACTTCCCTGAGGTAGAAAAATGCACTAACATTTTTCCTATGTACTTTTCTCCCCTTACTGTTACTTGTTTGGTTTAGTTTAGTTTAGTTTTTTCTTCTTTTGTTTTATGTTGTTCTCATCTGTACATCTCCTTCAGGATAACTTTTGTTTGTTCTCGACATGACACCTGTCCTTGGAGAGGTGTTTTCTGCCTTTTCTTGGCTCAGAGTCATGTTCATCTAGAGCCGGCCTCCTTTTCTCTGTTATTCAGCGGCAGTTCCCTAGAGTTCCTTCCAACACAAAGCAGGGGAGGAGGAATAATTGGGAATGGGAATGTAGTCTCTGCCCTGGAGCTGTTTGTCCTTTAGGAGACAGCACCTTGGAGCAGCAGCTGTTCCCAGCACTTCAGCCACAGCTGGTGCTTAGAGGTCAGACATGTACCAGACTGAACTGAGCTACTCTAGGTGCCCCACCTTTAAGCAGATACAGACGTGCCCCCTCGCAATTTTTATTTCATTTCATTTAGTGAAAACTTACCAAGCCCCTATTTGCTAGGGATACAGTGTGAACAAACTACTACTATCCCTGTTCCGTTCTAAAGAAACTCCTGGACTAGTAGGTACTCAAACCATAATGAAGAAGCATTAAGAAAATTTTAAATTAAAGACAACTTGCAAATAAAAGTGTCATTGGACCCCTTTTTGAGCAGTAGATGCTAAATCATCTTTACATCGTTTAGCATAATTTAGTTTTAGTCTATGTGTAATTTTGCATTCTGCTTTTTCACCTACCTTGGTAATCATTGAATTTTTGTATAATGCAAGTCATTTCTTTTTCAGTGACTAGCTTTTATTCCTTTGAGCAGATATTCCACAGTTAACATGCCTCTGTCTTAGAGGTTGCTTCGTAAACAGTCTGATGGAGAAGGTAAAGGTAGGAAGTGGTTTATCAAAAGGCAATAATCTTGGTGAAGATACAGTGGTAGGAGTCAGTTTGGCATGAATATACAGTGGAAGGTAATTCTCTTGATTTTTTTTTAAAAAAATTGAGCAGTGGTAATAGGGGAACCCAGTGGTAGTTCATATCTAAGAGTTTTAATTAAGTTGTGATATATTGGGAAACTTCTCTCATCTTCTAGAAGAAGCTTGTGCCACTAATAATGTTTGAGTTAAGTGGGGCTGTTGGAAGCTCCTGGCTTTTGTTGTAAATAGACATTTAAGAACATCTGATGGTAAAATTAGCAGGACTCAATTTGTGCCTGGCCCTGTGGAAATAGTAGGCTGCATGGTGGAATTTTAGGAGAACTGTGTACCCCTGATTAAATGGGAAAAGAGTGAGGATTAGGCTGAAGAGAATGAATCCAGCAGTAGATTGGGTGGTTCTATCTGTGGACTAATTAGAGAGGGGATGGCCTTTCCTTCCACACATTGTCCTGGAGAAAAGCAGATGACCAGCAGTCAAAGATGTGTTTTCCTGCCCCAAAGTTCTATCCTCTCTTGCTTGTAAATCCTTCTGATGAATACTTTGTTTCCTCCTCTGAGAAAAAAAGAAAAAGGAAAGGAGGGGATAATAATACCCAATGGATGTGGTTATTCTGAAGGTTAAATGGAAAACACTGTCCTGGCCATTGTGGCTCAATGGTTGAGTGCCGACTTATGAACCAGGATGTCACGGTTTGATTCCCAGTCAGGGCACATACCTGGGTTGTGGGCTCGATCCCCAGTGTCGCCCATGCAGGAGGCAGCCAATCAATGATTCTCTTTCATCATTGATGTTTCTATCTCTCCCTCTCCCTTCTTCTCTGAAACCAATAATAAATAAATAAATAAATAAATAAAGCCTGTGAAAGTGCTTTGGAGGCTGCCTGCTGTTACCCTAATAATGAGTCATTATACTGAGCCTCATGTTTTGAGACTTTGACTTTCTAGCTCCTCTGTAACCCTTCATCAAGCATTACCAGGATTATATTCCAAGGAGAAGTTTAAACCATGCCTAATTTCACCAGTACTTGGTTTGCCCAAAGGAAATGGGCTTTTGAAGCTAGTTAGAAAGGTGGTGAAACCATAACTGTTTCTGTGGGATTTCCCCCCTCTTCTCCACCTATTGAAAAGTGTATTTGTATGTTTTATAAGACTCTCCTACAAGTCTAATTTGATGACAAGAATTGCCATTATTGCTAAATTTATTACACTTTCACCTCTTTTCCCTGAGTGACTCATTATTGAGTCCTGGAAATGCAACTGTGTTTTTGTTTAGGAGGAGGTAGTGGTGAGGGAGAACTTGGGGATGACTTTTAAATAAGAGAACTTTGTATTATTTTCTCTGTCTGGAGGCAATAAATCTGTTTCAGCAGATTAAATACAGACTTCTTTATAAAGCCCTGTTTTCTCAAACCTCTTATCAGCAGCACTTGGCAGTAATCACACCTACGGAAACTTGTAATTTTCCTCAAGGAGGTGACACTGACAGAATTAAAAATGAAGGAGCCCCCCTGAAAAGCAAGTTCATTACAAATTAACAGTGGTCTTAGCAAAGCAGTGGGCTAAGGCGTGTCAAATAGCAATATGGATAAAGAAACCCAGCATTTTAAACTGTCAGAGCTGGGAGCAGGGCTAGCCTGCGAACAAATTAATCACATATTGTCAAGGCAAAGTTGCATCAAATTAACACATCGGATTCCAGCATATTAATGTTAGAATGCTTTCACCTGATTATTACTGCAAACCATTGCCACTCTCTGAATGCAAAGATATAATTAAATTGCTAAATAGAAAGTGCATATAATATCTCCACATGCATTTAGGATGCATGAGCTGAAAAGTGCACATCCTAGGAACTGACAGATTCTATTTGTAGGGGAAAACTTTACTTTTTTCCCCTTTTATTTACTTGAGAGTACTAGAGTATGAAATTAGAAAAGTTAGTTATGTTGTTCATATCCTATATGAGTTAGATGAAATACAGGTTTAATTTAACTGATTTGCTACATTGGCTATGAGTGCATAATTACCTCTGTATTTTTCTGGAAGAGAAATGGGAAAATGTTGCACAATAGTCCTTTGCAACAAAATTGCTCATTACACATAATCCTACTGGTGGGTTTGGAGAAACTAGACTGACTGTCTATTCTGACAACTGTCTTTTGTATATAGGGATTACTTTCTGGCTTTGCTCAACCTATGTGTGTGTTATGATTGTCAAAATGAGAATTCTGGCAGAAGCCCAGCTGTGGTTGACCTTTCTGATCAAGAAGACAGCCCAGCAGGAAGAACTTGCTTTTTCTTAGCCCTGCTTATTTATCCCGAGTTAGACTTGGGCAAAGCCTTCTGGCTTGCTGTCTCTGCTACTGACATTTAGCCTTGCTGTCTTTGTTACTCAGACGTCAGCCTGACTACTCTGCCTCTGTCCTCTACCAAGTCTGTTGGTCCTCTGCATTTAAAATCTTAAAACTCACCTTCTTTCATGAAGCCCCCTTTAGTAGTAACCCAGGCATTCAAGACTTCTCTCTTCAGCTTTGGGATAGAGCAGTCTTGATTTACAAATCTCACTTAACAGCAGTGAAGGACTTTGTAAGCCTAAACAAGGAAGTAGTGATCACCAGGAGCCAGCATGGGTTCACTCAGAACCAGGTAGGATACTTAGTTAATTAAAGTACCATGGTCATGATGTTCTGAATTTCAGTAAAGCACTAACTATTTTAATAGGATCTTGCACAATATTCTTATAGGCAAGCTAGAGAGAAGTTAGCTTGCACTGTTGTGGTCAGGTGGACTTGCACCTGGCTGAGTGACTAAGCAGAGTGCTGATTAATGGATTCATGTCAAACTGGAGAGCTATCTGTTGTGGCAAGCTACGGGGCTCTGTGTCTTCATTGCTATCAGGGACTTGAATGGGAACATGGATGATAGCTGATCACATTTGTGGAAGACAGAAACTGGGAAGAGTAGCAGGCATGTACAGTGACAAAGTCAGGGCCTGAAGTGGTCTTGACAGGACAAAACGATACTTGCACTTAGGTCATAAAATCAATCATTTATATAGAGGGTGGTGGTGGAGAAAAGGAAGGGGAAGATAAGGTTTAACCAATGAGTACATGAAAGAAAAGATCTGGGGCCATGGTTGGTTGTAAGCTCAGTATGATTCAGCAGAGCCAGATAGTTGAAAGAAAAACTCATTCATTCATTTCTCCTATATTTCTTGAGTGCCTCTATGTGCCAAGAGCTTTGCTAAATGTTGAAGATACAATGGTTAATGAGATAGATATAGTCCCTAATCTTATGAAATGTGTAATCTTGTAGGGGATTGAGACAATTACAATCCAGGGTAGTAAATGCTAGGAGAAGGAAAGTTCATTAGGCTGAGTTCCTTAGAGCAGTGGTTGGCAAACTGCGGCTCGCGAGCCACATGCGGCTCTTTGGCCCCTTGAGTGTGGCTCTTCCACAAAATACCACAGCCTGGGTGAGTCTATTTTGAAGAAGTGGCGTTAGAAGAAGTTTAAGTTTAAAAAATTTGGCTCTCAAAAGAAATTTCAATCATTGTACTGTTGATATTTGGCTCTGTTGACTAATGAGTTTGCCGACCACTGCCTTAGAGGAAAGCATCTGGCCTGGACTTGGGATGGGAAAGTATTAGGGAAGACCACTTACATGAACCCTAAGCCAAACCTCGGAGGATGGGAGGGAGTTAGTCCAGCAAGAGATTTCCAGGCAGGGTAAATTCTGGTGTAAAAGTCTGAGGAGAGAGAGAGAGAGAGAGAGAGAGAGAGAGAGAGAGAGAGAGAGAGATAGATAGATATTCTGGTGAATTCTGGGAAAGAAAAATGGTTGAGTGTGCCTGGAACATAGGGAAGAGGCAAGAGATGAGGCTTTGATCTGCTTCTAATCATATTTTGAGCAAGGAATTGACATCCTTAGGTCTGAATAAATCATTATGCCTCCAGTTAGCAAAAGCAGAGAGTTTGGTTTTTTAAAAAATATGTGTATGCTTTTTTAATTGATTTTAGAGAGAGACGAAGTGAGAGGGAGAAGGAGAAACATCGATCGGCTGCCTCCCGTATACACGGGAGGGCCTGCAACCTGAATATGTGCCCTGACCGTGAATCGAACCACAACAGTTTGGTGCCTGGGACGACATTCAACCAACTGAGACACACCGGCCAGGGCAAAAGTAGAGAGTTTAGTGTGAGTTCCTGTAAGGCAAACATTGACAACTATAAACAGCCTTTATTCAGACAAAGACCATTAGAAGGGACTGGGAACGAGGGTATATGAGTTCAGATTTACAGAATCCATCTGGAAAAGGACGAACCAGGAAGATCTGAGCATTGCCTGAAAATAGCAGGAAGGTTCTCAGGTAGGAGAGGGCTCTGCATGGCTCTGCCAGGCTGGGCACAGCAAAGCGAATATTATTCATCTTCCCATGGTTAAGTGCTCAGTGGTGGCTATTGTGGGAGGCGGTGTAGTAAACAATGAGAGCCCTAACTCCCTAGACTTGCATTGAAATCCCAGGGCTGCTGCACTGCCTTAAACAAAGGATTTCCTCTCTCTGAGCCTTAGCAGCTTCATCTATAAAATAATTAAACCACCTAGTTTTTGGAAGGCCAAAAATAGTATATTACAAGCACCTGGCACAGTAGGGATTTAGTCAGTTACTGTAGTAGGTCAGGGTTCCTAGACCCTCGGCTGTCTCAGAGTTTACAGGAGTGTAAATGTCATCACCTCCTGGCACTGATGCTTCCCTTTCTACTTTGTAGGAGATCTGATCTAAGGCCTTAGCTGACTCCAGGGTCAGTGCCTCCTGCCTCACACTCCTCCATTCTATAATTCTACATAATCAGTCTTCGAGCTCAGTCAAGCCTGCAAACTGATTTCAATATTCATGTCACTGAATATGTTTGAGTTAAGTGTGTCGCAAAAGCCGTGTTTATTGTCCTATAAAGACATATGAAATGATTTTTGTATTATCCATGGCTCTGCCTGCCTCTGCTAGTATAGGTGAGTGAACTATCCCCACATTAAGTGTACAGTACATTAGTTAACTCTATGCACATCGTTGTACACAACTGTCTAGAACTTTTTCATCTTACAGAACTAAAACTCTGTATCTATTGGACAGCACTTCCTCTTTCTCCCTCCCCTTCAGTCCCTGGCAACTACCATTCTACTTTCCATTTCTAAGAGTTTGAATATTTTAGATACCTCATATAAGTGGAATGAATCATTTGTCTTTTTGTGACTGGCGTATTTCACTACGCATAATGCCTCAAGATTCATCCATGTTGTAGCATGTGACAGGATTTCCTTATTTTTTAAAGGCAGGATAATATTTCATTGTATATATGCATCATATTTTCTTCATTCATCTGTTGGTGATATCACTGGTTACACTGATTTACAGATGGAAAACTTCTCTGGACCTCAGTTTTCTCTCCTTTTTAGTGTGTTAAGAGGATGAAATGAGATAATACATGCCCACCTTGAAGTAAGCACTCAATAAATAATAGCTGCTATTATTACTCTTGTCTTATTGTTTTTTATTTCATGTTTTAAATAGGTAATATTTTTTAAGGTTCAAAAATGTAAAGAGGTATTATACAGTGAAAAGTCTCTCCCTCCTAGCCCCTATTCATCTAGTGCCTACCCATAACCATTTTACTAGTTTGTTGTATGTCTTCCAGAGTGTCCATATGCAAATATGAATATACTACTGGCCCAGTGCACAGATTCGTGCACATTGAAAGGAAATTAATTAGAAGAAATATTTTAATATCGCTATTTTCCCTTTCTCTATAATAGAAGTGTCAACCAAATTCACGATCGACAATGACAGATCAAAACACAAACGTGCAATTGGCGCCAGCGAGAGCTTTATATGTATGTGCATGCGCGAGTCAGCTTAGCCTTTTATATATATAGAATAAACTTGCTTAATTAGACCTGCTTCCTGATGTAGCTAAACTTTTTCCAGCCCAGTGAAGCACCCCAACTTCTCTTTCAGGTAATTGTCAGCAACACAGCAGTAAATATCAACATGAGGGAGAACAAAGGGTAAAATATTTAACTGCAGCAGTGTTTGACTATATTCTGCACAGTGAGAAAAACTGAAGTAATTTTCAAGGTCCACCATTTCTTAATTCTTTTTAGTCGGGTCAAGTTTCTAAACTTTCTAAATCTCCATTTTCCTTCTAATGAAAAGAAAATAGGATTCCATCAAGTCTCCTGTCTACCTACTCCAGGACTTCTTTGAGGATCAAATGAGATGAGGCACGGGAAAATGCTTCACAGACATTTGGTTAAAGTGTAAAATGTTTGCACCTGGCTATAAAGCAAGTCATGTTCCTGGGCTGAAGAAACTACAAGGAGGCTAGTTGTCGCTAGGGAGAGGAAGCCGGATGTTGCTATGTGACATCATTACCTGGTGCCCACAGCAACCGTTTCCAGGCTGGGCTGGGCTGTGGGCCGCATTTTGCGCCATGGGGTCTCGGCAGTGTTGGCTGCGATTTGGTGGGCTGTCGCTCCGGGTGGTGGCCTGTGTCCCACTTGGGGGAAGCCGAGTATTGCTTTGTGGGCACCAGGTCCATGGTGCCATTTCTCTGTAAATGGCCAGTGCACGTCACAACAGCTCCTGCATTGAACGCCTGTGCCCTGGTGGTCAGTGCACATCATTATGACCGGTCGGATGGACAGTTAGCATATTAACCTTTAATATATAGAGATATTTTTATTTTTCCTCCCCTTTCACACAAACCGTAACATACTATAATTAGCATTGCTCAAAAGCTTATGTTTTTACTTAACAATATAACTTGGAAATCTGTCTATCTTAGTGCCCAGAGAATGTCTCATTTCTTCATGTTACTGCATAGTATTCCATTGTTTGGAAATATTATATTTCTTTAGCCTGTTGATGGAGACTTGAGTTGTTTCTAATCTTTTGCTATTACAAACAAGGCAGCAGTGAATAATCTTGCACATATGGCATGTTGCATGTGTGCAATTATATATGTAGGATAAATTCCAAGAAGCAGAATTGCTGGGTCAAAGGGAATATGCATTTGTAATTTTTGTAAGTATTGCCAAATTGCCCTCCATAGGGATTGTGCCAATTAACTCCCACCAGCAAAATATGAGAGTGCCTGTTTCCTCACAGCTTCACCACAGAATTTATCAAATGTTTGGATTTTTGCCAATCTAATAGGTGAAAAGTGAATCTGTGTAATTTTAATTTGCATTTCTCTTATGAATGAGGTTGAGCTTTTCCAGTGTTTAAGAACCTTGGCAGTTCTGTGAACTTCCCAGATGTATTGGATTCTCCATTTTTTTCTTATTTTCTAGTAGTTCTTTATATATTAGGGAGATTAGTCCAATTCAATGTGTATCCCTTGACTTGGTTTACAGATTTTTGAACTATATACAAATTTATTTTATGTAATGTAATTTATCATAATTTTTTCCTGTAAAGCTTCTGGATTTTGGATTCATTTGTTTGGACAGGTTTTTATTATCATTATTATTATTATTTCATATGTACTGCATATTTACAAACATATTCCTAAATATTTGCAGTTGCTGCTATTGTAAATGGGGTCTCATTTTCTGTTATGTTTCTAGCTATTGTGTATAAGAAGGCTGCTGATTTCTGTGTTAATTTTGTATTTCTTTACATGAACAAATTTTCTATTTATAGTTTTTCATTAGTTCTTATAGAATTTCTGTAAATACATGAATATTAATAATATATAATAGTATGTAGAATAATGTGGTGATCTCTTTCATTTTCATGTTTATACCTCTGACTTTCTGGCCTACTGTTGTTGCTGTTATTGTAATCACTACTGCTACCACTACCACTACAGAGGTTGGCATTAAGCTACAAGTTGGCATTAATTCAGTGAACACCCTTATGCCTACTACCTATATTCATGAATTACCATTTTTTCCATATTTGCTTTATTTATTTTATTTAGCCATTTCAGAATTGCGATTCACTCTTAAATACTTGAGCTTACATCTCCTAAGGATAGTGACATTCTCTTAATCAGAGTATCAGATCACATCTTGGATAATATTTTATACTATCTTCCTTACTCTTACCTATATTTTTAATACTTTAAATTTTTTCTTTATTATTTTATATTTTGTTTATGATCATTCTGTTAATTGTGCATCTTTTTTTATAATGCCTTCTATGTTTTGTGATTTGGGCTGTAACAACTTATTTCTTGCAGCTTTTTCTGTTGGAATTATTTGAGTCATGTAGGTTCACCCTGAGAGGGTTTGTTTGCTTCTGCCTTGTACCTCAGTGTACTACCAGCCTAGGACAACTTTAAATTCTTGGTATGTGTCTTTCTGGTCCATCAGATAATGTGAATTTGATATGAAAATCTTAAATGAAGATTGGTTTGTGGTTATAAAATCTCAGGAGAAAAAAAAAATTTTGGCAGGCAGTTTTCCTTGTCGGCTGCGGGGTGGGGGTATTTCTAATTTAGTCTCACACATAGGTCTTTAGGGTTCCAGCTTTATTATAGATTATGGATGGGCTGTCCTGTGTATTCAGCTGACCAAGAAAGCAGAACACTTAATATCACTTGTTTGGCAAATATCATTATTGAGGCAAAACATTGTGTTCTGTTTTCCTTTCTGGGTTCTGCCTTTCACTTTGGGGCCTTTGTGAATTTCTTAGACACTCACCAGTTTATTGAGTCAGGTAAAATAAGTGTTTTTATATTTTATCAAAACCTTTTTTTTTTTTTCTGTTAGGGTACATATTTTGTCATGTGGCTGAAATGGAAACTCTCGTAAAATAGGACCTTTTTTGTTAATGTGTTGTCTTAAATAATGTAGAAAGAATGCATATTATAGAAGAAAGAGAAAGAGAGACAATTCATGCCAAGGTATATCATGGTTCTTTGAAAATATTGATTCAAAATACAATACAAGGCTCCCTCCCCCCTCAAAAATAAAAAAAGCTTTTAAATTATATTGGAGAGAATTATAATAGTAAAGAATGTGGTCATTTGAGTCAGTCAGACCTGGGTTTTCAGCTGAGTCCTCTATCCGTGTGACCTTCCATAATTTCTTTAATTTCTTAGCAGTTTATTTATCTGTAAAATGAGGTGAGGGCAGGTTTGAGGATCAAAAGATATAGTATATTGTTTATAGTATACTAGTGGCCCGGTGCACGAAATTCATGCACTGAGGGGTGGTGTTCCCTCAGCCCAGCCTGCACGCTCTCCAATCGGACATCCCTCTCGCAATCTGGGACTGCTGGCTCCTAACTACTCACCTGCCTGCCTGCCTGATCACCCCTAACTGCCTTTGCCTGCCTGATCTCGCGCCCAACTGCCCTCCCCTGCTGGCCTGATCTCGCGCCCAACTGCCCTCCCCTGCCGGCCTGGTTGCCCTTAACAGCCCTCCCCTGCCAACCTGATCTCGCCCCCAACTACCCTCCCCTGCAGGCCTGGTTGCCCCCAACTGTCCTCCCCTGCCAGCCTGATCTCGCCCCCAACTTCCCTCCCCTGCCGGCCTGATTTCGCCCCCAACTGCTCTCCCCTGCCGACCTGATCACCTCTAACTGCCTCTGCCTGCCTGATCACCCTTAACTACCCTCCCCTGCTGGCCTGATTTCACCCCCAACTGCCCTCCCCTGCAGGCCTGATCTTGCCCCCAACTGCCCTCCCCTACCAGCCAATTTGGTTCTGATTGGTCGGTTTCTACGCCAGTCAGCATCAAAAGCTCCACCTCCTAGGCAGCCATTGGCTCCTCATAGTTCACCCAGATTTGGTTCTGATTGGTCGGTTTCTATGCCAGTCAGCGTCTCTGGGCCTATCTCCAGGCCTGATCAGAGAGGCGGGGTTGATCAGCAGCCCCCACGGAGGCCCTGAGAGAAACAGAGGCGTGGCTGCTGGTGAAGCCTGGAGAGAAAGAAAGAGGCAATGGCTTATCAACAGCTGCCACGGAAGCTGCGGATCAGACCCTGCCTCTCTCTTCGGTCCTCTCTCTGGGCCTGATCCGCAGCCCCCTCCGCAGTCAATGCTGGGTCGCCACAGCAACCCAGCACTGACTGCAGGACTGACTTCCGGTGTTCAGTCAAGCCTTCGGTCGGTCGTTATGGACCCTGGGTTTTTATATGTTAGGATAGAAGGTTCAGCCTAGTGCCTGACACACAGAGTAAATGTTAGCTACTTGTAGTTTTAATCATTCTCTTTCCAGAGTGAGTGTTCAAGGTGTCAATACATAGTGCTAAATGTAAAACATCTCACATTATACATGATATAGCATACAATTGAATATGGGTTTGTGGGAGATACTACTATAAAGGGAAAAACAAGAAAGGTACTTTGGGGCCAAAGGATAGGAGGAAAGCAGAATGAAGGTTGGCAGGTGACCAAGGCAAGGAAGCCCTCTGGCTCCCCTCAGCTTTCCAGAAGGATTGCGTAAGGATATTTTCCACTCTGGCTTTTTCTTTCGTGTTCTGTTCAGTTCAGGAACATATACTTCCTATCCCTTTGAGTCAAAGGAAGCTTCCTATGGCCCGAAGGAGCTAGGGTACTTTTAGAGAAGGAAGCTTGTTCCCTTCTACAGGGACCTCAAGGGTAGGTAGGGATTTTGATTCTTACCAGTTCAGCAAGTAATCATTTGGCGTCCCCAGAGTTCTGGAAGTATCTTATTAGAAAAGAGACATAGTTGCATTTTACTGAATGGGAAATTTCTAATCCGTAGAATACAGAAATATATACCTACCATGTAGCATTAGCACATAACAAGCAGTATGACGTGTTTAGACCTTTTCCTCTTCCACTTGGGATGACTCAGTCTAATTCTTGTATCACTTTTTCATTAGACTACACTGTAGTGGAGCATCAGAAATAAGAGGGAATTATGCAGCCCACCTCTATCTAACCTTTTGCTCTTTATTTTTGCATACCCAAAAACAAGAAAAGTGTGTCTTATTCATTGTCTTTGTATATTTCTCTTGGTACCTCTATTGTCACTTCGGTTTTTAGTAAAGGAAATTGGCTTATTTGAAACGCTTGTCTTAATCCTCTATGGAAATATCAGTTTATGGGAAGGTTAAGGCAGCTCATTTGGGCTCCTCTCAGAGTCTCCGTTGCAATTGTCGGAAAGGAACCCCCAGGGAAACCCCGGAGCACAGTCAGTGGCTGCGGGAAGACAGCAAGCACTCCAGATGCTTTATCAGGTGCTGTCTGGAGAGCAGAAATAATGGTCTGAAGGCAGAAATGCTGATGTCTCCACTTTCCCAACTTAGCACAAACATCTTCTTTATCTTTGGTGGATTTTGGTGCCACAGAGGCGGCTCTAAGAAGCCTTAAATGCAAGTGTGATTGCTTTTAGAATCCCAGCTTTCAAGGCTTTAAAAGCATGGCATTTGGGGGTTTCCTTGACTTGAATTCCTTTTTTAAAGGAAGTGGATTCATAGCATCCTCTGTCAGTGCCATTTCTCTTTCTGTGATGACTTGTTCACTGTTTACATCAAAGGATTCAGGAAGTGAGAGAGGTAAACATAAATAGATAAATGAACAAACAAATAAATAAAAAGGTTGCTGCCTTTGTCACACAGCAAAAGGCCTGACTGTAACATAATGGGAACACAGCAGCTGTTTGAATAAAACTTTTAAGGTTTGTTTTTTTTCTGGAAACTTCGAAGCATGTCTGATTTTTTTCCTCTTTGAATAACACTGTGATATGGGAGAAGTACTCTAGAATGCATGGTTGCAGTGGGACTTTTGAATGGATCACTGTTCCAGTAACTGCAGGTGCTGGTATGAAATGCTCTCACTGCTGCCCACTGACATGGTCATCCTTTGGAAGGCCCAGAAGATGATTTGTAAATTATTTGCTTCTTGTCCCCATTCAGTTTTTTTAAAAACCATCTTAACTATTTTTAAGTTCAGTGGTATTAAATACATTCATAATTTATATAACCGTCATTACCATCTGGCTCCATAACTCTTTTTATCTTGTAAAACATTGTTTTATCATCCTATATAATAAAAGGCTAATATGCAAATCCATCGAACAGTGGAACAACTGGTAACTATGACCCACACTGACCACCAGGGGGCAGATGCTTAATGCAGGAGCTACCCTCTGGTGGTCAGTGCGCTCCCACGGGGGAAGTGCTGCTCAGCCAGAAACCGGGCTCATGGCTGGTGAGCACAGCGACGGTGGCGGGAGCCTCTCCCACCTCTGCGGCAACCCTAAGGATGTCTAACTGATGGTGGACATCCCCTGAGGGTTCCCATACTGTGAGAGGGTGCAGGCCAGGCTGAGGGACCCTCTGAGTGCACAAATTTTGTGCACTGGGCCTCTAGTTAAATAACTCCTCATTCTCTCCCTTCCTCCAGCCCCTGACAGCCACCATTCTACTTTCTGTCTTTATGAATTTGACTACTCTGAGTATCTCATATAAGTGGAATCATGCAATATTTGTCTTTTGTGACTTGACTTATTTCACTTAGCATAATATCCTCAAGGTTCATCCATGTTGTAGCATATTGCAGAATTTCCTTTCTTTTTAAGGCTGAATAACATCCCATTGTATGTATATACCACATTTTGCTTATTCATTCATCCATTAATGGAACTTGAATTGCTTCCATGTTTTAGTTATTGTTAATAATGCTGCTATAAACATGGGTGAACAAATAACCTCTTCAAAACCCTGCTTTCCATTCTTTTGGATATATGCCCAGAAGAAGAATTGCTGGATCATTTGGTAATTCTATTTTTAATTTTTTAAGAAACCACTAAAAATGGGAATTGAACCAATGACCTCTTGGTAAATGGGTCAACATTCAACCACTGAGCCACACTGGGCTATGACCTTGACTCTTTCAAAAAAGGCACTGTAGAGTGAAAATAAGTAAACTAGGCTCTGCCTTCAACCCATTTTACATGGCCCACTATTTCTTGAGCATTGTCGATGCAGCGAGTGTGCTAGGTGCTTTACCCACTTTATCTCAGTGTCCCTATAATCAGAGCAGGGGCTAAAATCCTTCGCAGGATGGAAGGAAACTGAGGCTAAATGGAATTATACAAGACCCTTTATCTTGCTTTGGGGTACAGGTCTTTTCTACACCTTATTTCCTTTTCCAATTATTAGGTTCTCATAGAAAGGAAATAAGAATAGCCTTTTCTACAGAATAATCTATAGCATACTTTGGTGTGTTATCCCTACTGGGGTTTTTTCCCTTTCTTTTCCCACTTTCATTCCCTTTTGCTCTTTCCTTTCCCCTTTTCCTTCCCCCTTTTCCTTCCTCCCCCTATTTCTTTCCTTCCCTCTGCCATACCCCCTTTACTGTCAACCTCTTTCTCTTTCCTTTTTTTAAAATTTATTTTTATTGGTTTCAGAGATGAAGGGAGAGAGAGAGAGAGAAAAACATCAATGATGAAAGAGAATCATTGATTGACTGCCTCCTGTGTGCCCCAACCCAGGCATGTATCTTGACCAAGAATTGCACAGTGGTCTCCTGATTCATAGGTCTACCACTGAGCCACGCTCATCAGGCTCTTTCTTTTCTTTCCTTCTTCTCTTCTCTTCTGTTTTCCTTTTTCCTTTTCCTTTTCCTTTTCCAACATTCTTAATGAAGTTTCAATGCCAAGATTAGGAATCTGTTTAATGTATTTCTTGAAGGAAATTGGATTCTTGTAATATTCCCATTTGATTTTTTTTTTCTAGCACTAAAGATTTTCTCAGTTTAATTTGCTTTCAGAGGAATTGCCATATTTTAAAAATAATGTACCAAAACAGTTAGATTTATTTCCTATTAGTTTCAAAAAGAGTGACCTCAAATTTTGAATGGAGTCTTTTAAATAATAAGATTTGGAAGTAATTGCTTAATATGTGAATTCAAGGTAATGATAATGATAATGTACTGATTGACCCAGTACCCTACTTATTCCTAACCTAGATACCTAAAATCAGCTTCTTATTCGCTCCATGAACTGTGTTGGTGAAACCTCTTGTTTGCAGCTGGAGCTTGCACTTGATTCCTTTGTTGTTCCATTGTTTCCTTTAGGGTGAGGGAGAATAATTAAGGAGAACATCTTTTCTGAGCAGCTGGAATCAAATTCCAGCTGACTGCAGCACCTGTGAAGATGGCACCTCTGCCTCTGGGTGGCAGGGTGGGATGCCAGCCGTGGAGCTTGCGACAATGGGCTCCAAAGTGCAGAGACGTGGCCATGCCGCACCACTCCTGCCCTTCTGTGAGCTTCAGATGGCAGTAATATCAGTGAATGCAAAGTGTCTGCTTTAGACTAATTAGAGGAATGATTTGTGAAACGGCGGCTATTTATTTAATTAATCACCAGCACAAAGCCATAAAACCCATATTTTAAAAATCCCTGTTAGTTTGCCATGTGGTTAATAGATTGGGGCACATTAACAAGTGACATGGTGATGTATTAAAAATGTTCCACCTAAGGTTTTTTTAGGAAGGAACGGAAGCTGTCTGCTTCAGATGCTCAAGTATAACCTGCCAGGATTTGACCTTTCTGAGGTTTTAATATTTATTTGTAAAGGCATTTATCTTTTGAATAGCATTTTCATTAAAAAGATACCACCTCTTAGAATATTTCAGAATATAAAAATGTTTGTAGAATAATTTCTAAAATTATGTTAAAGTTAATTTTGTTACATTTTCTCTTAACAATACAGAACTATATTTTCTCGTGAAATTATACTATGGTTACTAAGCATTACAGTACTATTATAACATAGGTTCTTATTTTCCATTTTTAGGTAGGGGAGTCATTTAATTAACTAAATAATAAATGTAATAACGTTTTTGTTGCAGCTGTCAGCATTGCATTTTGTTCTGCCCTTATTACTTTTTATTGAATGGGCACAGGGATAATTGCTATACTTGCTCAGTCTCATCCCAGGTGAATTGTCATTTTTGGATGGTAAGAATAAAGATAGAATTGCCTTGTTCAAGAGACGACACTGGCATCAAAAATGAGAAGAAATAGCTAAGACTGTAACAAATGATAATGGTTTTTACATAAATTTGTAGTTGCTTTTCAGTATACATAAGTGTGTATATGTGCAGGCCATCTTGTATTTTGATAATATTTGAAGCTAAATTGATATGTCTGTGATTCACTCTTTTTGTTTAAAAAATTATTCTGAATAGTCAATGTTCTCACTAAGCAATTCCCACAAAATTTAAGATCATGTATGAAAATGCGTTGCTCAGGTGGACGCTTATAAGGAAATTGTCCAGCTCTTAGGATTGTGTTTCTCTGCTGTGTTGTATAATTACCTGCTCTGTTAGAAGGGGAGCTGGAATAAAACATGAGTATGTTAATGCAGCCTGGAGCTGATGTGGTGGTGATGATTACAATGCAGATAAAGCATTTCTCATAACTGCCGTTGCCTACTGGAGCCTTTGAAACATCTGGACCTTTAATTGAAAAATAGTGTGGTGCTGTGCAAGGCAGGCATGCTAAGTGAAGTCACTAATTTAGAATACAAAAATATAATTGATAAAGTGTTTTATTTACATTGTATTTAAATATTCATACTTTGTTATGCTTTGTATAACAGGGAATTACTGGGTTAAATTTTCATGAACATAGACAGTTTAAATGAGATAAATTAAGTGAAAATGTTAATGGACTTTTACACTGGAACCAGAAAACGGTTTACTCCAGAAGGGTGTGTACTTTTGTTCCTATTGGGGCCTTTTAGGGAAGCAAATAGGTTAAGTCCTTATTCTTTATGTTTTGTGTTTTAGAAGAACTAACCCTCAGTTGGTAACATCATTGCATTTCATTCTTGTTATTGCTATCATATCTTGTTATTTAGTTAAAAAATAAAATGTTTCCTGGCATAATGGTAAATGGCTCTAATGGCAACATTATCTCCCAATAAACCAAAGCCTTCCCACCTCTCCAGGGCAGGTTATCAGCCTGCCCAGGAGAGCAGAAGAGCTGGTGAAGGGCGTGCAATTAACCTTTGTCCTGCATTCGCAGCAGGGGAACTGACCTAGCAGCCTTCCGAGGAAATCCAATTTAATTTAAAATGAATTTGAAAAGACAAATTAGCCATATCTATTTTAATAAGATAAAATCCCGATTCTCTCTGTGTCTGGTTTAGTTAGGACCTCAGAGGAGATTGGACTAAGACTCAGGATGAACAGGAGGGAAATAATGCCAGGGGGCTGAGGAGCAACCCAGGAGACCCTGGTACCTGAGTGACTTGTCAGTTTCTCATGCTGCCCGTTTGGCAGAGGGTTGCAACCTGAGATGGGCCTTTGTCTAATTCAGACGTTTTGCTTTTGTTGGAGCTTGATGCCATGTTGATGTCTTATGCTGCTTGCCTGTCTCTCCAAGGACCACCTTCTTATTTTCCTCCTTTGTCATTATCAAAGCACATTTGGGTACTGCCACCTGGGTAGCCACATTTAGTAACAGATACACCTCACAATTACTGATAAGACTCTTACTCCAACAATTGGGATTCTCTGAGGCCCGTGCGTTGGTACTTGACCACTGCTTTTTGAAAACTGAAGCAGAGGGTTCTGCCTACTCTTCAAGGAGCTGCTGTTTCCTTGTGTTTTTACACTGAAGCATAGTGAGGTTTTTTGAGCCCCTTCTATATGCCTAAGACCAAGGAAAGCCGAAACAGTTTCTGCCTTCTGCCTGTACCCAAGACAACTGGAAGCGGTTGTCCCAATGACCCCTTCAGTGCCAGCAGTCCCTACATAGCTGCAAATGCGTGTGGCAGGTGAGGCTGCAGGAGAGGAGCCGCTGAAACTTAGAAGGATTCTTCAGACCAAGTCTCCCAGTTCTGACACAATAGCTGTAACATGACCTTTCCTAAATACTTAGCTCTACCCAAGACTGGATTCACTGAAAGGGTGGGGTTTGGCAGTTGATCAGACCTGGGTTAGGATCTTGATCCCTCCCTAGTTGAGGGAATTGGAGCAGAGCCTACTTACTGAAAACTTGCTCGGCTTTAAAAGGGAGTGAGCAGTCCTCATAGGACTGTTGGGCATAATGAATTAGATCATGTACCGAAAAGTACTTGGACCCTGGTAGGTGCCCAATAAATGTCAGCCAGCAGTTGTGATCTGCCAGTTTCAGAGGGAGTTTCCGTGGGAACACAAAGGGCTGCTTACAGAGGAATTTGCTCTTTGTGCCTGGCCTCACCTACCAGCGCTGTCAGCTCTGAAGCTGGCCTGTTTTACTTTGTATTGCGGGGCTGATTACCTAATTGAATAGTGTGACACACAGAGAGCTTTTTATTTTTTAAAGTACTCAGTACTGACAGTTTTATCCAGGGGATCCTGTTTTCCCCTCAGTTTTACAAATAAAGTTTTCTGCCACTTACTACTTTTTTTTCTTTTATTGTATCTGGGAGACATGTAGGATAAAGGCCTGATAGTCGGACTTTTTGAACTGCTTCTCAATTGTAAATTTTGCATTTAACTAGAAGTAACTCTTCCCAGTAGGAAGTATTGTTCTGGATAAATAGTAATTTAGCTCTTCTTTATCTTCCTGCCCTTTATATTTCATCAAGCATCTGCAAACTGTTAAATGCAAACTTTCTCAGTGGGCTCTGTGCAGTTGTATTGTTTTTGCAGTGTGAAAAATTTTTATTTTATTTTTTTAAAAATATATTTTATTGATTTTTTACAGAGAGGAAGGGAGAGGGATAGAGAGAGCTAAAAACATTGATGAGAGAGAAACATCGACCAGCTGCCTCCTGCACACCCCCTATCGGGGATGTGCCCGCAACCAAGGTACATGCCCTTGACTGGAATCGAACCTGGGACCTTTCAGTCCGCAGACCGACACTCTATCCACTGAGCCAAACCGGTTTCGGCTATTTTCTTTTTTAATATATTTTATTGATTTTTTACAGAGAGGAAGGGAGAGGGATAGAGAGCTAGAAACATCGACCAGCTGCCTCCTGCACACACCCCCACCGGGGATGTGCCCGCAACCAATGTACATGCCCTTGACCGGAATCGAACCTGGGTCCGCAGACCGACGCTCTATCCACTGAGCCAAACCGGTTTCGGCAAAATTTTTATTTTCTATTGCAGACAAGCATCTTTCTCTGTCACCAGAGGTGTAGTTTATTTGTGTGGCCTTTTCCTGTACAGAATAACACCTAACCCAGTTATTTTACATGTGCATTTTGAGGATGAAAGTGAATGTCATAATTGGAGAAATGTAAAGCTATTTATTTCCATTTTGTCTGATGTTTTTACATTGTTTGCTAGGAGGTGCATCAGGGACTTGAATTAATTATAATTACTGTAGAGACATACGCTGATTGAGCAAAGAAAGTAGTAAGCCTATTTGCACCAAGGCTATCTAATTAAATTCTAACTTTGGATAAGCTAAATGTGCATGAAAAATGAATTTTAAGAAGTTTTTATGACTTACTAAATAATGATTCAGTAAAATTTTTGAATTAAATGATTAAGGAACATTGATTCTTAAAGTGATAAAACAGTCATGAACCTACTACTGTATAGAAATTTGTGGGTTTTTAAAAACTGTTTAAAATCAAGTACATAGAAAACATTTTAAGTTGTATATTAACATTTAAAATCTTTATAATATTTAATCAACTAAAACCCTGCAAGAAATGAATATATGCACCTGAATTATTTCCTTTAATATTTATACAATTTTATGTTCTTAAAATACTTCACTATCTCTGGAATTAAATTGTCCTTGGGGTAGTTGGAGGGTAATACCAAATTTTCCATATAATTTAGGAGGGTGATAATGGCTGTACTGTAACCTTTTCTAGAGATACATCATCTAGTAATGGAGCCAAGTATACAGTCTCCATTGAGTTTTAATTTTAAAAGTTGATGTTAAATCTTAAAAAGTCTCATTATATTACAATAATTGATAGCGTTTAAAACATGTAATTCTTCTTTATGGTTTTAAAAAACCTATTTTTACTTTTAAAGCATATTGATTTTATTATATAAATGATTTAATAATGAAGAGGTCCCTATAGTTACCCTAGGTGATGGGGCTTAGTTCATGCAAATTACCTTTCCCTGATATTATCATCATTATAGAAGTCATTGTTTGTATAATTAAATGCAAAGTGCTGTGTTACATTAATGATCTAAAGAATCCCACAATGGCTATGAAAATTCAAACGGACACTTAGCTTCTATTACGCTTGAAGATAGCTGGGTTGTTCTTGTGTGAAAGCACCTCCTGGTACATGCTGTAAGCATCCTGAGCTGGACCAGAAGAGAATGCTGTGGCCCTTTTCTCTTAATGATTGAGATAGAGACCTGTCCCTATTGCTTCCACTTCTCAAGTCCTGGATGTCTGAAGGGACATTTTGTCCAAAGATCTGCCTGGCCTGAGCAACAGCTTAAGTAACAATAACAAGAAACAATTGACATTTGTATATCAGTTTGCAGTTTACAGAGCATTTTAAATGCTTTATATTTAGTTTATACGCCCTGTCATTCTTTTGAGGTGATGGTCTCATCTCTGTTTATGACTGAAGAAATTGACTTTGAGAGAGGTTATGGGCATTGCCAAAGGTCACTCAGCTAAAGGCTGGCAGGACCAGGGTCCAGACCAGTTCTGTAGACTGCAAAGAGGTACGCAGCAAATATAACCCATGATGGTGCAAACTGACAGTATGAGCAGGCTTTCATTTCTTTTCCTTCAGCCACCCCACCCCTTTGGTAAAATTTCTTTCCTGTGTTTGAACATGAATGATTACTAGTTTTTCCAGTTGATATCTTGCAACAAAATATTATTTGAGGCTATTACTCAAACTTCATTTGATAACAGTTAGCTTGTTTAAACCAATAGCTCTAGGCATTTTATTTTGTCCCAAAGTGGAAGAGGACTGTCAGAGTGTCAAAATGTGGAGGATTTATTTTAAGTAGAGAAAACCTTTTCCTGAGAGCAACAACTCCTTTTTCTGTTTTGGGTCCAGGACTATAGATTTACATTTACCATAGATGTTATAAAAAGAAAAATTACGAAAATCATTAGTGTAAGAAGGACTGACGGAAATGATATTTTCTATGCTGTGTTGTGCTCTCAGAAGGATTATAGTCTGGCTCATTTAATGATCTTAGTAACCGAGTTACTTGTTTGAGGTCCTCGTCTACATGAAGGGATGTCTGTGGAAGTGGAGGTAGATTAGTTCTAACTTTCTGAGGGCTAGAACTGAGATCAGTGGGTAAAATCTGCCCAGAGAGTATATGTCAAATGGAAAGAAATGCGTGTTAGCCGTCAAAACTGTTTTACTGAAGACAGGAGCAAAGGGTTTGCTTCAGAAGGTGGCAGGGACCTACCTCATCAGTGAAGATGCTCTAGGAACAGTGGTCACCAACCTTTCGGACCTCACGGACCACCAGTGACCCATGGACCACTGGTTGGTGACCGCTGCTCTAGGAAGGTTTTTTGGACAGCCAGTTGGGGAAAATGTTTTAAAGGGGAAGACCCTTAAAATTCCTTGCAGCTTCCAAAGTCTATAATGACAATAATGTGTTTTTTTTAAAAGTCTATGAATGTAAATAAGCAGGGGACAAAGGAAACCTATTAAACATCCAACATTTCTTGAGTATTTACTGTGGACTAGTGATAAAAGTGCTTTACATGCATAATCTCATTGAATTCTTTTTTTAAAAACTCCATAAGGAGGTACTTTTATAAGGAAATAGTAACTCAGAGGTTAAATAAAATTGTTCAAGGACACACAGTAAGTGGCACTGCTGAGAACGGAACCCAGGTCTTTCTGGTTCCACAACTTATTCTTTTAATGCCACGCTGCACTACCTCACTGGCTCCTATTAATGCAGTAAGGATCCTGGAGGTACCCAGATCAGAACTTGACCTTGTTAAAGAAAGAGTGACAGTTGACTTTCTTAATAATAAAAGCTTAATGGAACCAAGGTTGGTGATTCAGAAGAAATTAATGAGATTTTTGTCAATTTTATTTTAAACTTAACTTGTCAGAAAATACTGTGTCCAGTGACAAACTGTAGAAATGTTTTTGACAAATTAACTTGACTACAGGTGCCAGATCAGGGAAATGTTAATTTAATAGCCTTTAAGCGTTCCAGATTTATTGAGGGCTAAGATATCACTACAGGATATCCTAACTCCGAATGGATCTGTCATAGAATTTTATTCAACATCTATTCATAAGTTTAGTGCTACCATTTTGAATGTAAAAAAGTGAGATTTTTCTCCACACCCATAACGGTAGCACTTACTGAGAGCAACATGCTGCAGTCTGGTGTTTGGATTTTCTTTTCCACCTCATCTAGACCATCTTTACTTCCGTCTGTTAAACCTGGCTTCGACCAGATTTAGGCCAGCTTTTGTTTGGAATCACTTTAATCAAATGAAATCCCTTATTTATCATCAGAGTAATGATAATTTGAGACACCTGTACCAAGTCTGTTATTAAAGACTAGGCCATTGGTAGAATACAAGCCCTTGTTGAGGGAATTGGGGAGGAAAGGTACTGGCAGGATGGAACTGAAGCCATTCCTTTAAGAGAGTTTTAACTTTTGAAGGCTACAAATAACCCTTTTATCAATTTGCATCATTACATTGTCTGGATACACTGATTTATTTATTTCTGCATTAAAATTACATATAATGATCTGCTTGTGCAGTTGTGACTAATGAAATAATGCCGCCTGCTTTTTGTCTCTTTAATTGCAGAAGCCAAGCTGTCTATCCTTTTCGTTTCTTCCCCTTGACAGAGAAATTGAACACTTAGCAACAGTTTTGAGATCTGATACTCAATTTATTACTGACAAACCTGTATGTTAAGTAGCACTGCTAACTGAACCTTCTCTCCTTAAGATTTAATTTAGCTACCTCACTTGATATGAATGTTTCTTAATCCAAGATTATTTTGAACTGAATACCATCTATTCTTCCTCCTTCCCCTATTTTGGAAACTATCAGGTACATAATTTTGAAATTAACTTTATGATAAGCAGCAAAGTGTACATTTTAATTAATGGGATCAAATAGGAGAAAATCTAGTATAGCTGTAATATTTTAACTCTTCATGTTAAAATTCTATATATTGCAATTCTGTACCTATTCACATTCTATATATTAGAAGTTATTTAAATTGTTAAGGTTTTTACATTTTATGAATTATTAATTAATTTATTTATTTTTAGTCCTCACCTGAAGATACATTTTCACTGATTTTAGAGAGAAAGACAGGGAGGAAGGAAGGGAAGGAGAGAGGGAGGAAAAGAGAGAAAGGGAGAGAGACAGGGAGGGAGGGAGGGAGGGAAGAAAAGAGAGAGAGAGAGATCAGATGGAAGAGAAGCACCAATTGGTTACCTCCCATACTCAACCCTGACTGGGGATGGAACCCACCGGCCTTTTGGTGTATGGGACGATGCTGGGTGGGGTATGCCACCCAGCCAGGGCTTATGAACTAATTATTAATTCAATGATGTATGATTCATAACATCGACATTTCATGATTAATATAAAGACATTTTTCAAAAGAGTAAACTTTTACAATATATGTTATAAGCCACAAAGCATTCATACTCTTTGACCCAATAATCTACTCCTAGGAAAATGTGCACACACATTTACATAAGCATATTTAGGAGACTATTATTCATAATGGTGAAATAGTAGAAACAGTGTAACAACCAGGGAATATGTTGATAGTATCACTACATGCTGTAATATAATGCAGATGTTTAAAATCATGTGTTAAAAGAATATTGATCATTCTATTGATATATATGCACTTTTTGAAAAATCAGTGGCTATGTACCAGGCATTTTATATACATCTTAATTACTTTTCAAGTAAGGGAATGGAAGTTCTGAGAGGTGTAGTTAGTTACCCAACATCTAAGGTCTGGCAGCTAAACAAGTGGCAGAGTTCGGGTTCAAACCTGGATCTGGCTGACCCCAAATCCGTGCTCTTAACTACCATTCAATATCCTCTAGCAATGAACTAGGGCAGCGCAGCGAGGAGCAAGATTTGAGAGATGTCTCAGAGGCATTTGGATGTAGATGAGACAGAAAGAGGAGTTAAGTTTACTAGATTGAGTGCCAGAGTAGGTGGTGAAAGCCTTCACTGAGATGGAATCTTCTCTAATAAAATGGTAATATGCAAATTAACCATCACTCCGCTACATAAGCCACGCCCACTAGCCAAGCCACGCCCACCAGCCAATCAGGGCGAGTATGCAAATTAACCCAAACCAAGATGGCTACAGCCACAGAGAGCAAGGTTTCCCAGGTAACAGAGCAAGCCAAGCTTTCCATAGCCGTTGCAGGCCTAAGCCTCCACTCAAGCTACAAAGTTTCAATTGTAGAAGGTAAACAAATTCAAACAAATGGCAACAGAATGGAGCTTGAGAGAGCAGGCCAGGGTTGCCGGCGGCAACAGGGGAAGCAAAGCTTTAAAGCACACCCTGGCCGGGTCCACCCGCTTAAGGCAACAAAGTTTCAACTGTAGAAGGTGAATTAACTGCCACAGAGATGGCTGCCGCCCCGGAGGGAACAGCAGGCTTGGCTCTGCTCCAGGCTACAAAGTTTCAATTGTAGAAGGAAAATAAATCCCAGATACCAGGGCCTCCCCTTAGGTTGCCAGGGGGCGTGGCCCGCCTGCAAACCACCACAGGCCCCTCGCTCAGGCCACCCCACGCCCCAAGAGAACCCCACCCTGATCCGGGACACCCTTCAGGGCAAACCAGCTGGCCCCTACCCGTGCACCAGGCCTCTATCTTATCTAATAAAAGAGTAATATACAGATTGATCATCACTGCAACACACAATATAGCTGCCCCCATGTGGTCAAAGATCCTGCCCCCATGTGGACACAAGATGGCCACTACAAGATGGCCAGCAGGGGAGGGCAGTTGGGAGGCACCCGGCCTACAAGGGAGGGCAGTTGAGAGGGACCAGGCCTGCAAGGGAGGGCAGTTATGAGGGACCAGGCCTGCAAGGGAGGGCAGTTGAGAGGGACCAGGCTTGCAAGGGAGGGCAATTGGAGGTGATCAACCCTGCAGGAGAGGGCAGTTAGGGGTGACCAGGCTGGCAGAGGAGGGGAGTTGGGAGCAAACAGGCTGGCAGGGGAGCAGTTAAGCATCAACCAGGCTGGCAGCGGAGTGGTTAGGGGGTGATCAGGCTGGCAGGCAGAAGCGGTTAGGGGCAATCAGGAAGGCAGGCAGGCAAGCAGTTGGGAGCCAGCAGTCCTGGATTGTGAGAGGGATGTCCAACTGACCGTTTAGGCCCGATCCCACCAGGATCGGGCCTAAATGGGCAGTCGGACATCCCTCCAGGAGTCCCAGATTGGAGAGGGTACAGGCTGGGTTGAGGGACAACCCCCCGCCGTGCACGAATTTCGTGCACCAGGCTTCTAGTATTGAATGAGAGACGAGTGATGAAGAAGAAAATAGGTCTTGGGCATGGTGAGTTTGAGATTTGGCTGCATTTGCAGAGACATCAAATCATGGAGAGGCCATGTGATATGAACTCTGGAGTCTAGCTGATCTTCATGAATTGCATTTGTGTTGAGAAATAGTTTTGCTACAGGGAATACAAACTTTTTTTTTGTTTTAAAACCTGAATTTGGGGTATTCCCTGATTAGGGGCTGCTCCTGGAGAGAGTTGTTCAAATCCGAGTTTGTCAGCTCTTTGCGGGTTTATTACTTTTTATTTTCTTTGATAAAAATCACTTAACCTGCCATGGGAAAGTGTCTGAATTACATTTTAAAACATTTTTTTCAACAGCCTGTCACAACACCTGGCACCTAGTGTGTTCTTAATAAATCATGCTGGATGCCTTAACATAGGCTCCACTTTCAAAATTGATCCTCTCTCTTAACACTCTTAAGCCCTCTGCGGTAGTTCTTTCTATTGCCTCTTCTGTTCATAATTATAATATTTACTATTTTGTCTCTAATTATAAAAATAATACATGCTCATTATATAAAATGCAGAAAATTAAAATCACTCATAATGCCATGTCTCAGAGGACCGCGCTTCACTTTTTGTTGTTGGTGTGGTCGGTGTTTAAGTGCGGTAAGCGGCTTCTCCTTGGCTGGTGGTGCTGTTGGATGGAGGGCACATTGTTTATCTAGGAGGGCTGCCCCCATTGGTCTTGGTTGCTTCTGAGCTCACAAGCTTTTCATCACATTGTGCAATGCAGACCTCCCGCATACAGTGGGTTTGATGAGGATCTGCATTGCGTCTCGCTTGATTTTGTCTTCAGAGCCCAGCAGGGCGTTTCAGTGGGTGTTTGTTGAATGCATGAGTGACTGAGAAAGATGGTGCTAAGCCAGTTTTCCCTATCTCTATGTTGACCCCTTCTGCTCTAATTATACCTCCATTTCCCTAGTTCCATATTGTGGAAGCATCAATTGCCATGCAGTGAAACTATGATTGCTAGTTGCTTTTTAATAGTAAAATGTTGGGTCTTTGAAATATGGCTTGCCTTGATGTGTGATGAATACTTTTAATCCTTTGGTCACCTTATTCTTTTTTAATAAGTTAATTACTTTCTATTATGTTGATGGATTGTTTTATATTTTAGATGATTCCCTCTAAATGTTGCAACACAGGGACTATTAGATAGAGCTAACTGCCACCGCCTTGAGTTTTTCAGAAGAGGCTCCTTATTAAAAAATATGTAATTTCAGTGTTTGTGCAAGGCACTCGTTCCCGTCGTCAGTGCCTCAAGATGGAATTAGGAGACTTAAAAAGATAAAGCACTTTTTTCATTTAATAAGCATCCACCATATTTATTCTCATAGTTTCCCCCACACTTGCTATTTCACTGTGAGATAAAGAGGATAAAGGGATTCATAGGAGTATCATTCCTTAACAATAGTGCCCTTAGTCAACTTAAAATAGAGACGTTCTCTGGAGTCTTAATCCCCTAGCAGTTCTTGGCCGGCCCCTCAGAGCTAGCGCCCCCTGTAGGAGACTGCTTTCGGCAGCACTTCTGGTTCATTGTGAGCGGAGGCGAGGAGATGATTTCCAAACCTTTGAAAGTGGGAATTGATTTCATTTAGGACAGTGGTTCTCAGCCTTTCTGATGCTGCGACCCTTTAATGCAGTTCCTCATGTTGTGGTGACCCCCCAACCATAAAATTATTTTCGTTGCTACTTCATAACTGTAATTTTACTGCTGTTATGAATCATAATGTAAATATCTGTGTTTTCCGATGGCCTTAGGTGACCCAGCTAGCGGTTCTCAACCTGTAGGTTGTGACCCACAGGTTGAGAACCGCTGCTGTAGAGCCTAAGACCATCGGAAAACACAGATATTTACATTACGATTCATTAACAGTAGCAAAATTACAGTTATGAAGTAGCAACGAAAATAATTTTATGGTTGGGGGTCACCACAACATGAGGAACTGTATTAAAGGGTCGTGGCATTAGGAAGGTTGAGAACCACTGATTTAGGATGACTGTAGGGAAAGAAGGCATTGATGTTGGAAGTAGGGGCTTTGGAGTCAAACAGACCTGGGTTTAAACTCTGCCTCCTCCACCTTGGTTATGGGATCTTGAGTAGATGCCTGTAGCCTTATACACTTTAGTTTTCTCATCTGTAATATGAGGGTAATGATAGAACCCTACCCCTTACAGTGATTCTGAGAGTTAAATGAGGTAATTTAGGCAAACATTTTGCAGAATTTATTTAACAGCTATAAATATCAGTTCTTGTTATAATAATAACGTATTATTAGGGCTCCTATAGCATCCATCTTTGGTCTCATGTAACCTTGTAATAGGCTTGAGTAATAGAAATGGGTCTGATTTTAAAACTTAGGCCCTTTCTAGCATACTGCTCTGCATTTCCAATGCACTCTACAGTTTGTGAAGCACGTTCACATTGGTCATCTCTTTGAACCTTCCTATTTTGAGATATTGTTATTCCGATAGTCCCTCAGCTCTAGTTCTTCAGAGGAAGGAGAAGGAATAAAGGAAATAAGAAGGAAAAGCAAGGACAAGGGCAGGGTGTGAAAAGGCGGTTGAGAAGAGTGATAAGGGGTGACAAACCCACTCCAGAAAGCTTGCTCTTGTTTTAATTTTAACCCTTTAACTGCCTGACAAGGCCAAACACTTGCTGTTTAGAGATGTCTTTGCTAGTCATTGGAATTATTTCAGGCTGAAAAACATGCATGGGTGTGAGTGTGTGCATGTGTATGCATGCATAAGAGAGCGAGAGAGAGCGTGCATTATGTAAGAGAATTGCTTTTTATTATTTGCTTTATAACATAGAGACAAGATTCAGTAAAAAAAATCAATGGGTCTAATATTAGATGCTGGCTTATAAGAGATGTGGAATTTCTCTTCAAATGTTTTTAAACGGGTTTTATGTATTTCCTTACTTTAGTTCTGATTTTTTTTTTTCTGCCTTGGAATGATAAAATTATAATGTTAAAGCTGGAACCACTTGGTTGCTCAGGTACCTCCATTTTCCATCTACCTCCAGGAAATAGACCCGTAGAGGAAAGGCAAGAGGGATGGATGGAGGAAACTAGCATTTATTGAGTTTCTATCTTGTATCTTGGTAGTCATTTAAGTTATTTATGCATTCATTTTGCAGTTCAACAGATTTTTGGGGGAGAGTCTTTTATGCAGGCACAGTGCTAGCCATTGTGTATAGAGCAGTAAACAAAGCAGACATTATTATAGCTGCCCTCATGGAACTCAGAGGCTAGTGGAGAAGGCATACACTAAGGATATACATGAACAAATACATAATGTAAAATTATTAATGCTATGAAGAAAATGAACAGGATATATGTGAGAATAACTGTGGTCAGGGCTTCTTTCTTATTTTATAATATGTTTTTTTAAATTGATTTTTAGAGAAGGAGAGAAAGATAGAAACATCGATTGGCTGCCTCTTGCATGCCCCCCCTACTGGGGATTGAGCCTGAAACCCGGGCTTGTGCCCTGTCCCGGAGTAGAACCAGTGACCTCTTGGTTCAGGGGTTGACGCTCAACCACTGAGCCACACTGGCAGGGCGGCTTCTTTCTATAGAATTATCAGTAAAGGTTTCTCTGAGGAGGTGTCATATCATCTGAGCCTTCAAAAAATTGAGCCACACTGGCCAGGGCTGGGGGGAATATTTAATTAGTGCTGGAGTTCCAAAGGGGAGTGAGAGGTTTGGGAGGGAGGAGGAGTAGGGGGGGACTGGCAGTGTGGTATGATGGTTAGAGCAAAAATGGAAGACCAGGGACCCTTGAACTTCATAGCAGATGACTGAAGTAAACAGATGTACTACATAATAGAATTAGCCATCTCTAGTCTCCAAGAAGGCAAGCCCTTTGATCCAGTGCTACAGGCTTAAAAGGCTTCTTCAGAAAGTGTGGCAGCTTCCCAGGTAGCTTTTCCCAAGGTCTCAAGGAGTAAGACCGCAATTTTTAGGGAGGGCAGCTGATGCCAAGGTCTAATGGTGACTTTTCCAAGGTCACACTGAATAAGTAGCAAAGCAAGTCTCCTGCCACTAAACATCAGATCTGCTCACCATTCTGATTTGTTGGTTTTAATTGTAGCACTCATTTATCTTACTGCTGGCAAAATTGGATCATTTTAGACCATTAGAAAATGAATATTAAAGAAAAAAACCTTAAAACTAGACAGTGTTTCCACTTGGGGGACCTTTCCAGGCTCATAAGCAGGTCTATGCAAGAAGGCTCAGAGATGGCTGTGCTGCACCCAGGCCCTGGAGAGCAGTAGTTGTGGCCCAGTAGGGTCTGTATGACCGTGAGTGTATGCCTTACCCTCGTGCATGTGTTCTGTCCACAGGGTCATGTAGGCACAACAGCCACCAAGAAGATCGATGTCTACCTCCCCTTACACTCGAGCCAGGACAGACTGCTGCCAATGACTGTGGTGACAATGGCCAGCGCCAGGGTGCAGGACCTGATCGGGCTCATCTGTTGGCAGTACACAAGCGAAGGACGGGAGCCGAAGCTCAAGTAATCCTTCCCTTTTTTTGGCTGCTCTAGTTTCTGGCTGTGTCCTGGCCACCCATACTGCATTCGGGCCCAGTGTTTCTAGGCATTGGCCTGGGAACCAGACGCCCACACTAATGCAGGTCAGGTTGCTCACCAGATCGTGAGCCTGTGTATCTCAGGCTTATCTCCGAATCTACTTGTAAATACACTGATAAGTTTGTGAATCCAGACATGAGGAAAATGCATGTTGCAGTTTCAAACCCTTTTATGAGGCTTGCTGATAAAAGTGGCATGGGAGTTAGTGGGAGAGAACTAATGTTTATTAAGTACCTACCATGAGTTGGGACCATGCTGGGTGTTTTGTACCTGATTTCTCACTGAATTCTCCTAGCTCCCTGTGAGGTGAGCATTATGACTCTCATTCTGCATAGGAGAATTGTTACTTGCTGCAGGTTACACCAGTGGGAGATGGCAGAGTCAGGATTTGATTCCTGGTCTGTTCAGTGCCAAGGTTTTTGCATTATTTCCTTTGGTCTGAATTAGTTTTCTTTGTTCCCAGTCGTTGGCTTGGTTTTTCTCTCAATCATTCTATTCCTCATTAAACAATTATTTTTAAAACTAGAGGCTCGGTGCATGAAATTCGTGCACGGGGCGGGTGGGGGTGTCCCTCAACCCAGCCTGCACCCTCTTCAATCTGGGACCCCTCCGGGGATATCCAACTGCCAGGCAGTCACATCCCTCTCACAATCTGGGACTGCTGGATCCCAACCGCTTGCCTGCCTTCCTGCCTGATTGCTCCTAACTGCTTCTGCCTGCCAGCCTGATCAACCCTAACCACTCCCCTGCCAGCCTGATTGACACCTAACTGCTCCCCTGCCGGCCCGATCGCCCCCACTGCCCTTGCCTGCTGGCCCGATCGCCCCCACTGCCCTTGCCTGCTGGCCCGATCGCCCCCAACTGCCCTCCCCTGCAGGCCTGGTCGCCCCCAACTGCCCTCCCCTGCAGGCCTGGTTGCCCCCAACTGCCCTCCCCTGCCGGTCCGGTTGCCCCTAACTGCCCTCCTCTGCAGGCCTGGCTTCCCCCCAACTGCCCTCCCTCCCCTGCAGGCCTGGTCACCCCCAACTGCCTTCCCCTGCAGGCCTAGTCGCCCCCAACTGCCCTCCCCTGCCAGCCATCTTGTGGCGGCCATCTTATGACCACTTAGGGGCGGCTATCTTGTGACCAATGGGGGCAGCCATCTTGTGCGAGGGCATGATGGCCAATTTGCATATCACCTCTTTATTATATAGGATGTAGAACTTGGATGTAGAGTCTCTATGCTTGTACATCATAGCTTGAACTTGAAAGTGCTTTGCTGCATTGGTTCTCCACTACTTAAATTTCTTTTCTAGAGAGATGGGCCAGTAGCAGTGCATCATACAGTAGAATTTAAGGCAAAAACATGTCAATAGGGGTATTTTGGTAGATTACATAATGAAAAGGAGCAGCCCATCAAGATAATATAATAATTCTGACTGTGTATGTATCTAGCAACATAGTCTAAACTATTTAAAGGGAGTTTTAAAGAGGCATTAACTGATCCAGTGTCAAACTGGGAAATTTCAATATATTCCTATTAGAAAATAGTAAATGAAGCAGACCAGATATTAATAAGGAAAAGGATGATCAGCCAATATAATCAGCAATTCTGAACCCCCAAAATAGGGACTATCTCTTGTATTAATTTGTAAGCCTCTGAAATTGAGTACATCTTATTAAAATTTATATTCCTGAAGTATATCAAGTGTGTTGACATTTTTTAATAGTTGCTCTATAACTATAATTTGAATTATAGAATTATATTGAAGTTAAAGAAACTGGTCTTTTGCAATGTTTTACAATTCTTACATGGATTTCTCGGTTGTGTTTGGTATAAGACAATCCATAAAGTAAATCCCTAGGATTTCTTGTCAGTGTAGTGCAAGTGTTTTCTTTCTGGCTTATTGAACTTAGGTGTTGGGACGGGGCCTTATTTGATCTCCCCGTGGGTTGGCCCTTTGGAGGAGCTCTTCATTCACAGGGGCCAAATTGCTAGTTGCATGGGAAAGAGCCCCTTCCTCTCATTTCAGTTTGGTCGTCAAGAAAACCATTTATTTAAGAACATTGTTCCCTTGTCTCTGCCTTGTAAACTGTTTATGGTAGTAGGCTTTGGCCGCAGGGAAGGAATGGAGAATTTAGCTGAAATTCTTGGCTTCCTTTGTTAGCTCTTGAGCAAAATTGGAATGTGGTATTTATTATCCTGCTTATTTTGATGCAGTGATTTTTTTTAGGGGAAACTATCTATTTGGAAGAATTTTTAAATTTAGACTTTGTTATATAGATTGATGTTTATTGAATTTTGATCAGAAAATATGGCATATAAAAGTTCTGCTTAGAGGTTTGTTTATATTTTGCAGCTTACTCTACAATAAATTTTTATAAATATTTTATGGATTCTGGAAATATTCTGTATAGGTTACAGAATTCAATATATATTTATTAAATCAACATCTTTAATTACTATCATGTTCTTGCATGTTTTAACTATTTCATCTGTGGATGAGTAAGAGAAATGGATTAAAGTTTCCACTTCATTGTGTGCTTTTGTCAATTTCTCCTGAGATTTCAGCAGTTTCCATTTTGTATATGTCAGTGCACAAAAAGATTCATGCATTTCATATCTTTACTGTGAGTTATACTTTTTTCAATATAAAACAGCCCTATTTTATTTTTGTATTGTGGCCTGCCTTTTTTTTTTTTTTTTGCTTTATTGCAGTACAATTAGTTTTTTCCCCTTGTTCTTCTTTGCACTAGTCTAGTCTAATGTATCTGTGTTCAGCCTTTTAGGTTTAGATATGATGAATAATTTTGTGAGGGTTTTCTTTTTTGACCCAGTTTAAGTCAATGTCTTTCCATAGGAAAGTTTATCTTACTAACATTTATTGTAGCCAGTGATATGTTGGCTTCATGTGAATCAACTTGCTTTAAGCTCTGTTTTCACGTAATTTTGAAGGCTGGTTACCTATAAGATTTTAAAACATTTTTAATAGACTTTATTTTTTAGAGTAGTTTTAGGTTTACAGAAAAATTGCACAGAAAGCATAGAGTTCCTACATAGCTACTTCCTGCCTCTCATCCTTCCTTTTTATTAACATTTTATATTAGTGTGATACATTTGTTACAATCAATGAACCAGTATTGATACATTATTATTAACTAAAGTCAGTCGTTTACATTAGAGTGCACTCTTTGTAAGATTTTATCATGTAGAATGGTTTCACTGACCTAGTAATGCTCCATGCTCCATCTCTTTATCCAGCCCCCTCACCTCTAGCAACCACTCTTTTTTTTTTTTTTTTACTGCCCTTATAGTTTTGCATTTTCTAGAATGTCAGCTAGTTAGAATTATACAATTTGTAGCTTTTTCAGACTGGCTTCTTTCACTAAGTAATATGCACTTCAAGGTTCCTTTGTGTCTTTTCATGGCTTCGTAGCTCATTTCTTTATATTGCTGAATAATATTCCATTGTAAGGATGTACCACTGTTTGTTTTTCTATTCACCTATTGAAGGACAGCTTGATTACTTCCAGTTTGTGGGAATCCTATATAATAAAAGCCTAATATGCAAATGAACTGAACAGTGGACCGACTGGTCACTATGACGTGCACTGACCACCAGAGGGCAGACGCTCAACTCAGGAGCTGCCCCCAGCCTGGAGGCCCCAGGCTAGCCAAGGCGGGTGCCAGTGGGGGGCCCCCGATCGCCTTGCAGAGGGAGGTGACCAGCGGGGCGGCGGGGCTGGCGAGTGGGCAGCACCAGGCCAGCCAAGGCAGGTGCCAGCAGAGGCCCCCCAATCGCCCCGCCCGTCACCCCACAGATCGGCCCTGATCACCGGCCAGGCCTAGGGGCCCTACTCGTGCACGAATTTAGTGCACTGGGCCTCTAGTTATTAATAAAGCTGCTGTAAACTTTCATGTGCAGGTTTTTGTGTGGACATAAGTTTCCCATTCATTTTGCCAATACCTAGGAGTGCAATTGCTGGATTGTATGATAAGCCTATGTTTAGCTTTCATAAGAAATTGCAAACTGTCTTCCAAAATAGTTACACCATTTGTCATTTCCATCAACTATGCATGGGAGTTCTTGCTCCACATCCTCACCAGCGGTTGGTTTTGTAAATGTTTTGGATTTTAGCTATTCTAATAGGTGTGCAGTGGTATCTCATTGTTGTTTTAATGTGCAACTCCCTAATGAGATGATGTGGAGCACCTTTTCACATGCTTGACATCTTGTGTTTATTTGCTATTTACAGCACATCTCCATTCAAGCTAGCCACATTTCACGTGCTCAGCAGCCAGATGTTGGAAAGTGCAGCTCTAGAATATACAAAGACATGGTTTCACCATGCAATGGAGTTCACTACAGATCCACTTCATTCTAATGTAACCTCAGCTATCTAGAGTCCTTGGGAAACTTGGTGGGTTTTGTAGATAGGTGAGGGTTTATCTCCTTTAGTATCAAAAGTTTCTTAATTTTAATAGTTTTTCCATAGAAGCCCTGTAAAACAGCGGTCACCAACCCTTCGGACCTCACAGACCACCAGTGGTCCGCAGACCACCAGTTGGCGACCACTGCTCTAAAATGTATTAACATTTTCCTCTGCCTTCTTAATCAGCTTATAGCATAGTGGTTGAATGGGGGATCCAAAGCCATAGTCTGGATTTGAATTCTGGCGTTAATACCTATGAGGCTGATTTTGGATGAATCACTTCAGCCCCATGTGCTCCAGTTTTCGTGTATAAAATAAGAATAGAAACTTCCTAATAGGGTGTAGTTATGAAAATAAAATTAAGAAAATATATGTCAAGTGCTCAGTAAATGTTCATTTCTGTTGCTGCTAAATACTGTAACTATAACCAGCTACTACTACAAACCAAACTAGTAATAAATAGTTCAGCAACAGTAGCATAATTTAGCCTTCCCTGATGATGCAAGTAATTGTGCTTTGCCATGAAAGTATATAGGAATATTTGACCTTATATTATATGCTTTCTGACAACTTTGCAATTAGAATTCTTTATATCTCCTTCCTTCCTTCCTTCCTTCCTTCCTTCCTTCCTTCCTTCCTTCCTTCCTTCCTTCCTTCCTTCCTTCCTTTTTTTGTTTTGTTATTGTCTGCTACCCATCTCTATCTACTCTTCTCCCATTTGTAGGTTTCTGCTTCTAATTTATATTCCTTAGGGTCATCATTGGGAATCACTTACCTAAATAATACAGCCTAACCCCTATTCTGACCCCCCAGCTATACTCCCATGCATCCTAACATATCACATTCTTTAAATGGCATCTTCTTGGCACTGATACCATGCCTGCTTTTGCTGTTTCCTTAGTCAGCAATGCCTCTCTCATTCTTCTTGATATCCTGCTTAATCTCGAAGGCTTAACTCCTCAGTCATTCCTTCACTCAGCAAATATTTATGGAGTTCTAGGGTCTAGGTATTGAGGATAAAATGTACAAGAGAAATCTGATTATTCCCCCTAAAAATTCATAGTTTCGTGGGGAAGAAGAAATTATCAAATGTGTTAGCACTTTGTAACTGGCTCATTTCACTTATCATTGTATACAATAAATATTTATTGAGTGTTTGCTATATACCAGGCACTTTGCTGAGTATACAGTGGTTCATGGAACCGTATGTGGACTCTCTGTCATGAGTTCCAGTTTAGTGAAGAAAATGGGCAGAAAATTTAAAAAGTTAAACCAAATAAGGTTTGCTTAAAAACTGAGCTAAGTGCTCTAAAGGAAAGGAATGCTGTTTATGAGAGTCCAGCCTGGGAGTTGCGTTAGGGAGAAATTCCCCGAGAAAGTGCTATCAGAGGCATTTGGAGGGGAAGGTCCTGGCAGATGGAACCACATGGCAGGGACGCTGCGGCAGGAGGAAGCATGTTATGGTCGGGGAACTAAAGAAGGCCAGTGCGGCCAGAGCACAAAGAAGGGAAGAGAAAATGGAGTGGAAAGAGACTGAGAGGTGGGCAGGGCCACAGTGGAGATTGAGAGAAAGGGACAGATTCGGGAAATTTAAGAGATAAAAATTCACATGGCTTAGGAATGAGTTAGATATGGGAAGTGTGGGAAAGGAGACGTATCAAAGATTTCTGACTTGCACAACTTGGTATGTTGTGCCCTTCACGGATCTAGGGAGCATTGGAAGACTGGGTTTTGTCTGTTTTTTTGGTGTGTGGGGAGGAGGAGGCGGGGTGGAACCTGAGTTTGGTCTTCTGCCTATTGATTTGATCAATGTTTCTCTCACACGTTGATGTTTCTCTCCCTTTCTCTCTAAAATCAATTTAAAAACCATATCCTTGGGTGAGAATAAAAAAATAATAATACCCATTATGGTTTTTTTATGGGTACAGTGATTCAGTCTACACATTCATATATTCATTCATTCAACAAATATTTGTTAAGTACTTTTTAAATGCCGGCCACTTACTTTTCAGTGAGGACGCAGAGACAATAGGATCCTGCTCGTTAGGAGAACATAGATGCAGAAATCGTAAAGGAACAATGTTATATACAGAAATATCAACCAAGGTCTGGAAGACCACAGAGGAGAATCACTTTTCCAAATGATTCTCCTAGAGAAATCAATGAAAGCTTTTTATAGATGAGAAAATGAAACTCAGAGAGATTTGGTCACACAGCTGGTTAATGGTTGAGTTAGCATTAAAACCAGATCTGACTGCAAAACCTCTCTTCATTCCACTGAACTGTGTCATAAAGAGGCGCCCCTGTTTTCACTGTTTTATAAGTTCCAGATGTCTATATTTGGGGAATTCCTGAGTCAGGGACCACAGCTGACTCCCTTTTTCCCCTCCCACCTTCAAAATGCCACCAATTTCTGATTTGATCAAAGAGTAATGGAACGGAAGCAAGGAGCCCGGAGTTCTCTAGACCTGGCTTTGGCCCTATTTAATTGCGTGATCCCAGCCATGTTATTCCTCTTTTCTAGGCATCTCTTTCCCAGCTGTAACAGCAAGGAGGTTGAAATAAATCTCTAAACTTCTGATTTTTTTATAATGCACGTGGTTTCCTCCTCCTTTTCAAAGTATATAGCATTTCCATAGGAACACACCATGGCTTTGGCAGAGAGATAGGTGGGGGTCAGGAGGGAGGGTTCTTGACTACTTGGGTTTGAGTCTCAGCTCTGTTGCTTTCATGCTGTTTAATCTTGAGCAAACCGCTTACCTCACTGAGCCTCGGTTTTCTAATTTGTAAGAAAACACACTTAATAATGTGACTTAGATGATGTGAAGATTCATTGAGCTTATGTGTCTAAACCACTGTGCACAATACCTGGCACTTAGCACGCAATAAATGTAGCTAATGATACTAATGGTTATTGTACTACTAGAGACCTGGCACATGAAATTTGTGCACAGGTATGGTCTCTAGGCCTGGCCTTCGATCAGGGCCATCTTCCCCAACTGCCCGCAGCCAGCCCCGCCCCCCGCTGTCACCCACCCCCGGTTCCCCATTCGCCATTGGGTGATAGGTGCCTGATGGCCAGGGGAAGGGACCGAGAGGTCGGCTGTTCCCGTCCCCACCGTGGGTGGCCATCAGGCAATCGGAGCCTGCCGGCCGGGAAAAGACACCAAAGAGGTGGTAAGTGCGCCTCCTAGTGATTGGTCCAGCGGTCATTCTGGTCGTTCTGCCGTTAGGGTCCATTTGCATATTACCCTTTTATTATATAGGATTACTAATTTGGAGTCTTGAAGCAGTTTTAGAAGTCAAAATACCACAGTAGCTTTTTCATTAATCATTCCTGTATAAAGGCACAGAAGAAACAATATGCCCATACTCAAAATATGGAATTTCAGTCTTTTTTTTTTTTTTTTCCTCCCCCTTAGGCATTCAATTAAGAGGTTTTAGGGGCTGGGCTGGAGCACTGTTTGCTGCTAAACTTTACTGGTAAACCAGAAAAGACTTCCTGTAGTTTTGTATAATACAGAGTGAGTCGTTCATTCTTCTCCTTGCTGGGTTCCCAGTGCTCGGGTCCTGCAGCAGCACTGGGCAGGCACTATGCAAATGTTTTTTTGAAACAGTAAGTGATTTCACACCTTGTATTTAGAACTGGGGAGAATAACAGCACTTGGCCATGAGTCTTTTGGCTCTCAGATCTCAGCCTGTGACATTTGTTGAGTTTGTTTTGAGGGGATTTGTGGGCCTCCCATGACAATCAAAGCAGAATTCTTCTGATACCAATGCTTGGCTTTCTGCTTTGATCAATAGGCTTATTATTTGCCCTTGAAACCTCTGTGATGCTGGGGAATCACAGGCATTCCTCAGGATAATTTACACGGCAATAAATAATCTGTGCTGTCCACTGCTTGCTTCATCAGTGTCTGCCGTGGTCATAAAACCCCGGAGGCTCAGTGGCCCCAAGGCTGGATCACAGTGGACATGTTAACTCCAGCTACAGATGTGTGCACATAGAACTCAGTTTCATTGTTGTTTTCTGGTGAATATGCATCCACACAGTTTATCTTTAAGGATTGACATAACTGTCAAAGTTATTTTCCATCTGACTTTTTATAGTTATCATACCTTTTTTTTTTAAACCTGCGTTCTATGCTCAGCACTGTATATTATCTCATCTAATCCTCACAACCACCCCTGAGTTAGGCGATTATACCCTTTTTATAGAAGTCGAAACTGAAACTCAAGGAGGTGAAGCTTATTCTCTGAAACCACATAGCCCATGAGTGATGGAGCTAGGGTTGAACTCAAGTCTTCCTGGACACAAAGCTCATAGGTCCTCCACTAGGACATTTTCTTCATCTAAATGGCTTTCTTCTGCTTCTGCACATGTTTTGTGTGTGTTAATAACCTCTTGCAAAGATCTGTAAGTTTCCCATACCATTCAGAGATGAATTTTAAATTAACAGCATTGCAAATACATGAAATTTATAGTGACAAACATAGCCAGATTACTTTCTTGTTATCCATCCATTTAGCAGATTTACAGTTCCCATTAATTTTAATCTGTCCTTATTACCTGTTTTATATAATAAATATCTCTTAATCGTGACAGACTGAGTATAGATCACCTGAAGTAGGCTCTCTCTCAGTAAGCAGAATTGCGGCAAAAGATTTGTGAATTAATTGGGAAAATTGCAAATCAGGTAGTCAGTGAAATAATTCATTGTCACATCCAATCAATAAACTTTGTAAATCAACTCATTTAATTCAAAAAATGATCTATATAGATCAAGCAACCAATTAAACAATTAGCATACACTTTGCAATTAATTAATTTAAGCATCAATCATATAATTAAAACTCCAAATTTAAGCTGCAGAATTTAGAAACCCACTGCCTTTCAAACTATTAGGTTCATGCTTCTGAATACTAGCAGATTTGCAGTTTCACAGTTCAACTTTGGAGCAGGGTATCTAAAGTGTTTTAAGTTGATTTCAGTTTCAAATTGTCTTTATGTTGATAGAGTTTCCCACCCTTTTCCAGCAAATTGACTTTTTAATTCCCCAAAGAAGGAGAAAGAGATGCGTGTTGATTACAAACTGGGAGAGGCTAGAAACTGGGATTACTGACTGGACATTCTAGGGAAGTGAGAAAAGTCCATAAGCAGTTGGTCAGGATAAATCAGGTCATTTGCTTTACTCTGTTAAGTATCCTTGGTGTTTGGAATCAGGTCCTGCCAAGTGAGGCTGATTTTCTTCAGAGAAAGGAGAACTGTATTGATTGTCTTTGTTACTTCTTGAGCTAGAGCAGATATTTTCTTAATCCTAACCATAAATCAAAGTCCACCGATTTCCCCCAAATCATTTTTTCTCTCTTACAGTTTGTGTATCTCTTTTATGATATTTACTTTATTTACAATTATTTTATAACTAATATAGTGCTTACTTTTCCCACCTGCTATATTGTAAGCTTCGTTGAGGACTGTTGCTAAATCTCATCTTTGATCTAAGGGGTTCTGTGTCCTATTTACAACAAGTGCTCAGTATTTGTTGGAAGAATAGAGGAGGGTGAAGGCTCTTGTTTCACATTGGTTTTTCCCCCTTTGCACTGTCGTGTATTTTCTCCTTATCAAATGAAGTGGGATTTGGGGGATCCAAATATAACTGCAGGCCTTGGGGTAAAGGACAGCAGTTTCCCAAGTTTGCTTGCTGCACATCAGGGCCTCTGGTCGCCGAGTTCCTTTTTCAGCTTGGTTTTCACTCACCTTTTTGGTTTTCCTTTCAGTGACAATGTCAGTGCCTACTGCCTGCATATTGCTGAGGATGATGGGGAGGTTGACACAGATTTCCCCCCACTGGATTCCAATGAGCCCATTCATAAGTTTGGCTTCAGTACTTTGGCCCTGGTTGAAAAGTATTCATCTCCTGGTCTGACATCCAAAGAGTCACTCTTTGTTCGAATGTGAGTATTGACTCTGTTGCTTATCTCAGTATCTCATCTCTGCCTTTGGTGTAATTTTGGATTTGATTTTGTTCATGAAATGAATATTTGGTATCTGTAGAGTCCACATGTAATGATTACTTCCAGAGAGATGTTGGGGACAACATTCACATTGCATTCCATGCCTCTGCGCCTACATTAAATACAGACTGCTTTGTAGTAGCAAATTGTATTAGGCCGATCTCTGAATGTCCCACCCATGAACTAGGCCTCTGGACAGATTGGGGCGCTTTGGAGCCTGTGAAGCAAAAATTCTCTTCAAACTGAATGAAAATGTGCATCACAGCCACTTCTCTCTTGTGACTTAACATACTGCCTTTTCTCACCAACTTTGTTCAGATCCAATTTGATGTTTCCTCTTGGTGGCCTTCCTTTATTTATTTACTTATTTATTTATTATACATTTTATTGGTTAAAAGGTTAACAGCTATTGTTTAGTTAAATCTATTCCATTGAAAAAGTTGAATGAGCCGGATTATAAGTTATAGAATAACAAAAAAGATTTTAAATTTTATAATACAATTTAATATTACAAAATAGCTATATTATGCACATATATAAACATAAAAATGGATAAATCAATACTCCGTGAAAAGGCAGAAAATGAAAAGAAAACTTCATGTATTTCCTCTTCTAGTTATATCCGTTTTGACTCATTATGGTTTCAGAATTCAGAAAAACCAGAATTCATAAATTCACTTTATCTTCTCATTTTGTCTCTGAGACTTGGCTCTTTCAAATTGAGAGGAGCGCACCTTCTTCGTTTTGGCAGCTCTAAAATAAGATCTTCTGACTTGTTTTCAGATGTAGCAGTGTTATTTGAAACATATTTGGTATTTGTCAAGTCCTGTAGTGTTCTGCCACCTGTTCCTGATTTTTGTGTTCTCTGGGTGACTTGTAACGTCATCCCTGTCATCTCCTCCTGCACATCACCACTTACTGCAAAGACTGGTGAGCTCTCCAGGACGTTTTTTTTAAATCAAATTTTTACTAGAAGAAATACGCAGTCTTGAACCCTCATGAACACTGTTATGGGAAGGATCTTGTACATTAGGTGAATATATCTGAGATAAAGAATTAAACATCTTTGTATAAAAGTCTGGCTTAGTTTTCTCATTTTCCAAATTTTGTTCATCAGCTTGTTCAGACCCAACTGGCAGTCTCTGATTGGTGTCAGATATTATGTGCATTGCTTCATGGCTATCTGGAGAAGGATCTATTAAAGTCTTCCTTTTCTTTGATTTGGATGTCATTTTACTTCTTCTTTTGACCTGGCACTCTCCTTTCATCACTTCTGCAAAGGGGATATCACTTCTTTTATTAAAAGTTATGCTTTGCTTCAGATTCTTATGTGGTCCCATTTGGTTACCAGAATCAGAATCTGCTTCATTAGCAACATGTTTTAAACCTGATTCTAAGGAGAGAGATGTCTGTGAAGAATCTGTTAACTGAAAAATAGGTTTGTTTTTACATTTCGTTGGTGGCCTTCCTTTAGACTGAGCAGAGGTTCTTACCCTTGCCTGCCTGTGCCTTTGGCGGTCTGGTAAAGCTTATAAAAGCCCTTCTCAGAAAAGTGTTTGTGAATGCAGAAAGTAACATTCACATGACTACACAAGGATTTCTTGTATTTAACCCTTTGCACTCACTTGTTTTTTTCTCGATTTCTTTATTCTAATGCTAACCGTGTCGAGTCACACTCGACATCCGAGTGCAAAAGGTTAAAGTTATCAACTGTTAAATTTGTGATAGAATAATAATATGTATGGGGTTGTTAATACATTGAGTAACAAGATGCAGTAACTCCTGAAATTTGGTTTCAAAGGAGTGATTGAGTGTGATATTGGAGACATCTGCACCAACTGGAATGTGCTATCTTTTTATCTATGATTTCTGTTCATGACGACTCACCAGCACTGCTAAAAACACTGTGATTTGTTGACTATAATGCAAGGAAATGTTAAATAGCTAGTGAAAATAAAAATGTAATTTTTATTCATTCAAGTCTACGGAGCACCTGTCTCTTACCCATAGGTCCCCATTGTTAGGGGAAAACCAGCAGTATTTTCTCAGCGCAGCTTAAGCTTTTTAGCCAAGGTGGCTAAAGACAGTCCTCCTGGCCATCTCCTGGGAACAATAGCGATCCCTTTGGCACCCCCTGCTGTTAGTAACCAGCAAATTCACTCTTCAAAAGAGTGCTTTAGAGGACTTTTCTACCTGTCTCTTTAAAACATATTGCCTTTGTTCCAGGATTTTACTAAAAATAGGGTTATGCTAGCTATGATATATGAGTATTTTGTGTCTTTCTATCCTTGAGCAAAAAATGGATACCTGGGTCCCTGTGGGTGAGCTGAGGTGACTCTTCAAGCTTTTATAATTGCCATTTCATTTCTACTGTGAAGTCATGTTGAGTGTACATAACAGCAAATATGTTCCTTCTTTTTACTTTTCAGAGGCACTAAAACAACAACCTTAAAGAATATTTAAAGTAATTTAAAAGCTATCTAATGATTCCTCATCCTAATACAACTACTTTCATTTTTGTACAGTCATTTTCATGTGTATATACATACAGAGTTTCAGTTCTAGCATACACATACACACACACACACATATATAGTTATTTTTACTTAACATTATATTACAAATATTTCAATATCTGTTCTTAATTCCTGCATTCTACATTTATTATGTGCCAAGGATCTAGACATAGACAACCCCTATGCTCATGGAGCTTATGCTCTAGTGGGAAGATAGTTGTCAAATCATTAATATGTGATGAGCACGAAAACAGAATGGATGTAGTGGATGCCTGTCATAGGCTGTTTAGATTGTTTTCTTGTTTTGCTTTTAAGTGATTCTGTGATAGTCCTTTTTTATATCTACTTTCTTTCTGTTGAATAACTTCCTTAGGATAATTTCTTTGTCAGAGTAGAAACCTCTTTAGACTCTCACTTGGTGTCAATTTACAGTGCAACCAATAGAAATCACAGAGCCGCCTTTTGAGCCTTACCATCACAAGGTTTCATTAGGAGATTTTTCTTTTTGCTTTAAAAGATGTATACCACTGTATTTCAGTAGTTTTCCACTTGCATTGATATTACCTCTTGATTACATAAAAGAATTGTTCTCATTAACACATAATTTTTATACATAGATGTTAACATATGATCATAGCAGTGTTTTAAACCGAAAGTCCTTTTTAAAACAATAGCTTTTAAATCAATGATTTTTAGTAGAGTAGGGTTGGGAGTGGAATGAATATACCTTCCCAGGAGAAGTGTTTCACTATGCACCCCACCTTCCAGGGAATGGAGGGAGTGGGGGAAAGGCAGAGAATAACAATAACTGCTTTAAACTTAATACTCTTCCCCCCCCCCCCCCCCCCCCCCGCCGAGTTACTCCCATTCCTGCACTTTCACTCCCAAACATTCATACCAGTCAATCCTTTTTCTACTTTTAAAGTTCAGGAGAGTTTATTCGACCTGTCCTGAGTGTTTCTGAAAACACGAGATAAAGCAGAATCTTTATATGTGAGCATTTAGAATAAAAGTGTCACTGAATTTTGTTTCTTTTTCTGTTGTCTGAGGAAATAGTGCAGATTACTGACCATTTGCCCTGTGTATATTTTATTGATTCAGCAACCTCCCATTCACCTTTCTGGCCTATAGTCTTTAAGTTAGAAATTTTTCTCCTGCAAATGCAGGACAGAGCAGACTTTCAGGAGTCGCCAAGGATGTGTCCAAACTCAGAGAGTGAAGTCCCAGCAAAATAAGTGAAGCCATTGCTCCTTCTCTTCATTTCCCCCCTTTCCTCCTGGCATCTTTCTCCCAGTGGGAAATGGGCAGGAAGTATATAAACAGGAGTCCCTCGATTGCTGACTGCTAGCTACTCTGAGCTTTAAGGGAAGAAAAGTCAAAACCAATAAAATGGACAGGATCCCCCTAGATCAGAAGTCAGTAAGAGCAATTAAACTGCCCTCATATGTATGTGTTTTACTTAAAATGTTTATTATATCAGATGGACATGGGAAAGGAACTCTTCTAACCAAGACTGCAGAGCAAATAGAATCCAGTCAGGATTTTGCTCTTTCGGAAAGGGACCACTGAGTGGACAGATGGTGGTAGCACAAGAACCGGGCTGCCTCGGGCAGTGTGGCCCAGAGGGCTCCCGGAGACTGCCTTGGCATCTCTGGCTCTGCCTAAAGGCGAAGCTCGGGTGCCTTTTAAAGAGGCGAGTCCTAGATTCCTTGCTCTTTCCTGTATGAGGGGTTTTCAAAAGGGTGGGTCGTTTTCCTATAACTTCTTGACTAGATCTCCAGTACAACCCAAATGACCAGACCTTTATGAAAGGATATCATTAGTTTGAAGCCTCTCCACTATTATGTGATTTGCTTTGTGGTCTGGAGAGAACAAAAGAAAAGAAAAACAGAAGAGGAAAATTAGTATTTTTGCACACACACGATTCTGTAAATCCACGAGCCATTATCTGATTTATTGCTTATAAGCACCTCTTTTTTTAAACGTATGACAGAGGGTCCCTGGTTTATGATGATTCCACTTAAGATTTTTTTGACTACCTGGCTGCTGTGGCTCAGTGGTTGAGATCGACCTATGAACCAGGAGGTCATAGTTCAATTCCCAGTCAGGGCACATGCCCAAGTTACAGGCTGAACCCAGTATGAGGCAGCCGATCGGTGATTCTCTCTTATCATTGATGTTTCTCTCTGTCTTCCTCCCTTCCTCTCTCTGAAACCAATAAAAACATTTTTTAAAAGATTTTTTGACTTTATGATGGTGTGAAAGCAACATACATTCAGTACACATTCAGTAGAAACCGTACTTCAGATTTTGAATTCGGATCTTTTCCCAGGCTAGTGGTGTACAATATGATAGCCTCTCGTGATATTGGGCAGCAGCAGTGAACCTGAGCTCCCACTTGCGCACGCGATCACAAGGGTAAACAACCAGTACTCTACAATGTACTGCAGGCGTCCTCAAACTACGGCCCGCGGGCCACATGCGGGTGTTTTTGCCGTTTTGGTTTATTACTTCAAAATAAGATATGTGCAGTGTGCATAGGAATTTGTTCATAGTTTTTTTTTTAAACTATAGTCCGGCCCTCCAACGGTCTGGGGGACAGTGAACTGGCCCCCTGTTTAAAAAGTTTGAGGACCCCTGATGTACTGTGTTACCTGTATTTTTTTTTTTTGTTATATTCTGCTCTGAGCACATTTAAGTTAGCCTAAGCTAAGCTCGGATGTTCGGTAGGTTAGGTGCATTAAATGCATTTTCAGCCCTGGCTGGGTAGCTCAGTTGGTTAGAGTGTCCTCCTGATACCAAGATAGTGTGTTTTATCTCCCGCCAGGGCATATACAAGATACAACCAGTGAATGCATAAGTAAGTGGAACAGAAAATCGATGTTTCTCTCTCTCTCTCTCTTGCTCTCTATTCCTCTCTCTCTAACATCAATAAATAAATACAAAAACAGCCCTAGCCGGTTTAGCTCAGTAGATAGAGCTTCGGCCTGCGGACTGAAGGGTCCCAGGTTCGATTCTGGTCAAGGGCACATGCCTGGGTTGTGGGCTCGATCCCCAGTTGCAGGGGGGTGGGTGGGCATGCAGGAGGCAGCTGATCAATGATTCTCTCTCATCATTGATGTTTCTATCTCTCTCTCCCTCTCCCTCTCTGAAATCAATAAAATAAATAAATAAATACAAAAACATTTAAATGCATTTTCAGCTTACGATGTTTGCAACTTACAAGAGGTTTATAGGCTTGTAACGCCATAAGTCAAAGAGCATCTATATAAGCTGCAGATCACAGACAGGTAGTTACTTACGCAAGGTCATCCAGTTTAGTAAGGGTCAGAGCTAAAATAGCATAAAGAATTTAAAAAAAAAAAAAGAGATGCCTGTATTCTTTGTAACCAGGCCTGACAATATGGGTATAAATTTTCCTTGTTATTTATTATTTGCTCATGTCATAGAGGACCAACTGTGTATTGTTTCTTTTCATTCTGTTGTATTAGTAAACATTTTCATTGTCCAGATTGTCCTCGTGTATGGAAATGAACATATGCAGCCTGTTTAATTTTGTATTTGTAAATCTGACTTGATTCCCTTTTTGGCAACAGCTACTGTCTAGAGAAAAGAAAAGATTTTTCTTTGTCTCTTTAAAGTGGCAGAAATATTGGAGCAAGTAATAAAGATGGAAAGCATTAATTACATACTTCTAAGAATTTAAAGGTCAGACAAGCTAAATGTGTATGTTTTACTCACTGGAATGTCTGCCTGCTGATAGTGTGCCAGGATTCACTTTGTTCCTCCAATAAAAGCACACATTTCAGATAGCCATCAACTTACTTTGGTTTCCAAAAATTATACCAGATTGTTGCTTTAGTTGCTATATATCTTAAAAGTTTAGGGCTCACATTTCTGACATTAATGTGATTTGTTTTATGATCCAACCCCTTTGGCCATGTTTGGGTACTATGTCTCATTTTGATTTCCTCTGTTCTCCCCTCAGCTTATGTTGGAGTCTGTCAGCTGCTGCTATGTACATGTCAGGCTAGTGACTTGTAATGTTTATTAATACAATGTCAGTCTTGCTGTTGAAAAAACTGTGATGCTTCTCAGAAGGTTGCGATAGAACGAAGCGTTTGATTTCCAGATCCTGTCTGCACTGCGTGGTGAATACATTCTCAGATGTTATGCAGTTCACTGACCTGACAGTTATGGAACCCCGCCTGGGACCCCATTTCAGCAGGACATATTTGAACAGAAACAGTTTGCAAAACTTTATACACTTAAACTCCTGCCAAGGCAAACTGTTAGCCACTTGAGTTTGTTATAAATACCCAGTGGCAGTGGTTGGAAGTAGCCCACGGTGTGTTTTATATTCTGAACTGAATGTGAATGTCTTTGCGGTTATATAGAGTAGTAAATAATTGAGTTTGATTAGGGAGAGGGACCTCATTATCCCCCACCTGTGCCCAGCTGGAAGGGGAGGGTCGAAATGAAGCCATTAGCTGTCTCTCTTACTGGCATCTCAAAGAGCTCAAATACATCTGTGTCTTATTTTCTTTTCTGGCACAATCAGTCGAGCAAGCTAAGCAGGCATGACCGGATTTGGCAAGTCCCAAGGACTCTGGCAAAGATACACAAGGAGAAGGCGGAGGGCAGTCATTTTGGCTTCTCACTGCCCATTAGTCTAGCGAGTTATGTTTTTGGAAAATGTCTGTTTTGAAAAAGAGTACTTTATCCAATGTCAAACATCACATACTCATACAATACGCTTTGATCTTTAAAAAAAAATTGTCATTGCGAGGGGAAACAAAATGTGGCATTCACACTAGTGTAAACTCTCTTTATGGATAAAGTAATACCCAATGGGCTTGCTTTAAAGCAGGCATGCTACAGTTATTGCAAAGCTTTCTCTTGCTCATATATTTTCATTTTCTGCCTTGAAGTGCTGGAGAATGAACATGCATGGAATTGGGACCAGAGCAGGCTGAGAACTAGAGGAGTGTGTCTTCATCTCTATTATGAACTGGTCAGGACTGGAGAATCGAATGCTACTCTTGGCATCCTTTTCCCACTTCCACAAACTGACACTGGCTCATAAAACCATGGCATTCTCCAAGGGCTTTTCAGTAGGAACCTTATAAGTCATATGGTTAGTCCAGAGTTGGGACATTTATAATCAAATTGAACTTGTTACAGGGAAGTTGAACTTTTCCATTGATTGCTCAGTGGTTCTGATCTGGAGGATATGCTCCCTGGAAGTCTCTTCTTCCCAAGCCCCCAGGACTGCCTTCTGGGCTGCAGAGAGGTTTAAAATCAAAGCTCTGGAGTCTGGCTGACCTGGGTCCAAGTCCTGACTCCTCCACTTATTAGCTGTGTAACTCCAGGCAAGTGTCCTAACCTTACCAAACCTTAATTTCCTCCTTTATAATAAAACTAGAGGCCCAATGCATGAAAATTCATGCATTGGAGGGGGGGGTTCCTTAGCCCGGCCTGCCCCCTCTCATAGTCCGGGAGCTCTCAGGGGCGGGAGGCGACGCCCCCATCGCACCTCTGCTACTGCCACTGCCAGCAGTGCAAGCCTTGGCCGGCCCTAGTTACCTGAGCCTTGGGCGGCCCTGGGTGGCTGGGCAGCTGCCATCCGAGGCTTGCCTGCGCCTCGGGCCAGCCCTGGGCATCGGGGGGCTGAGGGGACTGGGGGACTCCAGAGGCAGGTGCACTGAGTGGCCGGACCCACCTGGGGGTGAGCCTGGCCGTGCTGCGTGCCTGCCACCCTGGCGGGGCTGAGGGGACTGGGTGCTGCCATCTTTGAGGGTGTGGCAATCAATTAGCATATTCCTCCTTATTGGCTGTGGGTGCTGCCATCTTTGTGAGGGTGTGACAGTCAATTAGCATATTCCCTCTTTATTAGATAGGGTGGGGCTGATAACAGCACCTGCTTTTTCTGGGAAGATTAAATGAACAAAGCACATCCTCAGTAAATGTTGACTACTGTCATTGTCTCCTCATTATATGTCACTTCTTTGTAAATATAAAGAAGAGCCCATAGTTTATTATATTAACTTGCTTAGTAAGCATTTTTATATACAGGTATTGTGTTAGCTACTTTAGAAGTATTTAGCCCTCACACTAGTCTTATAGTCTAAAATTAATATATTTTGTAGATGAGGAAACTGAAAGTTAGAGAGATTATATCATTTACCCAAGGAAGGCAGAGCTAGGACTCCATAGCAGGCTCCATTGTAGAGCTTACTTCACTGCCTCCTGGTAAACCATCTTTCTGAGCATGGCGTAGAGCTAAATGATGACTGTGTTTTGAGACATCTCCACTAAGAAGCTTCTCTGACCCCCTCACCTCTACCCCCTGGGTTAAGTGCCCCTGTGCTTTTGCACTTCTCTGAGCTGGCTTCCATCTTTGTGCTCATCACACAGAACTATAATTCTTGGTTTGCTTCTTTTTCTCTCCCACTAGACTGTGCTAGTTGGGTTGGGAATCATATTATTGATTTCTGAATCCAAAATAGGGTCTTTAATAGATGAGTGACCACAGGTAAATTTCCTAATGCCTCCAGCCTTAGTTTCTATAAAATGGATATAATAATATTACCTATTTTAGGAGTGTATTAGTTAATGTAGATTTTTAAAGCTTAATACAGCATCTGGCACATGGTAATTGTTCAATAGATAGTAGCTGCTGCTATTATTGTTATAATTATTGAATAATATCTTGTGCTTTTCAGATCAAAAGGCTCTTAGTCTCATTGAATTTCTCTGCAGTACCACCATGATATTTTACTTCCATCATCCCCATCCAAAGCCAATGAGTTAAGCTGAGGTGGGACACACTGCTTCTCGTTTACTCTCTCAGAAAGGAAAACCTTGTCAATGGAGCCTAGAGTGCTCTCCTTTGAGCTTCAAGGGGGTTTTGATGCCGGGGCCAGAGAGAGGCTGCTTGCTGATAGTGCCCCTGCATATTGCCACCATGCTCAGCGAATTGCACATTTTAATGTCCCTGTGTTGCCGATTAAAAAGCTGTGAGGGTTTCCCTGGCCAATGTGGCTCAGTTGATTGGAGCGTCATCCATACACTGAAAAGTCACGGGTTCGATTTCCAGTCAGGGCACATACCCAGATTGTGGGTTCTATCCCCAGTTGAGGCATGCAGGATGCAAATGATCCATGTTTCTCTCTCCCACTCCCTAAAATCAACTAAAAAATAAATAGACAAAAAAACAACAACATAAAACTGTGAGGGTTCAGATCCATTCTCCCAAATAAGCAATCTCTCCTGAGGGGTTAGCGGATAGGGAACAAGTGGGCCTCTTCTCTTGGCGTGGTGACTTGGGACAAGGGGAACGTAAGAAAACACATTTATAAACTCCTTTTACTATTTGCCAGCCTTAGTGCCAGGTGCTTGGCATTCACCGACCGTTTTATCCTCCTGACAGTTCTGTGGGGAAGTGCCCTCCTCATTTCATGAATGCAGCTGAGGTTCCACATGTTGAGGCAATATTCGGTTAGCCATGGAACCAGGATTTGAACCAAAGGGATTTAACTCCCAGCCCATGTGTTTCCTCTCTAATATGTTGCCTTCCAACTTGGGTTCTGGTTCCAGCTCTCTCCCTGTAAATAAGCTTTTTAGATAAAGACCTGTGCCCCTGCTTCCCCTCTGTGCCCCATCACTTCTGGTTTAGTGCTTAGTAGAGAAATGCTTGTTGTGTTAGGTTAATGCTGGTATAAACACTTCCTGCTGGTAACTGGCTTTGCACTGGGACAGCGCTGAATTCCTCAAGTGAGAAATCTCTTTTTAAAACGCCCATACGTTTTTCAGTGGTTACGAGACTTGACAGGACCTAACTTTGAATTGACTGAAGCACTCCGGGCCGTTTAGTCAGCTCCCTGAAGTGGCGCTTCAGTCTACACCCAGCGCACGCAGCCCAGGGAGCTGCAGCCGGGCCGCTGCTTCTCGGTGGCAGTGCCCTGGGGTGCCCTGCGCCGGCAGAAACAGGCCGCCAACCACCAGAGGAGCAGGAGGAGGAGCAGTTTGAGTCGAGATCTGGGCTTGCGGCCCACCTGTCTGTCCATCGTCCGCCTGTCCATCTGCGGGCTAGCCTCCACCATCCCAGGTCACAACTCGGAGACTGGAATGCAGCGCCACGAGGAAGGGAGGCTGGAATGCACCCTACCACCTGCCACTAGCATTTCCCCTGAGATCCTGGTCTTCTCCACCTCAGGCCCAGGGCTCAGCATTGAATAAAAGCAGCCTTAAAAATGTATTTCAATAGACTTTTTAGAAAGCCCATAAAAAATCCTGGATGTGAAGAAATGAGGCATAAAACTCAGAATGTTTGGAAGTCAGGCTGAAAATTGTGGTAGCAAGTCTCCATATCCATTTATTAAATGGGAGCGGAACTTAACAGTTGCACCTGGCTGGGTTCTGAGAACCGCTTCCATTCTGTACTCTTGTGTGTGAGAACCATTTTACCCCCGTCAGTGCTGCACACTTGGAACAAGGTCCACAGTTGGCACCCACCTGAAGGGAGAGAAGGGTGGAGTGCGAGACTGACCCGAGGAAACTGGCATTGGGTCTGCCGAGCGTGCAGTGGCGGGTCACAGCCCCGCTCTCCTTTTAATGGGCACGTGTTTACCACAATGGAGCCCCCGAGGAAGATAGCGCGCACCCGAGAAGGCGCATTGCGAGCCGTGCGTGCCCCTTCCCTTCACTGTTGTTTTCATTTTCCTCTCGTGAACCTTGCTACCCTGGCTTCAGCACGGAGGCTGTAAAGGAAGATGGAGAGCCGAGTTACCTCAGAATGATCACTATCGTTAACATTCACGGGTGGTTCACTTATCATTCCTGACTGCACAGACATGGCAGCCGCTCGGAAGCGTCCGCAGGTGTAGCATGGTGATACATATTACATTGTGCCACAATGGATTTATGTATTCTGTAACAAAAGAAAAGTGTAATGAAAAAATACAGAAGGTAATCCTTTATTCCTCCACCACACAATTTATCAGTAATGCCTGTGGATGATAAGTGCCAGGGATTTCCTCGGCTTGCTTTAACCTTGTCACCCAGGTACGTTTTGGTAAAATGACAGAAAAATACAGACTAGGGATTTTCCCCCGCTCAAAAATCTTTTAAAAGGACACTTTTAATTTATGGAAGTTAGTCCAAACACAAGGCTTCCTTTTTGAGCTTTTAGTCTGCCTGTGCTGAGAAAGATAAACATATTGGTTTGAAATAATGCTATCAGCCAGCGGCAGATTAGGAGAGAATGTAAGCAATTTATAAGCAGACAAATCTAAAATAGTTGAGGTGGAACCCAGGTGGATGGAAGTCCGTGAGACCCAGCCCAGTGCAGTGTGTGAGTACCCGAGAACTTGTGTTCCCTTTTAGGCCCTACTCATCCATCGCCCAACATATTGTCACAGATGGAGCGCACCCTGGCTTGGGAGGAGAGAGCCGGGGAAGCAAGTCTGAACGCGGATGATTGGCATTCGTTCCAAACACACACTGGCCTAGCGCCAGAGCAAATACCCCCAAGTTTATAAATGCACAAGGCACTTTACATTTCAGTACTCTTGCCAAAGTATCACTTACTGCATCGCTCCCTAAATATAGTTTTTAAAAAAGAGCTATTTCTTATTTTGCTTTGATCAGTAAAATAAACTTTTAAAGATTGTTCTGGGATGGGGTCCAGCTTCTGAGGTAAAGAATGGCCACGGCTCAGGCATGATTCAGTAACAGAGTGTTCAGTAAAATTAGCTTGACAGTTCTCAGGCCTGCTGTTCGATAGCAAGAACTTGACCAAGTTAAAATGGATGATCATGCTGGCTAGACCCGCCTCGGCTTTTGCTTTTTAACAAATGGAATGTCAGGGATTAAACAGCAAGCCGTGCGGAGAGGAGGGGTGTGGAGATGTCTTTGTATTAGGGAAGCAAATTGGGTCCTTGGTTTGGAGATCAGCCCCTAGCCCCTGTGGCAAGCCAGCCACCTGGTTGGGTCCAAGCTAGGGTTAAGGCCCCTTCCAGCCGATCCTACCACCGGGAAGCTGTCCCCTGGCTTAGCTTGGGGCTTGGCTTTTGTTTCAGATTCCTTGTCAATAGGAAGTTCTGCCATGTTTTTTGGCCACGTGCCCCTTTGAGATTCTTGTGGGGAATGGGAATGCAACCAAACTCCTTGTGGCAATTCCCATGTTCCATAGTTGGAAACTTGGGTCCCATTTGTTACATGAGCTTCTTGGAATTGGCCCGTTTTGTCCCAGTGCCCAAGCGTAGTGAGGAGTATTTGTGATGCTAGCTGTTGCAATTACCATCTTAGCGAAGTTGTGTCTCAACAGAGGTGGGCTTCTGTTTTCAGGATACTTGTTCCTTACCAGTTTTTTCCTATCTAGATGTGACCCCCCCACACCCCCACCCCCCACCTAAGGTTTGATTGGCTACAGGCTTACAAGTAGTGATATGTTAGTATTTCGCCTTGTAATTATTTATGCTTCAGCTAATATTTTGTTTGACCTTTTAGGACTAGGTAGATTAAAACATTCCTACTGAAGTGTACGTAGAGTATATATTTTTAAAATATATAAATACAGGGTGTTTCTTTTACTGGCTAGTTAAGAAGAGCGTTTTCTTTTCCTTATTCTAAACGGCTTTGGGCTGTCAGATGCCCCCGCCCCCATACACACAAACACATACATGACATTTTTCCTCCAAGGCTCCATGAGCTTTAATATGATGGCAGTGTCTGCCTGCAGTGACATCTACTGACACAAGCCAAGTTTATCGTGTGTCAATCCTTGCTGCAGGATTTGGCTTGGGAGCCGGTATGAGTGACCCACACAGGCCAATTAGATTCAATTTGAGATAAATTAGAAAAACCTCCCATAACTCTGACCTCTCTTCCACTTGGGACTGTTCGTACCAGAATGCTTTCCTGTCTCTGTCTCTGTCTCTCTCTTATTAGAAGTAGATTTTTTCAACCTGTTTTTAAATAATTGACACTTTGATGTACACTTATTAAAACTTTCTTAAACACAGTGAAGACTGCAATACCATCCCTCTGGCTGAGTGTTGGTGATGATTTAATATTTGTCTTTTCCTACAGAAATGCTGCTCATGGATTCTCCCTTATTCAGGTGGACAACACAAAGGTCACCATGAAAGAAATCTTGCTAAAGGCAGTGAAGAGAAGAAAAGGATCTCAGAAAATTTCAGGTAGCATAGTTAAATTACACCCTGGCGATATAAGCTTAAAACCTTGGTTAAAAGTGCTTGGTGTGCATGCGTGTGCTTGCATGTGCATGTGTGTGTGATGGCTGACTTCTAGATGTTCCAGATATTGCTGCTAGAAAGTTTTGTTAGCAGGTCTACAGTAAACAAAGTGATTTATTTATTTATTTATTTATTTATTTATTTAGCTAGCTTAATCCTCACTGAAGGATATTTTTCCATTGATTTTTTTAGAGAGAGTGAAAAGGAGTGGGAAGAGACAGAGAGACACATCGATTGGTTGCCTCTCATATGCACCTTGACCAGGGCAGGGGATTGAACCTGCAACCGAGGCACATGCCCTTGACCAGAATAAACCGGGGACACTTCAGTCCACAGGTCAACGCTCTATCCACTGAGCCAAATCGGCACAAGCATGTCAAACTCGCATGCTTGGGCTAGGGCAACACAGTGATTTTTAAATTGCCCCTAAACCTAAAGAAGGTACTGGGTCAGTGGCATATATGAGAAGAATGTGTTCATATCAGTTATGAAGCTTTGTCATTAATGATTTGTGATAGATTACGACAAAGCTACTTGAGCTTACTATTAGTTGGTGTAAAACTGTCTTGAAAACCAAATCAGTCCTAAATTTGCAGTATTTCTTTTAATTTCATGTTTTCACATAATTTTCAGTGGGGGAAACTTTTAATTTGTAGTGCTTGCAGTATGAAATAAAAGGGAAAAATGCATTTTTACCAAATGAGGACAACTGCAAAAAAAATTTTTTTTAAAGATAAATCACTTGATTCACAGAAATGTCTGTTAATCTATAATTTCTCATTTCCCAACTTCATACAGAAATTAAGCTTATGGCATTAGCTCTGGTATTTAAAGGATATGGGGAAAATATTACCAATATAGAGAAAGAATTATTTTGAAAAATAGCTCAAAGATTTGTCAGACCACAGACATCTTTAATATAAATCAGCCTACATATGACATGTCAGGTATCTTAGCTTTGTAAGTAAATGAAACTTCTTACACACCTTTCGTTTCATCTTTTGGAAAGGAAAAACATCATTGTTCAGGTTGAAGAAAATAGTTTTGTGTTCTTTTTAAGGGGAGGCATATAATCTGTTCCAGACTTAATTAGCTATCTTTAGATGAAAGCTGAAGTTTTAATAAAAGTTAGAAGAGATAACACAGTGAAGGACACGGATGAGCTGTCTCAAGGCCATATTCCAGGGGAACGATAAGAGCTGTAAAAAATGGCAGAGGAGAGCAATTGAATGGAGCAATGAAAATCTGATTCTCATAAAAGAGAGAGAGAGAGAGATGCTGGTAGGGGCGGTTGTAGATGAGACCTGCTAGCGTCTGCAAGCAATTTGGATGCTTGCCAGGAGTCATTGTTCACCCTCGGCTGTGGCGGCTCCGTCCAGATGTGCCAACTGCACGTTTCGGCTTTTGCCAGCTGACTGCGCCGTTTGATAACCAGCTCTCTGGATGCCCATCACTGGCCGCAGAGATAGAATTAAATGATGATGATCTTCCCACAAGTTGGGAGAGGAAACAATGCATATAAATCTTGATTTCATCTCAGCATGAGAAGTCTTTATCCATCATCACTCATAATGAACAAGTCGTTAGCTGGGATGAATGGTGTTCTGGTTTTTCCAAACACCTCTTTTGTTCATTTTTTGGGTGACTTTTATCCGTTGCATGGGGGTCAAACCTCTTTGCATTTAGGGATGATTGAAGAGGCATACCCTCCCCTTCCCAGGGGAAAGGAGCTACTTTGGAGTTCTAGGTGCCAATCTAGTAGCATTTAAACAGCTCCAGATATTTAAAGTTATTTATTAAGCACTCATCTTCCTTTAGGGTCCTTATTTTTTCTCTTTTTTTTTTTATTCCTGAAATTTTTTTACATAACAGTGTATTTTGTGACAAATCTCTTATAGTCTAAGATAGCATTATTCTGAATTATCCAAGAGGAGGTAGAACTAATTTTTTAAACCTTCTTAATAGAAATTGTGCTGTCACAGATAGTCCATGAAACCTCTATGAACTTCCTGAGATACTGCTATCCCTCTGTCGCAGCCATCTCTGTCCAATTGGATAGTTATTTTTCTGCGTCCATCCCCAGCAGCCACGTTTATCATACACACATTTATTTTTGTTCACCTCCATATGCACGTCCCTGATATTTCCATCAGAGTCTTTGCCATATCCTTGGCCAAGAGTTAGGACTCGTTATCCGAAAAACAGTGACCTGCATTATTTATTCCTTTCATACTAGGGAAGTTGATTGATATATTTACATAAATTACTGTCCATTTTCTTCATCCAAAAAGCTTTTTAAAAATAAGAAGCCCTTTCTATTGCTTTATTAAGTCTGGCCTCATGAAATAGAAGGATCTGCAGTTTGCCCAAGAAGTTTATTTAACATCAAATTGGGAAAGGCAGGGTGTATTTTGTATTTTTGAACTTTGTATTGTGGAGTGGGCCTGTTTTGGAGGGTGATTAATGAAAAGACAAAAATCCTCTTGTCAGAGAGGCAAACACAAATACGTTTACTTAAAAAAGAGGAAAAAATTATGTTAAAGTTCACAGTTGGCTGTGAAGTACTTATTACTTACCCATTATGACACATGAACTTAGTTATGAACTTGGTGGCAGATGTCAGGTTAGCAATGCTCCTCAGAACTTCCTAAGCCTCTCGCACAATGACCTTCTCCGTCTTTGTAAGAAAGTGCCTGGCACCCCTGCATTAGAGAGCTCAGCCCTCTCTTCAGCAGCTTACACCTGTTTGAGTTCAGAAAAGCACTGGTCTCTTAGCTACCCTTTCCGAACTTCAGTGAGCGGGGAGACATACCACTTGAGATCACACGTGTGCCATGGGGAGTTGCCAGTTCTCACACTATTTGTTCATTAGGGGTTAGTTGCATTAGAACAGATTTCAGAAAGCCTATGACAGGCTGACAGTGAACTTCTGTGGCTTACCCACAAACCTTTAACTTCATCTTTCTTCCAGACTGACAACTCTCCTTTTAATAATAATGATAAATTGAAAACTATTTCATTATTAGATCAAGATGTAGGCCTCATGGTTCTCCTAATGTTTAAATACTCTGTTGCCCTTCCCTCTGGCACTCTCTCCCCAGTTTTCATTTGTAAAAAAATCAGGTGATAGATATTTGAGCAAAGAATTCTTCTTTGTTCAGGTAAATAGCTTTGTCAGTGGAAACCCACAGGGTTTTAAAATATTTTTGTTTTTTGGGGGGAGAATATCATTATAGACACTTGTAGTTGTTCTAAAATTTAAACTTGCATTATTTGTAATTATTTCATCAAGTCACAACTATTTATGAACACTGCAGGGTTTTTTCTATTAATATTAATGTACTGAACTGTAGTAAGCTTTTCACAGCATGTTCCAGTCAGTTCTCTGCTAAGGCCCATTTTTTAAATGTCTCTTTTAAAGTTTCTCTCCAGCTTTGCATTTTATTACTGACCTACTTGACATTTGGAATCTACCTATACTGGCAGAAAGTCCCCACAGTTTAAGAAAAAATGTAAATGGAGAATCCAATTTTAGAAGAATTAGCTGAAACCTCTTTACTAATTTTAACAGTTGGGTGGGTGTGTTTTTGACATAATGAAAAGTAGCCTGTCAAGTCCCCTGCTTTAGCTGGTAAAATATACTGACCTTTTATTTAGTGGGTAAAGGCCTTAGTTCATCAAGTTTTCCCTTTGTCAAGTTCATCCTCACAATCAGTGACCTTCTGAGCTTCTTAGTATTTTGTTGTTGTTTAAAAATGCTGTTTTCCTGCTGGAGCATGAGGCTGGATATGACAGACACTTGAGAAACTGAAGCAGATCCAATTTCAGTTCCCACATGGATGCAGAAATACTACATAGGTGTCTCTTGATCTACAAAAGAGAGAAGGCTTCAAAGTGGGATATTCTGAGCAGAGTCGTTTCTGCCCGCTCTATTTCAGTATTAGTTGTCATTATGAAGTGGGGTGTTGATCATCTGCTGCAAAGTTGAACCAGAAGCATCTTTTTTTTTTTTTTTACCCCTGTCCATTCTCTCCTTTTAATGTGAAAGGCAAAACTTTTCCTCTTGAAAAGTTCTTACAATGTTGTTAATAAGACTTATGATATTCATTCCTACTTCCCCTTACAAAATTTCACTTAGAATTTGAAACATAAGTGTTAGCTTTGTCATGTGGACTCCCTCTTAACATCTCTGTTTAGAGTCATAGACCACTTTACTGCTTGCTAATTTACTGTGTTTTCACAAGACCCCTAGGCTGTCACCAAAGACATAGTCTAGCCTAGGACTTCTCCAACATTCCCTAAAGCACTGCTAGGAGCAGAGAGGGGTTGTGAACATCTACCACAGGTGCAGGGCTCATGTCTGAGGGACAGACAGCTAATGATGACATCATTACGTTCTCAGTTTATCTTCGAAATTCATGTAAAATGTGCGTATTTATCCATAATGTATTTGTAGCTGTGTTGTACATTCACACATTGTGTGCTCCCATGTGCTGACCTGTGCCGGGTGCAGGGAGACAGTGGTGAGGCAGATCTACAAGGCCCTTGCTGAGGAGGACCTTACATTCTAGGAGGAGAATAATTATAAGGGGCTGAGAGAGAATAATAAGGTGCAGGAGCCTGTGGTCTAGTATAGGATGCTCAGGGAACTCCTCCCTGAGAAATTGACATTTACACTGTGACCTTCACATTTAAGCCAGGAAGAGTTGGGGAGGAGCAATGACCGTTAAAGCTCACTATATTTTAATATAAAAAGAACATTCCTTTGCAGTCGATTTACTTAACTCTCTTTCCCCCAACTTAAAAAAAAAAAAAAAGGTAGTAAAATTGATACTAGAATTCTTCCCTACGCTAACTCCCCACGTTATCTATTAGCAAATCCTACCAGCTTTACCTCCTGAGTATATCCTGAATCCATTCAGTCTTTTCCATCTCCATTGGATGAATCCAAATCCACATGTCTTCACCTGGACTGTTGAAATAGCACCCAGCTGGTTTTCCTGCCCCTGCTCTTGGCCCCCTCCAGCTCCTGCCTACACAGCAGCCAGAGAGATTTGTAAAAATATAAATCAGATCATATCTGCTCCAAACCCTTCAGTGAGTTCCCATTGCATTTAGAATAAAATCCAAACTGTGACCACTGAACTACACTGATGCCCAAAAAGAGTGTGACAGAGGAATACAGGCCAGGTGGGGATTCGGAGCCTGTAACCCATTAGAGCAGGGATCAGGGCCCCGTTCTAATAGACTGGCAGCAATAGGGTGAGTCTCTGACTCGCTCCCTGCAACACCTCACACAGAAGGCCTTACTTCATACCAGAGAGACCTAGGAAGTTGTATACAAATCAATTTGTTATTTATCAAGAAGGTTTAAAGAGGATTTGTGTGTCTTCCCCAAGGTCTCTTCCAATGGGGTAAAAGCAGATTATTGAGTGCCTTTGTGCACTTAAAGATATTACCTCATTTAATTTTCACAACACCCCTGGAAAGTAGATTTTATTATGCTTCTTTTACAGATGAGACTTTAGAAATGTTAAAAAGTGGGAAACAGTGTACACCTGAGAATTAAGGAACTATGATAACTATATGTGTAATCATATACAGTACTTAGCTCTCTGAGCCGCCCTTTCTTCAGCTCTAAGAGAAATTAAAGTTACCAAATTTCCACAGTAAGTAAATGGCAGATTCTAAATTGGAGCCCAGGCTTTTTTGACCTCAAAGCCCATACTCTTTTTATTGTACCATGTTGCTTATTAGAACCCTAATGGGAGAACAAATTTAAAATTCTGTAAACAGAAATGTTCATTGATTCTAAGATCTAAATGCACCAGGGAAGTGCAGCATTTAAAGGAACCCTGTGGTGAATCTGGATATAAAGCCAGGAATTCTTTTGTAATTGCACAGTTTGTCTGTATTGGTGTCAGTTTTAATGTTGTATGTCTAGCTTTCTTAAAGCAACATACACCTGTCCTGAGCTGCCCTATGGAAAGAGAAGCCCATATGTTTTAAATGGAGTAGGATTTTTAACCCTCTTCTAACCTGAAATGCTCTCCAAAGGCTACAATAAGGTAAAGAATCTGCCATCTGTAGGGTTGAAAAGAGTCCTGCTTCATGTGTAGTTGTAAAGACAGAAAATTCAGTAATACTTCGTCCATGAAAGTAGTTTGTGAACCAGAGACGTGTGGTTTTCTTATGGTGTAGCGGGTAATCCTTAAAAAAAAAAGATGAAGAAAAGGTACATAGGACTGTTTAAATGTTCTCTTTAAACAAACAAACAAACAGGAATTTCTGCAGAAAACTGCTCCTCCTCATGAAAGAACAAATAACTATGCTGATGCCACTCATGCTTGGGGCTGGGTGAGTAATAAAGACCTGATACTTGGTGTCCAGTGACCCAGTGGGAAAGTGATACAGTAAGTTAGGACTGCCAAAGGGTTTAAATGTATAACTCAGAGTGCCCCAGGCAAGACGCTGCAAGTTAAATATTCCTCCCTGCCTCCTCTCTCTCGGTTGATCCCACCTGTGCCTGCCTTGTCTGGAGTGCTCTGAGGCCCCTGATGGATCTTCTTGAGTAGAGAATAGAGCACGTTAAAGATGGCATTGCAGCCAACTGTTTTACCCAGAAAGCCTGGAAATTTAGAGAATTTATGTCAAGCAAAAATCTTTTGGAACCACTTTAGAGACCCAATTATTTTAGAAGGGTGTTATGAGCTCTCGCAAGCACCACATCAGAAAAACTTGAAATATATCCTTCGCCAAAACTACATTGACCAGCATTTACTCTTCCTGCTAGTCACTAATCCTCCAGAAGTTCCTTTTTCATCACAAAAGCTATGCATTCACTCCATGGGGGCAGTCACCGGAATAGATTAGGTTAAGAAAAGACAGAATGGAAGGAAGAGAAAAGACGTATTCCCGTGGGAGGCTATGTTGTGGTCTAGGAGGCGCGCACCTTTTGGAGTCAGAGGGCATTTCCCTGGGTCCACTAGGGACAGTCCCCGAGCACCACTAACTTAATAACAACTTGTCCGGATAAAAAACCACTACATTATATGTACATATTGATTATAAGCTGTATTATATGTACATTACATTATATGTACATATTGATTATAAGCTGTATCCTGTACATTATATGTACAGGATAAAAAACCACTACATTATATGTACATATTGATTATAAGCTGTATTATATGTACATTATATGTACATTACATTATATGTACATATTGATTATAAGCTGTATTATATGTACATTATATGTACATTACATTATATGTACATATTGATTATAAGCTGTATTATATGTACATTATATGTACACTACATTATATGTACATGTTGATTATAAGCTGTATCCTGATTTTAGAAATGTTAGAAAATGGGGGCAAGTATCCTAGAATAGGGAACGATCTGAGCCTGCCTTTTCTCAGCTGCAACGAGGGAGAGGTTGAGGTAGGAAAGGGCCACGTGTGCGGCTCTGAGGTCAGCAGTCACCATCCAGTGCTGCCTGCTCTGTGCCAGCCACTGTACTAGAAAACGGGTTCAGAAGAGGAGGCAGGAAATCTGGGAAGTCCACAAGTGGAAATACACAAGCTACTAAAGCAGCACAGATAGGGAATGCTTAAAACCACTGGGTGACGTGGGGACTGAGAAAAGATGCTCTGAAGAAAGTGATTTCTGTGGCAGGTTTTTGAAGATTAATTAGAACTTTGGCAGATGGGTGAGTGAGAAGAATTTCCAGACAGAGGTGTTTTGAGATGTAGTCACAAAACATAGACATTTCAAATTCCTAGAGCAGGAAGCGGGCGGAGGATAAGCTGCAGAAGCTAAGCAGGGGCCAGATCTGACCAGGCCAGCCTGATAGTGCACTCAGAAACAGAAGAGGCCCTGGCCGGTGTGGCTCATTCGGTTGGAGTATTGTCCCACCATACACCAAGAGGTGGCGGGTTTGGTTCCCGGTCAGGGCACATACCCTTGTTTCTCTCTCATAATTCTCTCTCTCTCTCTCTCTCTCTCTCTCTCTCTCTCTCTCTCTCTCTCTCTCTCTCTCTCTCTCCCCCCCTCTCCCCCTCTCCCTCTCCCTCTCCCTCTCCCTCTCCCTCTCCCTCTCCCTCTCCCTCTCCCTCTCTCTCTCTCTCCCTCCCTCTCCCTTTCCCTCTCCCTCTCCCTCCCTCCTCTCTCTCTCCTCTCTCTCTCTCTCTCTCTCTCTGAAATCAATTAAAAAACAACAACAAAAAAAACAGAAGAGGTGCATCCATTTGCTGGGGCTTATCATGCAGGAAGCACTGTGTAGGCACAAGAGGTTTTGTAGAGGCCAAGAAATGGTCCTTACCCTCAAGACACTAGTACTCTTTGGTTGGGAAGGACCAATAGGCAGTTACAAAACCATGCACATGATGAGTGGAAGTAAGTATAGGGATCTGGGTGCACATTGTGGGAGGGGAGCCCTAGTCTATTCTTAGGGAGTCAGGGAGGACTCTCCTGAGTAAATTACCTGGCTGATACCCGAAGAGAAGTAGAAACTGTCCAGATGCCAAGGGATGGGAAAGAGCCTTCAGGCTGAAGGAGCACAGTGGGAGAGCTTGATGCCTTCTGGAAACTGCATGTAGCTCGGTATAATAACGCAGTGGAGTAGGAGTTGGGAGGGTGGGGAATGATGAGGCTGAAGTGGTCATTTGGGACCAGATTTGGTTTGTAAACTGTGTTGAATTTGAACTTTATTCTGATGGCAGAGGGGAACCATTGAAAAGAGAGCAACACGGTCATAATTTCTAAGAAAACACCATCGGTGTTAAAAAATGGGTTAGAGGGCATAAAACCCGAGGCAGAGACACGGTGAGGAGCTCCTGAGGACTCTGTCCAACATACGCTGCACCCTGGACTGAGGCGTGGAGAGTGGGCGGTGCTCGGTTCAGGAAGCAGAGGGATGGACACATGGGAAGTGGCTTCTTTTATTAGAGCTACAGCACAGTTTGGGGGAATCAAAGCAGCTTGGAGTTGCCGCCAGTTCTCCTGGTGTTAATATTAAACAAGATAGAGGTAAAAGGTTCTTAAAGATTTTTAAAGTAAAATTAAATACTTGTTTGAAAAATAAAACATTTTGGAGGTGTGTGAAGTAAAAAGTAAAGCGGCTTCCTCTTGTAAATCCTTTGGGTTTTTGGTATTCCCATGCAGAGATACATATAAGCAGTAAGTTTTGTGGGGGCAGGATCCTGTTTTCTTATTTTCTAAAAATCACTCTATACCCAGCATCTAGCAGAGTGCCTGTCAAATAGAGGACAGTCAATAAATGGTAAATGAACTCATGAAAAATGTATCTGCATAAATGTTTTTATTAATGATTCCATGCAAGATATGTGTGATTTTGCATTCTTTTACTCAATATGTCATAAGCATTCTCTATTAGAGTGACCACTGCATTTTTATCATTCTAGTTAAATTTATTTTACTATGAGATTGCTTATCAGAGGTTTGCTTATTTAAAATGTTGAGAAAAATAAATTGCCCTTCAAAAAGTTTATACCCATTCTTTGACACTCGGAGATTATATGAGCATGCCTCTTTCCCACCCCCTTCCCAACCCTGGAAGTTATCAATCTTTAATTTTTGCCAAGCTGATGGTTAGTGGTTAATACCTAGTTTTAATTTGCATTTCTGGGTTTTGTGTTTTTTTAAATCTTTATTGTTCAGATTATTACAATTGTTCCTCTTTTTTCGCCCCATAGCTCCCCTCCACCCGGTTCCCACCCTACTCTCTGCCCTTACCCTCCCTCCCCACTGTCCTCACCCATAGGTGTACGGTTTTTGTCCAGTCTCTTCCCACACCCCCCAACCCCCACACCCCTTTCACCCTGAGAATTGTCAGTCCACTCCCTTTCTATGCCCCTGATTCTATTATACTCACCAGTTTATTCTGTTCATCAGATTTTTTATTGACTTGATTTTTAGATTCACTTGTTGATAGATATGTATTTGTTGTTCATAATTTTTATCTTTACTTTTTTCTTCTTCTTCCTCTTCTTAAAGAATACCTTTCAGCATTTCATATAATACTGGTTTGGTGGTGATGAACTCCTTTAGCTTTTTCTTATCTGTGAAGCTCTTTATCTGACCTTCAATTCTGAATGATAGCTTTGCTGGGTAGAGTAATCTTGGTTGTAGGTTCTTGCTATTCATCACTTTGAATATTTCTTGCCACTCCCGTCTGGCCTGCATAGTTTCTGTTGAGAAATCAGCTGACAATCATATGGGTACTCCCTTGTAGGTAACTAACTGTTTTTCTCTTGCTGCTTTTAATATTATCTCTTTGTCTTTTGCTCTTGGCATTTTAATTATGATGTGTCTTGGTGTGGTCCTCTTTGGATTCCTTTTGTTTGGGGTTCTCTGCGCTTCCTGGACTTGTAAGTCTATTTCTTTCTTTAAATAGGTTTTCAGTATCTTGCTCTCTCTCTTCTTCTGGCACCCCCATAATTCAGATGTTGGTACGCTTGAAGTTGTCCCAGAGGCTCCTTACACTATCTTCATATTTCTGGATTCTTTTTTCTTTTTGCTTTTCTGATTGGGTGTTTTTTGCTTCTTTGTATTTCAAATCTTTGACTTGATTCTTGTGATCCTCTAGTTTGCTGTTGGATCTCTGTATATTATTTTTTATTTCAGTCAGTGTATGCTTAATTTCTAGTTGGTCCTTTTTCATATCCTCGAGGGTCTCACTAAATTTATCAGCCTTTTCTAGAAAATTCTTGAAAAACCTTATAACTGTGGTTTTGAACTCTATATCCAGTCATTTGCTTTCCTCCATTTGTTTCATTTGTGATCTGTTTCTTTTTTTTTTTTTTTTAATATATTTTATTGATTTTTTACAGAGAGGAAGGGAGAGGGATAGGGAGTTAGAAACATCGATGAGAGAGAAACATGGATCAGCTGCCTCCTGCACACCTCCACTGGGGATGTGCCCGCAACCCAGGTACATGCCCTTGACCGGAATCGAACCCGGGACCTTTCAGTCCACAGGCCGACGCTCTATCCACTGAGCCAAACCAGTTAGGGCTGTGATCTGTTTCTTAGTCTCCGCATTTTGGCTGCTTCCCTGAGTTGATAGAGTGGCTTTGTGTGCTAGGTGTCCTATAGGGCCCAGTGGCTCAGCCTCCCCAGTTACCTGAGGTGGACACTCTTGGCGCACCCCTTTGTGGGCTGTGTGCACAGTCTTGTTGTAGTTAAGTCTTGATTGTTGTTGGTATCACTGGGAGGAATTGACCTCCATACCAATTGGCTGTGAGCATCAGCTGTGTCTACGATAGGAGAACTTCTGTGCTGGAGACACCCTTATGAGACAAGACTTGCAAAAGCCTCTGTGCTCAGCTTGGATGGGGCAGAGTCTCAGGGCGGAGCAGACAGCAATGGCTTCACGTCAGTCCTACCCTAAGAGGCCCCTGGGTCTCAGTGTCCCTTGGTAATCGCTGCAAGCACCTCTGAGAGAAAGCCGCCCTCGAGTTTCGCCCGCTGCCAAACAGTCCAGTTTCTCCCCGAATGAGTCTGGGTCCCCAGAATCTCGCCCGGAACTAGAGTTCAGAGCCATCAGGAGCTTTTGTCTCCCTCCCGGTTGAGAAAGCCAGCCGCGTACTCAGTTGCCAGCCCTCTCCGCATGTGCCTCGGTACCTCTGCCTTCTGCAGCTCCTCTGAGTCTCAGTGTGCTTTTCTCTTTCCTTCTAGTTGTAGAATTTCCACTCAGCCAGCCTTCCTTTGGTTCTGGATGATGTCCGTTTTGTCTTTTAGTTGTAGTTTTGAAATTGTGCGAGGCAGCAGTTTAGGTGTTTACCGATGCCGCCATCTTGATTTCTCCTGCATGTCTGGGTTTTTAGTGTAGTTTAGCGTTGTTAAATGTTTTCATTAGCCATTTATCTTTCTAAAAGGTGGTTCTTAAGTCAATCAGTTGTTTTAGTGGAAAGAGGGCTTGAGAGAAGTCTCATTTCAGAAAACGATTTTTAAGAAGTACCATGTAGTTTAGAATACAATTCTCCGCAGCTCACCTCCCCCTTTCCTTCTTAAGCAGGTGTGTATACACACAAACACACTCACGCATGCACACACGCTTCAGTATGTACAGAAAGGCCAGCATTTCACTTGTTTGCCTGCTGCCCTTGGTTCACCAGCAAAGCTTTATGTTTAAAGAGGGCCAGCTGGTAATTCACTCGACTCCAGTTCAGCTCATTTGAGACCTTATGTTTTTACCTGCTTGCTTTGTCATCAAAACTAGTTTAAAAACTAGATTTCCTGTTAAGTCGTTTATTTTAGTCTGGTACACTTCGAAAATGCATCACAATCTGGAAATCAGAAGTGTAGAGAAAAGAGTTGTTACCTCGTAACAGGTTTATTTGGGGAGGCGCATCTAAGGACACGTCTGGCAGCATTATGAACAGCACTGGCACCAAGGGCAGCTGTGGGGGGTTAATGGGGACCCTGCATCATTCCTTGCCATGTGCCTGGTGAGTAAACTCCTAGAAGTTTCTGGGAATCGGAGCAAGTGGGGAAAAGGCTGCAACCAATAATCAGTGTCACAAAGTGGGGATGACTAATTTGCTGAGGAGACCGTTGAGACAGATGTTTAATTAGCTGAAGTCAGAGTGGATAAATTGGGAGAGGACTGCCTATGCAGAAAGATGCCTTTCCCCCTCACCTCTCATTTAACTTGTTGTTGTTCTTACCATTTTCTTTTTGAAGGCAGCATCCTCAGTTTGGGGGAAGCTGGGGAGGGAGTAGAGAAAAAGTACCCTTTGGTTACATCTACTGAACATGTACTGTATTCCAGATATTTTTGTATTTAACAAAGACCGTGTGAGATGGGCAACATCTCTTTCTTTATGGTTGAGAAAACTGAGCTTTTCTGCATGTTTGTGTATTGTGTATGGGCGTGTTTTACTAATGAGTCATGTAGATGAGATTTGAACCTAGACCCCTTGATTCTTGAGCTCAGTGTTCTGTTCCTTGTACATAAAATCTACGCATATCAGGGAATTTTCTGGAGTAAAAGTAATAGTCTTAATATTGACAGGAGAGCCTAGTGCACACTGGTGAAGGCATTTATCAGAACTATCACATGGCACTTGTAAGATGTGTGCATATCACTGAGTGTAAATTTTACCAAAAAATAAAAGGAGAATCTTAAACAAATATTGAACACCAGTTAATGTTATGCACACTGAAGGGTTTAGGGGTGAATATACTGACATCTGCTCCTTACTTTGAAATGCTTAAAAAAAAAAAAAAAAGATGGACTGATGAATAGATATGTGATAAAGCAAATATAATAAAATGTTAATTGTAGGATGCAGGTGGTGGGTACATGGGTTTTCAGTTTACTGTTCTTTCAACTTTTCTGTAATTTAAAAATGTTCATAGTAAATCTAATCAACAAAATAAACTGATGAACGGAATGAATCCAGAGACTTGGACGCATGGAGCAGAGTGCAGAATCTTGGAGGGAAGGCGGGGGAGGGTGGGTGGGTGGGAGGTGATCAACCAAAGACCTTGTATGCATATATGCATAACCCATGGACACAGACAATAGGGCAGTGAAGGCCTAGGCTGGAGGGGGTTAATGGGCGGGGAGAAGGGGACATATGTAATACTTTCAACAATAAAGATTTTAAAAATAAATAAAAATGTTCATAGTAAAATAGGAAAGAAATCATAAAATCAAAAATACGTAATTTAGATTCCACATATATAAATTTCTGAATTGACAAATAAATGTTCTGGTGGCATAGAAAACACTAATTTTTACTTCTTTTTGTGGGATATTTTATTTTTCATTACTTCATATGTTAAATGACATCTTGAGATCACAGATTTTTTCCATTGACCTGTGGTTTTATTTTTTTAAATCTTTATTGTTGAAAGTATTACATAGGTCTTCTCTTTTTCCCCATTAATCTCTTCCAGCCAGCTCCTCCCCCCCTCCCCCCAGAACCTCACCACCCATTGTCTGTGTCCACGGGTTATGCATATATGCATACAAGTCCATTGGTTGATCTCTTCCCACCACCCTCCCCCTGCCTTCCCTCTGCGTTTCAGCAGTCTGTTCATGCTTCTATGACTCTGGGTCTATTTTTTAAAATAAATCTTTATTGTTGAAAATATTATATATGTCCCTTCTTGCCCCACCCCCATTGCCCTCTCCCACCCCCCTCCCCACCAAGCCTTTACCACCTTATTGTCTGTGTCTGTGAGTTACGCATATATGCTTATGAGTTCATTGGTTGATCTCTTTCCCACCTTCACCCTCCTCTGCCTTCCCCCTGAGGTTTGACAGTCTGTCTGATGTTTTTATGTCTCTGGGTCTATTTTTGTTCATCAGTTTATTTGGTTCATTTGATTCCTCATATGAGTGAGATCATGTAATACTTGTCTTTCTCTGACTGGCTTATTTCACTCAGCATAATACTCTCCAGGTCCATCCATGCTGTTGCAAATGGTAAGAATTCTTTCTTTTTTGTTGCTGCGTAGTATTCCATTGTGTAAATGTACCATAGGTGTTTTTTTTATCCACTCATCTGCTGATGGGTGCTTACGCTGTTTCCAAGTCTTAACTATTGGAAATTGCTCTGCTGTGAACATAGGGGTGCTTATATTCTTTCTGGTGAGTGTTTCCGGTTTCTTAGGGTATATTCCTAGAAGTGGGATGACTGGGTCAAATGGGAGTTTCATTTTCAGTTTCTTGAGGAAACTCTATACTGCTTTCCACAGTGGCTGCACCAGTCTGCATTCCCACCAGCAGTGTACTAGGGTTCCCTTTTCTCCACAACCTCGCCACTCTTATCGTTGGTTGATTTGTTGATGATAGCCATTCTGCCAGGTGTATGGTGATATCTCATTGTTGTTTTGATTTGCATCTCTCAGATAATTAGTGACTTTGAGCATTTTTTCATATGTCTCTTGGCCTTCTGTATGTCCTCTTTGGAGAGCGTCTATTTAGGTGCTTTGCCCATTTCTCAATTGGATTGTTTGTCTTCCTTCTGTTAAGTTGTATGAGCTCCCTATATCTTTTGGAGATTATCCTCTTCTCAGATATATCGTTGGCAAATGTGTTCTTCCATGTAGTGGGCTCTCTTGTTATTTTGATGATGGTTCTGACCTGTGATTTTAAGTAGCATATACAGTTATGAATATAATAATAATTGTTACTGTTTACTGAATAGTCAAACTCGTGCTTCTTAAAACATTTAATCCTTAAAACAGCCTTTTGAATTGGTTGTTATTTTTGTTTTATAAATGAGAAAATGAAAGCTCAGAGAGGATACAGGATTTGTCCAAGGTCATATAGCTAGTAAGTTGGGGAGCTGGCATTCACACCCCAGAGATATATGACTACAAAGTGTATATTCCTAACCACTGTGCTGTACTTCCCACCACTGGTTAAGGTTATAGGTTCCACACTTCAATGGAGGCAGGTAGGTTTTTCTCCCTAGAAACACCAAGTGTAGTTGTACAAGCTGTGCAGTTAGGCAATATGATTCATTGGAAAGGGACATAGGCTCTGGAACCAAATCAGCCTGGGTCCCCACCCCAGCTGTACCTTTCACACAAGCTGTGCAGTTAGGCAAGTCATCAAGCCTTTCTAACCTGAGTTATCTTTTCTGTCAGTCGGGGTAATAATACCTACCTTGTAGGGTTGTTGTTTTGACTGACTGCATGTAAAACACTTAATCCATAGTAAGTGCTCAGCGGATGTCAGCTCCTTTACCCCTATTGCCACTACCACGTCAGGCACACCATAAAACCTGGCTTTTTAGGATTTTATTTACTTCCTTTTCTACCCATACAACTTGACCTTTGCCTGCACCTTTTGTTTTCCAATGAATTAAGTCTGTAGAAAGCTGATGGCCTGTGGTAGAACCAGCCTTTGAATTGTGCTGGATACGGGTCTGTTGGAAGCACCCTTTACTCGGGACAAGGAGAAAACTAGATCCGGAGAGTCAACTCCAGTGACCTTTGACCAACAAGAAAACCCATTCTGTATACGTGGGTGTGGGTTAATGATCACAGGCTCGTTCATCATATAACTTATTTCAGCGAATTTAATTTACTGTGCCAAAGGTTCTAGACTAGAAGTAAAGTGGACAAGCTACAATTGCCTGAAACAAACATGCTTACAAATGATTTTTAAGAGCCTTAGTATTAACAGTTGAGTAGCTCACAGAGTCTGTTGCTTCTTCTTAGAAAACATTTAAAAGAGGGAATGTAATCAAACACCAGTATGATTTTTGTGGGAATGGTTATGGAAGTTACAGAAAGGCTGGGAGTCTGCGCCTGCCCCTCACATCCATGAAGAGTCTTGATCTCCCCCAGAGGAAGCAGAAGGCCCTCTTTCTTCAGCAGGCCATGCATGTGTCTGTCCTGCTAGGAGCTGTAAGGAAAACTCTGCCTCTGCCAAGACTGAGTTTAGCCACTTTCGATGAAAAACCGTCCCTTTAGAAAGAAGAGCTAGAGCTCACTGCAGGAGCCTTTTCCAAGACCAGCCAGGGACTAAGACACCTGACTGCTGTCTCCCTGCCTTCAGAGACCTGCCCTGGGGCTGGTCCTCCCCCATGAACAATTTAAAGGGCAGCTTTAACAATTGCAATTCTAACTTTCCACAAGTTTTTCCTTTCTGAGTAAGTTGCAGATACTGGTACTTTCTACAACAGCTTTAAATGCATGAAGGAAACAAAAAGAGAAAAATGCTTCAGCAGTGAGGGTATTTCTTTTTCTGTCTTAAACGGACAGTAATGCCCAGAGACAAAGATGACTTAAAATCAGGAAGAGACACTGGCGTGGCACTGTGAGGCAGGTCTGGGAAAGGGCCTGACAGCATCCACTTCTCTTGTTACCTTGCTGCTCGTCGCGGTAGGGCAGTCAGCAAGGCGCATGGAGAGCACTGTGCCATCGAACCAGCGTTTCAAACAGAAAGTCAGTGAGATGTGATTAAAGCCAAATGCTGCAAAGGTGCAAGGTGGTCTATTGGAACTCCTCCGTCTTCCCCCAAACTGTCACCACATAATCATAGAAATAGCAAATCATAACAAAACCCCAGCTTTCCTTTGTTGTTGTTAATCCTCACCCGAGGATATTTTTTCCATGGATTTTTAGAGAGAGTGGAAGGGAGGGGGAGAGACAGAGAGAGAGAAACATCGATGTGAGATTGACACATCGATTGGTTGCCTACTGTACGCACCCTGACCAGGGCTGGGGATTGAGCCTGCAACAGAGGTACGTGCCCTTGACCAGAATCGAACCTGCGAGCCTTCAGTCTGCAGGCTGACGCTCTAACCACTAGGCAAACTGGCTAGGGCCCCAGCTTTCCTTTCTTTTTTTTGCACACTACATTTAATTTTTTTAAAATATATTTTATTGATTTTTTACAGAGAGGAAGGGAGAGGGATAGAGAGAAACATCGATGAGAGAGAAACATCAATCAGCTGCCTCCTGCACACCTCCTACTGGGGATGTGCCCGCAACCAAGGTACATGCCCTTGACTGGAATCGAACCTGGGACCTTTCGGTCCGCAGGCCAACGCTCTATCCACTGAGCCAAACCGGTTGGGGCACTACATTTAATTTTAATGGAACAATATGAATTAAGATAAAGTTAAAACAAAGTATGATTTAAGTGTAAAAATCTTTAGGGTCATGCAGCTCTCTCAAGCAGTGTCCAAAACCAAATTCATCACTCAATAAATATTTATGAAGTCTACTACATTCCAGGCAGTGAATAAGGATGACAGGGCCTCTTCCAAGAGAGCTTTAATTCTAGTAGGGGAGATGGCCAATAAAAAGTAAGCAGACCAACAAGATACATTTGAGAGGTAGTCTCACCTCCAGCTTTTAGCTGTCCATTTTCTGGTAAGCAGGACTCGGTGAGTCCCAGTTTTTTTCGTTTCCCTCCTGAAGGGACTCCCTCTTGCCCAGGATCGGCATTTCCTCAGTCTTTCCACTTGAGCATCTCCTAATTGAATCCCAACATCACTCCCTGCAGCAGGGACAAGTGGACAGGGCAGCAGTGGCTGGGTGAATTCATGAGCGGCGAGTGACTCCATCTGGATCGATAGTGGAAACTAAGTGGGACGGGCCACATCTCAGCCTTGGAAGCTGCTAGAGAGAGCACTGTACTTTGTGTCAGAGGCACCGTGGGCCGGCCCCAGTTAGTTCCTGCACATTGATCTTGCTAGATGTTGCTGGGTACCTTTCCAAGGAGAAGGATGAGAACTCGCCATTTCTTTGGGAGAGGGTTTCGCGTAGGATGGGGTGAGCTTTCATTTGGGTAAGGTGAAAGCCCTCTGTGGAGAAGAACAGGTTTCTTTTTGTTTGCCAGCACCGTAGCCGGCCTAGAGTTTGTGGCTAATACATTTCGTGAAGGAACTAAGGAGAAGCAGTGAAAGCCCGTCTGTGGCCCACAGCTGCTTCGCCCCCTGCCAGCCCAGGCCCAAGGCTGACCCCTTTCTGGTCAGGAAGAGATTCACTGTACTTTGATTATTGGAGATCAAACTTCCTCTGAGAATTAAATCATCAAATGAAAATGTAATGTCTTAAAAGTGAAACGCAGTGCACATCAGTTGAAATTAGTTGCCTCCTAGGTTTCCTTAATGACATGAATCTCTAATGAATCCTTGGGGAGTCAGAAGAGTATACTAAAAACAGGCATTTTAAGCATTGGTAATCAAGTATGGGTACCCAGCAGGAGGAAACTGCTGCACACACTGTATCACAGAAAAAGAAAATTAAAGCAAACTCACTTCTGAAAGAGGAGAGCACACGCTACTGGTAAATCCTCATCTTCCGAGGTAGAAGTAATTGGTGCTGCCTGATATTTTCAGTGATTTTTAAAACAGCTGAATAGGAATGCTAATGAAATAGGAATGTGAGCCCTAGATGGTTTGGCTCAGTGGATAGAGCATCGGCCTGTGGACCTAAGGGTCCCAGGTTCGATTCCAGTCAAGGGTACGTACCTCAGTTGCAGGCTCCTTCCTGGCTGGGGCCCTGGTCAGGTGCATGCAGAAAGCAACCAATCAATGTGTTTTTCTCACATCAATATTTCTGTCTTTCCCTCTCCCACTCTCTCTAAAAATCAATAGAAAAATATTCTAGAGTGAGGATTTAAAAAAAAAAAATAGGAAGGTGAGTACCAGAAGAAATAGCCAAAAAGTTTCAACTAATTGCCTATAATAAGGGATTCAGGGATGGGCCGGAAATTAGGTGGTTTTCATTATAGGACTTATAATATTATTTACTTAAAATATATATATATATATATATATATATATATATATATATATATATATACACACACACATATATATATATGTATGTATGTTACTTTGATAAAAGTAAAAACAGTTCTTAAAATTTGTGGAAAGACAGCTTACTTTCAAATTCTAGAGCTAAAAAATATTTCTCTTTCTCTTACTTACATGGACTTTCTCTATTTGGAAACTTCCTTTCTCCTAAAGCCACAATCTATTTCATTGTGTTGGATGTCAGTTTTCTGGGAGAACATTGTTATGAAATAGTTGCTTTCCATTATAAACATTTCAAACCTTTTAAGGCCAAAGTGTTATGTGAGTATAACCTTTATATTGTGATTTTGTCAACATTTTTCTCTGTGACCTGTATTTTCCGTAGGTTAAAGCACAAGCTATTAGCTGAGTACTCTGTCCTAGTCTAAGGATGACTAATATCTCAAATATAAACAAAAACAGCTACTTTTCCATAACATTGGAATCCCAAACAGCTGACACATGTACATTTTGACAATTTAAATTGGGACAAAAATTGGTTTGCTGAATCTACTAATCTGGTTCAGTGTATCATCTAACTTCTGTGGAGAGGTAGAGCAGAGGTCATGGAAAAGCCCACTGAGCTGGAATGGAGCTGTCCCAAAAGGCTTGAACTTCTTTAGATGAAAACCCTGTGATGAGCCCCTTCTGTGACAGGAACACAAAGTCTTAAGGGCCTGGCGTGGCTGCGGCACCACTGCCGGTGCCGCTGCCAGGGCGCCTGAGCCTCGCTGACATCCATTGTGCTCTCTCCAGCCGAAGACTAGGAGCGCCGCCCCATTGTCTCCCGAAAGCCTGACTCACTGCTCTCTCCCCCTCGGCAGCCCTTGGAGGATTTATTTCAGGCATGACTGTTTCAGATGGCTCCAAGCTCGTGCTACCACTACTATCTGGTGACCTTGATCAGGTCATTCTAAAATAAGGTCACAACTAGATTACAGGCTGCTGGTTGGTAGCCTTAACTCTGGAGCTGAATGTCTGGTTCTGGAAGCATCTCCCTGGCCCCACTCTTGCTCCTGTTAGCCTGTTTGAACTTCATTTCCTCATCTATAAGTGAGAATAATAATATCGTCCTTATAGCATTATTGTAAGAATTAAATAGAATCTATTTCAAACACCAAGCACTTAGCTGTTATTATTTTATTACTCAATAAATGTTAGTTCTGTCCCCTCACTTCGATGTCACTGTTTTGAGACCTAGTTATACGCAGTTTTGTGATATAAAACTTTTTTATGAGTATGACTGCTTTGAGTCATGGTTCAACAGAGACTCTAGCTGCTAAGGAACCCAGCTCAAGTGTAGCCCCCATTAGGTACGGCCCAGAATGTGTGCATCTGTCTGCCCAGCTGCTCATCTGAGCTTTTGCAGGGGTCTGAGGCCCCTTGTCAGAGCAGCAAAGCATCAGCGAGAACAGAGGTGTGCGCGTGTAGAAATGACCCCACATCCCTCAGGAGCACTCTGCATCTGGGGCTGGATGTGCACAAGGGTTAAAAGCTGGAGAAACTTTCGTCATAAATTTTCTCTTCAGCAGGACTTCCCTGCGAACATCTGACATTAGCAGAGAGGAAATGCTGATTGGCCTCAGAGTCAGCTGAAGGAGACAGGAGCTGCGGTGGAAGCTGCTGGATTTACTGTTATTAGCAAGGCAAATGGAAAGCCAGCAGGGCAGCCCAGCTCCCAGATAATAGATCTCGCAAGAAGGAACACTCCCAGAAAGGAAAATGGCTGGCAGCCATGGCTCTTCTTTTTCCATTTTTCCATTGCCTTTACCTGCTCGTCGTGTGTGTGTAGCACAGGAGAAGCATGTTTTAGCATCTTAGGTTATAAGCCACAATTGGCTTAATATAAAATAATACATATATAGAATTTAGCTTCTTTTTTTTTTAAATGCTTTACATACATAGCATTTCTTTTTTAAAAAAATATATTTTATTGATTTTTTACAGAGAGGAAGGGAGAGGGATAGAGAGTTAGAAACATCAATGAGAGAGAGACATCGATCAGCTGCCTCCCACACACCTCCCACGGGGGATGTGCCCACAACCAAGGTACATGCCCTTGACCGGAATCGAACCTGGGACCCTTCAGTCCGCAGGCCAACGCTCTATCCACTGAGCCAAACCGGTTTCGGCAAATTTAGCTTCTTATCTGAGTTGAACATGGTGAAATGTGCAAAATTGTATTAATATAGTAATAAATAATTGCCATGTATTGAGTACAATGTACTACTAGACTAAGTGCTTTACATGTGTAATTATCTCATTGAATCTATACACAACCTCATGGGTTAAAAATTATCATCCCCAATTTGGAGGTAAGAAAACAATGCTTCAAGTTAGCTGAAGCTGGGATTTGAACCCTGCCATTAGGTTTACCAATCTGGTGGAATGTATTGAGGCAAGAGCCCAAATGTCTATGATGAGGCCACACCAGGTACTGGCAATAAGAAAAGCATTTACTGCGGCTTGTGTCCGGACTTGAAAACACAGCCCTAGTTGGTACCATGGTGGTTGGAAGGAAGATGGACAGGCAGAGAGGAGCAGAGCTGGCAGGTGGAGCTGATCTCTGAAGGGTCCCTGCACCCAAAACAGGGAGCAGGGCAGATGGACCACAAGGACCGAGGAGGAACTGTAGTTCTTGGCAGCAAGGACCAAGGAAGCAGACGATGCTCAGCAACGAAGGGACAGCAGTACAGAGAGCCGCGTCCTGACAGGGTCAAGTAAAAAACACAAGTGAGCAAAAATTCTATTGTCAACATCACCTCTAGAAAAAAATCCCTTACAGATGCCCATCAGAGGCCATCATACTGGTTTTTCTCATTAAATCCAACATGGCTAGGTTTTTTTTTCTCTAGCATTAGAACAGATGAAAACTAAAAATTCATATCTTTAAATGCTGAGATCAAACTTGGTACAGAAAGACACACTATAAGAGAAGCCAGAAAGCTGAGACATCTCCATCCACCCAATTAATTCAGTTAGTCACTCATCAGACATTTAGCAAGTTCTGTAGTTGCAAAGATGAATAAGACTCCTGCCTCATACTCACCCTCTTGCGTTTCATTGACTCACTGAGAATCATGGCAGGTGGAATTCTCCAAACTATTTCAAGTGTTCTCTGGTCATGTCTCCCCCTTCCACCCGCCTCCCCTTCATTTTTATCAAGCAAGTGTAGGTGGATTCAGATAAATGTATAATTTAGGCACAAGGAAATTCAGGCTGGTGGGTGGCGTCACAGGGCAGGCACGATTTTCAGGGAGGTACAATGAGAACCTAGCAGGACACCAGGCCTGGGGGCAGGTGGGCCAAGGGCAAGGGCATTCACCTGAAGGAGATAGGAAGGCCAAGACCAGATTAAAACAAAAGAAGCCTTGTATTTGGTTGGCCCAAAATTCAGAAATCCTCTTGCCTTGGAACAGAGTCTGCAGATGAGAAGAATGTCAAGTGTTGCAACTTTCCCCAATGTGCAGAAAGGAAGTAGGTCAGTCTAGGAATCTGATAGGGCCTGATGTTGTCGTGGGGGTCAGTAGGAGAAAAGCATCATCATTGGAAAACCAATTATAAGGGAAAATCTGGTTTGAGAAGGCAAGTTTAAAAAGTTTACAGTTGTCATGTGAAATTAGAAGCAAATAAGTGCTTGGCGTTCTGTTTGTTCCTGCAGAGATAGATCCACACCATTCATTTTCAATGGTGCTTAGGACCTGCTGTCTCACCCAGGGCTAGAACCCCTTCCCCCTGGGCCACTGGCACCCAGCTGTTTAGAGAACACTGTCAATCCTGGTGCCTCACTGAATCTGCTCAGCAGCCTGTCGGGTACATGCAACTATTATCCTCATTTTACAGCAGAGGAAACTGAGGTTCAGAGAGGAAAGATGTGGTTCGCCCAAGCCAGTCTCTGACACACACAGATTTGAATGGAAGTCTTTAGATTCCACAGTATCATAGCAAAGTCTGATGATCAAAAACATTTGGCCCCAAGCTTGTTCTGCATTGACTCGGGTTGGAGTCACCGTTTTTATATAGCTCAGAAAAGGCTGCAGACAAATGAAGTCTCCTTTTTGTTCCTTTTGTTTTTGTCCTTAGGTGCTTGTGACTAAATTCACTAATTTCACTGGCTGTCAAGGCTGTGTGAAGGAAAATGGGTTTGAACTGCTGTGGTTTTTGAGTACTGGACTGGATGTCAGAAACCTTTGCCATCACGGGGAATTCTGTCACTCTGGATTTACTATCTGTTCCCCGCAGCCGAATTCCTCAGCAGTGTGATTTAGCGCCTGGCTCCCCATCAGCCAGTTTTGGCATTTATTTGAATGCATTACCCCACTGGTTTCCATAAACTATTTTACAATTGTTTAAAATAAATGACTGTTTATTTCCACAAAAACCATCTGTATTTCTTTACAGAGCAACAGATAACTGTATGTAGAATTTGGTAATGTCGCAGTGACTCAAGTTAAGAAAAACAGATTGGATTGAAAAATTGGATGCTAAGGGATAATGTTAAAGGCTTCCATCCTTCCTAACAAGTGAAATCTGGATTTGAAGGAGGAAAAAATTTTTCTTTCTCACAAGTAATATCAGGCCTCCTTTCTCCAAAGGAGAGTGCATTCATGGCAGGTGGGTGACAGGATGTGGACTGTTAGCGTTCCCCGTGGTACCAAGTGTGCGCCCCTTTCAGCACTCACTCTGCCTGAGACAGGCGTGTGGAGACGGCTCCTGGCCAGTGGCTTCCAGCCTTCTCCAGGTTTTGCAATTTGGGGTTTCCATGACTACTCTTCTTGCTCTGATGTTGAGTGGTTTCCATTGAGCCCTGTGTGTTTCAGCTAAGAGAACTCTGGTACAAAGCACATTGGAACAGGTTGCTGTGGCAAGGGACCCAAACGGATTGGGGAGGGGACTTCCATTATCCAGCCAGTGTCCAAAGCAGCAGTGTCTCAGCTTGACCCACACCAGCTCCATCCATCCCCCGGAAACACAGGTAGAGCTGGGGCATTATTGGGAGTCTCCAAGCAGCGGGACATTTGGAGTCAGACGGAGTTGGAGCTTCAAGTCTGCTTTGGAGGAAGGGGTAGTCAGGGTGGTAGCCAAGCAGACTGGGTTTCTGTTGAGTCAGGAAGTATCCACTATACACACCTGGTGCTGTGGCCATCCTAGGAATGCAGAAATACTAAAATATACTCTCAACTTGCATACAGCTGGTACAAGAGCCAGCCCGTCAGAGATCTTTTTAGTGTGGGCTGCTCAGAAGTCCAGAGGCAGTGGCTCCTACGCAGAGTTTTGACTCCCTGGGTAGGAGAGAACAGCACTAGAGAAGTGAAGTAGAAGGAAGATTATTCCAGACAGAAGCACTGTATAAGCGAAGACACAGAAGGTTGAAATGGCATAGTTTGGAGGATATGTCTGGATTACTGTGTTATTAGGTGGGAGGTGGGAAGGGAAGGAAATGAGATCAGTGTAGGCCACCGTTAGAGGCAGCCTTTGCTGAGAACCAGAAATACACACCCACCCGCCCCTCTAACAGTGCAGCCGGGAAAGCAGAAGCAGCAACCTAGGAACAGGACGTATTGAACCCTAGGAACAACTGTACGAGGTAGGAGCTGTTACTGTCCCTCCATTACAGATTGGGGAGTAAGGCACAGGCAGGCTAAGTAACTTGCCCAGGGTCACATAGCTATTAAGTGGTGGAGCTGGGAATTCAAACACAAGCAGTGGCTGATAACCATTATACCGTCCCAAACGTCTTGGGGTCAGCAGAGGTTGCAAGGCACTCCCTAGAACGATCACACACACACACACACACACACACACACGCACACGCACACACACACGCCCCACAATGTGGAGTTTAGGGCAGGGATCAAATCTATACCTCACTACCCCCAGTCTGCAGAGGACACACCACCTTTATTCTCAAAGCCTGAGTGGCGTCCTAGCTGGTTTGGCTCAGTGCATAGAGAGTCGGCCTACAGACTGAAGGGTCCCGGGTTCGATTCTGATCAAGGGCACATGCCTGGGTTGTGGGTTCGATCCCCAATAGGGGTGTGCAAGAGGCAGACGATCGATGATTCTCTCTCATTATTGATGTTTCTATCCCTCTCCCTTCCTCTCTGAAACCAATAAAAATGTATTTTTTTAAAAAAAGCCTGAGTGGATGTGTCAGGACTGCCCTAGAGGGAGGTTGAGTAGGTCAGAGAGAGACAGTACAGAGTCACCCTTGGGTTTCCACAGCCCATGTGGAATCTGTGAGGAGGACGGGGCCGGCACAGTTGTCTGGACTGGGGGATAGAGCAGTGGATGGGCACTCTGACCCTTGGTCCTCTGGTCCTGGCCTCTCTGGGAACAGAACTCTGAGCACCAGCAGCCCAACCTCAGATGCTCCAGTCCTCTTCACCTTTGCTCCTTTGAGCAGCTCTGGAAGTCTCTGTGGTCCAATCCATGCCTTGACTGGACCACGGGGAACCCCTGAACATCCTAGGATCTCGGCTGTTTTAGTTCCTGGCTCCTAAGGTGTCTCCTCAGCCGCTGCTGAGCCCCTGTAATCTATGGGGAGCCAGAGACAGTGAGAGAAGGCCCCCGAGGCCACAGTCCCTAATCTGATCTAGCTGGAATCACCTCTAAAATTGTTCCACCTCATTTTTTAAAATTGGATTTTTAATGACAAAAGTAATGCCTGTATATGCCCACTGTCAAAAATCCAAACAAGATAGAAGTCTATAAAGTAGAAAGCAAAAGCCTTCACCTTTGCTATTACCCCATCCTACACCCAGAATTAATTCTAGTCCACAGAGCAACTGTGAGAACAGTTCAGCTCATTTCCTTTCAAATTGGGTTGGGCTAAATGTGCAGCAAATTTGCACTCACACATATAAATGCACATATTGCTGGGTTTGACTTTATTCAACGAGCATACTCCATACAGTCTATATATTTTTATTTAATAATGTATCATAGAAATCTTCCCATGTCTTATTAACTTAGCTTAATTTTTTAACCGCTACATAACATCCCAGTGTACATTTATACTGTAATTTATTTAATAGTTTCCTACTGGAGAAATTTAGATTGTGCTATTTTTGATACTAAAACAGTGCTGCAGTGAACATCTTTGAACATGCATCATTGTGTGCTTGGAGTAATGTTTCTCAGGATAGATTCCTTTGTTGGGTCAAGGTTGTTCAATTTTAAATGCCACCTCGTTGAAGTCATTGTATTTAACAAAGATTATTGAGCCCCTACAAAGAGCCGAGCTCTGGGAATGCAGAGTTGGGCTTTTCCCAAAGTCTCTCCACCCCCATCTTTAAAGAGTGCCCTGACTGGAGAGGGGTGAGGGTAGAACAACAAATAGACAGAATTGCTTCTCATCCAGCATGCTCTGTGCACTGACAGAGGCAAGGCCCCAGGAAGTCGGGATGAAAGAGCTCTTGATTCTGACATGGATTCAGGCAAGGCTGCAGGGAGGAGGGGAGATGCCAAAAGGTGTGCCTTCCTCCTCCTCCTCCTCCCAGGAGCCCATCTGTGAGGCTGGGTATTCAAGAAGAAATTCGTTCTAAAGAATTATGATGCTCCTGCATTTTCTCCTCCACAAAGAAGGAAATCTCGGCTGTACGCCCTTTCCTTTCCTCCTCTTGGCACTTTCTGATGGATGATTGGAAATGATGGCAATACATAAACTATTTTTCTTTTTATTTTATGACCTGGTAATAGCAATAACATATTTCCAGTAAATGTTTTCTATCGCAATAAAAAAGTTGTAACAGGACTAGAAATGGGTATAGTTAAACCCTAAAGAAATCACACTTTCAGAACTGTGGATTGAGGCTGTAACTCTGTAAATCATTTGACTTAGGAAAAGGCCCCCTCCCCGGGAAAAAATCAGGGCAAGCAGCTGGTGTTCAGGTTTAGTGCTCGTGGGATAGGTACCTGCTGTTAGGGCTGGGGGCTATCAGTTTTAACCCCCTCAAGACCAACTACCCCTCTGTCTTCCCTCCTCATCTCCCAACCTAGATTTCACTCCTTTCTGAACTGATAAATCATCTCAACTTACAATTTCTTTTTTTCAACCCGAAGGTCAAGAAGATTGTAGACTCTCTTTCTGGAATACAGCATAGGAGTGTGGTTATCAGCACAGGCTCTGCGGTCATACACCTTGTCCTGGCCTCACCATGGGCACATGACGTAACTGCTTCACTTTTTTTCCCCTTCCTCTTCTGTAAGTGGGGTTTATAACAGGGCCTAACCTCATAGAGGTTATGATTGGAGAGTTAATGCACCCAAGGCGTTTTGTTAAAGGCCAGGTGAGACCTCGGTGTCGTGTCAGTCACTGTAGTTTTCAAAAAAGAGCACCTGATGATCTTGTTAAATTGGCACAGCGGTGTAACAGGCGACAGCTATTGAGTGTTTATTAGTCCTATGCATTTTGTCACGCATAATCTTTGCAGTTACGCCAGGAAGGTTTAGATCACCTAACTTACCGAGTGTCACATAGCTTGTAAAAGAGCCAAGATTTTAATCCAAGTCTTTTTTACTCCAAAACCCAGGCTCCAACCACCACATGTCCACCTTTTAGGATTAGATACTCAGAAGGACCCGAGACGGTGAAACCTGGAGCAGTTCTGTCTCACTCCAGACGTGACCTCCTTTGGCTGATAAAGCTTTGCAGTGTAGTGTGGAGAGCCTGTGCTCTCGAACCGCGAGGACTAGGCAAAAAAAGCATTTCCTTTCCCTAATTGCAGGCAGAGCAGCCTGCCCCCTCAGTTGACCCTTGTTTTGGCTTTGTTACTCTTAAGAGGATGAATAGCAGCTGCTCCTTCTGTGTCTGGTGTCCTTAACATGCCCTAAAAATCGGGCCTCTCCACCCTTGGTCTTTAATTTCTGATTCTAGCTGACACCTCCATTAATGGTCCAGTGCAAGCTTTCTGTCGACTTGAGGACGACTGTGTAAAAGTGGTTTTGCTGTCCTATCAATAATAGTCATAATTTCCCCAATACTCTCATCAGCAGTGAATTGAGTCTTGCAGCAAAGAAATGGAAACCCCAGTGCAGTGGTTTTAGAGTGATTTGTCTTGTAGACGGCGTCTTGTTTCAGTAAAATCAGGTCAGTGCAGACTGCTGGGTCAGACGCAAGTCTGATGAAAATTAGTTGGAGGAAATTGATCATTTGAACCTTAGGTTATTTTTAGCTGCTACAGCTTTTTAATATCTCTTTTTTTATTTACTTGCATTTGTTTTAATAAACTTTAACCATCATTGTCAGGCAAATTAAATGTTTTCGCCATTTCAGCCAAGCTGTTGATAAGAAGAAAGACTGCTCTCTACCCCACAGTAGCACGGCCTTCCCTTCCCTTCACAGCTTTGGGATTTGCGGTCGTTATGGCGCTGCTTAAACACTTACACCCACTCCTCATCCTCCGGCCATTTCTGGGGTTTGTTTATTGCACAGACTGGCCCCTTGACCAGTCTGTTCTTCATTGCTATTGAAAGTTAATGGGGGCAAAATTGCATTCCCAAACATTTGAACCTGAAGTGGCCAAGGCCGAACTTAGTTGATCTCTGGTGATCGGTTCAATTTAGTTACGATTTTTTGCCATTAGGCTGGGGCTGAATGATGGTGATTTGGTTGAGGCCAAATGTCTGAAGAAAATTGGCTCTCTGATAAGAGTGCTGTTATCAGAGGGGGCTACCTTCTCATTTACATTTAGATGAGTATTGATTATTTATTTACTCAGAGAAGTGAGATTCGTTTCCAATCTTATCTTTCTCGTCTCTGCTTGTCAGCAGAAAGAGAGATAGAGCTCCTGACATCAGGCCAAGATAACAGCACTTTGTAGTAAAGATAAAAGTTGGAATGGGCCTTTTTCTAGTCTTGACTGAAAGGATAAGTTTTAAAAATTAGAACTGATGGGTCATGCTTTCAAAACCTTTCCTGAAGGCTTTGCAGTTTAACTAGGCAGGAAAATTGGTTTATTGGAACAGCCGTGGTCTTTCTTCTTTTGTAATAGGAATTGTATTTAATTCGATTATATTCAGCTGTTTCACTGAGAGCAAATTGTGTATTGGCTCAGAACAGGCTAAAGTGTGACCTTATTGTCATGTCAGCTTGTTCCTTTTTTATTATTTAAATTCCAAATTGTCCAATCTGAGCCTCAGAGGGGGTATAAGCTGCAGTGGTTATCACTTGAATATAATTCAGTGCTTATATTAAGATCAAGCAGAAAATGATTATAGTCGCCCCTAGAGGAAGAGTTATAAGCGATGGGACTGACATTTTAGAATAGCTGATGTTGGGTCTGAGCTCTGATATTGACGCGTCAGCTTGTCAGTGATGGCTTTGGCTCAGTGAGGAAATCGCGTTCAGCCGGCCTGCCATGGAGCAGACAAGGCTTGGCACAGTTCGCCCCAAATGGGTCTCCCTGCCACCAGTCTCCTGCAGCCCATTGTCACCAGTGCCACCAGAAGAGTCTTACAGCTGATTATGTCATCCCCGTGCTCTGTTAGCATGCCTTGCTTTTATAAGAGAGAATCCAAACCTTGACCAACAGTCTGGGTCAAGTATCCCAGCTGCAGCTCCCCCTTGAACCCCGATGGAGCCTGGGCCTTTTGCACATGCTCTTTCCTCTAGGAATTCACTAATTCCCTCTTCTTCCCCTGGCTCCACGTCCTCCTTCAAGACTGCGTTCAGATGTTTCCACCTCAGGAAGGGGAAGTTCATTGTCCCCTCTCCTGTGTCCCTCAGCACCTTGTCCTGACCAGGGGAAGAGCACTGTTGGGTCTTTGTAACTTATCTGCTCATGTGTGTCTTGCTGCCTCCCCAGCCTGCTTGAGGGCAGGAATCATTGATTATTCGCCTGTGTCTGGGACATTGTCAATGTTCAAAAAAAGTTTGTTAACTGGATGTATGGATGGCATTATAACACCATATATCTTTTGGTATCTCTGCTGCCATGGTTGGTTCTGTGGGTTCAGACATTTCCTCACCACTTTTAGACTATATTTGTAGGACCTGGGAGACTAGGGAGCTTGAGGAACCCTGGCTGCTGAACAAGTCTCTAGTCTGAAATGCTGTCTGTGGCTTAAAGGCAAGCTCGTTTAAACAGATATGCTCCCTCTCCCACCCCACACGCCTGCCTTGGACACTTTGATGCCAGCATTCCCCGCCACCGTGTCTCTTCCCTTAATGGGGCTGTTAGTCTGTTGTGACTTTGGACTAGGGATCTGCCTGCACCGCGTCACAGTGGCTTCTGTTCCGGCCTGTACTTGCAATAATACCAGTAGCGGCCACCATTGAGCTCTTCGCTAAGGGATCGAGGATTGTCTCAATCCTCACAGCAACCTTCTGAGGGAAGTTCTGTTATCCTTGTTTTACAGATGAGAAAATACACAGGAGATGAGTAACTTTCCCAGAATGCATTGTTACCCCCTGAGAGGGTACAGACACCAGGAGTTTTCTGCTCAAAACCCAGCCTTGCCTCTTACTTTCTCACACTTAACCTTCTTCGGGCTACTTTCAGATTAAAGCAGCTCTTTAAGCTGGCGAATGGAAAATAGTTGGCATGAAGGTGGTCAGTCTTTGACTTTATCATTTGTCCTCAAAGAATACATGAGCTGAAAATTACATCAAGGAAAATAGAAAGTAAAGATCCAGAGGGTGAAATGACACAGAAACGTGCACCTAGTCATCATTCAGGCCACACGTTTAGAGCTGAACTTCCTAATGGGCAAAGGAGAAAGGGACACAGTATCAGTTAGTTACATGATTTATGTTCAGCTGTCTGAAAATACAGATGAGCCCGGCCAGTGTGGCTCAGAGGTTGAGCGTCAACCCAAGAACCAAGAGGTCACTGGTTCGATTCCTGGTCAGGGCATATGCGCAAGGTACAGTCTCCATCCCCAGGAAGAGGGGCATGCAGGAGGTAGCCAATCAATGATGGTTCTCTCTCCTCGATGTTTCTGTCTCTCTATCTCTCTCCCTCTCTCTCTAAAATATCAATAAAAACATTTAAATAAATAAAATAAAAATACAGGAGAGCAAACCCATTGCTCCAAGGAAGTACAGTGCTTCCTGCTGCCGAGGTCTGAAGGAAGTTTCTCCTGTGGCTCTTTAGAAACAAGGCACAGAACCATAGGGGCGATGATGTGGCTTCTCTCTCTGGGCTTCTGCACTTGTTTCCCATTGGACTTGAACTCTCAGCTGGCTCTCAGCTATCAAGGTATTGCATACTGACGCCTTTTATGTTTCAGTCGAGGATTAAAGAGACCGAGAAAACTGGACTGGCATGTATGCATCCCCCACCCAGCAGATACTACAGATTTTCTTTGAAATTTATGCCCTGAGATGTTTGCCAAAATCCTGCTCGAGTATTAGAACTTGGAACCCTCCCAAAGTGCCCAGAGCAGTATTTTGTTCTAGCCCATTTGGTGGCGTGGCATTACTGCAATAAATGCGTCACTGCAGTGCCCGACACAGTTCCTTGTCACCGCAGAGGAACTGCTTCCCAGAATCTCCCTTTGTGTCCCCTCTGCTGTGAAGTGGAGGGCTTGCGGCTTCATGCGCAGCTGTGACATTTTAAAACCTCTTTCCAAAGGGTGGCTGTTGCCTTGAGAACTATGTCCTGTTCGGTGTGAAAGAGCCTTTTATATTTTATATAGTCATTTCTTTGGCAGAAGTATGTTAAAAGAAACTGACCTCACAGCTTGTCTTTTTTAAATGGTTTTGGCTGCTGTTTTTTCTTTGCTCCCATGTCAGCTGCCTAAAAATTAAACAAGCATTGTATAGAAACTACAGTTTGATTTGTCATAATCTTGTTGTCATAAGTCTGGGTTGTCATAATCTTGATTATAATCAACAGACATTTATTAAGTACTTGTTATGAACAAGGCACTCTGGTTCATATGTAACATAGAGAGTGTAGGCCTAGAGAGCTCTGGGTATGAATCCTAGTTCCACCACTTTCTGTGAGATGTTGCGCAAGTTTCTTAAGACTCTGAGAGTCACAGAACAGACATACTCTTTAATCCTGGGGTGACAGTAACTGAAATGATCTGCATAGTACTTGGCACAAAGTAGGCCCTGCTATGTTATGTTACGTGATCTTAGTATTGTTCCAGTCTGATAATGAGGAGTGATGATAGCTGACACTTAAATAGCACTATTAATGTACCAGACCCTCTTCTAACTGCTTTACAACTGTTAACTCATTGAATCCTCACAGGCCTCTGAGGTGGGGCTCAGCCAGAGCCAGACCAAGGCAATCTGGCCCCAAGTCCATGCCCTTCATCATTACACTATATTGCTTCTCATCTCTACCCTGCCTTTACACAACATGGCCTGAAGTTATCAATCTGAATTTTTCAGGGGAAAATGTGCAAAAATAGTCTTTCTATGTGAGATACGTTGCCCAGTGTTTGGGCAAGAGTTAAGAGAGAAATTGATCTTTGGAACAGAGAGTTGTCCATTTGGGTTTAGATCTCAGGTCTCTCCTACAGTTTAACCATCAACCTTCCCCGAAGTCAAGACCCATCAGTTGTTTGCTAAGTTCAAAAGTAGGTTTCCAAGTTGCTCTTTAGCTTTTATGGAAGAGCAGCGTACCCAAAGCAGATGACAGTCAAAATTTTAGTTACTAACAAGACTGGGCACACACAGGAATATTTTTAAGGACAGACGGGAGGTAGCCTTCCTGGATGGATGGAAAGATAAGGCGATTCTGTCCTCACAAGGACCTGGGATACAGCCATGGCATGGGATATTTAGTATGTGTGCGTTTCATTAAAATAAATTATTTCAGATCATTTTCATTTTGAATTCATAGAAACCAGAAGTTAAGTGATTCAGAACCCAAATGAATCCACAAATCTATAAAAATCTATACTTATGCTATAAACTATGGCCTCTTTATAATTGGCCAGTAATTTATAGTTTGCAAGAGAAAGAAAGGTTCAAAACACATAGGCTTTATAGTCAAAGATCCTTGGCTTTCATTTTTCTGTTTCTACTTCCGACCTTTGTGATGAAGTTACTTCATCCTGCCAACCTTCAGGGACCCAGTCTGGCAAAGGGGGATAATAATATCTACTTCTCAGAGTTGCTGCGAGGATTCAGTAAGGTAACATATATAGAGTGCTTGGCATATCATGGTCATTCAGTAAATGAGAGTCATCATCATACTAAGCTTCAAGGGGAAAGTCCTAAAGCTACTTTCCAGAAACAAACTAGTTCATAGAAATATCTGCAACACCCAAGAAACAAGAAAGTAAATGTTGAATGATGGCATTTATGGCTTTGAGAGTGGTGCAGGCACTTGTGTTTAGGGATACAGGACCCTTCTTAGTACTCCCTACCTCCCCTGGTTTTCTCATCCATGTTTGCCAGGCAGCTGCAGTGCCTAGAAGGAGGAAGTGTACAAAGGAGACCAGCCTGAAGTCCACCCTAATGCAGCCACATGTTGGCTCCCAGCGATCAGGAAAGGGTGGCTTACTTTAATCCAGCTGTCAGGTAGACAGCTCGAGAAGCCCAACGCCCTGTACACTGCCCTCAGTCACAGTAAGCATGCTAGGTTACAGGGTTACTTAAGATGAAAATATCGATCTACATAAACAGATAATGTCTAATTTAGATTAAATTTTGCATATGAAAGACCCATTGCAGATGCCATGATGTGTGATAATTATAGTATCCTCAGAAAAATGGCATAGTAAGAAATCAGAGGGCTTTTAAGTGTATACGATGTTTAATAAATTATAAAAGTAGCCTTTATTTAGTATAGGAAATGTGAAAAATACAGAATAATACCAAAGAGAAAGAAAAGCACTCATTTTCCCACTATGACCGCTACTCACATTTTGGAAATAACCTTTCAGTATTTTTCCCCCTGTGACTTTACATATATTTTTCAAAATTGCAGTCCTTCTGCACATATTGTTATAATTCTGTTTTCATAAAATAACATATTATAAACATTAATATATATAAAAGCCTAAGCCACCATTCGACTGTTCAACCATTCGACTGGTAGCTATGACACACACTGACCACCAGGGGGCAGATGCTCTGACCAGTAAGTTAGCTTGCTGCCAGGGTCCGGCCAATTAGGACTGGGCAAGACGAGCCGGACAGGCCCTGGAGCCCTCCCATGGTCCCTCCCCAGCCCTGATCAGCCCCAATCGGGACTGTGCGAGATGGCCCTCATTGGCCCGATCAGCCCTGATCAGGACTGGGTAAGATGGGCCGGACACACCCAGGAGCCCTCCCGCAGTCCCACCCTGGCGCCGATCTCCCAGATTGCTAGAGAGCACAGGCCAGGCCGAGGGACCCCACTGGTGCACAAATCCGTGCACTGGGCCTCTAGTCTATGTATGTATGTGTGTGTGTGTATGTGTGTGTGTGTGTGTGTGTGTGTGTGTGTATATATATATATATATATATATATATATATATATATATATACACACATATACATATATATATACATATATATACACATACATATATATAAGCCCAGCGACTGTTACAGAGGAACGACCAGAATGACCGTCGCTATGACACACACACTGACCACCAGGGGGCAGACGCTCAGTGTAGGAGCTGCCCCCAGGTGGTCAGTGCGCTCCCACAGCGGGAGCACCGCTAGCCAGAAGCCGGGCTCACGGCTGGCGAGCGCAGGGGTGGTGGCGGGAGCCTTTCCTGCCTCCACGACAGCACTAAGGAGCGGGCAGGCAGGTGTCAAGGAGTGAGCAGGTGGGTGGTTAGGAGCAAGCAGGCAGGCAGTTAGGAGTGAGGGGGTCCCCGATTGTGAAAGGGATGTCTGACTGCCGGTTTAGGGCTTAACCTTTTGCACTCAGATGTCGAGTGTGACTCGACAAGGTTAGCATCGGTAGCAGCTAGAGAAAAAAGCAAGCGAGTGCAAAGGGTTAAACCAGCAGTTGGACATCCCCCGAGGGGTCCCGGATTGTGAGAGGATGCAGGCCAGGCTGAGGGACACCCCTCCCGCCCCTCCCTACCCCCCAACCCCCATGCATGAATTTTGTGCATCGGGCCTCTAGTGTTTTATAAGATTAAATATTCTTGCAACATTACCATTAATATCTTCATGGTACTTCATAATATTTTGTTTAACCAGGTATTTCACAGTATTTTATTACATCTCAGTTGTTCCCTATCATGAAAAAATGATTTATTATAGCTAAACTTTGTACCCAGATATCACTGTAAATTCATAGAAGTGGATGTCAGTGCCTCGCACACAGTGTTGCTGGGAGTTATTGGGGATGAGAGCTCATATAACAGGCCAGTGTCTTGGAAAGCAGCTCTCCAGCTTCAGGGGTGAGGATGCCCCAGCTGTGAACGGTGGCTGTTAGGGAGGGAAAAGGAGAGGGGGCATAGGAATCTCTCACCAGCGAGGTTTTCTTAAAGTCCAGCTGGACATGATTTTCCTGTGATTACTTCCGCCAGTGAATGTGAAGGCTGCAGTGACCAGCAGCAAATGTGCCTGGTGATTGACAGATGTTATCACAGACAGGTGACAGGTAGCAGAGACCACGAATTACCTGTATTTCCACACCTTTATTTAATCTTTTTGAAATTAAACTGAACTATGTAAGGTTGCAATGGTACATTCTTGATCTGAATATAGTGTATGAGAGTTTATAAGAATGGTATAGACTTCTGAGCATGTACTTCTTAAATACATAGTTATATGTGTTTTGAGCATTGTTTACTTTATAAAGGTTTAAAAGCTGTAAGTATTGTAAAAAAAAAAAAGGGGGGGGGGACTGAATGTATGTAAGAACTCTGAGAACTGGCAGAGTGCTGATGAAATTAAGTTAGAGAACAGTTCAAATATACCGTGAAACTACAGTGCTGCAGATGAGCATAGACTATGGGAGAGGAGAATGGCTGAGATGAGTGATGAGATGCTCCGCCTGAGAAAGGAGGGGTACTGGCTAAGTGACAATAGCTGAAGAACAGTCTAAAAATATGTGTTCTGCCTGGGAGGCCTCTGCTGCTCCCCTCCAATCTCTCGCCTCTCCTGTCTGACCAAACACGCCTTTCATGGCCCAAACAGTACGAGTTTCCTACGCCTCTGATCTTTTCAGTACCCAATAGCAACAGGAGCAGTCTTTTGACTCTGATCATTGGACCCGTTAGGTGTTATCTGAGAAGAACAAGATTGTCATTTGGCTTGACAAAGAAATACATGAGTAAATGTATAAAACGCCCCAGTGTTTTATTAAGATCTGCCAGAACCCCTTGTGTGACAGGCATAGCTAGGATTCCAGATTTCCAGGATTATTAAACCTTTATCTTTGTGTTTTCACAAATGTTTCAACAAAAAAACATGAATCAGCATCCATTCTCCTTCTATCACCGTAACCCAGAAACCTGAGTTTTGTTTTGTTTTTAAAAAAAATGAATTTTGGGGCTGTTCTAAACATACCTTATTCCTGCTTATAATTGATCATTCATTCTTATTTAATGATTATTAATTAATAAGTACTTTTTTGTAGGAATGAGTATTTTTCCTTACTTAGAGTACTTACTTCCTTAGGGTATATCATCTCTATTGTTCATAATAAGCCTTCAAGGTGATAAGCACTCCTTATTAGGAAACAGGCTCAGAAAAAGGTAGGTTAACTGCTCACATCTGAGAAACCATGTAGCTATGTTGTGATTCCAGGTCAGTCTGACTCAAACGCCATCTACCTCTCACCTCGGGGAGAACTGAGCGAAAACCAACCTGGTAATAGAACAGACAAGTGTGTGAAACCTTGTGCGAAAAATGCCCAAACTCTTCCCATCTTGGATAGCCAGACCCTCAAGACAGACGTCAGCATTTTCCTAATGCTTTAACAGCTTTTTGCCAGTGTGCGGTGTTTTTTCATGTTAAATTCACTGTTTCAGACTTCCTCCCTTCCTGCCCCTTTGATCTTCCAGGCCCTCAGTACCGCCTGGAGAAGCAGAGTGAGCCCAATGTCGCCGTGGACCTGGAGAGCACTTTGGAGAGCCAGAGCGTGTGGGAGTTCTGCCTGGTCCGCGAGAACAGTACGTTGGCCTCCTTGCTCCATGCTTGTTTTGTCCGTTCAAACATGCTTAGAAGTCATGTGTTGGGGACACTGGTCCGGTTTCCCTAGGCAGATTTCACGTAACTGTTTTTCAAGGCAGACTTCAGCTTTCCTGCCAAAATGAAATGATTGATTTCATGCTTTTTTTTTGGGGGGGGGGGGACGGGGGGGCGTAAAAAATCTACATCCTGTTTAGCTCTCAGTGATTTATATATATATATATTTTTTAATATATTTTATTGATTTTTTACAGAGAGGAAGGGAGAGGGATAGAGAGTTAGAAACATCGATGAGAGAGATATCAAATCAGCTGCCTCCTGCACACCTCCTACTGGGGATGTGCTCGCAACCAAGGTACATGCCCCTGACTGGAATCGAACCTGGGACCTTTCAGTCCACAGGCCAACGCTCTATCCACTGAGCCAAACCGGTCAGGGCGATTTATATATTTTTTATTAAACTGTATCTTCTTAAATTAGGATCAATCCTGGAAAACAGCTCAGAAATAGGAGACCTTTTCTGAGGCGAAGGCTATTTTGTATATAAGCAACTGGCCCTGTCACTATCGCTGCTTAGACAAACATCACGGTTTAGCAAATTCGGACCATTTGCATATTTAGCAGGAGGCAGTGTGGTGGTTCCCAGTGCTCTTGTAAGCCTCTTTAACACTCCAGTTAGTTTCCTTTCTCCTCCCTCTGAGTTTCTGAGTTGTGAATCTTTGCCATTCCTCGCCTCTATCCTCCCACCGACGTTAGGAGCAAGTGACATGTAGAAATCGAGATTGTGTGGCCAGCTCTCCTTCTTCCTGCTTCAGGGCCTTCACACAGGCCGTTTCTTCTGTGCGGAGCACTCTTCCCCCCACTCGGGCTGTTTGTCCTCCTTCGTCTCAGTTTAAATGTCACATTTTCAAAGAGGCCATCTGTGGTCTTCCTTCCCTCCTCATTTGGGTCCCCCATTATACATAGAACATACTACTTTTTATTCATTGCATATATGTTTCTGCTTATAATTATATATTTTCCTCAGTTATCTTTCTCCCACAAGATTTGCCAGGTCTGTGAGGGTATCCCTGATCCATACCAAGTTGCCCTTCATTAATGTAACCAGTATTTACTCCTCACCCACTATAGGCCATGTACTATAGAAGCTTAGTAAATATATAGGGTCAGGCAAAAGTAGGTTTATGGTTGTGAGCACGTGAAACAGTTTATTCTTGTATTATTTATAAATTATTGTATTGTTTTCCATACAAATAACTGTAGACCTACTTTTGCCCCACCCTATAGATTGAGTGAGTGAATAAATGGCAGTTTTTTCGTCATGTCACTGACCCTCTACACAAGGTTGCTGCTCTTTAACCAGGGCCCTGACAGCCTCTTCTAGGGAGGCATGTGCAAAACTCACCAGGAAGGTGAAGTGGGCTCAGTGTGTACCCAACATTTCTGCTTTTGGAAATCTATCTTGAGAAAAGATTTAAAATGCAATAATGATTTATGTATAATGATAGGTGTTAGATGTTTATAATATTTCTATATATAGTATTTACATAGTACCCCTATATGGGAAAATTATGCAGGGTATCACCTTTTGGTAAAGGCAAAACTAAGTAATAATTAAAACTGATTAAAATATACAAATCATAGAAAATTATTAATGGCCGATATCTGGGAAAAGATTGAACTAACAGAGGCAAGATTAACAGCCAGAACCAATTTTGTCCTGATATCGTTTGAATTTGAAGGCTTCAATATTTAAAGAAAATTTTATAGCTTTTTAATTCATATATTGTAAAAGAAGAAGGGCCAAAAATTAATAAGCTAAAGCATTTAGCTCAAGAAATTAGAAAACAAACAGGAAAAGAAAACTAGAGAGAATAAAAGGAAGGAAGCAATAAAGATAACAGAAATTAATGAAATCGGAAATTTAAGGACATCAAAACCAAACATTGGTTCTTTGAAAAGACTAAACAGACTTGCTAAACCTCTGAGGAAATGGATTAGAAACATGGAAGAGAAACAAATAACAGAGAAACACAAATAGTAACAGAAATAAAAAGACATCCAGTACAGATCTGCAGTCATGAAATAGATAATACAGGATTATTTTGAAAAACTCCAAACCAAAAATTTTGAAAATGTAGATGAAAAAGGAAAAATCCTAGAAAAAACAACTTACCAAAATTGACACAAGAAGAAATAGAAACTTGAATATTCTTGTAACTATTTTTAAAAAATGAGTTCATGATTAAAAACCTTGCCACAAAGAAAACTCAATCCCAGACTACTTTACTGGCTAGTTTTACCAAACACTTAAGGAAAAAACGAATCCAGTCTTACATCAGCTCTTCTAAAGAGTAGAAAAAGAGGTTACACTCTCCAATTCATTTTAAGAGGCTGTAATAATCTTACCAAACCCTAATAAAGACCATACAAGACAAAATATTTTCAGACCAATCTTATATAAATGCAAATATCCTACACAAAATATTAACAAACTGAATTCAGCATTATATTAAAACTAGTAGCCCATTTGCAGGAAGAATCCTGCCAGCAGCTGCTGTGGCCGCGTGCGCTGCAGCTGCTGCCACTGTTGTGGCCGCCACGCCTGCACCCGCGGGCCGCTGCTGCCCGCCCCGCTCTGCCCCGCCCCACCCGGGCTTTCCCTCTGGCAGCCACCTTGCTTTCCGCTTTTCCTCCCTCTTCCTTCTAAGTTGTCTTCAGTCTTCACTCCTCCCTCCCTCAGCGTATGCAAATTAACCACCATCTTTGTTGGGTAATTTGCATACTCGCCCTGATTGGCTGGTGGGTGTGGCTTTGGCTAGTGGGCGTGGCGGAGGTGTGGTCAATTTGCATATTACTATTTTATTAGGTAGGATAATGTAACATTCCCAAGTTGGTTTTATACTAGGAGTACAAGGTTTAGTTTAGCAATTTAAAAAATCCCAGTTGATATAATTTGCCACAGTAACAGATTAAAAGGAGAACAGCTATCTCAGGAGATGTGGAATACTCTTCAATCATTATAAGTTGTGTTTACCAAGACTTTTCATTATGAGAAAAATAACTTTGATGTAATATTAAGAGGGAAAATTGCTAAGGATACAAAATAACACAGACTAATCTCAACTATGTAAAATCAAAACAAACAAACAAAAAACATAGAAGAAAAATTGGAAGGAAAATGCCAAAATATTAATAGTGGTTGTCTCTGGTTAGCAAGATTCTGGGTGATTCATTTTTCATCCTCTTTATACTTGTACTTTCCAGAGTTTCTAAAATAAGTATGCATGACTTTCTAAGAAGAAAAAGCAAGCAAGTAATAAGGGCAAGTTCACATAGATACCGATTACATCATGAGAGTACCTCTTAGTTTCATAATCCTTTGGACTGATCACACCCAAGGAAGAATTATAACAACACATTCCTTTGTATCTTGCTTATCTGATTTTCTTACCCTCTCCCCTCTCCCCTCTCTTCTCTCCTTTCTCCCCTCTCTCTCTCTCTTCCCCTCACCCAAAGATATGCTGTTTTTTTTAAATCGGTTTGAGAGAGAGAGGAAGGGGGAGGGAAAGAGAGAGAGAGAGAGAAAGAAACATCAGTGTGAGAGAAAAACATCTAACAGTTGCCTCCCGTACACGCCGAGGCAGGGGATCAAACCCGAAACCTAGACACGTATGTGTCCTCACTGGAAATCAAACCCACAACCTTTTGGTCTATGGGACAATGCTTTAACCAACTGAGCCACCTGACCAGGGCTAAGAATCTCATCTTAAACATACTAGGGGAACTAATTTGCATAATAAGAACTCTGTAGTGGATTCTGTTTCAGAATGTTGATCCCTTGTTATATGAATGAGATAAAATTTATTTATTAGTGTCTTGGTAAATATTTTGGATATGTAACACTTATTCATGTAAAGGAATTTTCCAGATAACAAAATGTGTCTGTGGTGAAAACTTAGCCTCTCTCCTCTCCCCTAATTCCCTTCCCACAGACAAGTTGTTCCCAATTTCTTTGGTATCTTTCCAGGGATTATCTGTGTATATGCAAGTATATTCTGTATATGTACGTGAATACACCCACACAAATACACACACACATATTCAGTTGGCCCTCTGGGTCCACAGGTTTAGCCTCTGCAGATTTAATTGAAAATATTCTTGCCTGGCCAAAGTGGCTCAGTTGGTTGAGCATCATCTCATGAATCAAAAGATTACCGGTTCAGTTCCTGGTCAGGGCGCATGCCTGGGTTGAAGGCTCCATCTCTAGTAGGGGTTGTGCAGGAGACAGCCAATTGATATTTCTCTCTCACTTCCTCTCCCTTCCTCTCTCTCTCAAATCAATAAAAACATATTTTAAAAAAGAAAATATTTTGGAAAAAAAATGTTGTTATTGCTGACATTTACTATGTAATTAGGTCTATAGTGGTTGCACCTGTACTGAAACATACAAACTTTTTTCTAGTCATTATTCCCTAAACAATATAGTATAACTATTTGCATAGCATTTATATTGTATTAGGTATTATAAGTAATCTGGAGATGATTTAAAGTTTATGGCAAGGACGAGCAAAGGTTATATGCAAATGCTACACCATTTTATGTAAGTGACTTTAGCATCCACAAATTTTGGTTTCCACCAGGAATCCTGAATCCAATCCCACACAGATACCAAGAGACAGCAAGGATGTATACACACACATTTGTATTCCTCCCTTTTAAAAAACAAATGACAGCAGACTGTCATCAGTGTTCTCCATTTTTATTTTATCATTTTGACAAATATTGTAGAGATTATTCCACATTAATCCACATATTATTTCACCTCTTTCTTTTTTTAGCTGTTGCATAGTATTCCACAGTATACTATGACTCCAAATTAGTTTTTCTTTGTTTGTTTCTTTGTTTTTAAGATGAGGCCCAACTTTCTTATACGAGGAAAGAGAAGCTGTGTGGTGGATAAAGCTTTGACATCTGGGCTCTTGTTCTTACTGTACTTCTAAGCATGAGCTCAGTCTTAAGTAACTTGCGTGACATCTGTGAGCTTTGGCATCCCCGTCTTAAAGGATTGGCAAGAAATTCCAGTTCTTACACTCTTGAGTTAAGATCATTGTGGTAGTGAAAGAAGACTTTACCAGCATTTACAAAGGGCAGGAGGCAGTGAATGGTTTGGAATCAATAGAATACTATAACTAGTCTTTGTAAAATGGAAGTAAATTATAAAAGCAGTTCGTTCTTCCTATAGAATAAGTTCTTTAATTTTTTAAAAATTTAAATAGCAATTTCAGTCAAGAACCAAGTATTGTTCTCTAGTAGCTACCTATGAAAAAATTGGATTGAGGTTTTAAAAATTTTCAAAAACAGAAATGTTTAAATCTTCTGTTGGTATATTCGATCAGGACAGGTTTGCTATCCTTAAAGTGAATTTGGAAGTGGACTAAATTATGAGCATCTATTATGCAGTGTTTAAGAAAATGATATCAAAACAGACAGTTCACATGCTGCCCCTGACACTTACTAGGCTGTGTGACCTTGTACAGTTTAACTTCTCTATCTGCCCTCATAAGGTTGTTATGAGGATTCAGTGAGTTTTAATAATCATAAAGCTCTTAGAATGGTGCCTAGCACATAGTAAACAATAAATGTTAACTGTGATGAATAAATGGTGAAAGAGCAGCATTAGGAAGGAAGGAAGGAAGGAAGGAAGGTAGGAAGGAAGGAAGGAAGGAAGGAAGGAAGGAAGGAAGGAAGGAAGGAAGGAAGGAAGGAGAGAGAGAGAGAGAGAGAGAGAGAGAGAGAGAGAGAAAGAAAGAAAGAAAGAAAGAAAGAAAGAAAGAAAGAAAGAAAGAAAGAAAGAAAGAAAGAAAGAAAGAAAGAGCAGCATATCTGTGGCTGACAGAGCCGAGAGGCCACAGTTTTGGAGGTCTAGAATCGGAACTGTCAGGGCCCTGAAGGAGGTGTGTGGTGGGGAGAGGGAGAGAGGGTGGTGACGGGGCAAGTCTGTGAATCTGTGTCACAGGACCAGAGAACTTAGGAGCAGGGTGCTTTCCAGCCAGTGTGTTTTAGTGTTCTAGAAGAGATGTGCACTTTATAAGTAAAACCGTTTGATTGGGGAGAGTGCATAGGGTAGATGTATATAGCCTTTCAGTTTTTATTCTGAGAAGGAATGGGGCTTCACTTTTTATATCAATGACATCAAAAGATGTTTTTTTAATTATTTATTCAGGCCTTCTATTGTAAGGAATTATGCTAAACATTCTTAAAAAGTGCTCTCTCGTAATTTTCACAACCATCCTATAAGATGAGAGAGGTTGTGACTTGGCCAAAGTTAGCTTGCTGATAAATGATAGAACCAGAATTCTAAGTGAGCTGTCTGATTTCAAAGCCCACCCTGAGATTGTTGACAAAACAACCTACATTTCAACCCTGAGGATGGTGGTGACAATTGTCTTTACACTCTATCGGAGAAGAAGCTTGCAAATGAAGCTGATACGACAAGAGTTTCTGCTTAGGGACTGAGAGTTAACATTTGTACTTGGATCTTGGCCTAAATAAGAAAATGACAAGCCAGAGTCCTGAGCTTTCCAGTTGGATTCTTGTCTGATAATCTACTACATCCTTCAGCCAACTGTCTGCTGCAAGCTGGAATCAGACCAGAAGGAAGCATGAGAACATTATGGAGAAGATGTAATGTAGGACGACTGCCATTCTTGTCCAAACATCTGTGTAAATCCTGGCACCAAACAGCCTCAATTTCCTTTTCTGCCAGATGTTGCCAGTGACCTTTTCTCTTACCCACTAATCATGTGTGGGTAACCCCTTCAGGTCCTTAGAAGAAAGATGCAGCATGAACCAACTTGTTCTTTCCACAGCTTTAAGAGAGACACTTGGGACTAAAATAGGTCTGAAATTCCACTGGCTTTATGGAATACCAACAAAATGTCAGCACAGTGTCCTTCCTGTCTTATCACTCAGTAGCCTGTCCTTACAGCAGTTCAGCATCATGCTTAAAAGCCCAGCCTTTAGAATCAGGCAGACCTGGGTGAACCACTGCAGCCTCCGACATTGGGCAAATCACGTCCTCTCTGAGCCTGAGTTTCCAGTGTAAAAGGAGGTGGTTGAATCATTTTCACAGTTTGTTGTTGTTTTTTTTTTTGAGATCTAAATAAGATACAAATGGTCTCCTTATAACAACCTTTTAGGCCAGGGTGGTCATCATCTGTAATTTATAGAAGAAACTGATACTTAGAGGGGTGATTTGCTTATCATCACATGAATTATCATTGGGGGCCTGGAAAACCATGTCTTCTGTCCATTAGTAAGGAGCAAGGGGTCCCAGCCCCACACCAGGCACCCATCCCAGGGTTCCAGAGCTGGGAAGAGAAGTCCCTGTAACTATGGGTTGTAAAAACCAGCAGGGATTGTGGCTGAGGGACACGGAGGCTGCCAGACACCCAGGCACATAAATGTGCTCGGACTCCATTCCTCTGAGCTCCAGCACCAGGTGGCTCTGGGGGACCCAGATACATACAGGGAGGAATTGCATTATCTGGCACTGGGCAGGAACCCAGAGGCAGCTTTCTCCCAGACAGGGGTGCTTGCAGGGATCAGTGTTCCTGTGCTGGGACCTCCCCTGCCGCAGGGCCGACTGGCAGCCGTATCTGTTTGCTCTGCCCTGGGGATTCCGTGAGACCCCACCGCATCCAATTTGCAGCCCCACCCAAGCTGTTTGCAGCAACTTTTCCATATGAATGGCCTGTCCTGCCTCAGGCTTCAGACTTTGCTAAAATCTCTCAAACAAGCTGCAGCTGATGATAGCATGCCCCAAACCTATCAATAAAAGGCCCAAGACCTGGCACTACCACCAGCCTGCCTTACTTTATACCTGGGCCTCGCCTACTGCAAAGCAGCTCTCCTGCTGCAGTTGCAGCTGGTCCTCACAGCCAATTGGCCTGGAGACCAACTCCTCTCAGAGACACCAATAGCAGTCAATGCTCAACTACAAGACTGTGCACACAGCCCACACAGGAGTGCACCTAGAGTGCCAACTCAGGTGCCTGGGGGGCTGAGCCACTGGGCCCTACCGGACATCTACTACACAAGGCCTCTCTACCAATAACAGGAACATAGTAGCTCTACCTAATACATAGAAACAAACACAGGGAAGCAGCCAAAATGTGGAGACAAAGAAACATGTCACAAATGAAAGAAATGGAAGCATGCAAACTACTGGATACAGAGTTCAAAACCATGGTTATAAGGTTACTCAGTGATCTTCATGAGACTTTCAAGGATCTTAGTGAGAATGTCAAAAACATGAAAAAGGTCTAGTCAGAAATTACGCACACACTAACTGAAATAAAGAACAATTTACAAGGATTCAACAGTAGAGTAGAGGATTCCAAGAATCAAGTCAATGATGTGGAATATGAGGAAGCAGAAAACACCCAAACAGAAGAGCAAAAAGAAAAAAGAATCCAAAAATATGAAAATAGTGTAAGGAGCCTCTGGGACTTCAATACAACATTTGCATTCTGGGGGTACCAGAAGGAGATGAGAGAGAGCAAGATATTGAAAACCTATTTGAAGAAATAATGACAGAAAACTTCCCCTACCTGCTGGGAAAAAAAAAAAAAAAATAGGCTTACAAGTCCAGGAATCACAGTCCCAAACAAGAGGAACCCAAAGAGGACCACACCAAGACGCATCATAATTAAAATGCCCCGGGTTAAAGACAGAGAGAGAATCTTAAAAGCAGCAAGAGAAAAGCAGTTACCTACAAGGGAGCGCCCATAAGACTGTCAGCTGATTTCTCAACAGAAACTTTGCAGGCCAGAAGGGAGTGTGACAAGAAATACTCAGAGTGATGAATAGTAAGGACCTACAACCAAGATTACTCAGCAAAGCTCTCATTTAGAATTGAAGGTCAGATACAGAGCTTCACAAATAAGAAAAAACTAAAGGAGTATATCACCGCCAAACCAGTATTATATGAAATGTTGAAGGGTATTATTGAATAAAAAGAAGTGATAAAAATATGAACAATAAAATGGCAACAAATACATATCTAACAACAATCAAATTTAAAAATCAAAATAAATGAACAAGAAATCTAATGAACAAAATAAACTGGTGAATAAAACAGAATCAGAGGCATGGAAACATGGAACAGACTGGCGAATCTGAGAGGGAATTGAGGGAGGAGGAGTGGGAAGAGACTAACCAAAGATCTTACCTATGGACATAGACAGTAAGGTGATGAAGGCCTGGGGTGGGGCGGGAACTGGGTGTAGGGGGGCTGTGGGGGATAAAAGGAGGACATCTGTAATATTCTCAACAATAAAAAGGAGATATATGTACTACTACATGTAATAATTTAAACAATAAAAACATATTAAAAATATAAATAAATTGTGAAGTAACAAAAAGCACATAGGGGAGTACAATGCACAACGCAAGTATTGGCCATTCCTAGTGTCCGTCTGTGTGCCTGAGACACAAGGCCAGCACCCGTGCCCAGAAATACCACAGCTAGTCTGCGCATGTGTGTGCTGGCCTTTTCCCTCGTTATTCCTATTTTCCCTCTAGCCTCTTAGACTTCCCACAGGCCCCTTTGGGCAGTGGCCAGCACGGGGATAGGTGATACCCAGGCAAAAACCAGTGCTGACCTGCTACTAGAAGCAAGTGTGCCCTGTCCACACCTACTTCTTCAGTAATGAGTGTCTGAATTGTGCTATGTGGGCTGAAAAATTCCACATGAATTGCATTTTTCACTCTCTCCCTTTCTTGAAAGTTCCCCCCTTTTCATTTTATCATTAGGTAGTAATTAGTATTCAAGGGAAATTGGTCTTAATATATTAAAATTGGTTAAGTGCATTTAGACCTGTACCACAGCCAATGTCTTATTGGAAAATGTAATTGGGGACTCTGTGTATGTAATTAATTGAATTACAATTAAGAACTTTCATTAAGCGATACACTGGTACATTAGAGCAGTAAGGAAACATGTTTGACGAGCCACAAACCCCGAATGGGCTCTAAGTGAGGGCACAGGGATTTGTATCCCGCTGGTCGGCTCCTGGCCCCAGACTCTGCCTGCAGCCTCTGGCTAATGGTTTGGTGATGCATCGGGGGCATTTCTGCAGTGACTCCCCTGATCGAGGGAGGGTTCTTCCAGCATGTGTGCCCTCATCCCTGACCCCGGAGTCAGGGGAGTGATGCCTCAGTGTTGATGAGATGTAACAGTTCTTAGACATTTTGTTGATGTAAACAAATATTGTATTTTGACCTGTAAATTATCAAAAGTGCCCGGGCTCCTTAAAGGACCCCATTGCTTTTCCTGCATTTTGAACAGTAGCAAAAGCATATCAGAGGAAGAGGAAGTGATGGGAATTCTGTCATCAACCTAAATTCCAAGCAAACCTGCAATGAATCAGTGGTTCAGACCCCGAATGGTCATCCATCATCCTCTAACGGGTGGTCGGCTTCACTCTGGGCACACATTTGTTCATTGATGGCATCCTCCTCTGGGCCGGCCACTGTGCTGGGCGGTGGAGAGGAGCCCCACATCATGAAGCCCGCAGTTGTGAAAAGTGCTGTGAAGGGTGTATAGCAGGGGCTGGAGCTGGTGGGAGTAGGAGGAGAAAACTTCCTTGAGGAAGCATAAAAAGGAGTTAGTCAGATAATGAGTAAGGGAAGAATGGTCCAGGACAAGGGACTGCTCAGAATGAATGAATGAAGCAGAGTGAAATGAGCAAGTGGGGGAGTGCTGAGAAAAGAGACTGAGGGATGGCAGGGCCTAGAATCAGAGCCTACAGGCCCCCCTCCATGATCTGCTCTTTTTAGAAATTCCGCAAACCTGACCCGTTTCTTTCTGATCAGCTCATAAAACAGGATTGCTCTGATTTATTGAGGGGCTGCAGTCTCCCTGTGGAAAGGCTCTAACTCCAAGTGTTTAATCAATTAGGCCCTGGCAGCAGGGATCTCCACCCTGGTCACAGCCTGGCAGATTCAGTGGAGGGCGTATCCCACTGTGTGGTCCTGATGGCTTTGAGGAGATTACTGCAGAGGGGCACGCATGCGTGTGTGTGCTTGTGTTAAAGTATATCACCTATTGATTATTTTTTAGAGACCAGCAAAGATGACTAGTAGCCAAAGGGAAGTGTTTAATAGAAGAGAAGTTTGGGGCTTATGAGGCTTTGGGGACTTAAAAGGCCTTTGGAAGAAAAGAAAAAAAGTGATGGATGTAGAAGCTAAGGGAGAGTTTTCCTCCATGACTCGTGCATCCTGCTTTGAGTCTTACAGGAGAGAGTATTAGCTTCTATCCCTGATTCTTTGTTCTGGCGAGGCCAGCCATGATTGTGCTCTTAGATCCTTTTGTGACCCATGGATTTGTACATTCCCAGCCTGTCTGAGGAACACATGTACCCAAAGGGTGGTGTGGTTAAGGGCACATTTTTGGAATTAGACCGACCTGGGTACAGTTACAAGTTCCAGCTTATACTAGTTACATGGCTATACTAGCAGGATGACATTCTCTAGACGAATAGGGGCTTCATTTTCCTCACCTAGAAAAAGAGATAATATTCAACTTAAAAGGGCTTGAGAAAATTAAATGAGCTACTATACTTCAAGCGCTAAGCATTGTGTCTGGCACATAAACACTCAGAAATGTTAACTGCTCTGATAGTTGTTGAGGTGGGATCCCAGTCTGATAAGGCATCTGAATGGAAAGCTAGAAATAGTGTGTTAGGTTCCACGTAAATACAGGGATGGCAAACAAACTCAGGTAGTGTTATGCTTAACCTGTGTTGCAGCAAACTTCGTGCATGCCACAGCAGCATTTATTAAACATCTACTATGTGCTCTGTAGGATAGAATGTTCCTGCCCTCAAAGGGACTCATTGTCCGGAGGAGGAGTACAGATGCTTATCATGTAAGAGACTTACAATAAGAGCCTTCAGGGCTGCAGGGTTTCAGGAGAGAGGTCAGGGAAGATTCTAGACTCTACCTTGAAGTATATAAATATTAAAAGAATGGAAAGGACATTCTGGCCAGATGGTATAACCCAAGCAAAGTCCAGTTTGGCTGAAGTAGGGATTTTTCTGTGTGAGGAGTAGCAATAGGGCTTCATGACAGAGGGGGCAGAAGAGGTTAGTCTTCATCTGGCCACTTACTTGCCCACAGGATTTACTCTGCACCAGCCCTGAGATGGACATGCCTCTCCCTTGGAAGAGCTTCTCACCTGCACTCCCCACCACTCTTTGCTCCAGCCAAATGCAAGCTCTTGCTGTTCCTCTGTATATGCTCACACTTGTGGGCTTCGTGCCTTTCCCACACTATTCCCTCTGCAGATTGTTCCCTTTCCGTCATCCGGGGACCCTGCCACCCTCCTGTGTTCCTAAAGCCCAGGAGAGGCAACAGCATCGCCTTGCTGCAGGGAATGTGAAGGTGAAGATGTAACAAGGCCATTGATCTTTGGGTCGAGTTACAGAGTTGCCATCGATCTTTTTGGAGAAGGAAGATTGAAGTTGCTTTAACTTATAACTGGATTAGAGCTTTTGGACTTAGCCTAAGACTCCTTGAACCAACCATAAAATGAAGTTTAAAGTCCCATGTGGTTTATATCTCTGAACACAAAACACCTGCCAGTAGCATGTAGTAAGTTCTCTGAGCTTTGATTTAATGAGTAGTGCCCGTTCATCTGAGAGTCATGTGTACCTGTGTTTCTCTCAGTTCCAATAAAAATAGTTTTAAACTATAAAACAGTGTTAGTTAGAATTAGTCTTGATCACCTGACAGCTTCTACACACTCTTAGAATGTGTGTAGAAGATTTCTGTCTGTGTTTGTTGTCAGGTATGTAACACAGATACACAGCTGTACCTGCACTTTTATGTCTCATCATGGTTGTCCACATGGACACCCAGGGACAGGAAAACATGCATAGGACAAGAAAGACAGGTTCTCAACTCTTTGGTCTTAGGACTGCTTTACACTCAGAACTATTGAGGACCCCAAAGAGCGTTTGTTTATTGGGTTATATCTACTTATTAGGAATAAAAACATAAAAATTTAAATATCTATAAATTAATTTAAAAGCAATAATAAATTTATTATGTGTTAACATACATTTTTATGAAAAAATACCTGTTTTAAATTTTTAATGAGAAGATTGGGACTGTTTTTGTTTTTTTTCCCTGAGAGCATTTATTTTTGTTTCATCAAGAAGATAAATTATTGACTAACCACCTGAACCAGTGGGCACTGTTTTATATTTTTGAAAATTTCTATAATGTCTGACTTTATGGAAGGCATCTGGATTTGGATATCTACTCTCTTTTTTATTTGAGAGAGGGAGGGAGGGAGGGGAGAGAGAGTGGGAGATCAATGGGAGAGAGCTACATCAACACCTAGGTATGTGTCATGACTGGGAATCGAACCTACAACCTTCTGGTGCATGGGACAGTGCTCCAACCAACTGAGCCACACCAGCCAGGGCTGCAGATCTGTTTCTGCGCTCAGTCTGTTACAGTACATTGTTTCAGTTGAAGTATATGAAGAAAATTTGGCCTAACACAGATACGTTGTTGGAAAGGGGAGAAGTATTTCAGTAGCCTTTTCAGATAACAGGGGCTATTAATTTTCATTACGATACCCAGACTTGAATGATACTTTCTTAAAGGTTAGTTGCAATGTGGACTCAGAACCATATCAATGAACTTGTTATTGCTTTGTGCACTTGTAAGGGAATAGGCACGAAAAGGGCAAATACTGTCTTATTGTTATTATGATGAAAATAGTATTGAGATTTTGGACCCCTGGTGGGTTCTTGGGGACCTTCCTCCCCCTTCCTGTGAGGCCTGGACTACACTCCAGAACCACTGGTTGAGAGTTTACAGTTCCCCAGTCACTCTCCTGCTGCTTCCTCTAGGAATGTGATGAGATGGGAGGCAAAGGGGAGGACAGTGGATGGAACATGGTGGACTCCAGAGTCCAATAGATCCGTCCCAGCTCTACCTCTGCCTGCCAGAGAATCTTGGGCAAGGCTTTGACCCACTCTTGACCCTTGGTGTCAGAGTTAAGATTTGAATCTACATCTCTGAACTCTGTGTCTTGTTCTTTCCATTGTTATTAAGCCCCAAGGCCACTTCCCAGCCATTGGCTGTCTCTCTCTCAGCACCTCTTTCTTTCTGGCTGCGAGCCCTAGACTTCCCCTGCCACCTCCTTCACCTCGTCTCTGCTTTCCTTTGCCCTGTCCTGCCCTGGTCCGGCTTTGCCATTAAGAGCAGTGCCATTTTCTGTTTCCTCCTTGCTACTAATTCCTTACTCTAGAGCTAAGCTTCTTCGTCTCGGGTTTCTGCTGTCCCTCGCACCATTCCACGTTGTGAATGGACTCTCCGTCATTCTTCCGGAGCCTGTTGTCAGACCATTTGAGATCTGGTGCTTGTGTCATGTTTAGGCCCCGCCTCAAAATTTGATCTATCACAATACATCTTTGAGTTATTGCAGCTCGAGCGTTTTGACACAATACATTATGGTAATCCATGGCACATAGAGACATTAACACTCCCGACTTTGACAAAGTACATCATGAAGTCTTTGAAGGCACCATTACAATTCATCTTGTCATTCACCAGGAGACCCAGTTCAGCATTAATGTAGATGAACACAGTGTGGCTTTTGTTTCATTTAATTGCTTGTGACCTTCTTAATTGCTAATTTAACAAAATACCAAAGGGTTATATTTCAATTAAATTAACAGTTTGGGGAGGGTTTTTTTGTTAATATATTTATTTTTAAGACACTCTGGTTCTCTCTACTTTTTACGTTGAGTAGATAAAAACGTCTTCTCTTGAACAGGAGTGGGTTTTTAAATGTGAAGTTGGTAGTACAGTAATAGTTTTAATCTGCACATGGGGCAGTGCCGAGTGTATTTCATGTGCGGCTGGGTTTGTTCCTTCCTGGAAGGATGTAAACAGTAAGTTGCATATGCAAAGTCATAGACTTTCCTGGCCCAGAAAACATGCTTTTGGTGTAATGACCTGCTTCAGATGTTTGTCTTTAGGTAGAGTCTGCTGCCTGAACCGTTTGTTGGGCATTTCTCTCTCCTTGTACTGTTTTCTTTGTGTTCCATAGCAAGTCTGTAAGCTCCTGGAGATCAGGAACCCTGCCTTCCCCTCACCAGTGTTCCTCCGCAGTCTAGCATACCGCTGGCCTGGGGGGTGGAGCAGGTCGCAGGCTGGCTGGTCCGTACACACACACCTGCCCCTCCAAGCAGCACTCCTGAACCTGCACTGAGACAGGGCTCTGGAACTCGGAGACCAGAGTCGTTCCATTTAGCAGATGGCCTGCTTTGGTGTGAGCAGCATGTATTGGGAGCACATGTGGGGCTGTTTCTTCCTTCTCTGCTCCCCCAGGTGCTGTTGCCCTTCTAATCATGAAAGCAAACATGCCCCTTGTCAGCTGGGGCAAGACTCAGAGCTCACCCAGGTATCAGGGGACCTAAATCCTCACATGGGACATGAATTTACACTGTCGGAGAGGAGAAGGTCAATGCAAGAAGCATTAGTGTGTTGAGCCAGCTCCAGCTCTATCAGTCTTGAACAGAATTAATATAAGGAAATTGACAAGCCTTGCTGGTTATCCCAGAGCTTTAAGACCTCCACTAAAATCCCATCGTCTCATCTGCCCATTATTAACATTTCAGCAAAATATAAAGTTTTCATTAATCTCCCACAGCAAATTTAGGAGGGAAAACTGGCACTTGTTTGAGCTTTTAGGACTACATTAGCTGGTGTATTAAACAAAATATGTCATTCTTCAGTAGCTTCTGTAAGAAGCTAAATCAATTTCCAACTATATTTATGCACCACTTTATCTAAAAGCATCTGAATTATCATTTACAGCTAAGATGCTTTATTAGCAGCTGGCATTGAAATTGCTCAGTAAAAAATTATATGTCACGTTATAGTAATTTTTAAATTGGTTTTAATCCAACATCATAAAATGTAAAACTCTTAAGTGTGGTGTGTTGTTTTGGTTTTTGTGTGGGTTTTTTTTAGTAATTGGCATTTTAGTATAATTAGATGTTATCTCTTTCCAAATCAAGAACCTTCAATATTTAGAAAATACTAATTAATAAAGAAAACAGAAATTCTTGAATTAAGTTATATCTAACAATGGCATTTTCTCAAAAAAGATGGCTTTAAATTATTTTTAAAGCATGAAAGGATTTTAATATTTCATCAAACTTCTCCACAGTTCTCATATATATAAAAGGTTCTAACATCGAAATAAACACATCTTGGCAGTTCTGTTTCAGTCAGATATGCATTGGAGAAAGTGAATGATTATTCAAATCTAAATTCTCACCAGCCTCTCCGTTAGAGATGTGCATAGTCCCCAGGAGATGGGTGGTCATGATGGTGGCGTCTCTATCCAGAATCACAGGCGATCCACAGAAGGGAAGCAGGGTTCCCAGTGGCCCTGGCAGACTCTGGGTGCAGCTCTGCTAACCCTCGCCAGGTGACGTTGGCTAAGGCCTTCTGCCTCTCTGATCCTCGCCTTCCTGGTATTCGTCCAGTACGTTTTTATTGAGCACGTGCCCTACCCTGTGCATGGCAGCACCAGCAGGGCCTGGGCTACAGGGGCGAGTAAAGCAGCCACCGTGCCTTCCCTCTTGGGGTGACAGTCTAATGGCAGAGACAGGTACTCTCTGTGATAAGTATTCTGAAGGAAAATGGGGGGGTGCAATGACAGAGGAGCTGAACTAGACTTGGGGCCCTGGGGTGTCACCTAAGCTAAGCTCTTCAGGAAGAATAAGGAGGCGCCTGGAGGAATAGGCCAGGAGGGAGTAGAATAGGAGAAGGGTGACCTGGGCAGAGAGAGCAGCATGTGCCAACACTGAGATGGGACTGTGTCACAGGCAGGCCGTGAATGGCCGCTGAGGGCGAGGCTTGTCCTCGGTGAGAGGAAGCTTTATTGTAGTGGCTGGCGTGGTCCAGGCTGGGAATAAGTGCAGTGTTTGGAAAGCCAGTGCACACTTCTAACAGGAGTTCGGGGCAAGGCATCAGGAGCCAACTTTGACTTCAAAGCTTGCCCTGTAGCTCTGGCCAGGTGGCTCGGTTGCTTGGTGCATTGTTCCCACACACCAAAAAGGTTGTGGGTTCATTTCCCGGTGAGGGCACATACCTAAGTTGTGGGTTCGATCCCTGGTCAGGGCATGTATGGGAGGCAACCAATCAATGATTCTCTCTCACATCAATGTTTCTCTCTCTCTCCCTCTCTCAAATCAATAAAAACATACCCTCAGTTGAGGATTTAAAAAAAGAAAAAGCTCATCCTGTAAGCAATACTAATACTGTGGGAAGAGAAAGCATGTAGTTGTCAGGCTACCAGTTAGGTAACAGATGTTCCTGTTTTGTACCCAAATCTTAAGTTTTAACTCCTCCAACTCTGCCCAAGGAGTTCTCTCTGGCTCTTCCTGTGGACCCATCTCCAGCTGCTCAGCGCGAGGCCTAGGGCTCCCTGGCTGGCTGCCTCTGCTAGCAGGTGCTCCCTCCCACTGCTGAGTGGCACCAGCAGCTGCACCTTCAGGACAACACATTTCAGACTCCGCAGGGTGAGAGAGTTTAGCTTCGGTTAGTGTGACCTTGGACATGTGACTTCACCTCGAAAGCCTCGGATTCCCAAAGCCCCAGATGAGCAATGACAGCCAGTTGTCATGAGGTTTAGCATGTGTAAAGCACTTCACCATGCCTGCTGTGTAGCAGGCACTCATATGTCCTAGCTTCTGTTTGATTATCTATTTATTTAGCAGAATTTAGTGAGAGCATGCCAGTTGTCTGTACAGCTTACAGAGATAAAGAACACACTTTACTGGCCCTCACAACGCTTCTGAATTAGGACAAGAGCAACCACTCAGCAGCTCCAGTGCCAGGCTGAATGTGATCCTCTATGACAGTAGAATAAAAATAATCATGACTGCTACTTATTAAGCGTAGTATGTGTTAGATTTTAAAACACATTTTGGCATTCTGTGTATGGCAAAGACGGGGGTTCACGGAGCCGGTGGCTTGCCATAGATCGTGCAGCAAGTTAGAGGCAGAGCTAGGAACTGAGCCCAGGTCTCCCTGGATCCAGGGTCCAGTAGAATGGAGTTCAGCAGAAGGCGGAGTTTGGGCTAGCCTGCCTGGGTGGGGTTTTGACAGGTGCAGGGTAAGGGTGGAAAGAAAGGGTATTCTAGGCCAAGGGTACCACATGAGCAAAGGCCCGGAAGTGGAAAAACCTGCCTCTGTGTGCCGACTGGGGAGTCTGGGAGTTGCTGAGAGAAGGTGTATGTGAGAAGTGACGAGTAAAATTGAAAATGTTTATGGGCAGATTATGGACAGTCTTGACTACTTGGCTGAAAAACGTGGGCATCATTCAGGAAGCCATGGGAAGCCAGGGACGATTTTTCAGTACCAGTTGTCTTACTTGTTGCCAGTGTCACATATCAGAGTACTTAGCATGCACAGAGCTCTCACTGAGCATTTGATGAGGGAATAAATGATCAAAGCCTTCGAAAGATGAGTGGGAAAGCCCTGTGGTGGCTGGATTGCAGAGGGAGCCTGGTGGCCAGAAGGCCAGTGGGAGACGGTTAGCCATCGCGGGTGAGCTGGCTCGTGCCTGCCTCCGCGGAAACGGGCGCGGGACGGCAAGCTGATATTTGAGAATCTCAGAAAGGAAGGGATTCTTCAAGAAGTATGGATTACTTTTATGATCAGGAAAATTAATATTAGAAAAAGAAACGAGAAATGTGACCACCCCTGCTTTGTGGTTTTGACTTTCTCTTGTGGAGACTGAGAGCTGCTGGTGAGCAGGAGTGTTTCTCGCCTTCAGTATCCCCACTGCCTGGCCCAGGGCCTGCCACAGAAGCGGCCGTGTTTGTGGAATTAATTGTTGAATGATTAATATGTTACCGTTCTCTGTTTACTGGAATGGCATTATTAAGTCATCGCTCAGCCTTTTCTTCTCCAAATTAAATAGCCCATATTATTTTAATTTATCCCAAAGCATTTTAAGCAGACAACATTTGCCAAGCCTCATGTATCTTTATGTGTTAAACTGCTTTTTCCTCCCCAGGTTCAAGGGCAGACGGGGTTTTTGAGGAGGATTCGCAAATCGACATAGCTACAGTGCAGGATATGCTTAGCAGCCACCATTACAAGTCATTCAAAGTCAGCATGATCCACAGACTGCGATTCACCACCGATGTACAGTTAGGTAAGTGCATGAACAGGTGATGAAGTAAACCCTTTATATCAGCGGTCAGGGTAGAGATGGGGAAAGAAACAACATACAACTTTTATGTGACCTGAATGGCTGACGGTAATTTGTTTTCAGAGAAAATGTTTAAACAATGAAATTTAAAGTACCTCCTTTTCCCCAGCCGAGTGCTCTGTCTTGTCTTCTTTTTTATGAAGCAGAAGATTAGAAATAGAACTAACTTGAGACTCTCTTCAAACCGATTGACTTCTGGAGGTTCCATAATTCTTCTCCTTCTGTAATTCTCTTACTTGCCATGCTGAGACTGCTTGTAGCACTGCCGCTTGCCTTTTCCTACTCCGTGCATTCGTTTACTAGTCACTCATGCACTTACTTACTCAGGAAGCTTTATAGTGATCTCAGAAGTTGTATTTGGATTCTCACCAGATAATTCGGAACTAACTTTCAACTAATATTTGGTGTTAATGTGTTCCAGTCAAATGCTAAATTTCTGTTTTGACTTAAACCTAACAGGATTAGAAAAAAATGTCATAGCAGTCAACAGACTGTTAATACCTCATTGTCGTCATGGCTGTCATGTACAGGTATCCGCCGTGTATTAGACACTGTGCTAAGTGCTTCACATGCACTACTTAACCCCTAGAAGGTAGAATGTTTACCGTCCCCGTCTAACAGAGAAGGTAGATAAGGGGCAGAGAGGTGAAGGCTTACGCTCAAGTTCACACAGCAGGTAGGTCGGTGGTGTCAGGAACAGAACCCTGGTCTGGCCAATGTGAGTGCACCTGCTCCCTAATAAGATGGTGGGAGGAGGGGGAGCGTAGGGGGCTGCCTGGCTTAGTCAGAAAGCTGGATGCCACTGACCGCTGCCACACTGCTCCTGCCTGGGCCTCGTCTGCTTCCTGCATGAAGGGAGAAGGCGTGGAGTCTAACGCTAAGGCTCACGACTACGGTTCTCATAAATGCTTGTATGTGTCTCATCATAAAATCTTTTCTAATGTTGGCATTAGTCTGGCTAATTGTAATAAAGCCTGAAAAATACCTTAATAATTTCTTCCCAGTTTGACTGACAGGAGCTTGAAATACGCTGACAGTACAGCTTAGTAACTAAAAGATGAGCGTCAGAATCACAACTGGTTTAAGTTGTGGCTCCATCAATAACCAGCCATGTTAGGCAAGTGTCTTCATCTTTCCAAGCTCAGTTCCATTCTGCTGAAGTGGGAGTGTTAGTGGTACAGCTTCCACCATGGAACAAGCCAGGGGTCCACATAAAGCCCTGAGCACAGGGCCTGGTGGCTGCTAAACTAAGCACTTCAGAGGGCAGACTCAGGACTTAGAGGCCTAGGACCAAACCCTGGCTCGCTTGTTAGCTGTATCATCACAGGCAGATGACTCCACATCTCCGTGTGCACATTTGTAAAATGAAGGTAATAGTCCCTACCGCATAGATGGGGTAATTGTGGGGATGGAATGTCATAGCACATGCATAATACTTAGCAAGGCACCTGGCACATAGCAAGTGCTCAGTGAACATCAGCTGCTGAGATGATGGTGATTCCAACAAACTCAGTACATGAATTAGCACCCAGTAACTTTGAACCAAAACAAAGAACCCACTCTTCTTCCCCGTCTCCAGACTGTTTCTCCCTCACACAAAAAACTAAATCTCTAAAGTGGTGTAAAAAAAAAAAAAAAAAGCTTATTTAATGTTGATTCTTAAAACATAAAGTTTCTTCAGGGGTGTTCTTCCTGGGGATGCTTTTCCTGGTATGTCTCCTAGAAATAAAAATAAAAGACTGCTCAGAAAGAAACCAGGTCCAGGAAGGGGGGCAAAAGTACAGACTGTATGATTCCATTTATGTAGCATTCAAAAATACACAAAAATAATCTGTGTGGAAGTAATGATGGTGGTTATCCTGGGAGCTCAGACTGGAGGGGCTTCTGGGACACTGATAAAGTTCTGTGCCTTATCTGGGTGCTGATTACATGAGTCCGTAGACTTTGTGGAAAAGTCAAGCATACATACGCTTATGATTTATGTACTTTCCATTGGTATATTTTCAGTGAAAAGTTTACTAAAATAAGGATGCTACTCAGACATCCAGTTTGTGTGTGCCTGAATGCAGTGCCTTCCCAGTAACAAAGGGTCTGTTTTCTCTGAGTGGGTTTAGTTTTAAGAAGCTCAATAAATAGGCAGAGTGCAGCCAAGATAAAGGTCCAGGAGAGAAGGCACGGGTTTTCCCAGGTGAGCATCATCAGCAAATCCGCTGATCCCCACGGTGAAAAAGCAGTGCGGACTTGGTTTGTGGGCTTCCTCCCCCTAATTGTTTCTCAAGGCAAAAAGCCAAACTTTAATTCATCAGATTCCAACCTGTATGTTTATTTAAAGGAAAAGGCCCAGGGGCCCTGGCAGGGTACTTCAGTTGGTTATAGCGTTGTCCTGATACACCAAGGTTGCGGGTTCAATCCCCAGTCAGGGCACATACAAGAATCTACCAATTAATGCATAAATAAGTGGAACAACAAATCTATGTTTCTCTCTCTTTCTCTCTTTCAAAATTAAAAAAAAAAAAAAACAAAACAAAAAAACTATAAAGGAAAAGGTCCAGAAAAGGATCTGTGAGAAGAGCGGAGGTTGGGTTTGAATCCCAGCATTACTACTTACCTGCAGTGTCACCTTGGACAAGTCCCTCCCCTGGTTAGTCTTAGTTCTTGTCATTTAAAAAATGTGAATTACATTTACCTTTCAAGATTGTATGAAAGTGGCCCATAGAAGCTGTCTTCTCAATGGTAGCTTATCTTAGTGTTACTATTGTCAGTAACATTTATTTTGCTTATTACTTTCTCTCCTAGTCCACCATCTTGAAAACATGTAACCAGATCACTCCGATCAGGTAGTGGCTCTATTGTAGCCACAGTGGAGACGTCTCAGGTAGAAATGGATGACAATGATACAAGCATCTCTCCCTGGAGCAGAGGTTCTCAGAAAAGAAGTGACTAGAGGCCAGGTCCCAGCCGCTCTGGATGCTTCCAGAGGTGCACATGGCTCCCTCTGGTGGAGCATCACGGCTCTGAGATGCTTCTAAAATGTCAGAATGTTTCTATTATGCATTTAAGTTCAATCTTTAGCATTATAAGTAGAAACTGCATTAATTAGTCCTAAGAAATTTTTTGACAGATAAACTGTGCCCTGAGTCCTGTACCATGAAGTGAATAAATACACTCATTTCCTATTCCCATGTACGAGTTCAGATATGTAATTTAAGACCCTGTCTCCCTCCTTGCAAAGCCGTTAACACCCTTTCATTCTGACAACAACAAAAACCTGCACACAGCAATCCAGAAATCCTTCCTTCCTGAAACAGAATCCACCACAGAGTGCATGGCAGCAAACAGCACACCTTTTATGAGCATTCAAGTGAGCAGCTGGACCCTGAGATCAGTAAATAATTTATTTTATTTCAACTGACTAGCTAGGTGCTTCAGATCTTTCCTGACAGTGATGGATGGCCGCCTCCGCTCGTCCGTCCTGTCAGTCAGAGCAGAGGTTGCCTTGCCCCCTGTGGCAGGTTCCTCTACGTGGTAAGTGTCTGTGTGCGCACTCTCCCAGCTGTGCTGCTGAGTCCACAGGAAATGACCGGCCACTCTGCCTCAGTGGTCCTCGCACAGCAGGGGACCGGGATTCCCAGCCCCGGGCCAGCTCAGCTGCTTGTCTTCTGAGGGCAGTGGTGGCCGCTGCTCCCCTTTTACCACCTGCCGCTTATTTCTGCTGTCGGGATGAGAGAGTCAAACTTCGATCTGCAGGACCCAAACTTAAACCAGTTTTCCGCCAGACTTTTCTAATAATTAGGGTCTATTAATGAAATATATGACAAAGACCTGATCTTTTTAAAGAATATTAACAAGAATTATAATTTTTAAAAGCAGTTACGGTTTATCAGGTGCTTACTATGTGCCGAGCACTTTGCTGATCACTCTCTTACATGCTTTGTCTCCTGTAATTATAGCACTCTTACTAGCTAGTGCTGACATTATCTCCATATTTCATAAGAGGAAACTGGGGTGTAGGGGAAAATCTAGTAAGTAATGAAGCCGGAATCAGAACCCAAGTCTGTCTGAGGCCAAGTCTTATGGCTAACTACTATCGTATGCCTTGAGTGCGAATCGTCATTGCACTAATACTCTAGTTCTATAATAATTTCCAGTTACAGTGAACTTTCACCCCTGTTACCTTATTTAATCCACATAGCACACTGATGGTGTTATTTCCATTTCATACCTGAGGAAACAGGCTTGGAGGAGTTAATGAAATAGAGCACTCAGCATTTACTGGCGCAGAGCTATTACTTAATAGGTACTAACTCCCTTGCCCTCACCCTGAGCCACCAGATATACTAGTACAGTGGGATATCCAGTCCCAGTCGGAGAACTGGGACTGAACCCCAATCCATATGCTAAACCCAGTCCCTCATGCCACCAATGCCTCAGTCTAATAACTTGCCTGCACAGAGGAAGTGATTGCTTCTCTTTGACCAATTTTACATTTTCTGCACATCCCTCGCTCTTCCCCGATCCTGGCATGCGGAGCTGTGTCAGTGTGGCTTGGGTGCCACTATTTCACCCCCCATTCACATCGTTAGTCAGTTGCTGCACTTCCATCTGGGCCTGGACCTGACCTCAGAATCCTTCCCAGCACAGCCCTCTGAGCGGCCCCTGCCAATCACTAGAGCTGGTTCTGAAGTCGAAATTGATTTGCCATCCCTGCTCTGGAAAGTTCACCAAACAAAGCCTCTATGCCTAACCATTCCTGTATTTCCTGAAAACATTCTTGGAATATTTTGTCTTGTCTGCTTCCCCTGTGTTGGGCCTAGGAGTACGGATGCCCATAAGTGTAGACTTTGCTTGAGCTTGTACCAAGTCGGGGTTTCTTTCATTTCTTGATCTTCCATTTGCCTGATCCTATGTGGCTAACCATGGGATCAGGTGCTAAGACATGGGTGATACCCAAACATGCCGAGACTGGCAGGGTGAAGTAGGTTTGGGGGAAATTGAAACTAAAAGGGTCAGATGGTGAATACCAGCGACGATCTAGAAAGCCCACAGTATTATATCAATGAGTATTTGTTGGGCTGGCTGGCAGAAGCTGGATTATGATGCACCTGCCAAGGGGCCACTCAGAAATCCATATAAACAACCAGGCAGAGAGGACCTGGACATCCCATGTTTACCTCTCATTCACACAGTGCCTTTGAGCAGTGCTTCCTCTCCTGACCGACCTTGCATCAGAACCACCAAGTCCCTGACCCATCCCAGACCTGCCGGCCCGGAATCTCCCCTTAATTGTGGGCTTCGGGAAACGCAGCCTCAGAGCATTCAAAGGACTTTCTTGCCTCTTATCTCTTTGTCTAAGGCTTGTTTTTCCTGACTGGGCAGGCAGCCTGGTTTTCCTGACAGTCTCAGGCTGGGAAATGCTTCGATAATTGTGCCACTTATGCTAACTTGATTCCTTCACCATATCATTTGTCAATAGAGACCGTCCCCAAGTCCCCAAAAGGAAACATAATATACCTTGAATTCAGACCATGATACGAATACATAATACATCATCTGTGTCATACTGCATATATAGCCTAACAATTCTGTTTAGGTTACACAAATTCTGTACTGGATTTCCAGATAAAGACTAGATAATGCCCAGCCAATGTGGCTCAGTGGTTGAGCATCAACCCATGAACCGGAAGGTCATAGTTTCATTCCGGTCAGGGCACATGCCCAGGTTGCGGGCTTGATCCCCAGTAGGGGGCATGCAGGAGGCAGCCGATCAATGATTCTCTCTCATCATTGATGCTTCTATCTCTCTCTCCCTCTCCCTTCCTCTCTGGAATCAATAAAAATATTTTTAAACAAAGACTATATTATAAAATAACCTCTACCAAAAGGTTACCTCCATTATCTCTTCATAAAACAATCCACATGTATAATCACAGTACTTGTGATCACAGTAGTTATTTATCAAAATTACCAAGTCCAGTAGCACATATCATAGAGAAGGCAGTGAGCTTCCCTCTCATAAACCCACTCCAGTCAGGTTTGTAAGGGTTGCCCAGAGCATTGTGCTGAAGCAGCATCTTGAACCGCGTCCCCGGGCAGCATAAAGAAACTCTGTGATTGATTAAAAATGTCTGCCCTGGGCCTAAGCATGATGGGAGGCAGCATATTTGCCATCTATTGTCTTCCCTGGTTTATCTGTCCGATCTCCGTTATTATTTAACTCCCTAGTTAATATCTATAAGTCAGCATTCAAGGAAGACCTTATTACAGAGTTATTTTTTCATATACAATATGCAGACTTAAACACATTAGCAACACGAGACTGTGTGCGTGAAAGCAAACAGCTGTGCCTGGGCTTGATTACTCCTCTGGCTCCCGCTGATGCTAAAAGTAGATCTCTGTGGCTGTGTGGGCAAAACGTTCGCCCTGTTATTTTCTGATGGGATACCTATGGTGTATAGTTGAAGTAATTACATAATCTAGAAATGCTTGTTCTTAAGAAATGTATTGCTCCTCCTTCCACATTTCTGTTTTATTTTCTTTTTGAATACTAAGGAGATAACCCTTCTCCATTCAAAGACACTAAAATGATCAGGAGACATGCATCCTGCTTAGCTCCAAAATCCCTGGGTCCATTGAGTAATTTGAGGATGACAATTCTAGTATTAAATGATTGTTCTGTCCCTGCTGTGGCAACATTTTCTGAACCAAAATGTAGAATAGAACAGAAGAAACACTAATGAACTTAAGAGAGCAAGACAGATACTATCCAGTTCCTTTACCCCATCAGTGCTTAATGCAGTGATGGGGCTGAGGGGAAATCTGACTGGGAATGTCGGGAAATTGAGGGGCTTTTTCTGACTGTCTACTTCCTCTAGTTGCCTGCTCCCAGATCTGCTTTTTTGAGAATTCCTGCTGAGTAATCCAGGTTGCTGATGACAATGTGTCCGGTCCCTCAGGTGGCTGAGAAAGAATTGAGAATTGGAAAAAGGTGCGAACCGCTGGCATAATAGAATTAATGGGATAGGATATCTGAGAGGCCATCAAGATTCTGTATTCTTTTGACCACTTCCTCTCCTTGGCACTTGAGCTCTGGCCAGGTACCTGGGCCTGAACGTGGGAAGACCTGCTGTTCCCACGCTATGAGTGATACTATAAATTGTCTTAGGAAACGGCATTACTGCTTCCACTCACATCGTAAGCTCACCCGAGGTATCTGTTTACCAGGAGAATATTTAGTTTGGGACTCTAACTGCCCCAGTACAAAATCTTTGTAACTGCTTTCTCCACAGAGAATGTAGCCCTCATTTGAGAACAGGCGCTACTGGAATTAAACAGTCCCTGGTCTCGTTCTGTGAGCTCTGCCCTTATGCCGAGGGCTGTGTCGAGTGTTGCTGTACATTCACGGTCTCATTCATGTGTAGGCCGCCCCTTAGTTTGCATCGAGGCTAATGGTCTAGTCAAGTACACTTAGATTTGTCACTGACCGCACGTTGGAATTGACAGCTGTTAGCTAGGTTCTCAAATGGTTTCGGATGGTTACCCCCTCAAATGAAACCAGTGATCCTGGGCCCCAGTACCCGACTTGATCTCAGGAACATCAGGCTCTCCTGGCTCTCATTTCGGTTGTTACCCACAACATGACTTTGTCACCTATTTTGGGTTCCTAGCATGTTGCCCTGGCTGTGCTTTTTATATTGTAATGCATTTGATCACTGCGAATATACCCACTGTGTAAGCACTGCACAGTGAGACAGGAGAGCTGATCGGTTTAAGCCCTGGCCAGATGGTATGGGGATGTGAATTCTGGCCGCAGATCTGTCATCAGTGGGTGACATTAGACAAGTCATGTCCCTGCCCTGAGCCTCCATTTCTTCTTATGGAGAATGAAAGCCCCAGACGAGGTGATCTCTGAGGTCTCATTAAGCCCAAACAGCATGCGTGTCTGATCCTGTGTGTAAATTCAGACAAGTTGCAAAGACTTCGCTGACTGCTCTGTGGACGCTATCGATTGGCCGTGTAGATTCAGTGAAATCCACTCTGGCAAAGAGTTGTTCAGTGGCACTCCCGGGAGGCTTTCCCCGGCTTCCGCAGCTCTAGGTAACTCGAAGACAAGAGGATTGTGGACTGGTACAAAAAGCTACTCCAGGATTTAACAACAGTGGGGATTTTGTCGTCTTAGGCTGAGAGTTGTAGGAAATTGATGAATGAACCACAGCTCGTGATGGCTGAGCAAATAAACAATAACTCAGGAAATACAGTGAGGCATGGAAAGTCAAATGCTCTAATTTTTGCCAAACTGGTGTTTTAGCTTCCTAGAGGGGCGCTTTAAGTGTGTTTCACGGGAGGTGTGCTCCTGAGAGTCCAGCAGGCTGCTCTGGGACACTAGGAAAGAGCTGATGGGTCAGAACACACTAGACTTAGTTTGATGGGCTGGGGTTCAGCCCAGCTTTGCCATTTGCTAACTTGATTCCCCCTGGGCAAATGCATCATTTCACCTTTCTGAGGTTCATCTTTAGTAATAATTTTAGGGATAATTGATGGAGCCCTTTTTATGTGCCAGGTACTCCCCTTAAGTTTTTTATGTGCTTATGCCATTTCATTTTCATGACACCCCCAGGAACCGGTACTGTTGGTACCCCATTTTACAAAGGAGGAAGGTCAGGCTCGCTGAGGGAGAACAGGATAACATCAGTGGAAGTGTGCTGGCAAAATCAAGATCTCCAAGTTAATAACCTAGAGGCCTTCAGGGATGGGGTTCCCCAGCATAAATGTTTCCACAGCTCCAGGTGTGAGAACATTCCTCCTGCTGTTGAGTTGAACTCTCGGAGGTCGCAGTGATACCTGGTGACAGGAGGTTATTGTAAGGATCCATGGGTATGAGGGCAGTGGTGTCCCCAGCTGGACAGTCGTGGATCCTGGTACTTCCAAACCTGGGGTGTAGAGCAGGTCCCAGAGAGAATTCCCCTCGCCCCCAGATTGTTCACATCCCTCTGTGCTCCCTCAGCTCCATTGTTCTGACCCTTGTCACTTGATCTGTGTCACAGCCCAGTGCCTAACTCCTGATGATAATAGTCATGAGAAGTAGTAGTATGGGTCACTAGCTATGAATTAGTCACTATGCCAGGCACTCTACAAGGCTTATTCCACTTAATCCAACAAGTCCATGAGGCCGTACGTCACTATTCTGTAGCAACTTGGCCAAAGTCACACGGTTAGGAAATAGGCAAGCTGATACCTGAACTCAGAACTCTGGGACTCCGAAGTCCCTGCCCCTCACCTCTCTGCACTACTGCCTTTAAATCTCAAACAGGATGCCACCGCCTTCCTGACAGTGTGGTCTACACCACGGACCCAGCGCTGGGGCTGCTCACAGGAGGTCCGTCTGTGTTAGCAGAGGAGGATATGCAATGCTCGTTTCCTTGCATGGAAATCTCTGGTTAGTTAAAACAGGCAGGGGTCTCCTTGCAACGCTAAAGCCTTGGACAAATCATTTCCCCCAGAGGGCTGTGTATACGGCAGAGTTGCATTTTTGTTTATTTGAGTTGTCTTGTTAAGGAAGGATTGATATGCCGGCATTGATGGGGGACAGCCATCAGGCGGTGTTTTCTGCCTCTGACGGCAGTGTGATAGTTTGCTTCCAGTGAAGTTGGACTCCCCGTATCTGGAAGCTGTCAGAAGTGGGAGCATGAAAAGGTCATGGCAGATGGCTGCGGATCGGTGAGTAGGGGGAAGCCTGGTAAAGGAGGCAAATGGCCTCGCTTGCTTCCGAGGGCAGGGCTGACCCTGGCCACTCTGGGCCAGGCCCGGGCTCTGTTGTTCCTTACCCGCCATGGCTGGTAGGGCGGAGCCTCCGGGCACCGCTGTGAGGGAGGCACAGGTTGGGCGTGATGGAGCCCTTCCCAGCAGCTCCGTCTTGGGTCCTGAGACCTGCCAGATGGAATAACCTTCAGGTGCCATCACTTGTCATGATTATCCGTGACAGAATTCAACCATGCTGAATTCTGCAATGGGAACCCCAAAAAGCCAACTTTTAAAAAGGGTTGGATTTATTTGGGTGAAATTTTCTTTTGGAAAAATACAGAAAAGGAGAGGATGTAGCCAGAGTTGACCACCGTTGCCAGTCTGCAGCATATCCTTCTCATCTCTTGTCCATAAATGTTTTCCTGTACTTTTCACATGACATAAGAATTCCTCCAAGCCAGGCTTTCCTCACACATCATTTTTCTTGGTTATGTCCTATTGCGTCATGGTTGGATTAACTAATCCTCTGTTGTTGGCCTTTTAAGTTGGAGAAATACAAACTTAACAAAAACCAGCTTCCCTTGTTTTCTCGGGCATATGCTTGTGATTTGAATTACTTAAAACGAGTGCATAGCAGCACTGTGACGAGTGTCTCTGCCGTGCTTTCAGGGGCTTTACTCCAGCTTCAGTCAGGAAAATCAACACCAAGTTCAGCGGTCCGAAAAAACAGAAGAGTACCGATAGGGCTTCATGCTCCCATTTCCCGTGTATGAACAGAAATAGGTGTGCACTTACTGTCACACCGGCATATTTATTCGTTCCTTGGTGAAAATGGAGCGAGAAGACTAAAACTGGGTGGGCAGAGTTCCTCATTATGTCCTCTTGTCTCAACTGAACGAGTCTGTGCAGAGCAATGCAAAGAATCATATTTAGGAACCAAAAACCTGTGGGCGTGACAATGGTTTTTCCACTTAGAAGCTCTCCAGCCTTAGACAAGCACCTTCCCCTCCCCCGGGGCGTGCTGTGTGAACACCCGGCACAGTTCTTGTAGAATATGTAGTGGCTGAGAGCACACCCTATGGGACCGGATTGCCTGGCTTTCTCGCTTCTTAGCTGTGTAATCTTGGACAAGTTACTTACCCTCCCTGTTTCAGTTTCCTCCTCCATAAAATAGGGACAAGTGTAGTAGCCAACTTTATAAGGTTGTGAGACTTGAATCAAGGTACACAAAGGGTTTCTAGCCATGCTGGCACATGGTTGGTGCCAGTTAATGTTCACCCCTCTTTGCCCCTGGCCTGGACTGTGGCACCAGCCTCCGAACTGGTCTCCTCTCCACCAGGCTGCCTCCTCCGTCCAACCAAAAAGTAGACATCCATCAGACTCCCAGGTCAGGCACAGAAGAGGTCTCTGCTGCCAGGCTGGATGCTACAGGCTCCCTCTTCAGCAGTGGGGGCTGGGTGTGCTCAGGAGCCTGGGCTCCTGCCGGGGACTGCCTCGGAGAGGGGGCGGGGAGGGGGGCGGGGGGCAGGGCCAGAATTAGAGAGCTGCCACTCCTCCAGCCAGAGCAAGCAGGGTCCCGTGGGGCCCATGCCCTGCCTGAAGACGCTGAGACTCACATACCTCAAGGAGGAGGAGATTATTTAATTGTACAAAAGGATCCTCCCATCAGGAAAGATTCCCCTACAGGTTCCTTTAAATAGTGACTCCTCTAGGCAGGCGAGGGTTTTACAGATCATTAACTACTTGACTGAGAGCCTGCAGGGCAGAGAAACTTAAAACTCAAGTGTTGGGGGCCCTGCCAATTACAGATCAATCCAAAATGAAGATAAAGTATCTCTGGAACTGGAAGTCAGTGGGAAATGTGATTTGATTCAGAAAAAAATCTGATTTACGCGCACCTTTTTTGGAACACGCCAATTGTTTTAAGTGGTGCTCCACCTGCCTGCCCATCTTGAACCTAATGCATTCATCTCCCACGTCTTCATCCTCAAACCCCAGACTTGGGGTTCTCCTCTCTGAACAGTGACTGCACAATAACCCCAGGAAAGGGCGTCATTGGGAAAGTGTTCTTGTGGCTGCACAGAGCTTAGGCAATTGATGTAGCGAGATAGCCGGTAATGGATGAACTATACTGTAACAATTTGCAGATAAAAATAATAGAAGTTAAAGTGTACTTTACATGATAAAAGAAAGATGAAAGAGGACTAGAGTCTGTTACATCTGAGATGCTTACAAAAGTCCTGCTTTGTGAAGTAGGCTCTGTTGAAAAGATTGATGCAATGGGGAGTGACCTTGGCTTGGAGCAGGAGCTGGTGATGTATGTATGAGCATCCCTCTGCTAAATGGACCCAGATTTGTAGCACTAATATACATGGGAGCCCAGAACCAAACTCAGTACGGCAATAAATCAACAGCCACTTTGGGTGTCATTTCTGGTTTATATTCCACTGTTGTTCTATCACTTTAATTCATGTCACTATCATCTTTTCATCTGGAACAGTTTTATATAATTTTCCAGTGGAGTTACCTGACAAATCCTATCAAATTAACAAGGTACATTAACAATATTGACTGACTACGGCTTCAGGAGTTGCAGGGCCGTAGAACAAAATTTTAAAACCCTGTCTCTCCGGTGATGATTTTTTTTTTTTCCCGTTCTCTCTCTGAGAAAGAAATGTGGGCAGGGTCTGTTCCACAGAAGAGAGATGCACATTTATTTTGCTCTGCTCATTTTGACTTTTATAAATGTCAGAATAAGCAGGAGAGGAGAGAGGACCAAAAAAAAAAAAAAAAAAAAGGAGAGAGAGAGAAACAATTGCTACCAACAACCATGGCGCAAGTACTTTTCTTCTTTCAGGGAACTATAGAAATATCCAGACCTTTAACAATTAATGACCGAATTGGAGGGAGGAGTGTAACTGGGTGGTCGTCATCTGTTTTAAGTGAAATGTAATAAAATAGGTCTCCTGATACATTCTTGCCCTCCTGAAATCATCTAGACCCGAGCGTCCAGAGTCCATTGGACTTACGACATTATGCCTAATTGAAATATGGTGTCTCTGAAATATGTCTAATGACAAATTCCAGCATTCGATTAATAAAAAAAATACCAATTGTTTGTCTTTTCCAAAGACCACAGAATAATGGCCAGGGACAAGCCAGCGTATTGCATTGTCTCCGAAGACAGCTGACGAGACTCCCTGTAGTCTCCTGCCTTTGTCTGACTGTACGTGGGATTTCTTTATTCATAAGATAAAATAGAACCGAATGGAGTCGGTGGCAGACCTAATCATTAGGATTTTGTTTGTGTATGTTTTCTTTCTTTTTCTTTTTTATATTTGCTTTGAGACTATGGTCATTGTGAGGGTTTGTGGGGGTTTTTGTTGTTGTTATTGTTTTAATTGAACTGTTTTTTATCTGCTTTTTCTTTTGGCTTACTAAGTTTTCTCACATTATATTGAAACATTTCTAAGGGTGATCCAGAGAATGAAATATATTAACTCTGGTTGTCTTTTCTATTACAGTATGCACATTTGATTGTTTTATTCCTAATATCTTTACTTCATTTTGCTCTTTTCACTTTAACCCTGACCTTTAAACTGTGGCCTGAAAATTAATTACTTTCAAGACTCCATCTGGGGCCCACTCTGGCAGGCATGTGGAAGGTTTTTGTCTCACTTCATGAACGGAAATCCTCAGTTTTCAGCGGAAGAGGAAAGAGAGAGCATCTAGCCTCGGCCGTGTGTGTCAGGCTGAGCCGATACGGCTGGTGACCAGGGGAACAGCGCTGTGCACTTCACGGGAACCCAGGACACCCTCCGTCCTGGGCGCCACCTGTGTCCTCCTGACACCTTTGCTCCCCGGCCCTGTGCATTGTGGCCCGTCTGTCTCAATTCTGAGGGGAAACCTGAAGTGCCCGGATGTGACATTCTGGATCCCTGTTATAAAGTCTTCGTGGCATAAAGCCCACACCCCCTGCTGACTCTCCCTCAGTGGAGCAGTGACCTCCACAGCCTGAAGCCAGGCTCCAGCACTTAAACTTGGACGGCTTTTTGTGAAGAACCTTTGATCCTCCTGCGACTTCCTTTACGTCTAGCGTGGATAGTGTCAGAGAAGGGAAGAGAGAGATTTTTCCCATTTTTAGTTTGTGAGGTTTTTCCAGATTAGAAACTCTTCATATTGGTAGGTTGGCTATTTAGGCTAATATTACATATAGGTGATAGTACAGATTTATCTCCAACCCAGATATTATTCTAAAATAACAACAAAAACAACCACGGTGGGGTGGGGGGGACCACTGATGCCCCGTTGGGTGGCTCATTTGGTTGGCGGGTGTGATCCCACATACAGGAGGCAACCAATTGATGTAGCTCGCACATAGGAAACATCCATGTTTTCTCTCTCTCTCAAATCAAATATATATACATATATATTTCTTTATATCCTCGGGTGAAAATTACAAAAAACAACAACACAGACCACTGATCATAATTGGTTTTTAAATGAGCCTTATAGTTTATGTAATTGTAATATATAGATGATGTAGGGTTAACACAATGTAAGTAATTGTATGTGTTATATCTACGAAGGCATATTTCTTAATACTTTTAAATATAATTTTTGGTTGTCCACCCCCTCACCTCACCCACTCGAGAAACCAAACTGTGCAGCTTCTGTGTGCCATTTGGAGTCTCCTTAGGTCTGTCTTCAGCCCATGGCCTTCCCCAGAGCCCTACGAGAGAGCTCGTGTACCTCCAATGTGTGATTTACAAAGCTGGTCAAATGATTAAACTGAGATCACTTACACCTTCCACTTCTTGTGGCTTCTTTTTTTGTCCTCCCCTCGGCCTTACAGGTATCTCTGGAGACAAAGTAGAGATAGACCCTGTTACGAATCAGAAAGCCAGCACTAAGTTTTGGATTAAGCAGAAACCCATCTCAATCGATTCTGACCTGCTCTGTGCCTGTGACCTTGCTGAAGAAAAAAGCCCCAGTGAGTAGTCCCTTTTATTTATGTCTCCTTTCTCTCTCCCCCTCTTCCCTGTGTGCTGGGTGCCAGGAGAATATATTACCACCGTGTCCTTTTTTCCTTGGGTCTGTTTAATTCATTACCAGAAATTTCTTTTAATCAAATGGGATTGTATTATGGTGCCCAGAGCCTGACATGGTCCCCCTCCTGCTCCGTCTTGATGGCAGCAGAGAACCTCACAGCCCCTGACCCCAGTCGCCTCGCCTGGGCGCCGTGGGAGGAGGGGCCCTTCCTGCTGAGCATGTGCAGTCACCGGAGCCCTCATTGCTCTTGGTGCTTTCTGCCTCTTCCCTTTCGGGGGACTTGGCCAGTTAGTCCTGGGCCTGCCTGCCTGCCTTGCCAGATCGAGGGAAGCTGGGGATTTCCTCTGTCAGCTGAAGACTAGATTTAGATATCCATCATGCTGAAGTGTCAACACCCTCCAGATTATTGGCAGTTGCACGACCTACCAGCTCGTAATTAAACTCCTGCCTGGTCCTGCAGAAGAGATCGCTGCGGGTTGGCCGTCCTCTGCTTAGACTATGAAAGTAGATACAGTCTGGTTGTGTATTTTGGCATATTATATTTTTGCAGTTAAGTGATTGAGTGTAGCAGATAGATTAATCATTTTTAGGACTTCGGTGGCATCGAGGGGCAGAAAGGACACAGATCACACTGAAATTCCTCCGTGGAAGAAAAAATTTTTAAATATAGAAGGATTTGTTAGTTGCCTGGAGAAGGCTGTGAGACAGTGGTTCTCAAAGTCTGGTCCATATCAGCATTGCCTATGGAGTTTACAAAATGCAATTACTGTCCTCGCTGGTTTTTCTCAGTGGTTAGAGCATTGGCCTATGAACTGAAGGGTCGTGGGTTCGATTCTAGTCAAGGACACCTACCTCGGATTGCAGGCTCGAGGCCAGGGCATGCGCAGGCAGCAACCAATCGATGTGTCTCTCTCACATTAATGTTTCTCTCTCTCTGTCTCTCCCCCTCCCTTCCACTCTAAAAACCAATGGGGAAAAAATATCCTCAGGTGAGGATAAATAAAAATGCAGTTACCCACAGCCCGCCCCAGTAGGTTCTGATTTGGTAACTTGGAATATAACTTGAGCATCTAATTTTTGTTGTTCCCCTTTTTACCAGTGTCCACTAAATTTGAGAACAAATGTTATAAGGAATGATAAGAGATGTAAAGGCCAGCAAGTGTTTATAACATGGTTCCAGTTTTTGAGCTAATACTGACTAAACAGGGGCCTACAGAGCACAGAGCCCGCAGGGGGCCTGTAGGCTGGGCACATGCCACACAGCCTCATTTATGGATGGGCATTTCACTGTTCCGTCCGTTCGGTTGTGCTGGGCTGCATAGTCTTCTCTTTCAATTCATTGGCCTACAGCCTGGCAAGAAGGGAGAACTTAGTGGTATAGGGGGAAAGGAGGAAGGCCAAGCCCCCCCCCCCTTCCCACCATTCCTGTCACCCCAGTGAGGCCTTGACTGCGATGGCTGCCAGAAGGGGCTGGTGAGAATATTGCCTCCTGCTCTGGGACCCTTGCCCCAGGGCTGCTCACTTCCCTCTGCTTTTAAATAAACATCTTCCTAATCCCTCTCACTCCAGCTTGTCGACCAATAAATATGTCATTGTTCTAGCATCTTTTCTTGTCTGGGAAGCTCTTTATATGTCCTTCAATTCTAAATGATAGCTTTGCTGGGTAGAGTAATCTTGGTTGTAGGTCCTTGCTTTTCATCGCTTTGAATATTTCTTGCCCAGTCCCTTCTGGACTGCAAAGTTTCTATTGAGAAAACAGCTGATAGTCTTAATGGGAGCTCTCTTGTAGATAACTAAATGCTTTTCTTTAAAAAAATAAATAAATTTTTCTTCTTAATCCTCATCTGAGGACATGTTGAGGGAGAGGAAGAGAGAAACATCAATGTGAGAGAGAAACATCAATGAGAGAGAGAAATGTTAATCAGTTGCCTTCTGTTCAAACCTGCAACCCAGGTATGTGCCCTGACTGGGAATCGAACCAGCAAGTTTTTGGTACATGGAGAATGCTTGACCAACTGAGTCACTCTGTCCAGGCCCAACTGCTTTTCTTGCTGCTTTTTAGATTCTCTCTTTCGCCCTAGCTAGTTTGGCTCAGTGGATAGAGTGCTGGCTTGTGGACTGAAAGGTCCCGGGTTTGATTCTGGTCAAGGGCACATGCCCCAGTTGCAGGCTCTATCCCCAGTGGGGGGTGTGCAAGTGGCAGCCGATCAGTGATTCTCTCTCATCATTGATGTTTCTAGCTCTCTCTTCCTCTCCTTTCCTCTCTGAAATCAATAAAAAATATATATATATTTTTTTAAAAGATTCTCTTTGTCTTTAGTGTTTTGCATTTTAATTATGTGTCTTGGTGTGGGCTTCTTTGGGTTCATACTATTTGGGACTCTGCATTTCCTGGACTTGTACGTTGTCTTCCTTTATGGCTAGGGAAATTTTCTGTCATTTTTTCAAATAGGTTTTCAATTTCTTGCTCTCTCTTTTTTCCTTCTGGCACTCCCATGATGCAAATGTTGATATGCTTGAAGTTGTCCCAGAAACTCCTTACACTATCTTCATTTTGGGGATTTTTTTTTTCTTTTTGCTCTTTCTGATTGGTTCTTTATAGTTCAGATCACTAAAAAAAAAAAAATTCTTGAAAGTTACAGGCTTACAGAATAAATTTCAGACTCCTCAGCATAGCCTTTACAGACATTGACACTCCAGGCTCATAGCCCATAACTTCCCATCCTGAAATTTTGTGCTTTTGCAGTTCCACACTGCCTGGAATATCCCTCCAACCTGGCCCTCTAACTCATGAACACTACCATTACCTGTGCCCACCCAGCCCACTCATTCTTCAAGATCCAGCTCAAATGCCAGGCTCTCCCTCTGCCAGGAGTTGTGCACACTGCTGGTAAAGCACCTCCCACACTGTGCTGTTCTTATTTGGGGTCTGCCCCTCTCTCCCACCCCTCTCCATGCTGAACTGAGTGGCCCAGGACCTGGTTTCTGTATCCTCAAGCCCTAGCACAGTGCCTGCAGAGGTGTCCTCAGGGAATGTTTGCTGTCTTGAAATTGAACTGAATGAGGCCAGAATTTAGAAACCCAAAGTTATTCAACATAATTGATGTTTAAAGTGCCCAAACAAAGATGTATTAAATGAATCAGCTTGATGCTGGGTTTTTTTATGATTTCCAGTATCTTCATCAAATTAATTCAGTGAGTTAATCTATAAAAAGTTCATCTTCAAGACCATCATCAGACCACAGAATTAATCTACTGAACTGCTGCTGCTTTTTTTAAAGGATTAATGGTAACCCTTTTTATCTTTTGTGTCTGTTGAACCTTAGAAAAAAGTTATTTTAACAGCACTAAAGAAATGAAAGTCACTATATTTCATAAGTTTAGCCTGTGATTGTTATCAGCATAGTGATGTATGTTTGTAGCTGAGTTTACATCAAAAATTATTCTTAGGGCCTCCTTGAATGAATTATGGCAAAGAGAGAGAGTCTAGAAGTAGATAAGGTTTTTGATTTCTGCAATATATTTCCTTTTTCATGTTTTTATCTCCTGTAACACAAGTGTCTTGCTGAAGACTAGAACGTGTGACCAACTAAAATAATTTCGTTGTGAACACAGAGCGAACGTGTTATTAAACAGCTTTCTTCACAAAAAGGGAGGATAATGAAGTTGTTCCTGGTCTTACTTGAGACATGTTTGTCAGGATTTTGAACAAAAAAAGAAATGATTTTTAAAAACCTTCAAATATGGCCAGTTTGCAGTGTTTATTGAGAAAGCTGCTGTCAAGCCATTAATTTGGTCGTCATGAACACAACTCAAGTTTAATGGATGCCATATCCAAAAAGTGTGTGAACAGCTGACTTGGCAGAGGGACTGAGCATTAGCGCGCCTGCAGTGAAACGCATAATTACATCCATTGTGGGCCAGAGGGACCAGGCTCTGGAGCCATGCTCCATGAAGAGCAGCTCTGTGGCTGTTTCCCCACCTGACTCCTCCCTCTCGGGCCGGGCTCTCGGAGGGAGGTTCGGTGCTCTGTCCCTGGAACTGAAGGACTAAATAGAGACACGCCTTTTTTAAACATTGGACTTTGTAAATATGGACTCTTAAAAGACTTAGTTGAGAAAATCTGGGTCTCCAAAGTGCAGAAATTAAGAATAATTTCTGCCTTCCCAGACTTTAAAAAGAAAAATAGCATATGCTGCCATTATTATTTAAATCAGTGATTTCTCAGTCTGGATTTGCCACTCCTATGGATATCTTTTGCTGTTTTGAAGGCTGTCACAAACCTCTAAGAGATGGATTAATTTTAACTGAACAGAGATGTGTATGGCACATAGGAAAGGAGAATGTTTCCATATCAGAAGCTGCCATGGTTAAAGATCTTAGAGAAATAATTCTCCATCGTCACACAGGCCTCGCATAGCCTTTGAATACAGCAGGCTCTCTCTTTAAGTGCTTGCCTCGAATTCCAACACTGAAACAAAAGCAAGGGACCTACCTCCTGTGAACTAGCACCCATCTGAGACTCTCAGCTGTATTCACAAAGTACCAGGCTCAGCCAGGCCAGGTCTGCTTTTCTCATAGGAAGGTTGTGCAGGTTCAGGGTCCTTAAAGGAAGCAGCCTGTCATTAAGAAATCGGATTTCCTAGTAAACCTTAATAAAGTAGCTGTCGTCTTTATAGCTGAAAAAGAGCTCTGTATCTCAATTAAATATAGATAATATAAAACCGTAAGGAAGCAGCATAATAGAGGTAACCTGATTACATTCTCTCGCAATAGTATAATTTAAAGGAAATCTGATTCTGTTGATGCTGGTTATGTTGGTGGGGGATTATTGGTTTGGGGTTTGTTTGCTTATTGGTTTGTTTTTGTCCAAAATACTATTTGGCTACAGGGTAGGAACTCTGGGATTGAGTTAACACAGCGGTGGGAGACTGGTAAGCCCCCCTCGTGAATAGAATCTGCGGAATATTTGCAATGAGATTCAGTTAAGGTTGTGAGTTAAATTAGCTGGGCTTATTGGTGACCTCCTGCTTAAATGAATCTTTCTTTTCATAAGTACTTGACAAGATCTGTAAAGTAGTGTATTTAATTTACTAATTAAATTAAAGCTCCTGAATAATGATTTGTCCACATTGATTTAGCTTAAATAGAAAAGATCACCATTGTTGTGATCTTCAGGAACCTTAATAGCCAAACCAGTTGGACACAAAGGCCTCTTGTGTTTTATAGGTCAGAATTACATAGGTAAGCCGGGCTGTAATTGAATTGCTGGCACTGCACCCTGCAGTTGCAGATTTCCTGTGCCTTCCTGTCCCATTGTTGCACTGGGGCTTAAGAGAATGTTAACGCGGTAATAGGCACAGGGCCTTCCCCATTATACGTCTCGCTATCGAGCGGTTCTGCATGACTAGTTAAAGAAGATGGCAAGAAGATTAATGAAAGCAAGGCTAATACAGAAGGGGGTACTTTCGCAAGACTTCTATCGAGGAGATATTAGAGCTGAACCAGAGCTTGGCTTTTTCTTTATCCTGTGACCTTTGAACCTGCCTTACTGTTGAGAGCTGCCAGGGAAGTCGACATTTTGATTGATGTTGGTACACGAGTCAGTCTTTCCCATTGAATTCCACATCTGCACGAAAATAGCTTTTCCAGCAGAATTCATACTGGCTAGAAGTGATAGCCAAATTGATGGCTGAAATGCTTTTATGTAGTTTTCATTTAAGCCTAAAGATATTTGATCTTTTAATTCGGTATCCAGTTTTCATAGACTATATGCATTCACTTACATGTCCTTAAAGGGTTCATCAACTCATAGAGAAAAAAACAGTATTAAGAGTGTTCAAAGGTTTGCAGAGTTTCTAGGAGGCTTTATGGGGAGTAAAAGCAGTCATCAAACAAACCTTTCACCGCCATCCTTGAAAAAACAAAATTCAGCCTGAGGGGCCAGGCAAACTGACTTGAAGGTCCTTGTAAATTAAGCTAAGTATCTGTTTTTAGAAAACTATACATGGGGAAGTCTGAAATCTTGCCTATGTACCCCACCTGAGCCCCAGCTCAGAGGTTCCCTTGATCTACCCAGATGCTGGGTCCCCTAACCTTGACCTTGGGACACTAGCATTCCATCTGAAAGGGATTGTCATGTTCTGCTTATAAGACAGCCCTGTGTTCTTACTAATTCTGTTACCTTGCTTGTGGAGCTGCAGGCCACTAGTGTGTGTGTGTGTGTGTGTGTGTGTGTGTGCGCGCGCGCATCCCCCACCCCCTCTCCCAACAAAGAGTTGGCAGAAGGACTCAGGTTTTGTTACTGAAATTGACTTGGGTACACCCGAGCCCATGCACTGAATTTTCTGACCACCTGATTCATTTTCTCCCTATTTGACAAGGGTAGTTCTAGCAGAGAAAATACATGCACACACACACCGACGTGACAGGTATTCCTGTTCCTAAAGGAGGAGGTACCCAGGAATTTTGTCATATTTAAATTTTCAGGAGAATACATAAAAGGGAAATGAGGGTGATGTTGGCCACCGCTGAATATAAGAGCTACACCTGAGGTAGGTGGGTGGCTGGCCATGGCCATGGCCATGCACGTGCACGTGGCGGCAGACTGTAGGCCCCAGTAGGTAGGGCACTTGCATTTATTGATGGCTCTTCACATGGACCTGTAGCCCAGAGAAGCTGCAGCCCATCCTCAGGCTCTGTCGGTTCCCAGGACGTCCAGACACTTCCAACGTTAGGTGGGCCAGCTATGTTGTGTTGTTATTCTCTGACAAGGACTTATTTCATAAGTTCCAGATCAAATACGGTAAGTACTGCTCGATTACAGAGCACAATGGACACGAACATATTAAATGCCCCAGTTATTGAATTGCCTTTTCATAAAAGTACTCTGGAGCACAATCAGGAGCAGGCAGTGCCTCATCCTTTTAACAGATATGTTTCCTAGCCCTATTAAAAGGGGTCTTCATCTATCCTGTCAAAGGGAGTCTGCTGGGGTTTTTTAGTTTAATTACACTACCCAATTAAAACTCCTTGCTGCATGTGGATGCGCCTCTCCTTGGGCCTGAGTGGATATGACATTTACAAGGCTCGCCTTTCAAGCAGACAATAGTGTGATTGATGAGGTGCACGTTCAGTGAAGGAGGCGAGTGCCTGTGGAAGTGCTGCTTAGTGCATTTTGATTTATTTATCATCTTCTTCCAAAACGAGGGAGCTGCTGGGAGATGGGTTTAGGCAACCAGGGAGACCACCTCAATTTTTCCAAGTGTATGGAAGGAAAAGACCTGGAGTGTGCCACAGGATAAAGGTGGAGAAAATCTATAAGCTTGGGGCCAACTTGCATCACCGAACGCCAGGCTGCATTCTGCAGTTTTTTTACTCAGTTTGGTTTCCAGTAACGTCAAGCTGCAATCTGTGCTTCAGGGGACCTTTCTCTGGGGCTAGATAACATTGGCCAGGCCCCTGTAAACTTAGCTCGAGGGAGCCAACCCAGCATGTGTCCCGTTGACTGACCTATTCGTTAACTGACACCTGACGTTTGCACTAGGCATGCCGGTGTATACTCCCAGCTGCTTCCTCCAGAAATTCAGCAGCTTCTGTCCAGGGGCTACGTCAGTACTCAATGACTCTTAACTCAGCCTGGGCATTTTGAGCATTTAAAAGATGCTTCTGGAATGTGGATTGTGCAAGAGCAAGGGAGGCTCTTCAACAAAGAAATGGGCGGGGGGGGGGGGGGGCACAATGGAGAACATCTCAAGGTTATAGTGAAAAGGCACACCCAGCCTCTGGTTCTTAACCAGCTCCTGCTAGTCACCCTCCGCATGTGATAGACAGCTGGGAGCAGTGTGTTTGTCTCTGTGGTTTCTGGAAAAGAGTGTTTTGGTACAGTGTGTAGTCTCTGGAAGGTCAGCACTCTGAATTTAGGAGGCGGGAGATTCTTCTCTGAGCCCCATACAGATTATAAGAACATCTCCCGGCCCTAGCTGGGGATAGAGCGTTGGCCGGCGGACTGAAGGGTCCGAGGTTCAATTCAGTCAAGGGCACATGCCTGGGTTGCGGGCTCATCCCCAGGAGGCAGCTGATTGATGGTTCTTACTCATCATTGATGTTTCTCTCTCTCTCTCTCTCTCTCTCTCTCTCTCTCTCCCTCCCTCCCTCCCTCCCTCCCTCCCTCCCTCCCTTCCTCTCTGAAATCAATAAAACTATATATTTTAAAAAATAAAACAAAAATCGTTTAAAAAAATAAAAGAACACCCCCCCCCCCATATTCATTATCAGGTGCTACAGTTGCTCCATAGAGGCTGTTGAGAACATGTTTGCTAACTGTGTAACATGTAGAATGTCTGTGTTTGTGATCAAGATTGGCTAGTGGGTTTTCTTACATTTCCTATAAACTTTCCTCATTTTTCCATAGGACTTATTAATAAACAAGAAAGAATTTACTTGCTTTGAACAGAATATTGATATTTGTTAGAATAGAAAACATTTTTGAGGTATCAACTTTTTTCCCTCCTTGGGAGAAGCATTCTTTTTCCTTATTAAGTTTTCCCTTAATTGTTGACCTGGGCCTATGGACCCATAATAACGAAACCGTTATCTGGGTATAATGGAGAATTTGCATATTTACACATTTTTCTAGATTTGTATTACCATTTCCTCAAATTCTTTTTTTCTTCATTTTAACTTCAGAAGAGATCCTAATTGAGAAGAGGGTAAAGGCAGGGACTGTTTTCTGCTGAAAAACTCTGTGTGAAAGATTTCTCCGCTGGATAAATGATGGGGGAAATCTGTTTCCCTTGCCTCCTGCCAAGCTCCAAATTGTGTTTTCATAATAAATAAATGGAGTGCTTAGATTTTAAGTTATTCTTATAGGCATGGAAAAAGTAAGCCATTCTTTCATTAAAATCAAAATTTGTATTGCTTATAAGACTCCCATAGGCTACTTCCAGGACAGGGTAACTGCTAACAGATTAGCCCTTCTATCATAAATGACTGGAAAACTGCACAAAGTAAAAGGAACTGTTTTCAGGCGCTAGAAAACAGGCAGCACAAGCCTATGAGCCCTGAGAGAAGGGAAACAAATGAGGTGAGACCTACTATCACTTCAGCTTTCTTCCAGCGTTGCCCAAGAAGAGTGCAGCAGGCTCAGTGAGTTGGGAGAAAGAGATCAGAGTTGGAGGAGGCTGAAGCAACTGAAATTTGCAAAATGAAGTATGGAGGAGGGAGCTACACTGAAAGCTATAGAAAAGGCCCTTAAATCTTTGTCTGTATACTCAGCTGTGCCTCCTGGAGTGCGACCTCACAAGGCTGGTCAGAGAACAACTACTGGGGCGCTATAAAATTGAGTTCTGGCCAACCAGAGCGGAGCATCCAGGGTATTTGGTAGTGACTCCAGAAAGGCCACATCTTAGGAGTATGACTAAACTAGCCCTGTATTAAAGATTGCTTCAATCTTTGCCTAATAAAGCTTTAAATGGAGTCTTAAAAAGAGAAAACTGATCCAGAACTAAGCCCAATACTCTTTAAAGGATGAAAACAAAATGCAGACACCCCACAATGTAATGTGTATAGTGTCCAGGATTCAATCAAAAATTACTAAACAAAGAAGCAGGAAAATGTGTCCTATAACCAGGAGAAAAATCTATCAGTAGAAACAGCCAGAAATGGCAAAGATGATAGAATTAGCAGATAATTACAGTAAGTCTTCAATTAATGTTGTCGGTAGGTTCTTGGAAACTGGAACTTTAAGCAAAATGATACATAATGAAACCAATTTTACCATAGACTAGTTGATATAAACAAATGTTAAATTCCTAAAGCATATTTCTGGTAAAAAAAAAAAATCACCAAACTTCTAAAGACCCAAAATACTTGTAGTGTTAAACACTGAAGTAAACGTGAACTATATATACATTTAAGAAAGATTAATAAAAACAAGGTAATTATTTCCCATTCTGTTTATTCCAGTTCAGGCTCCCAGGTGGCCAGATCCTATCCCAGCAGCTCAGGGCTCGAAGCAGAAACCAGTGCTGAACAGGATGCCCTTCCATTGCAGGGCACACTCACCCCCCCCCCCCCCCCACAATACTCAGACAACCAGTGAACCTAATGTGCACATCTTCCAGATGTACCTGGAGGAAACTCATGCAGACAGGGGGGCAACATGCAGACTCCACACAGACAGTGGCCCCAAGCCAGGAATCAAATTTTTTTTCCTCATCAACATTAATGAAACAGTGTTGAACAAAATGATGTTAATTCGATGACCTGATGTACTTTAAAATAGCTAATATAAATGTGTTCAAAGATTTAAAGGAAAATCAGAACTCAAAAAAAAAAAAATGGAAACTATTAAAAAAGAACCAAATGAAAATTCTGGAGTTGAGAAATATAATACCTCAATCAAAAAATTCACTGATGGGAGCAGATTAGGGATATTAATTTAAGGGTCAGTGTATTATCTATTGTGGCATCATAAATTGCTCCAAAACTTGGTGTCTTAAAGCAACAACATTTATTATCTCACAGTTTTGTGGTCAGGAATCCAGCACAGCTTAGATGGGTCTTCTGCCTCAGGGTCTCTCACAAGACTGCAATCAAGGTGTCATTCAGGGACACAGTCATCTCAAGGTTCAATCAGGCAGGATCTGCTTCCCAGCTCACTGAGCAGTTGCTGGCAGAGTTTATTTCCTTGTGAGCACCCTTAGTTCTTTGTCACTTGGGCCTTTCTATGGGGAAGCTCATGAGGTGGCACACAGCTGGCTTCACCAAAGACGCCAAGAGCAGGAGAGTTCTAGCAAGAAAGAAGTCACAATTGTTTGTAACCTGGTCTCAGCAGTAACATCCCAACACTTTTGCTGTATTTATTCATCAGAACTATGTCTCTAACCCTCCTACAAAGGTGTGTCTGTGATTCCCTGTCTTTGGACACGTAAAAATTGGAGACAAAGAAATGTGGACTTGGAGAAGTCTGGGGACAGCTTGCTCCCTGGAGGCTCAAGATCAACCATCCCACATAGAAAAAAAAAAGCAAGTCTCTAGGTCAAGCCCACAAACAAGAGATTACAGAAGGGTGTGACAAGCAGGAGGCAGGATTATTGGGAGCCATTTCAGAATCTGCCTACAAAATCAGTGAACCTGAAGACAGGACAGCAGGAACTATTCTAACGGAAGCACACAGAAAACGTGGGTGAAAAGAACAGAGACTGTGGAATGATACCAACTGTTCTAACATAGTATATGTAATTGGAGTCTCAGGGATGGGGGAGAACACTTTTCCAGATTTGATTTTAAAATACCGATTTGTTAATCTTGGAAGCCCAGTGAAGGCTAAACAGGATAAATACATAGAAAACCACATCAAGGCACATTGTAATCAAATTGCTGAAAACCAGTGATAAAGAGAAAAATCTGAAAAGTGGCCAGAGAAATCAAGATAAGAATGATTGCTGACTTCTCATCAGAAATAATGCAATCTACAGTACAATGGAGTGACTTAATGTGTGCTGCTTAATTCCTGCAACAACTCTGTGGGGTGTTATATACATCTATCTATATAAAACCCTAATATGCACATCGACCGAACAGGTTGGCAGGGGGCGGGGCCGGTGAGCGGGTAGCGCCAGGCCACCAGCCAAGGCGGGTGCCAGCAGGGGCCCCCTGATCGCCCTGCCAGTCGCCCCAAAGATCGGCCCTGATCGCCGGCCAGGCCTAGGGACCCTACCCTCTATATTGGGAGCAGTCTCTTAGATTTAAAAATTAAAACCTGGCAAGGCTACTCTAACACCGAAAAAAACAGGATGATGCAGTGATGACGTGCATGGACTCTGGCTTGCACATTTTGTGGTCAGCCCTAATTCTGACACTTATAACTGTGGGACAAAGCCAATTACTTAACTTCTCTCTGCTTCAGTTTTTCCACCCATAAGATGGGGAAAATTGTACTACTGCCTCAGAAGGATCATGTTATGTACTACTTTTTATAATCGGGGCAAAAAAAAATGTAGCTGCCCATACAACAGCAAGATGCCTTTCACCTGTATGAAAAGTATGGTCGCTGGTGCATGCAGCGTCCCAGATTGCGAGAGGGATGTCCCCCAAGGGTCCCAGTTTGCGAGAGAGCGAGTTTGGGCTGAGGGACCCCTCCCTCCCATGCACAAATTTCATGCACCGGGCCTCTAGTTTATTATAAAATTCTAGGATTGTTGCTTTTATTCTAGCAACAACTCGATAAGGCAGATATTATTCCCATTTTATAAATGAGGAATCAGAGCTCAAAGAAGTTACATACTTACCCAGAGTTACATATAAATGATAGAGCTTTACATTCTTCCTTCCGCCACTGACATGAAGCCAAGGCACTTAAAATGCTTTCTTTTTTCGATGGAAGAGTATCCCTATCTCTGACTCAGAGTCTACAAGGGCTTTTAACAAATTTTCAGCCATGCTTGTTTATCTGGTCTTCTTCTAAATGATATTAAATGCAGAAAATTAGAAGAAGAAGAATGACATAACTTAATAAAGACAATGGGAACTGAAAACTGACTAGAGTTGATCAAAAATGAAACAAAAGAAAAACTATTAAAAAGCAGTTCAGGAACTCAGCACGGTAGTATGGCAGAATGCAGCTATTTTGTGGCAACACAGAGTGTTTTGCAACCCTGAGGAAATAATGCTATACCATAAGCATTTTTGCTGCAAATGGGAATAGAAAACTTATCCATGGAAAAGCACTTGTGTAATTGTCGGAGTTACAAGACGAACTAGCCATTTATTTCATGGAACACCATTTCTATTGAAAGAACAACTGACAAGTTGTGGTTATTCAAATTTTAGTATTTAGCAGACATTTTCTTGAAAATGAAGTAAGTGATGTCACTTTGATGCCAGTGATGAAATTCAAGCTTTCAGGTGACAATTAGAAGTTTGGGAAACTGGTATACAGCACTGTGAGGTTGGCTTCTCATTGCTTACTTTTCCGATGAGATCAGTGGTGATATTAATGAATGTGATTTTCTCATATTGTATAGTGAAATGTGCCAACATTTGGAAACCTGCATAACTCAGTGGACTAGTATTTCCCAGGCTGCTGCCTGATGTTACAAAATGATGCAAGTGTAAAAATGCATTCGAAATGCAAGACAGACCGATGGATTTTAATGCAATACAAGTTTATTAACGTGGTTTTTAGATTTCATATTATAAATAATCTTTAAGAAACTAACATTTATCAAGTTTGGTGTGGCATCAAAGGAATATTTGGAAAGAAAAGTTTAAAATATACCTCCCTTTTCCAAACTTAACTCTCTGAGGCTGGCATTTCTTTATATGCTTCAGCCAAAACAGTATATCACAATGCTCAAATGCAGAAGCAGGTAGGATAATCCAGATGTTTTCTGTTAAACCAAATATTAAAGAGATTTCAAAAATCCCATATAATAGAAGACTAATATGCAAGTTGACCGAACGGCAGAATGACTGGTTGCTATGATGCACACTGACCACCAGGGGGCAGACGCTCAACGCAAGAGCTGCCCCCTGGTGGTCAGTGCACTCCCACAGGGGGAGCGCCGCACAGCCAGAAGCTGGGCTCATGGCTGGCGAGCGCAGCGGCGGTGGCAGGAGCCTTTCCCAGCTCCGGGGCAGTGCTAAGGATGTCCAACTGACAGCTTAGGCCCCAAGGGCTCCTGGACTGCAAGAGGGTGCAAGCCGGACTGAGGGACCCCACACACACACACCCGAGTGCGCTAATTTTGTGCACCGGGCCTCTAGTATAAAATAATGTCCCTAGCTGGTTTAGCACAATAGATAGAGCGTCAGCCCGAGGACTGAAGGGTCCTGGGTTCAATTCCGGTCAAGGGTATGCACCTCAGTTGCAGGTTTGATCCTGGCTTTGGTTGGGTGCATGCGGGAGGCAATCAATCGATGTGTCTCTCTCACATGATGTTTCTCTCTGTCTCTCCCCCTCCCTTCCACTCTCTCTAATAATCAATGGAAAAAAATACCCTCGGATAAAGATTAACAAAACAAACCAAAATATATATACTAATGCCACATTCTCATTAAACTTTGGAGAAATATAAGGTTTTTCCCATTAAACATACATTTTCATGTGAACTTATAACTGTTTATTATCTTTAATGAATTAAATATTTTTAAAAACTCAGTTTTGGGGAGAGGACAATGGGGGGAAAGGTAGACATATATAATAATTTCAACAGAAAGAATTTTTAAAAAGAGAAAAAAAAACTTCTCTGTTTTAAATCATAGGGCTTTCGGCAAAGGTGGGCTGCAGGTTCCACTGGGAAGCCCCGGCCCTGACCGGTCAGTGCCAGGTAGTCAGTGCTGGCAGGTTATGCTCGAAGGAGCCTCCTTTCAAACAGTCATCCCTGCCCCATTTGCAGTGCTAACCTGGGAGCATTTCTCTTAGCAGGAGTGGATAAGCTGCTGTCCCTCTTTGCTTAGCCGTCCCATTGTGTGATAATAGCCCCTGTAGAACAGCCAGTCCCTGAATTGACCAGGGAACCCGGTTTTTTCAGCAGACCCTCTTGTTTAAGAAGATAAATTACAGCACAAAAGCTCAACCGTCTCCCCTTCTGACATTTGTGCAGCTAATTAGTTTCTGCTGTTACATTCCATCTTCTGTTTCTCTTTGGAAAAAAAACATAAACATAAATACATTTTTACATACCCAGACTCCCATTCAGTTTTCAGAAGCTGATGCAGTTCCAGTGTCTGCCCTGAGCGTGTGACCAGGGCCTCGACGCCGCATTTGATACCCCATTCCTATGGCACCGCATGTCTGCTCAAAGAAGGCCCAATTAAAGACAGAATCTCTAAAATAATGATTTTATCTTCAAATGTCAGTTCCATCCCAGTTGTAAGAATGATCGCCACCACGCACTGAGTCCGTGCTATGTGCGATGCCTGACCATGCCGCTGCTGCCTCTGCCCGCCAGCCTGGCTCCTGGGGCCCAGCGCCGAGGGGACCAGCCAAGCGGGGTTTCATCCTGACTGACTCCAGGGCTCATGCTCCCCCTCAAGCAGCCCAGGCTTTCCTCATGCCTCAATTTCCAAACAAAGTTAGCAATCCAGGCAAAATAATTGGAACTAATTGGAATATTGGACTTAGCATGTTTTTAATATATTTTTATTGATTTCAGAGAGGAAGGGAGAGGGAGAGGGAGAAAGAGAGAAACATCAATGATGAGAGAGAATCATTGATTGGCTGCTGCTTGCATGCCCCACACTGGGGATCGAGCCCTCAACCCAGGCATGTGCCCTTGACCAGAATTGAACCCAGGAGCGTTAAGTCCACAGGCTGACACTCTGTCCACCTAGCCAAACCAGCTACGGCTTAACATTTTAAGTTACACTGATATTTAATTTTTTTCTTAGCTGGCATATTTACAGACAGTTGGCCCCTGTGGCTGGCCCCTCCCTATGAAAACTGGTGCTCTTTGAATTTTCAAGGGTAACCTGCCCATCTCTGATTCCCTCTGACCCCCCCAGGACCGGTGCCCTGCGGCTGCAGTTGAGAAGGTCATTTGACCCCTCCTCCTCCCTTACCTGAGGGGAGCCTTGAGGTGCCTCAGGCTGATAAGGTGTTTGATGAGACTTTCCTTGTTCTGTGTTCTTAACTCTGTTCTTTGGGTGCCAAAATGCCAGTGATTCCAGAGGTGGGAGTTTACCATGTGGCATAAATTACTCATGTTTACTGATATATTCGTTTCCAGCAAGAGATCAATTAACTTATTATAATTTCATACGTAGGTTTTAGATTGGGTGAAACTATGCAAGTGTAAATTCTGCTTATTAACTAATATCCTATATAATAAAAGGCTAATATGCAAATCGACTGAACCGTGGAACAACCAGTCACTATGACACGCACTGACCACCAGGAGACAGACGCTCAATGCCGGAGCTGCCCCTGGTGGTCAGTGCGTTTCCAGAAGGGGAGCACCGCTCGGCCAGAAGCAGGGCTGGCGGCTGGTGAGCGCAGCGGCAGTGGTGGGAACCTCTCCCACCTCCGTGGCAGCGCTAAGGACCCCTAGGGGGGATGTCCGCCTGCCAGCTTAGGCCCACTCCCCACAGGGAGCAGGCTTCCGACATCCCCCGAGGGGTCCCGGACTGCCTGCGAAAGGGCACAGGCCAGGCTGAGGGACCCCCCCCCCCCAGTGTACGAATGCCATGCACCAGGCCTCTAGTTCTATTATAAAAGTCTCCCCAAGTCCTGCCAATGTTCCCTTCTCATAGCTCTCAAGTCAGTTCCTTTCTCAGCATCCTTTCTGACCCTGTTCAGCTCAAAACCGAATCCGCACCTACCTGATGGCCATGGCACTGTCCCCCATGTCTCCAGGTCCTGGGGAGCGAGGGTGAACATCCAGAAGCACAGTCTGACCACTTACTTCATTGCCCAGCTTACAACCAACCCCCTAGTGGCTTCCTCGGCTGGTGAATCTGGCACCCCAGCCCTTTGTAGCTGCCCTGAGTCACCTGGCTGTCCGCTATACACAATCCTGTCTGCCGCCTCCTGCCCCCGTACATTCGTCCACACTCCTCCCTTACCCTTTTCCACCCCACCTTGACCCAGCTGACCCCCACCAGGCCAGCCTCCACACAGTGTTTCCACAGCAGATCCTTGCACTAGCCCGTGTCCCCGGCAGGGCCTGAACCCAGTAAAACTGCCCTTCTGGCCCCAAGCAAAACCGAGATCCCTGGAGTGAGTCGACCGTGTATGACAAAACATGGCTGTGATGTTAACCTGAGCTTATGCACAGAGCTCTCCCTCGAAATGCCCCCCACGGAGCAAGAGGCAGCTCTCTGCTTGCCTGTCCCACCTCACCTTCACCCAGTCGCTAACCCAGTGGCCCTGTGATGGTCACAACGGGGCTGCTCCGTTGAAATTCAAGCACAAGCACTGCAGGTGACGTCTCCGTTCTCACAGGGACATGAATGCTTTCGCTGGAAAGGCGGATGCTAGTAAGTCAGAGGCTTCGGAGAGCTGGTGGGGTGGGACTCCTCGTCCCTGTCCACCTCACTTTCCCTGGGGGCTCTGGAGTGAGCGCTGGGGACAGGCCAGGGGCACACAGCAAGAACAGAAGGTGGTATGTTGGTGCTCACCGGGCCTCTGTAGGCAGCCTTTCAGGAGGCCTGATCTAGGATGATTTCTTTTTGTTTTTTCATGTGACTGTCAGGCCGGCGAACCTCGGGCCTCCCCTCTGAGCTCCCATGGAGACGGTGTCAGGGCTGCCTTCCATCCAGAGGCTCCCGGGCCCGTGCAGACTGCACACCACATGTGCCGTGTGTACATTTAGCTCTAACCAGCGTCGGGGTGGGTTTGTAGCGGTGTCCGAGTCATTCAGGTGAAACCTGCTCTGGCAGCTTGAGGTTTGGCTTTGTCAGTGACGAGTGGGAGCAGGTGGTGTAGACAGTCCGTGAGATCGCTTATCAGAGTGGTCAGTGAACCCCGAAGCTTCGGGTCTACCGGCCTCCCTGAGACCTGCCGGTCCTTTGTAGCCCCAGGCCCTGGAGTCTGTGTCTGCCATGGCCAGGTGTCAGCAGCAAGGCCTCCTAGAGGGGTGTGTGTGTGTCCTTCACAGCCTGTGACCTTCACAGACGGTTCTGCTTGCTCACAGCATGGCCATGGACGAGACTCTTGTCCAAGGCGGGCCTTTGAAGACCCAGGAGCACCCCACCCACACATGCGCGCAGCTTCATCCACATGAGGTTCACTTTCTTACCAGAAACAAAGAACTTTGTGTTAACAGAATGATTAGCTTCCGGCTAAGGATTTTGACAATTTAGTGCCACCATTTAGAATCAGGCTAAATTTGTCAAGTGACTGAAAGTGAGGTTTTTCAGAAATTATTAGCTGATTTTTTCCATATAGAATTTATAGTCGCAATTAGTATATCATGATGTTTCCAGGATAAAATACCAGCAGCTCAACTTTTCTGGCCACATATGTACCACATATATCAGTTTATTTTTGGAGATCTGAAGAATTACCTACTGTAAATAAAGTCCCCAAGAAAATTTCTCCGGGAAAGAGGTGAACTTACGGTAATATGGGTGATATATTATTAATTAATAACTGTGACCAGCGCTGTTTCAATTAAAAGGACAACGGGTGAGAAGGCCTAATAGAAGGATATGCTGAATTCGAGTCCTATCAGCACCGAGTCTGCAGCAGACTCTATGTCCGATGTTTCAAACTAGCCTAAGGGGAAACGGGACTTTCTCCTTAAGAAAGAGGGGCCACAGGGGGCTTCCAGAACCCAAGGACAACGTGTGCTGATGGGGCAGGGACAGCTTCCCATTGGACTGAGACGGGCTGGCATCTACGTCTCAGTTTAGAGGAGGTAATTTGATTGGCACGTGTGCCCCAGGTACAGGCACACGGAGGGCAGGCAGGGCTGCAGTTGATGGTATGTACGGTGTGGGAGTCACTGGGAAGTGTGCCTAGAAGGGTAGCTGTGGAACCTTGCTCAGGGAGGTACCAGCTGAGCCAAGTCCCCCAGGATGGCAGGCTTTCTCCAGACGGGTCACTGAGATCCCAGGCCTGGGCAGGCGGGGTGTGCGGTGGGCTGGCCTGTGGCATGTGAGGGCAGTGGCGTGAGAGGAGGCTAAACCAGGAGGCAGTCTCAGAACTGGCATGGTTATTCTGAAGGTGATGGGGAAGGGGTGTGAGAACTTGGATCTGGGGCAGTTTAGAGGTTCGGACCCCTGAGGTCGGTCTGCTGTGGGAAGTGCTAGCTGTCCTTGGCCGTGTCTAGAGCAACCCTCCCTCTGCCCGTCCCCCAGGCCACCCATCCTTCCAGGGAGAAATGGCTGAGGCCGTGGGAGCAGCCTCCTTGCAGGGTCACAAGCCCACGGCTCCCCTCACAGCAGGAGCCAGGGCCGTGGAGAAGGCTCATAATGGCATTGCTACCGGCCTTTCTCCTTCCTGTTGCTCATTTATTTTACTTCACCGTTATTTTTAGAGCAATAATTTGGAGGTAATTGGCCTTCTACCTCAAAAATACCACCTTTTCCGTGAAATTATTGTGTGGAAGAGGTTCTTAACGCCTTCCTAATGCGATGTTGCCCTGAACACACTCCAGAGTAAGAAGGGTCCTCACTAGCCATTTGGCCTGATAGTTTTATGTTTTCTACTGTCCGTCTCTCCCCGGCCTGTAATGAGAAAAATGAACTACTGTGAAGACTAGTTGCCACACAGCCGCCACTTGCTCTCACTTGATCTGGAATGACGGGAGAATCAGGGGGGTCTCCCCTGTCGGTAACCCCTCAGCACTGTTTTTTCTCTCTCCAGGTCACGCAATATTTAAACTCACGTATCTAAGCAATCATGACTATAAACACCTCTACTTCGAATCTGACGCTGCTACCGTCAATGAAATCATGCTCAAGGTGAGTGTCCTCGGCCCCAGCACTCGGTGTGCAGGGCGGCTTCTGCTGGGTGGTTCTCAGGCCTGGCAGCATCTTCTTCACCCCTCAGTACACACGCGCACACGCACACACGTGCACGCACGCGCACACACGTGCACGCACGAACACGCACGCACACACAGGACAAGGCTCTCAGGCCCAGTTTTACGGAGGAGGAACCCTGCCTGTGAGTACTGCACCCAGGGCCACACCACAGCTCAGCTGCCCTGCACCCACTTAGCCAAAGCAGGACGCCCCTCGGCTTCCTCCTAGCCCCCAGAAATCCTGATTCCTCGTGTACTTATGTATCCTTCTTAAGCACCATTTCTTTCCTTCCACCTATTGCCAGAAGCCCCTTGAGGCTCCTGGAGCAGACTCTGAGGAAACTGTTATTATTTGAAGACACCTTACTGTGCCCAAGGTAATCTTAGCAACCTGTTCAAAACACACCTAACTCGATGCTAGAGGTGTATGTCACCGCCACTCAACAGTGCTCACTGAGCACCTTCGCGAGCCAGGCCAGTGCTTGAGATGCTGCGGGGCCGGCCAGCCCCTGCCCTCAGAGCTCTGCCTCCGTCAGAGGACACAACATTACACATAACAACTATCAGCAGCCTGCGAGGGGCAGAGGGGCAGGGCCCGGCACAGCCTGGCTGGGAGGCTGCACCAGGCCTGTGCTGGAGCAGAGGAAGGTTGGAGGGGCAGGCCACACAGAACCTCCCAAAGCGGTCGGACTGGGAAAGGCTGCCCCGGGGTCTCACCAGTCCAGGAGCCGGGGGAGGGCCTGAGGTGAGCGTTTCTAAGATGCTCCCAGGTGCTGCAGGCCGCTGCCCTGGGCACCACTCCAGTAGCCCTGGACTGGTGGTTCTCAGACTTCCAAACAGAATCCTTCCCTCCAGCTGATTCATGTGGAGTTGATCAGATAGGAAAAAAGTGTGCTTTGGCAGAGCAGGTCGTAAAGCCAGAGGGGCTCCAAGTTGTGAGATGCATTGCCTCTGGGCGCCTCAGTTTCCCTGCCTGTTAAGTGGGGTCATGGCAGCTGCACTGCCCCACACCACACAGGCCTGTGAGAACACAAATCCAATGAGATGCAATAAACCCACTTAGGTGGTTACTCATTCTCTTCCTGAGAGTGGAATCATCACGGAATAATAATCGAAAGCAGCAGAGATCCACCAGGGGCCTGCGCAGTGCGGCGCCGGGCTAAGCACTGACATGCTGATTCATTGGTTCTTCACAACTCGGCGTGCAGCGATGTCTAAGGGTCCCACTGCCTAGGTGAAACGGGGCTCAGGAAGGTCACCTTAGCCAGGGCCATGCTGGCAAAGCCAGAACTGGGCCCCAGGTTCCAGACCTGGTGCTCCTAACCCCCAGAGTGTGCAGACTTAGGGAGCTGAGGGGGGGATTTCAACGAAATGGAATTGTTTTACAGAAAGATGCTGAGGCAAAGTCCCCGTGGCTACAAGATTTCCACACGTAGTAGATGAGGGTTAAAAAGGTGCTGCTGCTGGGGGGGCAGTCAGGAGCGGAGACAGAGTCACACTGTCAGTTGCGGGGAGGCCAGCAGGTGCATGGACCACCTGGATCACAGCTCCCCCTCACCCCACCCCGGGCCCCGGCCGCGGGGACAGCGCCTGCCGGATGCTTACAACCAGCGAGCTAAGAGTTACTTGCCGTCTCGTCACCACACAGCACAGGGAACTTGTGCGGAGTATTCGGGGCCTAGGTAAAGCAATATTCCATTACCCTGTCAGGGCTGGGCTTTTTTTATAGCCAGCATTAAAATATTCAAGACTTGAGAAGGATTCTAGTAAAATTATAATCCTGTGTTTGACATCAAATAATTTTCACAACAGCAGATTGATGACAGAAACACAGGTTTATGACTTCAGTGTGAGACCGTGGAAGAGCAAGTGCAGAGAAATCATCTCCCAGGACCAAATGCTCCCGAAGCAGATGCTGCCCTGCAGAATCCCCGAGCCCGTCGCCGCCCCTAAAATGTCTGTTTTCATATCACTTGTTTGTAGAAATACTGCCTCCTGCACGAGACTCCGGGAGAGTCCCGTGCACTCAGGCCTGATTAGTTAGAGAGCTGAGGGCCACGGTCCTGACGGAAGATGACATTTCACTCCTCCTGTCTCTGACTTCTATAGCAGTTTGAATACGTAGCCTTGTGGCCGTCCCCACGGTGTCTGCGTGAGCTTCGCACCAGCACCCAGTGCCTGCGGCCCCCGCCCCGTCCAGTCCTTCGGCAGAAATGTTTCCATCAGAGGCTCTTCAGGGCTCAGTCTTAGGCACGAGTAATCCTCGTGGTGGCTCTAGAATTCAGGTGTTTTGCTTAAAATGAGCGCTTTCGACTGAAACTGAAGGAGGAAACAAGGGCCAGAGGCTGATGTCAAAGAAACTATGATGAACAGGCAACTCTCCATCCGGTTATTTTTTTCTCATTGTGTTTTTCCATGTGCAGAAACATTGATATCTCCCATTTACTGAGCAGAACTGCATATGCATTATCTCATTCAGTCTTCACAACTGGCCTGCAGTGTGGACGCTCTTTATCCCCATTTTGTAGATGAGGGGAGAGAGGCCCAGGACCACAGAGCGCAGAGGGCGGAGCTTCAGCTGGACGCAGGCTGAGGCGCTCCTGAGCCACGCCTCACGGCCGGGATATAATTGAGCTAAGCCACGTGTGGTCCCTGGTTCTGCAGGCTTGCAGATGAATCTCGGAGGAATCATTGGTCTCTTCAAATCGGGTTCTTCTCATGATCGAGTGATGGAGGCTGTGGCTTTATTGGCCATGAAAACTCCCTATATTTTTATGCCTCGAGCTGTAAAATGCATTGAAAGTGAAGCACTCCATAGTGCATAAAATTGTGCAAGTTTTAAGCCACAGCATATTAACCAGCTAATGGCAGACCAAAGGGCGTTTTTATCTTTTGATTATTACATTAATCTTCCATTAAAATTATCTATGTGATTATCACAAAGCACTGAAGATAACAAATTTAGGAAATAGTTGGCTACTTAAGGATCATCTTGAAATGCTTTTGTCAAGTTGTATGTGCCGAAAACACTAGGTTGGCTGAGTGTGCAAGCGATATAATGCAAAGATTGCTCTCATTAAGAATGATAAAACCTTATTTCCACACACGGTCTGGAGTGTCCCGATCGTCAGCCGGCCCTGCGGCCTCATGATTTATTGCTCTCAGCTGGTAACTTGGCGAGGCAGTGGGCCAAGCGTGTCAGGCCTTCTGTACGCACACACCAGCCTTTAATGCCTGCTGCTGGCGACTATCAGAGCAGAAAGTTTGGAGGGAACACAGTGTCGGAGCCTCGGCCCCCTGTGAGGTGTGCCGTCCCTCGCTGCCTCCCCGGCTCTGGGTGGAGGACACGTGGCCCTCAGAGGTGGTGGCTGGTTTCTGTACCCAAAAGTACTCAGGTTTCTAGTCATGACTTTACATATTTGAGAGTGAAGGGAAATGGTGTTTGCCCACACAGAGCTCCAGCCAGAGGAGCTGGGGGCAGTGGGAGGAGTGGTGTCAGGGCGTGAGGGGGTGGGGTGCCTCTGAAGAGGTGGGGCCTGGAGAAGCGGAAGGTGTGTCCGTCAAGGGCCTGACACTCACCCCACCCCGGATCCTGGCCCAGACGCTAGCTTTGTGACCTTGAGGAAGAGTCATTACTGTTCCGTGCCTCAGCTTTCCCATCTGCACGTTGGGGGTGATAATGGCCTCCCACTCCTAAGGCTGCTGCTGCCCACCCAGGGGCTGGTCCTCGCCGCTGGGCGCAGGTCTGCTCACGGCCCCGCTGCCCTTCCAGGCTCCTCCCCACCTCACCTGGACCGCCACCGAGCTTCTGCAGCTCCAGGGACGCCCCACACTCCTCGTTCTCTCTCCGACCCTCGCTCCTCCATCCCCCCTGCAGGCCTTCCGGCCGTCCTCCCCGGCAGCTACCCCTTCCGTCGTGCTCCGCTCTATCTGTTGTCACTCTGTCATGCCGGGGACACGCTAGGCTGTGGGCTCCTCGGGACATAGACCTTGAACCGAGCATGGGGCCAGGCTCAGGCGTGGCAGATGCTGGTGACCGTGACCGCATGTGTGTCAGCCCCCAGCATGTGGCGGGTCCGCGTGTGGGGATAGAAAAGGATCCCGAGAGCAGCAGCGTGCAGAAGGCCGAGCTCCGCGTCCGAGCCGTAACCGGGAAGGCGGCCGGCTGGGCACTCTGCACCCGGCGTCCTCAGCCCCTCGGCTTTGCCCGGCCCTCTGCGTGGTCCCGGTCAGCGCCCGCTCTTCCCAGAGCCTCGCTCTCCCTTCCTCAGATGAGCCCTGGCTTTGGGGGCTGTGGGTGTGAAGTGAAGCACCCTCGTTGGGAGCTCTGCACCTTCCGGGGCCGGGGCGGGGGCGAGGAGGGGCTGAATGGAGAGCCTGGATTTGGTTTGGTTCTGTCCTTCAGACGGGGCAAGTGGGGCTCAGGGACGTTATGTGCTACCCAGGGGTGCACAGCCTTCTGGGAGGCAGCACGTGTGAGCCCGCAGGCTCTGCGGTCCGAAAAGCGCCCCCGCTGCCTGGCGGGCAGGCCGGGCCAGCACCGTCCTCCAAGCCTGTGTCTCCCAACCTAGTGCAGCCTCGGCCCAGCCTGCTGCGACCCTGCGCCCCAAGCACAGGAGGCCCCAGAGGGTGCTCAGACATTTCAAAGCCCTACACATGCCGTCTTTTGTCGCCCTGGGTGAGCGGGTGGCTGCTGGCGCGTGACCGGGTGTGTCCTCTTGTTCCAGGTCAACTACATCCTGGAGTCACGAGCCAGCACTGCCCGGGCCGACTATTTTGCTCAGAAACAAAGAAAACTGAACAGACGCACAAGCTTCAGCTTCCAGAAGGAGAAGAAATCAGGGCAGCAGTGACCCTGCCTCCAGCCTCAGTCTGCTCCGGCTCAGAGCTGCCCCAGGGCCAGCGCCCCCCCCCCCCTCCCCGTCCTGCCGTCCTCAGGGCAGGCTGTGGCTCCGGGGAAGGGCGGCCCCCTTAGGACGGGGCTGGGACATTTCCCCGGGCCGCAGCCCGAGCAGCAGCGGCGCTAAGTGGCAGGGCGCAGGCCAGGCGGCCGAGGGGAGCCCGCTGCCCAGCCCCCGCCCCGCCCCGCCCGCCGAGATGTACATAGCCATCCCACACATTTCCTTACAACTTGATCAAATTTCTTGAAGAACAAAAATGTACATTTCTTTTTCCTTTTAATAAACAGGTGTCCTCTTTATCACGGTTGGTGTGACGGACCATTCTTTGGGGCAGAGGATTGATTATGTTATTCGCTTTAAAATCTGTTCCCATATTGAACAGGCAGATTGGAAAAGCTGTGGCTCGATTTCTCAGAAGGAATGTTTAGGGCTTAGTCAATAGCTTTAACTCTGCCGTTTGTTAAATGAGCGCAGTGCTCTGAGGAGTCTCTTACTAAGGCTAGGAAGGGGACTGGTGGTGTGTGTCCGGGCGGCGCCATTTCCCCTCACAGCCTCTCCCCAGCTCGTCCCAGCACCTCCGACCTCAGGGGGAGCTGCGGGGGGCTGGTCTTCAGGTTATGCCCGGCTCCCGCCCGAAGTGGTCTCCATCCTTAAGTAGCAAGTGTCCATTGCAACTAGCGATTAGGCCCACGTGTGGGTTTTTCCTGGGCGCTTCTCCGCTCTCCACCACATCGGGGAGCAGTGAGCAGACGCGGGGCCCAGGGAAGCCTGCTCCGGGCGGGAAGCACGGACGTCTGGCCGCGCAGCTGCCTCTGCGGTCCTCACCGGCCTCCAGGTCCTCCCGGCGCCGTCCTCCCACTCCGGCCCAGGCTCAGGGACCAGGTGTAGCTGGAGGACCTGCATTTCACACCGTTTTCTAAATGGTCCAGGAAGAGATGTGACGAAGACCGCATCTCAAAGTCGAGTGTGTTTCTTTGCACACGGGTCATTTTAATGAACTCCTCTGTCCTCCTGAGCTTTGTTCAGCCAACAGAAGCAGCCTTTTCTAACGTCTTCCACCCTCCCCCCAGAAACAAAAGAAATAATATTTGTAGCTTGCTATCTGTATTTGAATTTTCAGCAATTTTATATTTAGATATCTTTGGAAAATGTAAATGGCTAATTTGGTCATTAAACCCTGTGACATATTCAATATTAAAATACAAGTCCTATACATGCCGTCTTGCCTATTGCTTTGAATCCTTGAAGTCCGAGTGTGTCATCCTGAGACGGTGACCATGGTGATCGCCTGGTGCCAGTGGATGTGGAACCGAGTGTCCGGGAAACGCACCGGGGCCACCTTCACACTGAACGAGACAGGGTGGCCCTCTGCACTCGGGACATTGAAAGCATCGCCTCCTTCCGTTACAAAATCAACACCCTCCTCGTAAGGTGAGTTACAGCACACGCAGTTCACATGAGACACGTGTCCACGGAAGGGACCATTTAAGGGGAACGCTGCAACCACCACCCAAGTCAACCAAATATCAAGACTGTTTACATTCCGCTCCCTGTGGGCATCCGGAGGGCGGGGGGTGGGGGGAGGGCGGGTGTGCAGGCTCTGTGGCTGCACACAGTCCCAGCTCCTCTACTCACCAGCCTCGTGACCTCTAGGTAAGTGGTTAACTTCCCTGCGCCTCAGTGTCCCGGTCTGTAAAATGGGATGAAAATGCCCACTTCTCCCAGCTGGAATCAAAACTGAATGAGACAGCACGTGCTCAGTGCCTGGGCAGCGGGCCGTGACATCTGTCACCTCACTTAGTCCAGTTGCCTAAGCATCTCCATGGTGCTCCCCAGTAGTACCCTCTCCAGAGGAGGCCCAGCTGTGCCAAGCTGTCCCCTCGAATTTCAGAGCCGAAGAGGCTGCCCATGGCAGCTGCCAAGACCAGCTTCCTCAGTGCCCAGGAAGGAGGGCACACAGGAGCCAGGCCATGGCCCTCTGCCTCAGGGGCAGACAGCTTGACTGGAGGGCTTGGCACCATCGGGCTACACCCAGTCCAAGTCCCACCCTCTGGCACTCTCCCCCACCATTCTCACCAACTGATGTGAAACAAACCGCTCACCCAGCACCCTCTTAAAAAGCAGGTCCTGGAGTCGGGCAGATGGTGCTCAAAGTCCAGCTCTGCCTCCTGGTTGGTGTGTCCTTGGATGAGCTACTTTACTTCTTTGAACCTCAGTTTCCCCTTCTGTAAAATGGGGACAATAATACTTCGAAGGGGCATTGTGAGGATTGTATGAGTTTGCTAGTCAGGATGGGCGAGGCTCTGCTTCGGCAACAAACAGCCCCAAGGCCTCAGTGGCTTAACCTTTCTCTTCACAGTCAGCCGTGGATCCAGCCATCCTCAGGTTTCCATAAAGGTTGGGGTGCAGATGGGGGGCAGGGGCCTGGAGAAAGAGCAGCAAAAATGACATACTGTGGTTCAAAAGTGACACCTGTCACTGCCCGCTTCCACTCATGTTTCACTGGCCAGAATTAGTCACATGGTGACACCTGCTTCAAGGGGACAGTGGGGTGTAACTCGCTAGTCCTGCATCAGTGCCTGCCCCTGCCTCTCAAGTCCTCAAGTAAAGCTAGTTACTATTTTACTAACCATTTTCTCAGTCCATCATCTGTCCACCTAATCCCCATTTTGCAGATGAGCAAACTGAGGCAAAGAGAAGCAAAGCCCCTCACCTGAAGCCATGCAGCTGGGAAGTGGCGAAGTCAGCTCTCCCACCTCCCACACAAGCTGTCCCGGTGGCCCAAACACCCCAGGTCCTGAAGGCCCCACCGAGGCACCGCTGGGGGGACCCTGTATTTGGGAAGCAGCCAAGGAGAGGGGAGGGTTAAGCCTGCCAAGTTGTATACCCACCAAACACCTCTGCCTAAATGGGAAGTCCCAGTAGGGTGGTGTTTGCCGTGAAAGCCCTGAGAGTGATTTGTGAAGTCTCGAAGCCCCGTAATCTCGTCAGTGTAATGGGATTATATTTCAAATCACCGCGGCCTGTTCATTACCCATTTAAACTCCTGTGACAGAGGAAAACTTACATAAAACGCACGGCAGCCCTCACCGACTTCCCACTCTCCTCCCTGATTAGACAAACAGATGCTGAGGTCTGGAATGAAAAAATAATGTGCCCATTTATTCATTTTTCTGACAAGTCACAATAGATTTTTAACTGCCAATGAGTGACCTCCCAGAGGTGCCTGCCAGGCAGCGAACGGTCATTTCCGCCAGCACGGCCCCCCTGCCCTGGCGGGGTCCTCCTGGGGCCAGAGCCGCCGCAGTGTGAGCCACTCCTCACTTCACACCCGAGGCTGTCAGCGTGCAGAGGGGCGGGGGGCCTCCTCGCAGCCACGGGGACACAGCCACGGCCTGACGTCACCCAGCCCTGGGTGGAAACCCCAGCCCTGCCCTTGTCCAGCCGGATGATTGAGGACATTGAGGAGCCTCGGTTTTCCCATCTGTAAAGTGGGGCTGGTGGGAGCGCTCATCTCCATGGTGAGGGCTCAGGGGCACAGCTGGGGCTGCGCTGTGCTTAGCGCCCACTCCGGTGGGTTCCCTGGACGCCTGGGACAGGCCCGTCCTCCACCCTGACCTCTGGCCATCGGGCTTTGCAGATGGGCCGGGTCACGGTCACAGAGCTGGCAGGGCTCCCTGCTCTGGTGCTGCCTGGAGCAGAGGTAAGCTGGAGGAGGGGCAGCTGGCTTAGGGCCCCTGGGTTCTGGCCTGAGGGTCCCCCCTTCTAGTTCTTTTGCTCCTGAAGAGTCGGGACCCCTGAGCTGAGCCAGATAGCCCCCATCTAGAGGGTCCCTATGGCAGGAGCAGAAAGAGCCAAGCCTCCCCCTCATCGGTCCCTCAGTCTCCACGATCCCCAAACCACCTCCTGTCGGTCACATGTGTCCACTCCCCACCCTCCACCCTCCACCCTCCTGTAGCAGACCCCTGGCCCTGCAGACAGGGAGGGCACCAGGGTAAGGATAAAGGACCCCCCTGAGGCCTGGGGTTCCGGCCCTGGAGCCAGCACACACCTCACGCTGTGGAAGTCACAGCTGGTCCCACCTCCAAGCACCCCCTTCACGCCCTCCCGTGCCCCTTCCAGGAAAGGACTCAGCCACAGACTTTTGAGAGGCAAACCCACCACTGGGGGCCGGGGGACAGGTCTGTTATATTTGGGTGCCCAGCCCCCTGCCCAGGGCCTGGCATGGGGGTGCTGGCAGAGAGCACTTGCTATACCTAAACTCGGCCCTTCACCCCACAAGGGTCTGGCACACCCTCTGGGAGGGTCTGTTCTAGGTGCTCGGGCTGCCGTGAGCGGGAACCCAGGGGATGGTGTCCTGCAGGCCCCTCACCTGGCTGGGAAGGCCGGCTGGGACTGAGGGTCTGGGAGAGATGAGAGCCAGAGCTCCAGGGTGAGGGGGGGCAGGGACCCAGGATGCTGGGGAACCAGGACGGGGACAGCCAGGTGGTGAAGGTTCAAAGAGTCTCAAGACTGAGCTGAGAATCTGCAGAAGGAATGAAAATGTGCCTCCCTGCTGTGTGACCTGGACTCATGACTCAACCTCCCTGAGCCATTTTCTCATCTGCTCAGCTGGGACAAAATCCCACCTTCTTCACGGAATTGCATGAAGAGTAAATAAGATGAAGTCATAGGCCGCGCACAGTAGGGGATCAGTAACAGGTAGCCACGGAGACAAGGTTGCCCAGTCACATCCTCCCTGGGAACACACAGGCCGAGGCCTCTCCCTGCTGGCGGGACCTCAGGGCTCAGTGGGCCGCCCTAGCACCCCCAGGGGAGCCCAGGATCCAGCCGGGGGCCGGCGCCCTCCCTCCGGGGCCCCACCACCAGCTTTCTCTCCCAGGTGCATGCCTGCCTCAGCCCCGTAGCCCCAGGCAGGGTTCAGACATCTTCATGCATTAACTCTGTGAATACATAAGAAATACTGTGAAGCTAATTCTTTCTAAAATGATAAAATTTGTCTATATTATAGCATTCCAGCCCCCAGCTTCCTGAAAGCTAAAAATATTTTAATGTCATATTTCCATGTAAATTTTACTTTAGAATTTAATACCCTTTTAACATACATTAAATTTCTAGCGTTCTTCAAGCCCTTGACTCTTTTAAGGGCTTCGCTGATAGGCGTTGGAGAAAAGCGCTGGGGGAGGCTGTAAATTAGTAGAGAAAGTTCTAGAATCAAGGTTACCCCCAAACCTTCGTGCCCACCTCATCTTGGGAGTTGCTCCTCTGGGCTGGGGAATGTCTGGGCCAAACCCTGGAATCCTGGGGAGATGTCGGAAGTCTCCGTTTCCTACAGGGAGGAGTCGCTGCGGCTGGTGGCTTTGTTGGGGTACCAGAGGAATCAGCACAGCAGCGGCCCAGATCAGGGGGAGCCGGGCGGCCTGGGGGCCCAGAGCCTGGGCCCTGCGGCCAGGTCAGCGTTCACGAGCAGGTTATCAGCTCCACAGAGGAGGGGCGATGACGAGTGGGTCAGAGCGTATCCCTGCGACTGACCTGCACGCAGCTCCAGTTCCCAGCGGGAGGCCTCCGTCACCCAGTGATGCAAGGACTTTGCAAAGTCAGAGGTGCCTTCGCAGAGCCCCACGACTGGCCCATGGGCTGCCGCCTCCCCTTAGTGCTCGTCCTGGGGCTCCGCCAAGGGCAGCCAGGGGCAGGCCCTGCAAATGGTGAGGAGGGGGTTCACGGCAGCCTTTGGGGGGAGGTGGGGTGGGGTTCACAAGGCTGAGCTCTGGGGCCTGCAGGGCCACCAGCCTTGAACTCTGGGCTCTGGGCGGCACCGACCTGGGCCCACACACCTGCCGTGAGTCCTTGAGTGAACCCCCCAATTTCTCTGAGGGCCCGTCTGTGAAATGGGGGCATAAATAATCAAGCCTGTGGGGGGGCTGCTGGGAGGACCGGCGAGGTAGTGCAGGGGAGGGACCACGCGCAGGAGTTGTGAACACGAGGTATGTTCACAAAGAGCTCGCTCGCTCGGCCGTCTGTCCAAGCAATCGTTAACCAGGCAAGAAATTCACAATGTGGAGACCTGAGCGTCAGTGAGATGGACAGCTCTGCCTTCTCATCGCTTTGGGGGATGATATGATGGACAGGGAAGAGCCACAGTTCGGGCTCCGACCAGCGTCTGTGACCGAAGCGGCAGGCTCAACTTAGGTTTGCAAAGCGCTTGTCTCCATCCTGGCGAGAGGAAGGCATGGGTGGGAGGGAGCTGCCGCTGGTGAGGGGTGCTGGGGGAACCCGGGAACCAGGCAGGGCCCCCTCTCCAGCCTGCCCAGAAGAAGCCCAAGGAATCCCGCCCACCGAGAAGATGAAAACTGTTTCCCGATGGGAAGTGCATTCCCTGCCTCTGGAGGAATGCGAGCCCTCAGCAGTCATTCGACAAGTGTCCGCTAATGCCAACCCCGTGCTGTGCCGGCCGGGCCCTGACGGCGCAGAAATTACCCGACAGCCTCTTTTGGGACCTCATGGTCCATGGGGCCAGACCCACTCTCTAGGGCTCAGGTGACCAGATGTCTGAGACAGGAGCTGCTGTGCCTGGGGACTGTGTGCAGACACAGCCTTCTCCCACAGGCCTGTGTGCAGCTGCGGGCGGAGAACTCTCCTGGGGAAAGGCTCGGCCTGGCTCCGATGGATCTTATTAGAGGGTGACAAGCTGGCGGGGACCTGGGGAGCACAGATTCCGAGGCGAGGAACCCAAGAGGAATTCTCCAAGCGGAAGGAAGGAGGGTGCCAGCCAAGTGCAGCCCCCTCCATGGGAGATGTGTGAGCAGGAGAGGGCTCCTCGGCCTCCCCCTGGGCTCGGGAGCCTCGCTGCAGGGCCTGCGGCTATGGTTCCACAGGGGCTGAGAGCTCAGCTGCGCAAAGATCCTGCCGAACGGGTGTCTCCATCATTACCCAGCAACCCTCCGCTGACTGTGGAAAGAGGCTCCTGGTGGCGACTCCCGGGTGGTTGGTTTTTCCTGCCCATGTTGGGGAGGAGGGAGTTTGGGGGAGGGACTTACCTTGTCCCTCCGAGGATGCTGTGAGGGGCCCTCGGGGACGGACTCTCACGGAGCAGCTCCCAACACGTGCCTCCCAACAACGAGACCAGCCTCTCGTCCCTGCAAGTGTCACTGGAGGACAGGAGCTCAGCAGCCGCCCTGCAGCACCGTGGCCACCCTCAGCCCCACTGTCCCATTTCGGGGCTCACTCTCTCCTCCTGAGAAGAGCATCCCCCACGTAAGCAAGCGGGACATGGGTACGTCTTCAAGCCTCAGGAGCGACTTCTCCCCAAAACCATATACACATCCCAGGCCAGGTCTCTGATTGGCCTGGCAGGGGTCACATGTCCATCCCTGGGCCAATCCCTGTGGCCAGGGCTGGACTCGTGTGATTGGCAGCCCCTCTGGGGCCACAGGGGGCGGGGAAGGGCCTTGGTTATGGGGCAGAAAGGGGGCAGGGGACAGGTAGAACCAGTGTACCTCCTCAGCGGTGATCAGGTGCCAACCACTGTGCCAAGTACCCCTTTTTCTTAAAATCACCAAGAAGCAGGGGCCGTGGCCTCGTTCCACAATGACAAGGCTTGAGGGTGAAGGAGCTGTGCCCAGAGAGGAAGGGGTACTGGTGGGACGCAGACCTGCTTCTGACTCCAGCCCCAAATGTCAGGCACAAAGGAGGGGATCGCCTCGCCTCAACCTCAGCTTCCCCGGGAGAAGTGGTGAGAGAGTGTGTGTGCTTGTGTGTGAGCACTGTACATGTGTGTGCGTGTACGTGACCTAGTGTGTGCGAGTTTCATCCACGAGCGGCTGCCCGGCCCCGTCCAGGGCAGGGGCGCCGCCCTCACACCCCTGTGTGCCGGGCACAGCGAGGCCGACGCCACCTGCTCTCCGCGGAGGCCGAGCCGTCCCTGAGCAGCCCCTTCCTCACGGCTGAACAGCTGGCCACCATCTTGGCACACATTTCCCTGTCACATCTGATTTGCAGAGTCGTGTCTGTAACAGACCCACAGGAGCGTCCGGTGGGGCTTTTTTCAGGTCAGAGAGAATGTTCCGAGCCTCCAGCTCTTGCGAGGAGGAAAAGGGTGTGAGCGGCCCTCCTGCCTCCATCGGGAGGCCGGCACCCACCTGGGGGGAGCGTCCTCTGGGCCACCCCGGGCTCAGGCCTAAGGATGACGCTGCCGTGCGGTCATTATCCCATTTCGCAGATGAGGAAATCGAGGCTCGGAGTCCTGTCCTTGTCCCAGGGTCACACAGCAGAGGTGGCTCTGAACGGGCCTCCCGGCAGGTGCCTGAGCCGGGCTGTCCTGCTGGCCTGACCTCAGCACCCGCTCCCACGGGAAGCCTGCAGAGCCGGCACGGCCCACCCAGCCCTCTCTGCAGAGCCGCTGCTTGGCAGCATCCAGGAGCCACAGAGCTGGAGGCTTAGCCCTGACGGCATCCTCTCAGCCGCGGCGCTTTGACGTGGGCGGGGAGGCCCAGGATGGACCGGGCAAAGGGGTTCCCGGAACAAGCCGCCATCCTCGGCACAGCCAGGGGTCCTGGGAACCGAGCCCGGCCCTCGAGGACCCAGCCACCTTCCCCTTCTCAGAGGGCTGGGCGGCAGTCACCTCTCCCCATGTCCCCCTTTTGGTCACCTGGATGGTGAGGACACACGTGCCCCCGGGGTCCCCCCAGCCACCATGACTGTCGCCGCTCCACCTTTGAGCACTAACTGCTAGAGGGCTGGGTGGGTCAGCAATGACAGCCCTGGCCCCGCCAGGGAGGGGCTTCTGGCCGGCAGTGTCCCTCTGTCCACGGAAGTCAGGACAATGGAGGGTGGTGACCATGCAGTCGCCTACACGCTCCTGCCCAGACACTCTTTCTTGGGATGACGCCCCCGGAAGTGACCTATGTCAACTGCAGCTCCCGGGGAGCAGGGACCACACCTGCTTTTCTCCATCAGTGCCTGGCACATAGCACGTGCTCAACAAATATTCGTGAATAAACACAATTAATGTTAAAACGTGCCCTGCTCCCCAAAAGGGTTCCGTGGACACAGAGGCTTGGGAAACGCTGGGTTGACATGGCTAAGCCGGTTCCCCTCAGAGCCTTGAACAGGCCACCGTGCACTCTGCTCCAGGAGGGGGTGACAGATGCAGGGTGTCACAAGCACCCTTTTTGCCAAGCGTGTCCTCATTTCCAGAACTGGGGTAGCTCCGAACGCGGGTTAGCATTGCTGTCTCCGGCAACCCCTCCCCAGGGGAGCCGTGCCAGGTCCTGGCCAGAGCCCGCCTCTGGAGTCAAGCAAACCAGCTCTGCCACCTACGAGCTCGGCGACCTTGGGCAAGTCACTTTCCCTGTGTGAGCCTCGGTTACCCATCACGTCCCTGGGGATCGTCGGGGCCACACCATCTCGGTCCAGGCTGCCATCATCGCCCTCCTGGCATACACAGCAATGGCCTCCCCACTGGCCTCTCTGGCTCCCACCTGTCTCCCACCCCAGAATATGAGCTCTGGACTCAAGTCTGTCTTGCTCCCCACTCACTGTGTCCCCAGCACCCAGAGCAGACCTGGCACAAAATAACATTTGTTGAATGTGTGAACGAATGAATGAATGAATGAGCATTTCTATGTGAACACTGTGACTTTAGTCCACAGGAGGCATGACCTGGCCAAGCAGCCCACGACCACCACCACCCACCCCCTCCCAACCCCTCTCCTATAGATCAGTCTGGCTTGAATCTAAAGAAAGTCTAAGTCCCACCCAGCAAACATTTATTCAGTTTGGATAATTATAACTTACTAGAGGCCCGATGGGCTCTGCCCTCGCAGCCCCAGCTTCATCCAGAAGGACATCCGGAAGGTCGTTCGGCTGTCTGGTCTAATTAGCATATTACGCTTTTATTATTATAGATTGGAAGTTGGCAAACGGAGAGATGATTGGGAGACATTCTCAAATGCACACGTAAACAACAGTCTCCACCTCTAGAGGGCGCTAGAGGCTCCAGGCCTGGGCCCAGCACCTGGTGCCTGAGCTTCTTGACTCTATACCACCCCCTGTGGCAGGACTAAGTACTGCGCCCATTATACAGATGAGGAGAGGGAGGCTCAGCGTGCTCAGTGACTCACCCAAGGTCCCACAGTCTTAACCCTTTGCTGTTGTTTTCTGAGAGGCACGGGACTTGGGGAAGAACACAGTTCTGGAGCCCCAGCTCTGCCTCACTCCCTATGTGTGACACTCGGGCACGTTTCACCTCTGCGAGCCTCTGTTTCCCCGTCTGTGAAATGGAGCCAGTAATCCCTTCTCTACAGGGTCATGAGAATTAAAGGAGCTAGTAATGGGAGAGAGATTTCTGAGGCAGAGCCAACCTGGGGGCTACGTCCAGAGGGACAGAGAAACCTAGGAAACGGCTGCCTTCAAGACGAGCCCGTGGCTGAGCCTGAGGCCTCAGGGCCCCACACGATGGCTGGCATATACAACAGGTGCTCAATAAACTTTAAAAAATATATCCTTATTGGTTTTTAGGGGAGGAGAGATAGAGAGAGAGAAACATCAATATGAGAGGGAAACACTGATCGACTGCGTCCTGCACATCCCCTACCCGGCATCGAGCCCGAAACCCGGGCCTGAGCCCTGACCAGGAATCAGACCAGTAACTTTTTGGTGCACAGGACGACACCCAGCCAACCGAGTGACACGGCAGGGCCTCAGTGAGCTGCTGTGGACGGAACGACTGCCTCCTGCTGGTGCTGCACTGCCCTGCAACACAGACAGAGGCCCTAAGCTTGGACCAGGGTCCCTTTGTGTGTGTTTTTTTTAATATATCTTTATTGATTTCAGAGAGGAAGGGAGAGAGCGAGATAGAAACAACAATGATGAGAATCATTGACTGGCTGCTTCCTGCACGCCCCCCACTGGGGATCAAGCCTGCAACCCCAGGCATGCGCCCTTGACCGGAATCGAACCTGGGACCCTTTGGTCCCCAGGCCAACGCTCTATCCACTGAGCCAAACCAGCCAGGGCCAGGGTCCCTTGGGACACGCAGTGACACACGGGGGTTGCCATGGAGGCACAGACGCATCCTCCAGCTTCAGACGCCGGGTGGGCACCTGAGCCTGGGGACACGTCTCCCTAGAAAACTGCCACATGAGTCAAGGGGGCCACCACACAGCTGCCTGGTCTGCCCCCCCCAAACCAGGGTCCTCTGGATACCAAAAGCCCCACTGTGACTGCTTTCAAAACACAACAAATTAATTGTTAGATTGTGAGGGGACTCCAAATGGGGTGAGTCCAAGCCCAGGGCAGCCTCCGTTCTCCAATTAGAAGAAACCGGCGGCCTCTCCCTGTGCCCCTGAGAATGCTGGGTAATTACTCCCCCCCTCCGCCCCCCTCTTTGTCTTATGTTTTCTTGCAGCAGAACCAACAAGAGGCCGCTACAGGAATCCGTTAAAGCCTCCAAAGTGCTTCTTTCCGCCGAAATCTTTTATAAAAGGTGAAAGATTTACAAGACCTGAAGAGCAAACCAAGCAGGGTAATTGTTTTTGGAATGACCCCAATATTTTCACCCCGCCGACCCGGCTGGGCATCTGGCCCCATATTTATGATTCCTAGTCCTCCGCGCACCGCCGGGCGACCTTTCCGGCCCCCTCTGCCAGCCCCCCGCCCCTGGTCGGGCCTGTAACTCACCCTGACGTTATCTCTCGGGAGGGTTTCGTGCACTTTAATTTAACTCCCCTCATCATTATTTCCCGGACTTCAAGGTTTTCTCTTTCGAGCTGCCCTTCCTGGGACAAGCATAATCTGTTTGCCATCAAGCCCAATAAATATGTTTGTGCGGGAGAAGGCCCTGGGGAGAGGGGCCCAGGCCTGGGAGGCCGCCTCCGGCTCGCACCCTCTTCCGGGCAGCGAGGGCTGGTCTGTGTGTCCTTGAGCGTCTGTCCTGGGGGGAGCCACTTGGTCCTCAGGCCCCAGCCCAGATCTAGCAAATGAAGATATAGGATGCCCAGTGACATCTGAATTTCAATAAACAATACATTTTTAAAATACATTTTTTATTGATTTCAGAGAGGAAGGGAGAGGAAGAGAGAGATAGAAACAGCGATGGATTGGCTGCCTCCTGCATGCCCCACACTGGGGATCGAGCCCGCAACCAGGGCATGTGCCCTGACCGGGAATCAAACCGTGACCTCCTGGTTCCTAGGTCAACGCTCAACCACGGAGCCACGCCACTGGGGCTGCAGTAACTGTTTTTAGTAGAAGTGTGTCCCATTCGATGTGTGCTAAAAGCTTTTATCTGAAATTCAAATGTAACTTGTATCTTGTGTTTTATCTTTGCTCAGGAGGCCATAACAAAGTACCAGACACTGGGTGGCTTAAGCAAAACAAAACAAAAGTGTGATTTTCTCACATTGTGGAGGCTAGGAGTGCAAGATCAAGGTGTCGCAGGGTTGGTTTATTCTGAAGTCTCTCTCCTGGACTGTGGATGTCCGTCTCCTCCCGGTGACTGTGACCTCACACACTCTTTCCGCTGTGTGTCCTAACTGTCCTTACAAGGACACAGTCCTATTGGATCAGGGCCCCACATTTAACACAATTACCTCTTTCAATACCCTGTCTCCAAATAGTCACGTTCTGAGGCACAGGGTTATTATGGCTTCAACATAGGAATTTGGGGGGGAGACACATTCCAGCCCCTAACATGAAGTGTCTAGCCCAGTGGTTGGGAAACTCATTAGTCAACAGAGCGGCAAACTCGAGAGCCGCAGTTTGCCAACCACTGGTCTAGCCCTAGCTGGTTTGACTCAGTGGTTGAGTGTCGACCCATAAACCAGGAGGTCATGGTTTGTTTCGGGTCAGGACACATGCCTGGGTTGCGGGCTCGATCCCCCGTGGAGGGCGTGCAGGAGGCAGCCGATCCATGATTCTCTCTCATCACTGATGTTTCCATCTCTCCCCCTCTCCCTTCCTCTCTGAAATCAATAAAAGTATACTTTAAAAGAAAAAGAAAAAAAGAAGTGTCTCACCATCTCCCACCAGAGAGGCCGAGCCTGGGGCTTACACGAGGGCAGCCTGTGAAGACAGGGATCTGGCCGGTCTGCTGACCATCGAAATTATTCAAGCTATCCAGTCCTGAACGTGCCTACCAGGCCTTGCCCCTTCCTTCCCACGGTCAGGGTTCTTTGGGTTCCACCCAAAACAGGGCCCACAGATGTTTGTCGAATGAGGGGAACCCACACAGATTTCCTCACTCACCGTGGCTCATGCCAGCCATGAAATAACCACGTCTGGCCCAGAGAAGGCACACGATATATACTTGCTGAACGAGTGAGTGAAGGAATGAATGATGCCTCGGTTGGGTCCCGTAAGCCTGGCACCTCCACGTGGGCCCAGACCTGTGCAGTGGAGCCAGGCGGAGCCACGGCCGGTCCCTTCCCAGCGCCCGGGCCCCCTGGCACCCACCCCTCTGGGACCTGGCACAGCAGGGCAGCCAGGAAGGGCACTGGGGAGGGAAGAGAGCGTGCGCTCCCCTCGGGCCGGGCCCGGCGCCCAGCTGTTTGGGGAGGCCTCGGGCCTGTAAGACAGTGCTCCCCCAAGGGTCCCCTGATACAGTAAAAGATTACCAGCTAAATAAAACAAGAAGTGACTGGGGCCACGATGCCCTGTTGGATTGAAACCGTGTGAGCAAAGTGGTTTCCTCCGAGAGATTTATTTCCTGCGCTGGCTGTAGGCAGCAGCCCCGCCGGAAAGAACAGGGCCGGTCTCCCTCCATTTGGGGGAGGGGCGCGGGGTTTTATTTAATCTTCCAATGAGCTGGAACTGTGAAGACGGCGTGAATGGACATTAATTCTGAAACAAATTATTAAAGCGCGATCTGGGATTCCGGGAAAGCCATCTACCCCCTGCCTGTCTGCCACCTCCCCTCCCCGTGGCCGTAAAACCCTCCTCTCCACTCGAAACCCAATGCCAGGCCCATCAGGCTGAGCGGAAAGGCCTGGGATGGACCTCCGTGCCGGGCCCGGCAGGATTGCCCATGCCCTCGGACCAGGCCATCTGCCTGCCTGGGCCTTGTCCCCCCTAAAAGGGCGCCCACATTTCCTGTTCCCTCATTACCTATATCCGTGCCCAAGCATGCCCTAGGCAAAGATGGCCACCACCTCTCACGTGGGCTTGACCTCCATCTGCCTCCCCCACAGGTACCTTAGCCACCTTGGTCCTCCAGGCCCCTTCCTCACACCAAGCCCAGCCCAGGCCAGTGTGGATCTGGCTGCCCCCTAAGCTGCCTGACCTGCCACACCCCGCTTCCTGGCCTCGTGTTGTTGAACCCAGCCCCGGGGAAAGAGATCTGGAATTCAAGTGGGGACCCAGAAAGCACGATGGGGACAGGGGAGGTCCTAGGACCTCTGGCTGGGCCCTGGCAACACAGAGAAAGGTCAGATCCAGCACCCCTGGTGGCCGGTCTGGGAGAGGGGAGACGGCCATTGGTGAAGAAGGTACACCAGGCATGGGGTGGCACACAATGGGATGAATCAAGTCAGCTGGGTGTTGGGGTGAGCTCAGAGGGGCTTCCAGAAAAGACCCCCTGCCCAGCTGGCGTGGCTCAGTGGTTGAGCTTCGACCTATGAACCAGGAGGTTACGGTTCGATTCCCGGTCAGGGCACATGCCCAGGTTGTGGCCTCCATCCCCACTAAAGGGGGCATGCAGGAGGCAGCTGATCAATGATTCTCTCTCATCATTGATGTTTTTATCCCTCCCCCTCTCTCTTCCTCTCTGAAATGAATAAAAATATTTTTTAAAAGAAAAGACCCCTGACATAGGCATTGGAAGATGGGGCACACCAACTAGACAGGACATTCTGGGAGAAGGAAATAACATTGCAAAGGTCTGAGGTAGAACATTTACTGGTGCATCCAAGACCTATTATAATAATAACTAAAGGCCTGGTGCATGAAATTCATGCACTCGGGGGCGGGGGGTCCCTCAGCCTGGCCTGCACCCTTTCACAGGAGCCCTCGGGGGATGTCCGACTGCTGGTTTAGGCCCGCTCCCTGTGGGAACAGGCCTAAGCCAGCAGTCAGACATCCTTAGCGCTGCCGAGGAGATGGGAGAGGCTCCCGCCACCGCCGCTGTGCTCGCCAGCTGTGAGCCTGGCTTCTGGCTGAGCAGCACTCCCCCCTGTGGGAGCACACTGACCACCAGAGGGCAGCTCCTGCATTGAGCGTCTGCCCCCTGATGGTCAGTGCGCATCATAGTGACTGGTCGTTCCGCCGTCCGGTCGATTTGCATATTAGCCTTTTATTATATAGGATAGTTCAAATGCATTGAGCACTTACTATATGCCATGCCAAATACTTCACAATGTCCTCTCATTTCAGTCTCTCCAACAACCCCACAAGGAGGTAGGAATTACCATTATTCCCACTTTATAGAAGAGGAGACTGAGGCTCAGAGAGGCCCAGTTGCCCAACATAGAGCCGATATGTGGGAGAGTCAGAATTTGAGCCCCCAGGTCTCTCTGACACCAGAGACAATGGTCTTTGCCCACCACACTCTGCCTCCCCTGGACCGGATTCCGGCTCCCCCACTGGCCCATGCTGTGGAGACAGCAGGCTTTGCATTCAGGTTTGTTCTCCTGACCAAGACACCAGGGAGCCTGCGGCCTGGGAAAGCCCACCCGGCCTGGCCTGCTCCTCTTCCCCAGTCCCTTCCTGGCCCTCTGAGAACAAAGCCCACATTCCTTCCTGGGGCCTGGGGTCCTGCAGGCTGCTTCTGCAGGCCTCCCCGGCCTCAGCCCCCACCGCTCACCCCCTCCGGCCACAGCTCGCCTTCCTGCACCTGCCTGGCTGGCCCCTCTGTCTAACGGTCCCTTTGGACCCCTGAGGTCCCCGCGCCAGTGCCCCCGGTGGAGACCAGGCCCTGCTATGAGCTCTTGAACTCCTTGAAATCAAGTAATGCATGTTCCTAGTGCAGCCTGTGGTAGCCTGGGGGCCCCTGGAGGCAGGGCTCATGATGCTCAGCATGGACCCAGCAAACTGCAGCCCCTCAATAAATAACTGCCCTGGCTGGTTTGGCTCAGAGCCTTGGCCTCTGGCCTGAAGGGTCCTGGGTTTGATTCCGGTCAAGGTCACATACCTCAGTTGCAGGCTCGATCCCTAGCCCTGGTCAGGGTATGTGCTGGAGGCAACTAACTGCTGCGTCTCTCTCACATTGATGTTTCTCTCTCTCTGTCTCTCCCCCTCCCTTCCACTCTCTCTAAAAATCAATGAAAAATATCCTCAGGTGAGGATTTTTAAAATATTAAAAAAATAATAACTATTGTAGCGTAAAGGAAAGTGCCAGCCCCCGGCCCTTCAGTGTCCCTCAAACCCTCCCCGTGTCTGTCCTCTGTGCCCAGCCCTCCTGGCGGCCTGGGGCCGGGGGAAGAGCCAGACAGACCTGCCCCCAAGGAGCCTGGGTCTGAGGGCGGGCGGAGTGGGGCAGGCTCCACAGAAGGGGTGGGCTTGTGCCCCTCCCCCCAGCTCCCTCCGTCACCCCCAGGAGCAGCAACATCTGACAGCTGTCAGGAGGGGATCACAGGCGGCAGAGAACCAGGTGGGTGGTGGATAGAGGGCGCCGTTCCCTTGTTCTCTGGCGATGGGAAGAAAGTACTTTTTCCTTCAGCCTGGGCAACAAGAACAACGAGAGGAGCTTTAGAGGCAGAGTTTCATTACGGTGGCCCTAACCGAGTCACCTCCCCCAGCCGGCCGTGCGCACCTCCCTGCCACACTAGTCTGCTCAGGCCACATTTCGCCTCACTCGGGACTCCAATGTCGTCCTCCCTGTCCCAGGATAGACAGTCCTTCCCGATCGCTGCACTTACCTGAAAATTGTGGGTGAAAAAGGGGACACCAAAAAAAAATAAAGAAGAGAAAAGAAAAAAGAGAAGAGAAGAGAAAGAAGAGAAGAGAAGAGAAGAGAAGAGAAGAGAAGAGAAGAGAAGAGAAGAGAGAAAAGAAAAGAGAAAGAAGAAAAGAAAAAAGAAAAGAAAAGAAAAGAAAGGAAAGGAAAAGAAAAGAAAAGAAAAGAAAAGAAAAGAAAAGAAAAGAAAAGAAAAGAAAAGAAAAGAAAAGAAAAAAGAAAAGAAAAAGAAAAGAAAAAATAAAATGGCTGCATGCTGAACCTGACAAGCTGGGGAGGCCAGCGTGGCAGGCCTGGCCTAGGTCGGTCTGAACACAGCTTTCCTGACCCGAAGTGGGCGGTGGGGATGGTCTCGTCCTAGGTCCGCAGCCTCCGCGAGGAAGGTCAGTCTTGACCTGCAGTGAGCCTGTCTGTTGCCTTTTTGCATCTGTGATAACACCTTTGAAAGGTCAGTGACCCCTTCTCCAGACCCCTCAGGGCACAACCTCCCACACAGACAGAGCCCACAGAGCCCCTCATTGTTTCTTGTTGCCCAAACAGCACTGTGTGTGCTGCCATGTTCATTATTAACGAAGTCCCCATGTAAAACCCCATGTAAAACCGGGATGTGTCCCTTCCTTTCAGTTTGCATCCGGTCCCACAGACCCCCTTTGTTCCCTCCTTCCCCTCTGTTCCCTCCCTCCCCCTGACGTACCCCCCCCCCCGGGTTTCCTGTGCCTCCTCAGGTCTCCTCCTTTGACTAAGGTCTCACACTGGCCGCAGAACTGCCCTTCTCCCCGGCACTGGCTCCAGCCAGGACTTTGTTTGTGGCAATTGCCATCAGTTTGGCTCAAACTCTTGTAAGACTTTTTCTTAGACTGGACGTTCCCTCATCCACAAAATGATGACAAAGCCCCTGTGTCCCTTCATGGCCCAGGTCCCTGTCAGGGCTCTCCACCCCCATGGCCGGGCGTGCCGCCCTCCCTCCCTACCTGGGTCAGGGCGCCACAGGCACCCCAGCAGAGATGCCGGCCCCTCTCCAAAGACCTTGGTGCTTCCACACTGTGGGAACAAAGCCCCGAGGGAAGAGGGGAGAGGGGCGGCCAGTCTCACGTGGGGCCGGCGAGGGCTCCCTGCAGAGGGGGGTAAGAGGCTGGGTGGGACTTCCTGGAACGGGCACTGATGGTAAAATCATGGCTCACCAGGATCTGGCCCTTTGGGTATCAGGCCCTGCGACACCCCCTGGTGCGATGGGTACTTACCATCCTGTAGATTAGGGAGCCCAGACAAAAAGGGGGTGGGATTTGCCTGTGGGTACACAACTAGCAGAGAGGGAGTCCTGCTTCAAACCCCAAACCCCGGGCCCTGCATGGCTCCAGACCTGGCGTTCAGGGGTTCTGGGGCCCAGGAGAACCCAGTTCACCAGCACTTAAGGATGGGGGTGCAGCGAGAGGGAGGCTGAGGGTCAGGCAGGGCCCTGGAGGTGGTGAGGGAGTCAGGACTTGGGCCAGCAGCAATAAGGAGTCGTGTGTGGGTTTTAAGCCAGGGAGGCTCTCAGGCATGTTTGGGTTTAAGAGCCACCTGGCTGTCCCGTGGAGAGTGGACGAGAGAGAAGGAAACTGAAGGCGGGGAGTGCTGTGGACAGTCAGACGGACGTGAGCAGAGCAAGGACAACGGCCAGGTACAGAGGTCACCAGGATGGGAAGCCCCAGGTGCCTAGCAACGGGCAACCCATTGTAGGGTGTGACCTTGCCCCAGGGTCACTTTTCCTAGTGGCTGGTCCTGCGTTTGGACCCCCTGACCTTCCCTCCCTAGAGATACCATCCAGGCCTCCGTGGTATTTCAGCTCCTGGACCAGAAAAGCAGCAAACCCAGCCAAGGCTGACGTCGGACCAGCTGCATCGGATACTGCCCCCTGCCGGGTGCCTGCCAATCAACCCTGGAAGGACACACCTGGAAAGCTACTGAATCTTCTACTGAGACCTTCCCCTGGGACCCCCCACCTCCCTTAAAATCTCCGCCCTTAAACCCTGAGGATGGAGCACGCCCCGGCCTGGCCTTTTCCCTTCCCCCACCCTCACGCCCCTTACCATTAGCTTCCTCGCTCCCAAACTCTGCGGGCCCTTCCTTCGCCGCCACCACGCGTTTCCTAAGCCCATTTCTTCCAGGAATTACTTCTCCTGCCTCTGTGATTCACCCAATCAATGTTCCCTTTCAGTTCGGGTCTGGACTTTGAATTCTTTCCTAGCCAGGACCCACGGACCGAGGCTGCTGCACCCAGGTTTGGTCTGACCGGAGAGGCAGTGGGTGGCCAGAGAGAAGTGGGGAGGAGAGGGGGGGGGCGGGAGACCTCAGGGATCTGAGGACAGTCACCGAGGGCCTCCCCCGCACACCACGCCCCATTTCACAGAAGGAAACCAGGGCTCAGAGCCGGGCACTGACTTTCCAGGGTCCCTCAGGGGCGGCTGCAGATGGGGGGCCCGAGGTCGGTCTGACTCCCGACCTCAGCTCTTTCCCGGCTGCAGGGCTCCCATTGGGAATCACACACACACACACACACACACACACACACACACACACACACCAGCATTGACCCTGCCACGCGGAAAGCCCTGTTATTATTCCTGAACTGCTCAGGACTTCCCCAGTGGCCGAACAGCAAAAACCCAGACCCGCTGAAGTCACGTGTGGCTCCAAGTCAAGGAAACCATGTGACTCTTCCCACTGCCCTTCCAGCAGCAAAGCCCTGACCAGGAAGGGGTCACAGGCCCACCTCTGAACCAATCACAGCACCAGGATCAGGATGGGGAACTCTGATTGGCCAGGCCTGGATGGGCCCTCTTTCCCGGTACCTGGTGGTGGGGAAGGGTTTGCCACCAGAAGGGAAGGAGGGAACTATGTGGGACCTCAAAATCAAGTTACCACAGGCCTGTCTTACAAACAGCTCAGAGAGCGAAGCGGCCACCCAGATCACACATAGCAGTTCTCCTCCCGTGTGTGTGTGTGTGTGTGTGTGTGTGTGTGTGTGTGTGTGTGTTGGGGTGGGGGCAGGACGCAGGGAAGGGGGGGGGGGATTTTTCTGGTCCTGTGGGAGAAAGTCCAGATTTTCTTTCTTCTGGCCTTGAGGACCTCCACGCTCTGGCTCCTGCAAGGCCGCGCCCTCCCCACCTCCTCTGATCCCTTCCCTCCCCATGTGCAGTCACACGTTCTTGTCCTGCCTGCCCCGCTGGACGGAGCTCACCTGACCCAGGTCACCCTGCACTTCTCTCCAAGCCCCCCTCCCACCACCCCGCCCCCCCCTGCCCTGGGCAGAGCCAGCAAGGGCAGCTGCTTGTGTGAACTGCGGATTCTGGAAAGAACCTAAGTCCCCCGGCGAGAAAACCTCCAGGTTCCACACTTCACCACCCAAGGCCTCTCTTCCACGGCTGGTTTGGGACAAGTCAATCCCACCCCCTACCCGCAAACGGGAAATGGGCCCAGCTCCCTGGGCCTGCAGTCAGGAAAGCCCCGTGCGGACTCAAGAGGAGCTGGACAAAGACACACACGCACGCACACACACGCACACACACGTCTCCATCTACACACACACACACACACACACACACGTCTCCATCTACACACACACACGTCTCCATCTACACACACACACACACACGTCTCCATCTACACACACACACGTCTCCATCTACACACACACACACACACACACGTCTCCATCTACACACACACACACACACACGTCTCCATCTACACACACACACGTCTCCATCTACACACACACACACACGTCTCCATCTACACACACACACGTCTCCATCTACACACACACACACACACACACACGTCTCCATCTACACACACACACACACACACACACACGTCTCCATCTACACACACACACGTCTCCATCTACACACACACACACACACATGTCTCCATCTCCACACACACACACACACACGTCTCCATCTACACACACACACACACACATGCCTCCATCTCTCCCCACACACACACACACACACACATGTCTCCATCTACACACACACACGTCTCCATCTACACACACACACACACACACACACGTCTCCATCTACACACACACACACACACACACGTCTCCATCTACACACACACACGTCTCCATCTACACACACACACACACACACACACATGTCTCCATCTCCACACACACACACACACACGTCTCCATCTACACACACACACACACACATGCCTCCATCTCTCCACACACACACACACACACACACAATGTCTCCATCTCCACACACACACACACACGCACACACACATGCCTCCACCTCCCCCCCCACACACACACACACATGCCTCCATCTCCCCACACACACACACACACGTCTCCATCTCCACACACACACACACACACACACACGCACACACATGCCTCCATCTCCCCCCCACACACACACACACATGCCTCCATCTCCCCCACACACACACACACACACACACACGTCTCCATCTCCACACACACACACGTCTCCATCTCCTCCCCCCCACACACACACACACGCCTCCATCCACACAAGCACACGCACACACACACACCTCCATTTCCTTCACCAGGGACTGTGGCCCTCTCCCACTCAAGTCCCCTTTGGCGAAGGAGCCCAGAGGGGCCGAGGCGGGAGCGATGGGGGAGGGGGACACCCCGGCCTGCGGGGGAGGAGGGCGGGACAAAGGAGGCGCCCCAGCCCCGCCTCCCACACCCCGCACACCGCCCGCAGGTCTCCCCAAACACGGCCCTGTTCCCACCCGTGGCCGCGCTCCCGACGCAAGTGGATCTGCACCCGGAGACCCACAGCCACGGGACTCCCGCTGGGACGCTCGGGGGACCCTCCACCCCGCCGTCCAGAGGCCCGAGGGTTAGGGCCCGCATTGCTGCCGCTTCATCGCCAAGGCCCGGCGGCGGCGGCGGCGGGTATTGAGAGGGAAAGGGGGTGATCAGGGCGCTGGAGGGCCCGCCGGTCCGATTCCCACGCGTCCGTCTGGGCCTCGGCCTTGACCTCGGCCGGCCGGGGTGCGATCCCTGGGGCCCCAAACGGATGAACCGACAGCGATGGTGATAGACACGCGGGACCGAACACAGCCACGACACCCGCGGCGGTGCCCGCGCCCCTAGCGACCCAGCCCCGCGCCGCCCCAAGGCCCGGCCGCAGGAGCCGCTGGGGAGCTCCAACCGCAGCCTCGTGGCGCCACCTGCGGTCCGGATCGCGTAGGCTTCCCGGCCCAGCGGCTCCATGGAGGGTCTGCGGCTCCTCTCCTGGATTGCCTGTCTCTCCCGGCCGCCCCTCCGCCCGGCAGGCAGCCCCCCACCGGCCCTGTGCTGCTCCCGAGACCCACCCGGTGACCTGCCCATGGAGTCCAGGTGCAGAGGCCGAATGCCCGCCCGCCCTGGCTGCCCGCCCCTGGCACACACAGGGACTGTGTCCACTTACAGAGGAGGAAACGGGCTCGGCCCACCATCAGGAAGGGACTTTGGCTCTGGCACAGGTGGATTTGGGTCCGCTGGGCCTGGCCTGCCCGCTCCTGGGCCACTGACCGTGGTCTCCTCACTGTACCACCTGCCTCACCCAGGAAGCTCTGCCCACCTCCTGCCTCCTCTGAGCACCACGCCACACACACACCTGCCCCTCTGTCCGCGGGAACTGCTCCCGCCTGTGTCACCCCAAGAGCACAGACCCTGGGGGACCTGGCCTCACTGCCCACCGTGGCCCGGAGACCACGCAGGCCCCGTTGCTCTGGCCTGGTCTCCGCGAGGTAGCCTGCTGGTCTGTCTACACTGAGCGCCTGCCGCCCTCCACCCCCGCAGGGACACGGCACACCACGTCTTTTGCACGTATGACAATGGGCGAACCTGTAGCATATGCTCTGGGCCAGGCCCTGTGCAGCTCGCCTGTCATTCACAGCCAGTCAGACCTGGGGTGGGTGTTATTGCTCCATTCCACAGGTGAAGCTGAGGCTCGTGGAGCCCCGGAGGCTGGCCCGAGGTCACACACAGCAGGCGAGTGGCAGAGCTGGGAGTCCAGCCCTGATCCGAGAGCCCTCCCCCATGCCAGGACCTCCCCCGCAGAACCGGCTGGGCCGGCCATCTGCGCTGGCCTTGTGACGTGACCCCGCCAAAACCACCTGAGGCACCTGGCGTGAGGCTCCAGCCCGAGCCTGGATCTCAGAGTCCCCGAGAGTCTGATGTCTCCGGCTGACCCTCCTGTGTCACAGATGGGCAGACTGCGTCCACAGAGACACGGGCTCTGCTCAGGGTCACACAGGGCAGCTGTGGTCTAGGCTGCTCTAGAGGAGTCCAGGCCCCGGGCTCTTTGACCCCCCTCAGCTTCCAGGGCTGCCGTCCCCCGCTCTGTAGGATCCACAGTGTCCCTGGAGCTCTCAATGGGGGTGGGAGGGTGGGGGGAGTAGAATGAAGGGGACAGACACTGACACAGACAGTGACAAACTCAGAGACCAGAACTGAGGTGATGTGGGCTGGGCTGGGGCTTGGGGAAGCCCAAAGGCAGACTAGCCCTGAGAGGAGTCAGTCAGGGAAGCGACTTCAATGGGTTGTAAGGATGAGGAGGAGTTTGTCAGTGGACAAGTGCAGGCAGGGGCCTTTCAGGGGAAGCTATGGGCCTTAGAGGCCTGATGGAGCTTGGCTAGTTCCAGCCGCCCCTGGGTAGTTAAGAGAATGGACTTGGCACTAGATAGTCCCAGCCCTGCTGTGTGACCTCTGGCAGGTGACTTAACATTTCTGAGCCCCCATTTCCTTGTCTGTAAAATGCGAGTAATGATGATCTTCTCAGACGTTGGGCCCTTTCCGGGTTAGCACAGGGAGGGACGCACAGGGAGGGACACACAGGTGCCAGGAGGGAAGACTAGTCTGTTGATACGGAGCAGCTGGGGATGGGAGCAAAGAATGGCATAGTTGGGGAGGTCATCAGAGGTCAGACAGACTGGTGAGGGACCTTGACTGTTAAGGGCAGAGGGGAGACATGGAAGGGCTTTGAGCCAAAGAGTTACAAAGGCGATTTGTGTTTGAGAAGGTGCCCACCGGGCAGGGTCTAGGGTGCCCTTGAGGCAGGGTGGGAACCAGGCCCTGATCTCTAACCCCAGCCACGTTCCTGTCCCTGGACCCCTCATTTCCAGCACCTGCTCTCACCCTCAGCTCTGTGAGGCTGAGAAGCTGCCCTGATTCTGAGGCTGATCTAGGGCTGGGGAGGGGCCTGGCCTGTCGCCCCTTCTCCCGCTGCCCCCGACACCCCAGGCCCAAGCACCTGCATCCCTGTGACCAGGCCTCTGCTTTCCTCAACGCCACCCTTCCCCCACCACGCACACCGCCGCCCTCAGCAGCCCCCGTTACAGAGAAAGGATGGGTGGCACCGCCATAATTTCTATTTCCTTCTAAATAGATGCGCTCAGACCTGCTCCCACAAAACCAATTAAAGCACCTGCCGGGGACAGGGCTTTGTCAGCAAATTATTTCCAGGCTCCGAGGCCCGGGAATAAATCTCCGAAGGATGCAGAGGAGCGGATGACGGGGGGAGTGGAGACGCCCCACCAGCAGGTCGGGGGAGGGAACTTTTGGGTCCAGACAGCTGCAGGCCGGGTCTCCATCTGGCCCCTGGACCCCTAGCTCAGACCCTGAGATCCGCCCCTGCAGGTCTGCCAGGAAAGCTGTCTCCAAGGAGTTGCGCGTCCTGCTCTAAGTCAGGAATTCACCAGGAAGCTGCTTGAAATGACCTCCAGGGCCATGGGGTGTATGTGTGTGGGGGGGGGGGGGGGGGCGGTGGCCTGGGTACCTCCGAGTCCTTGTCTCTGTCACCAGCCTGTCCTGCCGTCCTTGCTGGCTTCCCCACCATGCGGGCGCCTCAGTGGGGAGTCAGGACAAGGGCTCCTCACTCACTGGGGACCTTGGGCAAGTCCGTCCCTGCTCTGAGCCTCAGTGTTTCCATCTGTAAAATGGAGGTGGGTGGGAGCTTGGCCGGCCCTCCCTGCTCCAAAGTTTTAGGTGCCTGGTTCAGGTGTAGGCTGGCCTTCTGGGATGCCCATGGATGCTCTCCTTGGGCAGGCAAAGGCCGGGGGCTGGGTGGGGCTAGGTGGGGTCCCACCCAATGCAGCCATCGACGCCCCCAGGAGCTCACAGAAGAGAGGATGGGGTTGAGGGAGCCCTGGGCAGGGAAGTAGGCAGTGACTCCTATACAGAGGGTAGGAGGGATCCTTCCTGGGGAGGGATCTCTGGAGCTGGGCTTTGAAGTATGAATAGGAGTTCACTGTATTGAGGTGCCATTCTCCCAAAGTAGAAATGAGTCTGGTTCATGCAGCATCTCTGTGAGAATTAGGAAAAGGCACTCTGACTTCCATTTTACTTCCATTTTCAGAAAATGGTCCTAACTTTAGAAAATCTACCACATTTATAATGTGAGCAGTGAGGGCTACCAGGACAGTGTGCACCTCTGATCATGGCATTGAGGTGCTAGGAGCATCGAGCCAACGGGGCAAGGAGCTGCCCACCCACCAGCCTTGAGGGACCGAGGCAGGACAGGGGGCCTCCTGCCAGCAGAGGGTGCCAGGGGACTGCCCCCGGGGTGCCATCAGATGGGCCACATCCCCAAACATTGTGGATTCAGAACTTTCAAAGGTACCGAGAGGGCTCCCCCACTTTGGACCACAACCCTCAAGGACTGACTGACACCATCACAAGTCCCCACCCAACCCGGCAACAGAGTACAGTGAAAGAAACTGAGGCAGCTGGGCAGTCACCGCGGGACTCTGCCTGGGTTCCAAGCCCTGCTTGTCCACTCAGTGTGTGAGCTTTGGCGTGGACAGTCAGCCAATGTCCAGCACTCAGCACCACCCCTGCCCGTGCTGAGGGCCGGATAAACGTGGCCGTTCTCACTGTCGTGATAGCAGCTCCCTCTCTAACTGCCGGCTCCAGGCTGCATCCCCATCGCCTCCCCGACCCACCTGGGCCCAGGGGCTCGGCAAGGACTTGCTGCATGGCTGAGCCTGCGAGGTTGGGTTCATCATCGTCGCCAGCATATGCCTGAGGAGACTGGGGCGCAGAGAGGGTAAGCCACGTGCTCAGAGTCACACAGCTCCTGCACGTGGGACAGAGTTCACACCCAGGTCCCTCTGATGCCAAAACACAGGCCTCAAAGGGGGTCAGGCCTGGGCAGAGCGGCTGCCAGGCACCGGAGGTAGAAGCTGGGCGGGGCTGGAGGGGCCTGGCGGCCAGGAATCGTTTTGTTTTGTGTCTTTAATAACTTTCCTAACTACAGAGGTGACGATAAAAAGCTGTGCAGCAAACATAATAAAAAGAGCTCAAGCAGCGCTGGGCTTTGTGACAACTCTTGTGACTCTGGGGCACATTCCTTAGCTTCTCTGAGCATCAGCTTCCTCGCCTACAAAGTGGCAGGGAGGGGGGTCCCAACCCCTCCCTCAGAGGGGCGTTTGGAGGGTAAAATGAGATTGTAGGTGTGCACCAATGGGCAGTGCACCAGGAAAAAGGTATTTAAAGTGGGAGGATCTGCTCCAGGAATAAACCATTCAGGTGACAGAGAGCTGAGAAGCCAGGTGGGATGGGGCAGCGACCCGATCACTGTGGCAGGATGCCACTTCCCCCTGAGCCAGGGGGCACAAAGGGAGGAGAGGGGGTTCCAGAGGCCACTTGGTGAAGCTGGAACCAGGGAGGGCCCAGCTGGGGGGAGCTGGAGCTGCGGAGGGAATACAGCCACTGTGGGAGGCTGCCCGTGGCCCAGCCACGGGGGAGAAATACCCTGGTCTCTCCCTTCTCCCGCCCTCCGGTTCCCACCAGCGCCTCCCATTGGCCAAGTGAGGGGCCTGCAAAGTCCTGCTGCAGGGCGGGCCCACCACGCAAGTGTCTGTTCTTATCCAATCAGCTACGGCCGAGGGGGCGGAGTCACATGGCTGCCCATCCTTCACCTCCTCGGGTGGGGACCTGTGAGCTGGGCAGACCCTACAAATCCTGTGTAGAAATCCAGAAATCTTCAAATATTGTTTGAATTGTAAATAAATATTTGCCACTTCTATTGTTGTGTCAATAGGTTGTCCCTACTGTTACTTTTAACATAAATGCGACAAGCGCCCTCCCTGATGGGCCCCTTTACTACCCACCCAGCCCCTACCCCCACCCCACCCCCCACCCCCCAACGTACAGGGGTCAATGTCAGGTGCGATTTTCTTAAACGATGGCTCTTTACAAGGAAGACAGAATTGAGAGTTTCTGAAACGAGAGGCACCTGGGCCCACCGTGGGCCATCCTTCTGTGCTATTGTGCCTTTTTTGCCTTTTTACGTGTTTATCTGATTATTATCCCAGACCCAGGAATTCATAATGCAAAGCCGCACAGACAAAGGCTGGGCTTCACTAAGTGGACCTTTGACCTCCGTTGGGAGGAAGGAGTCTACTTAACAAGAAAAGACGGTGACGCAGCTCGTGGCAGACAGTGGGAACGGTGTCCTGTCTTCCCCGTTTTTATTATACGATTTTTCAAAACAGGAAAGTTGAAAAATCGCTCAGTGAACCCTTGTATACCGTCCATCTAGATTCAACAGTGATTCGTACTTTGCCCATTTATCTCTTTGTTGCTGGCTCTGTAGCCATATAATATATATAATATAATATATGTTATGTTATATTAGATAGACATAATTTTTGTTCTGAGGCTTTTGGGAGTGGCAGACATCATAACCTTATCCCCAAACTTCTTTTCATCTCCTAAGAATAAGGACATTTTTAATATAACTACAATGCCATTATTATACCTAAGAAAATGAGCAATGATTCCAGAGGTCAAATTTCAGGGAGACTAATTGCTGTTAATAAGCCATTTCAAGGAATAAGTAATAATGTAAAAGTACCTTGCATGGTGCCTGGCACACAGTAGGAACTTAGTCAATGTCAGCATCCCCCCACCAACTTCCGTCGCCACCACTTTTGAAAACACGAACCCTGGCCCATGTGGCTCAGCTGGTTGAGCGTCGTCCCATGTACCGAAAGGCCACTGGTTCGATTCCAGGTCAGGGCACGTGCCCAGGTGGTGGGTTCCGTCCTCGGTATTGGGAGGACACATCAATGTTTCCTCTCCCTCTAAAATCAATAAAAACATATTAAAAAATTAAAAACACTACGGGCCTGGCTTGGTGTGAGGCCACCTCAGAATGTGGTCAGCCCCCACTCTCCCCGGCAGCCACAGCAGACACCGAAGGCACCAGGAAAATTGCTGGAAACAGAAGACAGAGTCACAGGGCGCTGAACTTGGCCTCACCGTCCTCCCAGTCACAGCACCAGGGCGGGCACCGGTGCCAGCCGATGCCATTCAGCCACGACGGGCAGGCAGAACGGGGCTCCTGGCCAGGGTCCCTCCACTTACCAGGGCAAGAGCGGGTGTTCTTTCTTTTTTTTAATTGTTTTCAAAACAGATTTCATGCGGTCCCAAAATGAGACTATGATTGTAAATTAAAGTGTAATTAGCCTTTACGCTTTTATATTCATTAACTCTTCTCTGTTAATGATGCTGGGCTGGAGCAGAAACCCTGCATTATGGAGCCACATCCAGGAAATAAAATAGTGATTTAGATAATGGCCACAATGTATTGCTACTTACACATAATTAAACAAATGCTCCATTTAAACTCGGAAACACGACTGAATGTTGATTAACCCTCGCCCAGCAGTTCTGCTCGGAACTGGGGAAGGGGAGGCACCGTGAGCTGGTCCGGAACCAAGTGCCTGGGCAGCCGCACCAGGCCAGCCCCGTCCTCCCTCCAGCCGCGTCTGCGTGCCACGTCCTATAGCCGTGTCCACCGGCCACACCTGGGCAGAGCGGGTGCAGGTCTCGGGCCAGGGAGCATGGCAGGGACCAGTATGGGACCATCACATTCGGTGAAATAAGCCAGAAACAAACATGTAAATACGGTACGATTCCCCTTCCATCAGGCACTCGGAGTGGCCACATTCGTGGAGGCAGGAGGAGGACCGCGGCTGACAGGGGCTGCGAGAGGGAGTGGGCGTTAGTGTTTACGGGGACAGAGGGTCAGCGTGGGGGGATGGAAAGGTTCTGGAGATGGAGGTGGTGATGGTTGTAGGACAACGGGAGTGTACTTGATGCCACTCAACTGTATGCTTCAAAATAGTTAAGTGGTCCATTTCATGTACAAAATTGTACAAAAAGTCTGAGGCTCACATTCTCAGAGATTAACTCATTCGGCCCAGCCTTGGGCGTAATGAGACTGGACTCGGCTTTGATGGAAAATTTTTAGACTTTTAAAAATTATAATGAAGAATTGTTTAAGATGTAAATAACTCGGACATGGATCGAATAAAAAGGAAAATTTCTGGTTCTCAAACTCATTCCCAAGAAAAAGCACTAAATAAATTTTCATTTGCCGTTTTTCTATGTGTACCTTTTCCAGGTAATTGTTGCCTTGTGGGGGTTCCCCCCAGAACCGTGGTGGGCAAACTGTGGCTCGCGAGCCACATGCGGCTCTTTGGCCCCTTGAGTGTGGCTCTTCCACGAAATACCACGGCCTGGGTGAGTCTATTTTGAAGAAGTGGCGTTAGAAGAAGTTTAAGTTTAAAAAATTTGGCTCTCGCCGAAACCGGTTTGGCTCAGTAGATAGAGCATCGGCCTGCGGACTGAAAGGTCCCAGGTTCGATTCCGGTCAAGGGCATGTACCTTGGTTGCGGGCACATCCCCAGTAGGGGTTGTGCAAGAGGCAGCTGATGGATGTTTCTAACTCTCTATCCCTCTCTCTTTCTCTCTGTAAAAAATCAATAAAATATATATTTTTTTAAAAATTTGGCTCTCAAAAGAAATTTCAATCGTTGTACTGTTGATATTTGGCTCTGTTGACTAATGAGTTTGCCGACCACTGCCCCAGAAGCAGCCGGGATCTGGGGGTGAGCCCAGGAAAAAGGAAGGGAAGCGATGAATCAGGAGTGCGTGACTGTGTGGGTTACTTATCGCCGGGTCACACCCCATGAACATCCTTGTGCATGTGCCAAATTATTTCTAGGGATAATTTCTAGTTGTGGGACTGCTGGGTCAAAGGGCATGGTGATGTTTAAGGCCTTTGAGGAACACTGCCCACTGCCCACTGCCCTCCGAAAGGCCACGCGCGCGGCTTCGGGACCACCGGCCGGCTCTGGAAGGCAGGGCATGGAGACTTCCCTGCTGTCCCTTGTGACGGACACAGGATGGGAGCCTGTGAAGGCGACCATCCTCACCAGCCAGGACCAGACTGCACCTGTCACATGAGAACTGTCCCCAAAACGGAGCTAAGGAAATCCCTACGTCAGGAGTGACCTGGAGGGAAGGCGTGGCCCTGAGAGGCAGCCCCCGCCTGAGCCATACCAGGTATAGGTGCCCCTCCCCTACGGTGTAAGGCCCCCACAGGGCGTCCAGCCCGGCCGCAGGGACTGCTCAGGCTGCTGAGCAGGATTCAGCGGTGTACAGGGATAACTGGGGGTCTCTGACCCAACAAGGCATGGTGAGTGGGAAGTTGGGGAGACTAGGGGGCCCCTGCCCTAGGCCAGAGGCAGAAGAGGTTGCTCTGAAGAGGCAGCGTTCGAGGGGTGAAGAGTGTGTGCAGCGGGAGCAGCCTGTGGGGAGGCCCCGGGTTGAGAAAGAAGAGAGGAACCTGCCGTCGTATTAGGAGGCTGGACCGCACCCCAAGGGCAATGGGGAGCCATGGAGGAATTGTTGTTGTTGTTGTTGTTGTTTAAATATATTTTTATGGATTTCAGAGAGGAAGGGGGAGGGAGAAAGAGAGAGAAACATCAATGAGAGAGAATCGTTGATCGGCTGCCTCCTGCACGTCCCACACTGGGGATGAGGCCCCAACCCGGGCGTGTGCCCTGATCAGGAATTGAACCGTGACCTCCTGGTTCATAGGTCGATGCTCAACCACTGAGCCACGCCGGCTGGGCCACGGAGGAATTTAGAGGTACCACTCTGCCCGCCGGGTGGAGAGTGCACCGAGGGGCTGCGCCTGGAGGCAGGAGTGAACTCAGGAGCTAGGTTCCTGCTTGCACCTCCTGTTACACCATGAAGACTGATTATTTCTTTTTACGAGCACAGATTCCTCTTGTACATTTATTGGGGTGAGATTGGTTAATAGGACCATGTAGGTTTCAGGGGGTGCGTTTCTCTGATACATGACCTGCATACTGCATTGTCCGCCCACCACCCAAAGTCAAACCATCCTCCGTCACCCTATGCTTGGCTCCCTTTACCCTTCACTGCCCCTGCCCCCTCCCTCTGGGAGCCACCATACTGTTGTCTGTGTCTATGAGTTTCAGTTGTGTATCCCACATATGGGGGAAAGCATATGGTTCTCGATTTTTCTGATCTGTTTTGCTTAGCGTGATATTCTCAGGGCCCATCCATGTTGTCACTGTTGGCAGTGCTGCTCAGTGGTTGAGCCACGAACCAAGAGGTCCCCGGTTCAATTCCAAGTCAGGGCACAGGCCCAGTTTTCCGGCTCAATACCCAGTAGGGGGCGTGCAGGAGGCAGCTGATCCGTTTCACTCACATCGATGTTTTTATCTCTCTATCCCTCTCCCTTCCTCTCTCACTCTAAAATCAATTTTTAAAAAAACTATACTTAAACCAACAACAACAAAAAATGGCAGTTTAATCTTTTCTTATGGCTGAGTAGTATTCCATTGTGTATATGTACATCTTTATCTAATCATCTATCGAAGGACATTTCACTTCAATTGTTTTCAAGACTAATAATCATTTCTTAACCTGAACAAGACCATCCTCCTTAATAGTAGGAATCATGCTAGAAGGCAAAACCTGGGCAAGCCCACAGCCTACAGTGTGGGCAAAAATAAAAAACTCACCCTTTCAAGCGTGTGCCCAAGCCTTTGTGTGCCCCAGCCATTCCCTCTGTTCAAAACGCACCTGCCCCGCCCAAACTCCACCTGTTTCAGTCCTCCCGCCACGGGACCTCCTCCTGCAGGAAGTCCTCCGTGAATCCCTGGCTGGCAGCGGCCTTACTTCCTCTGAGCTCCTGGCAACTTTCTTACTGGGCTCATCCGAGAGCCCTGAGCACATCCACCACACGTGTTACAGTCCCTCATGGCGCAGCTCCCCTCTGCCCCCCTCCTCCAGCCCGATACAGCCAGGCCCGGCCGAGAATAACTGACAGCAGCTCACTCTTCTGTCTGACTTCCTCTCTGTGTTCCCCGCACTCAGCACTAGGTCTGGCACCAAGCAGGCACCATCCATGCTTCCATTCATCCGTTCGCCGAACACATTGGGCGCTGATCTGTTCCAAGTTTGTGCCAGGTGCTGGTCACCCTGTGATGAATAGGGCAGACCCAGCCCAGCATCTCAGAGCTCACGGTCTGTGGGGGGAGGCAGGCCTGGGGGAGGTGCTGGGAGAGGAGAAGCCAGCCTGGGAGGAGGAGGGGAGAGTCAGGTAGGGAGGGGATGCCAAAATACGTTTCCCAGAATGCCTTCCTGTATGGTCTGGGATGTAAGGTTTGGAGAATGGAAGTGAAGCAGTGACCTTTACTCTCTGAAGGTCACGGTCGTTGGATGGGAGACAGGCGGACCCTGAGTGCCCCAGGCATAGATCGGCCAGCTCCCCGGTCGGCCCACTGCCGGACTGAGAACACAGAGGCGCGGCTCCGGGGCCCAGCGGGGGCCCTTCCTCTGGCCCCCCAGGTCCCCGCTGGCCCTCACTTCCCCGCCCTGGCCACAGTTGTGTCAGGCCCCCCTGTGATGAATCCATGTCCATCGCCCACGCGGCTCTGCCTCCTGGCTAGCCCTGCCGAGACTGGCATCGTGGCCGCGCCTCTGGGCGCAGACCCTCAGGGGTGAGCACCTGGCACTGGGCTCCGGCGGGAGGAGACGTGGAGGCGGTGAGGACACTGTCATCACGAGTGAAGGGGCCACGGTGGCCCGCCCAGGCAACCAGGAATCAGGCACTGAAATGGCCGCCTTCAGACCCTGAAGTCAGGGGCTGTGGAGGGAGACGACCGGATAGCCACTGCTGTGCCCAGCGAGCGCAGAGCCCTGGGTGCTGCAGGACGGCATCCCGCACACGGGTGAGGAGCGTGTCTGAGGCGCTGCAGGAGGTGGGGGTGGAGGGGCCAGGCTCTGTCCGGGGAGGATGGGCCTAGTGGGTCTTCACGGGGAGGAGTGGGCCTAGTGGGTCTTCACAGGGAGGAGTGGGCCTAGTGGGTCTTCACAGGGAGGAGTGGGCCTAGTGGGTCTTCACGGGGAGGAGTGGGCCTAGTGGGTCTTCACAGGGAGGAGTGGGCCTAGTGGGTCTTCACGGGGAGGAGTGAGCCTAGTAGGTCTTCACAGGGAGGAGTGGGCCTAGTAGGCCTTCACGGGGAGGAGTGGGCCTAGTAGGTCTTCATGGGGAGGAGTGGGCCTAGTGGGTCTTCACGGGGAGGAGTGAGCCTAGTAGGTCTTCACAGGGAGGAGTGGGCCTAGTAGGCCTTCACGGGGAGGAGTGGGCCTAGTAGGTCTTCACGGGGAGGAGTGGGCCTAGGAGGTCTTCACGGGGAGGAGTGGGCCTAGTGGGTCTTCACGGGGAGGAGTGAGCCTAGTAGGTCTTCACTAACCATCAAGTTAAGGTGCCGTCTAGGGCAGGCCTCCTGCAGTCGGACTGGCGTCCTGAGAAGAGGAGAGCCGCCAGGGAGAAGCCGGCAGCGGGCAGGGGAGACAGTGAGGCCCTGCCGGCCAGGAGCACGGACGCGGCCAGAAGCTAAGAGGCGAGGCTTGCACCTGGACGCTCAGCGGGACGTGACCCTGAGGCACCTTGGTTCGGACGTCCAGCTGCCCGCCCTGAGCAAGGCCCTCCTGCTGCTGGAGCCAGCCAGGTCCTGGCCTTCGTCCCCTCAGCCCTAGGAATCCACCACAGAGACACAGAGCGAACTGGAACCAGCACTAGTTTGCCACGGAACCCACGGCAACTAGAAAGACGGTAGACCACCTTTATAATACCTGGGCCACCGAGCACCCCCCCCCTCCCCCGGCCTCAGCACCCTCAGATGCGCTGTGTCTCCTGCCACAGACCTCCGCACGGGCAGCCAGTCCCCTGAGACCCCCAGATCCCTGCAGAGGCTCCCAAAAGCTCTTTCTGCCTCAGGGCGGGGCTCCCGGGAGGCTGGGAGCCTGCACTCCACGCAGAGAGGAGGGTCAAGGCCAAGAGGGATTTCCTGGTGACACACAAAGCTCAGTGCGCTCTGAGCATGACAGATGGAGGGAGCTGAGCTGAAGCAGCAAGCACCCCTGGGGCCTGGCCATGCCCAGGGCGGGGGGCTGGGGGGCTGGGGGGACTCCCCTCACAGAGGGTTCTGCACAGACTGTCCCTTGAAGAGGCCTCTCGTCCCCTCTCTGTGCCCCTCCCCCCACCCTGTGTCTTCCGGCTCATTGCTACTGATGGAACCAGCTCCTCAACCTGGAAGGCAGGGTCCTGGCCCCAGAGCTAGACGGGTCTGGAAGGGGGTCCAGGTAGGAGAATAGGGTAGGAGGTCAAGAGGCTGGGCTGTCTGGAACTGGGGTGCAGGCCTGTGTGTGTGTGTGTGTCTTATGTGCACACGTGTGAGTGGTTATGCATGTGTGTGCACATGGACACGCACATGTCTGTGTGTGCATGTATGTGCATGTGTGTGTCCATGTGCACGTGTGTGAGTGTGTACTGGACTGAAGCAGAGGAGTTCCATAAATCCAACTAAGCTCGCCCCAGATGGCTTTCCGCCCCAAACTCTTTGCCCAGGAAATTCACTGAAACACTGTCCCGCCTCCGTCCTTCCCCCAATCACCGCTGATCACAGCGATCCCAGCCTCCAGGCCTCCTTCCCGAAAGCCTCTTTCTGCCTGGTGCTCGCCAGCTCATGACCGACTTCCAGGTAGAGTAAAGGATTAAGTGGAAGGCACAATAAGAAGTGAAACAATTAGAATTTCTGCCTCATTATCATGGTAATCTTATCAGTCGGATAATGAGGTATTAATGGAGATTTAATGTGCATCTCATAACAGAATCCCTTGGAGAAAACACACAGGGAAATTGCTGTAAATCCACTTAATGATGGAGAAGTCCCAAAACACCATATTCCAAAGGATGAAAAATGCAGGATGCAAATGAGAAAGAATCAAGGTCAATAACACCACGGGGACGGGGCTAATGGCAGATTTGGAGATATATGTAATAAAAATTGCATGTTGCTTTTAAACCTCACCCTCTGTTGTTTTCAAATGTGCATTCCTAGTAATGAAACACAGAAGTGCAGCCAGATGATTTGTATGTTTTAGAAACCACAGGGGGGGATGGATACATGTCTTGAAACCCATCAGGCCCCCCGCGGGAGCCACGGAAACCGGGGTGCTTTACCAAGAGGCGTCCAAGCCTCCGGAAGGGGGGCCCAGGAAGAGCCCCTCGGATGGCGCAGAAGGAAGCAGCCTGAGTTCAAGGTCATTTGGGAGCACCAGCGGGAGGCAGATACATTTACTCCCCCTCCTTCATTCAACCCACATTTGTCGAACGCCCGCTGTGTGGTTGACCACAGGCAACTCAGAACAACGAAGGACAAGCACAGATGCAAGCCGAAAGTGAAAGCTCGGATTCACAGAGCACCTACTGTGTGCCATCTAGGCACTGCTGAAATGCCATCCTTGGATGCTCTCATATAATTCCAACAGCAACACCAGTACCATACATAGCAACTATTAAGATCCTCATTTTTCAGAGGAGAAACTGAGGCTCAGAGAGATTTAAGTTGTCCCAAGTTGCGTCGTGGCCTGAACGTCACCATTCCTAGATTAAGTTGAACCATATGGAAGTGCTGCTGTTCAACAGTTTAGAATCTACAAAAAGGGTGATTTTTTATATGGTTCAAGCTAATATATTATTATTTCCTGGTGAAGGACCCTTTCTAGATATCAGAGCCTCTGGCTGAGGCAGGAGTGGGGACAGAAGCCAGGCTCAGAGCTGAGGGCCCAAGAGCGCCAGGAGCAGCCAGCTCCGTGGCCTCCCAGGGAACGAGGAACAAGAGCCTGTCCTGCTACTGAACTATTTCCCACATCGGCTCTGGGGCTCAGCCCGGGGTGCTGACTAAATGGGGGGGCGGGGAGCCCCAAGACACTCATCCTGTAAATGAAAAGCCCTTTGTGATTTGGAAAATGCTAAGCAAATGTTGGCTGTTTGGTTCTTATAATTTATTGATGATAATAAATAACCCTTGAGCCTCCCAGACGTTTGGAGGATCCAAGGTGAAGGTAGTTCTATTTTCAGTTTATCTGAGGGAACTTGGAGAAGGAGGGTTTCCTGGGGCTCTGATTGCAGCGTGACTAACTGTCCCAGTTTGCCTGGAGCTGTCCTGGTTTTAGTCCTGGAAATCCAACATCCCAGGTAACTCCTCAGTCCTGGGCACACTGAGACGGTGGTCACCGTATCCGAGAGGGGACCTGGACTCCCAGGGTCATGGGTAGGAGACAGCAGGCCTGTCCCACCCTGCGCTGGGCATGCGGCCTCTGTGCGCCAGGGCTGTGCCCGGCCCCCAGGGCGGCAGAGGACTAAGCTTTTCCTTGTCAAGGGCTGTCTGGGGGACGCTGGGCCCCTGTCTTAGCGACAGTCCATGGGTGTACACGTGCATCCGAGGAGGGCAGGGACAAGCCTTCACGACACAGCTACTGGCCGGATCCTGGACCAGCCCCCCAGCATCCATCAACCACCTCATTCCTCTCAGGAACCCTGGCAGCCAGAGCTGCATGAACCCACTTTACAGATGAGGAAACTGAGGCGTGGGCTGGTGAAGGGACTTGCCCGAAGTCCCAAGTGGCGGGTGCGCATCTGACGGTCTGGAGAAGGATGACAAGGCCCGGCGTGAGGGCCGAGAGGTCAGCCGGCGCCGGGAGAGGGCGGGTGTGAGCCTGTTCCGGAGCCTGGCTGCCGAGCTCCGCCTCATCACGGCCTGCAAACGGAATGGAGTGGAGACGGCGCTGCCTCCGTGAGTCTCCCCCAGGCCCCGTTGAATGCATAAATAGGCATGATTTGTAATTAGCTTACCGAGGCGTCTGGAGCACCTGAAGTGAGTTAAACGCGCCCCCTGCCATCTCGTCGACAACATTAATTCGCGCCGCGAACCGCTCTTCCGGCCGCGGGGCCTGCGCCCGGGGGTCACGTGCGGCGTCGCGGTGGACGCATTGAGGGAAATGGGGGGTTTCGGCCTGCTCCCTCCCCGTCCCCCCGCTGCCTTCCTCGGTGCGGGCTGTCCTCGGTGTGCGGGGGCTGCCCGGTCCCTGCCCGCCGGGGCCGTCTGTCCGGTCGTCGGCGCTCCGGTCCCGCGCTCACCGGCGGCCCGGACCCCGCGTGCTGACGTCTCCCTGCCCCGAGCTGGCGGGGGCCGGCGGCCCGGGGAGCGGCGGGATGGCCCCCCGCGCTTCCCCGCGAAGGGCTCGCATCCGTCTTCATCACGGGCTCAATCTGGGCGCCGGGAGGAGGCGGCGGCCCGCGGGGCCTCGCCACCCGCCGCCTGTTCCGCCCGCCCTGCTGCTTCCTCGCGGGGCCCGGGGGGAGCTCCAGCGCCCGGGCCCTCCCCGGCCCCCCCCCCCCCCCCCCCCGTGGGAGGCCAGGTGCCAGCCCGTTACAGGGAGGAAGGGAAGGTCACCTCCGTCTGAACGAGGGGAATCAGGAGGCGGAGACGGTCCGCCTGTCCTTGCCGTGGCCTTGACTCTAGGCAGTGGGCCTGGGGGGGGGGGGGGCAGGAGGGGGTGAGTGGGCTTCTTCTGCTCCAGAGACTCAAGTTCGGTCTGATCTGCTGATGCTCAGTGTGTGCCAGGCTCCTGGCGGGCACTGGGGAGGCCACCGGCGTCCGGCCCTGCCCTCCAGGATCAGGACAATAACGAACCAGCACGGGCCGGGTCCCCCACCGCCTGCAAGGCTCCTTCTGTCCCGTGATGCCCCCACAATCCTGCGGGGCTGCTACTTTGCAGGGGGCACACAGGGTCCCATTGCAACTACTAAGAAGGCGTCCTGATGGCCTAGGCCTGGCTCAGATCCTGGTTCTGCCACGTGTTTTCCGTGTGGCTTTGGATAAGCCGCTTCACCTCCCTGAGCCTCAGAGGAGGAGCCTGGGAGGCAATGTGGGCAAAGCACGCCGCTCTGCGCCTGCACATGGGAGGGGCCCCAGGCCTCAAGGTGTATTGTGACTGTTACCCTGGGTGGCACCCCCCTAGACAATGGGGTGCAGTGGCTCCCACGGTCCTCAGCACAATTTCCTACGTTAGAGACGGTCAGTGCCCTGTCTTGGTTACTCACTGGCTGTGTGACTCAGGGCTCACTGTCATTGGGCTGTTATAGAAAAGCTTTATAGGGCCCTGGCCGGTTTGGCTCAGTGGCTAGAGCGTCGGCCTGCAGACTGAAGGGCCCTGGGTTCCATTCCGGTCAAGGGCACATGCCCGGGTTGTGGGCTCCATCCCCAGTAGGGGGCGTGCAGGAGGCAGCCAATCAATGATTCTCTCTCATCATTGATGTTTCTATCTCTCCCTCTCCCTTCCTCTCTGAAATCCATAAATAATATATTTTAAAAATATTTAAGAAAAGCTTTGTATGGAGAGAATAGTGGTTATTACCTGCTACATCGCAGGCGGGCCGAGAGGAACCCGGTGTGTTTGTGGGTCTAGGGCACATGGACGAGTTGGGGGTCCACCTAGAGCTGACCTGGTAAAGAGGTCAGTGACAGGCTGGTTGGTACTTCTGTGCCCAGGAGCCCCCCTCCCTCCTGGGCATCCTGACCCCTCCCCCAGGGCGGCCTTCACCGGCGGCCTTCTCCACCGTGGTTTGTACCTGTCTTGGCCACAAGATGTCACCCAAGGAACAGCCAAGCAGGCCTGCAGGGAAGCGGGCCAGCCCCGACCTCACCCAGGCAACAGCAAATTCCAAATTCCAGCCACAGCCCGCTCACCGCCCCACCTTTGGGGTGCCTCAGGGAAGAGCCCCCCAAGGCAGGCCTGCTGCAGTGGGTTCAAATCCCAGAATTTCCTTCAGAACACGGCACTGGTGTCCCCAGAGGACACGGGGTGGAGACCCCACCTAAGTTAATAAATAAATAGGGGTGATAATCCTGACTTCACAGGGTAGGATTAAACCCTGTGCCTGCGGAAGAGGGGGGCAGGGTAGTGGGGTGAGGTGACAACCACTCGGGGAGATTTGGGTGCAGCTGGGCTGAGAGCCTCCTCCCTGCCTATGCCTGAGGGGGGGGGGGGGCGGAGAGGTGACACTGGCTTATCCTCTGAAGGGCCTGAAAGTGGAAGAGGAAAGGCCTGACCCTGGCCCTGGTCCCCTACCCACCCCGGGGCAGCCTGCAGCCCCGATCTGAGGACCCCACAGCGGGCCAGGGAGCGCAGCAGGAGCCGCCGAGGCCCCAAGTGTCCTGGGGTCTCCAGACTTGAGGACCAGCTGGAGCCTGAGAACTGGGCGTTCTGGGCCTCCAGCCTGACCCTCCAGGAGGCCGGGTGCCAGGTGCCAGGTGCCGGCCTGGGAGGGGTGACCTTGGTGACCAGGCCTCTCCCTCCCCGGGATGCACGGTACAGGGCAGGGGGTGGCCCGGCTGCCCAGCGCCTGGCGAGAGGGGTGCTGGAGGGGGCCCAGGGCTGGGCTGTGTGGAGCCTCCACCACCTGGCCTACCTGGCTCAGAGCTCCCGGCCCAGTGTCTTCCGGGGAACGTGAGGAGCAGCCCGGCCACAGGCCGCGTGGAAGGAGGCAGAGCCCCTGTCCCGGCAGGGGTCCAATTTGAGAGGAACAGAGTGACATCCCCACAGGGGACAGGTGCGCTACCTGCCCCTCATCCATCCCCACCTGCAGTCGTCCCGGACACGGGCCACCTGGGGCCCGACGTCCCCAAGGAGAGCGTGGGCTCCAGGGAGGTGACTGCTTTGTAGAGAGGTCCTGGGATGAGGCCTCATTGGAAAAGGAGGGAAGGATGGGGGCTGGGGAGGCGAGGAGCGGTTAGGGGCAGGCAAAGGCCTAGAGGTGGCAAAGCATGGTTTCCCTGGGGTACAAAGGAGAGTTTTGAGGGGCTGGAGAGGAAGAAGGCACAAAGGCATAGGCTGAAAAGCAAGTAGGAACCAAACTAGAAAAGATTTTAGGCAGAAGAGGGATCTGATGGGACTTGGTTAGTTGTATGTGCACCTGGGAGACAGAGCCGGTCGGCATGGAAACCAGTCAGGAGCCGGGTGCTAATGGAGGTGGGAAAAGTGCTGTGGAGTGGAGGCCCTTTCAAGAGCTGTTTCTGCAGGAGGTTCCTCCCGAGGTTCGGGCGCCCCAGGGGTTGGGGGCAGGGAAGACCACGAGAGGCGGGGCCCTAAGGACCGCAGCATCCAAACCAGAGGGGAGAGCTTCAGACATCCCCTTGCCGCCGCACAGCTCGTGCCCACAGCATAGAACCTGGGCTCACCAGGGAGCCTTTTAGTTAACGGGTCGAGTGATCTCTGCGCCCGCAGGTTGTCCGTGTGTCCGGGCGGCTTGTCGGAGGGGGGCTGCCACTCCAGGAACTCCTACCAGTCACGGTTCAAGTTCATTCAAGAAGGTTGGAAGGCAGCTAAGTGCCTAAAGTTGCGTTCACTGGCCAGAGACTCAAGTGCCCCAAGTCAGCGCAGTGGCAGCCTCTTCTATTAGGGGTTCCAAACACCCCCGGTCCTTCTGGCCACCTCCACAGTCTCACTGCACGTGAGCTACATCCCTCAGTTGATTGGCGTTCACAATACCTCAAGTATCTCCACTAGTGATCTACTTTCCACTTCAAAACTGCTTCCCATTTCCCTCTAAATTATGCAACCGCATACAGAATAAGCCCACCAAAGGAGGGCAAATGCTTCTCCTTGAAGACGTAAAGCAGCCCTGGCTGGTTTGGCTTAGTGGATAGCGCATCAGCCTGCGGACTGAAGGGTCCTGGGTTCGATTCTGGTCAAGGGCACATGCCAGGGTTTCAGGCAGCCAGCCAATGATTCTCTCTCGTCATTGATGTTTCTATCTCTCTCTCCCTCTCCCTTCCTCTCTAAAATCAATAAAAATATAGTTTAAAAAAAGAAGCAAAGCAGGATGGCGAGGCAGGCCGAGGACGCTGACTCCACATCGGATCACGCCTCTGCCATCCACTCAATTCTGAGAGGGTCCTACTTTCCTCACCACTCCCACCCACATCAGAGAAAGTTCTTAAATGCCCCCTCATTTAAAACACCCACTTGGCCCAAACCGGAATTCCCAGGGCAGGCAACAGGGAACCGGTCAGACACTCGCACTTGGCAGGATTCTGACGGCAGGAGCTGGGCTCCGTGCTGTTGGGGCCGGGGTGGGGCGGTGCGTTTGTCCTATTGCTCATGCACCTCAAATACACGTCTACTGAAGGTCCTCGTTATACAAAGGCTTCCAGGAAAAGCCACGCATCGTATCTAGTGTCAATCCCTCACAAAGCCTTCTCCTCTCACCGCAGCGATGTAATTGCCTGTATAAAAAAGGCTTTCCTAAGCAGGTTTGTAAAAGAAAGAGAAAGCAATCATTGTGATTGCGATTTGACCTGGAGTGGAGTGTTTACCAGGTTTAAAAAGAAGAATTTTACAAGACGGTCTTCAATCTGTGTTTCCATTTCTTAACTTTCTCCAGAAGCAGGACCTGAACACAAAATACGACGCCCTTAGAGGCCCCTCTCCTGCCTCAGAGTAGCCCTGCACCCCAAACTCAACACCTTCTGCTCCACAGAAAAGAGCCCTGCACAGTGTCCACATCTTCATGTTTATTTCCATGGTGATAACATGGAACAGATTTAGCAACCACGGAGGGAAAGTCTCTCATTGACTGCTGAGTTAAATCCCGTAACAATGATGTTCAACTATTCCAAGTTTTCTGTTGACTTAACATTTATTGAATCAAATGCTGAAGAAAATGGACTCCCTCTAGGTCTTAGAAATTGTGTTTGACAGTCTGTCTTGTAAAGTATTTACGATGGGATTTGACTTCCTGTTCCTGGGCAAGTTTGAGCATTACAGCCCAGGAAGCACACGACCTAACACTCCAGAGGACATGTTGTAGTACTGGTTTAATTCTGAGCTCTCCCCAAAAGGCAGAAACCACATCCCACACTCCTATGCAACTTGTTATTTGGTGTTTTAAAATAAATGAATGAGAAGAGGCGGAGGAATAAAGAAAACCCAGCTTCCTTCGGAGATCTGGGAGGGAGGGAGAAGACAACCTCTGTATTCATCGGCTCCAAAACGCCTGGAAGCGCTGTCAGTAACGAGCTCAAGGTATGGGACCGAGTTTGTTATAAAAGAAGCTAAACGTGATTAGAAACATACAAAGTGAAGCCAGTCGGTGGTGACCAGCTACAAGAATTGTGCTTAAAGCTCTGGTGTGCCTCCTTGGCCAATTTCTCAGACACTAAAACCAACTCCTGATTAATTATCAAAATACAATCAAAACAAAATCTCAAAACACATACTTTTCTTCAGAAGAGGGAATAAAGGCACAGAAACCAGCCAAAATAGATGATTTCTGTAAGAATTGTATGGTTGGTTAAAATAGCTTATCACTAATAAAGCTTGGATCACTAGAGCAGACAATACAAATTAGTTGTTTTAAAAAATGACATTCACTGAATTCCTGGTCTGTGCATTCAATGTGAATCATCAAAAATATATGGCAATGAAAGGGTGGTAAGGAGTTCCATTGGGGGTTTCTATGCGATGTTTCGTATTTCAGATGAGAAGTACCACAGTGAAGTGTTAGACACAACTGCTCCTTTGGATGCAGTGTATGGCGGTTAGAGATCTCTCCTCCTGAGCTCGGAGATGTGCAGGGAGAAATGTCTGGGCGACTTACTCATGACGGATACCTCTCACCAAAGGCAGCCCTGGGCATCAAACCCCACACCTAGAAAGTTCAATAAACTGTATTACACTTTAATAAATATTTCTGCATATTTTTTTGTTTTCTGATTTTAAGCTCAGCTTAAGTTTTGTCAAGGAAACCATTTCACAAGAGGGTACATCACAATCTACTATCAGCAATATTCCTTGTTTATTAGAATCTGAAGATGTCCATATTACATCAAATATAAATATATATTATATTTACATTTCCTTCTTAGCTCTCAGTGTAGGTGAGTGTATGTATAGATAATGCCACGAAGTCACCTTTAACCCTCAGGGCAGCGCCCGTTCCCTCCACTGGACCCCTAGAGGGTCACACAGCATCCTGAAAGGCGTGTATGTTCTTTTTTGTTCAATAAAAGGAAAAAATGAGTATCCGGGAACGGAGATCTAAAAATGTTCTAGGAGGTTCTGCTTTGTTCCTAGGAGGTCTTAGTATTTCAAATACCTGAAAAATGTGGTCCCTTTTTGCAGTACTATTCTCTACCCGGGGACAAGAAAGGACAATATGCAATTCAGAAAGAAGAGCCCGAAGGAAAGAGAACCTGCTTGTTAGCGCATTAATCTGTTTAGTAAAGATCGATTTAAAATGTCTGGATGCTGTACAATATCATACAAAACAAGCTCCCGCCCGCAGAGCAGCTGGCACGTTTTCCTAGAGGTTGGTCTGCCGGCCGAACAGTCTGCTGCCTGGCTGGCCTGGGTCCTGGTCACTTTCGGTCATCGATAGTTTTAATGAATTCCACCGCCGCTGTGAACTGCATCCACCAGTAGGACTCCTCTCCGGACAGACAGCTGGCATAGAAGCTACTGATATACTGGACAGTGGACAGCAAACAGGGTGGGTTTGCCTAGAGAAATGAGAAATAATAGAGTCAATTGGTCAGACGTACAGCTCTGCAAAAATCTTTTAATATTCTCAAATGTTTGTCTCTGAAAGAGACACCAGTCCTTCTGAAAGCACCCCCCGAGTTCCCTTTCTGGAACTATTCCGTAAAGCCTCGCCACTGTGAGCAGCAACAGCGCACTGCAGAGGCGAGTGGGTCCTAGTCCGAGCTGAACTGCCCCGAGCTTTCTATGCTTGCAGGTCACTGAACCCCACTGGCCCCTAAGGAGGCTGAACCACCAGTGGACCTACTCAGTATCCCAGGCTTCCAGAGTGTTCGGAGGGAAATAAATGCTGCAGGCAAACTGGGTGATAGCTGGGTGGTAAGTGCAGGTAGAAGCAGCTGAGAAAGAAAACACTAAAAAGATAACATGCCCTCTGCTGCAGGAGGTAACACAGGAACCTGCTTTCCACCTTCACGTGGCGAGAAAGGACACAGGGGTGTGAGGTGGTTAGGAAACGAGCCAAGGCCTGTTCCTTAAAGCCAGCTGACACCGGTTCTCACAGGGAACAGAGAAGAGCAGGGCCCACGGGAGGAGTTAGGAAGGCCACACACACTGCTCCTGGGGTTTCTGACTCAGAGCTGAGGCTGCAGAAATACTGCACGCATTAAGAATGCGTGAGAGAGGTGTCAGGCATACCTTAGACATCAACAGATGGGCAAGCTGACTGGAACACATGAGTGATGCACCCAAACCACATGGTTCCCCCAAAACGTTCAAAATAACTATTCAATGTTATTGTTTAGATGATGAAATTTCAATTTTAAGGACAAAATATGTCAGGGTTTTTTGTTGTTGATAATCCTCACCTGAGGATATTTTTCCATTGATTTTTAGAGAAAGTGGGAAAGGGAGAGAGACAGAGAGAAACATCAATGTGAGAGAGACACATTGATTGGTTGGCCCACATGCCGGCCAAGGATCAAGCTTGCACCTGAGGTATGTCCCTTGACTGGAATCAAAGCCGGGACCCTTCAGTCCACAGGCTGATGCTCTATCCACTGAGCCAAACTAGCTGGGGCTGGCAGGGCTTTTTGAAATAATATGGTACAATTACAAAATAAGAGGCCAAAGGAGGAGAGAGATAATTGGCAAATTTAGTAGTTTATGTGACAAGTACTATAAAAAACCAGGGTGAAAGAAGATGTAAAAGCTCAATTTTTCTTTCACTCGTAGTTATACACTGAGCCCCAACCAAGGACTTTGGGCCCTGCTTCAAAACGCTCTTCTAGGAATCTGATCCTCCCGCCCTTTCTCCTGAAAACCCTGACTTCTGGACAGAACAACCCCTGACGCTAGACACTTTCTTTCTGGACACACAGAGCTCGAGGCCTGGGAAGAGCCACGTGTCTAACACCCTGGGGCACGTGTGCCCCAACGTGCTCGATGCCAGATGAACCTGTCTCACAAGCAGTGGGGAGGGCCCACCTTTATCAGCACAAACACCAGCACAGGGACGAAGTCGTCCGCCCCGGGGACAGAGTCCTCGTTGGCCAGGCTCAGCAGGTTCATGATGGTGGAGCACATCCTCAGGATGCACTGCACCTTGTCCCGCGGCGTCTTGTAAGCGCTGATGGTTCTGATCTCTGACTGCGCAGATGGCCACGGCGCCTCCCGAAGATAAACCTAAGGGAGACCACAGACAGGCAGGCAGGTCTTTAATCTGCCCGCAACCACAGACAGCGACCACAGCACCCGCCACAGCACCCGCCGGTCAAGAGGCAGGGGGCGCGTGTTGCCTTTCCCTTTCTTCGGTAAAACAAGATCTCAGTTCCTTCACCTTCCACTGAAGATTGAAGCTTAATTTTAAAATAATTTGCTTTGCATTTTAAAGTAAAAAAAACTTAGATATTCTCTCGTGGAGGAAATGGCATACAGTAACACAGAATCTAGAATTCATACAATTTCCATCTTTCTTAAATAGCTAGGATGGAGCTTCTCTACTGTAGCAGCTGATTCCAAAAGCACAAACAAGCTACTTTTAAAAGAAAGCAATTTATAAATTAATGTGTCTTTGCTGCAGTAGTTTTAGAAATAAAGGATTCAAAAAAATCAAAGACAAAAATTTTATGCTAATCAATGCTCCATTAGTGGAGATTTTAATGAAACAACCAGAAAGCTCACATACATGAAATTTCCTTGTTTTGTAAGAACTGTATGTATGGCAGGTAAAAACTCTATCATCAATAACTAAAAGGTAAGTTGGCGTCATATTCCGGTGCAACTAATCCCCGGAGCAGCGGTTTCTGCAGCCCGGAGGCCTGGCTCGCCCTCTCCTCCACCCAGGTCGCTTCCTCGCCAGGACTTTTAATCCCCAGAGTATCTTCAAGAACTTCCGTTAGACTGAAGCTCCTCTAACGCAAACAGTGTTACATATTGTATTATATTCTGTTTCCTTGAAAAACTGGCAACATGCACACGGTACAGAGTGCAGATCTAATTGCCAACGCCTCCCGGGCTGTAACCCTGCGTTACCTCCGGGATCTGAAGCGCTCTGTGGTTGGCAGTCACCACTTTCGACAATCTCTGGATATGTTCATGAAGAACCCTGGAAACCCCGCAAAACAAATATGTAAATACATGTCAGAAAGTAAGGCACACAGTGTCATAACTGATTCTTTAAAACACTTGAACTGTTTTAGACTTAGTTCTAGATATAGATTACAACTACAGTTGAGACCCTATCTTAGCTGTAGGTATTATCTTGTTAAAAAGTCACATTTTTACAGGATCTGCTCAGAAATGCTGAGTGAGCGAGGGGATGCAGTCAGAAGTCCTTCTTGCCCAGACCAGACAGCATTCAAGGAAGAGAGGAGCGCTCAGCCCACAAACTGCCTGACACACTAATTAGCAACCAGGCTACACTGATTAGCAACCAGGCTGTCACGAGGTAGAGGATCTAAAGCCAGAAGCCAACGATGCTTAGATGGAGAAGGGACTCAACAAACAATCTCTCATTTCACAGGGGAGAGTAATTCGGCTTAAACAGGCGAAGGTTTAATTAAACCAGCATTCCCACTGCTGGTGTTCTTTCCAGAGGACGTGAGCTCTCCCTCTGTAACACCTGCAGAGATGCCGGGGAGGAGAAGGCAGGCACCCCCTGCTTCAAAGTGCTCTTTGCAGCCAACACAGTTTGAATGTCCCTATTCCTTACCCCACGCTGGAAGCCAAAGACTGGTGCTCTGGAGAGAAAACAGGTCCCACTTGGTGTATTAAGGACAGGGGCTCGGGGTGGGCTAACAGCCTCTGAGACTATGAATGAGTGAGAGGCAGGCTGGGACGATCCTAAACCATTCAGAGGAAAGTGAATGCTCCCAAATATACATGCAATATCTTAAAACTTCCATGAAAAAATAAAAACTTACAAAAACCACCTATGACCCCCCTGAGATGCTATTACAGGACCCTTGAGAGTCCCTGGCGCATTCAGTCACTGCTACAGCTAGGGAGCACAGTGGGCACCTCAACGGGCTTGAGGGAGAAACGGGTTGTAAAGCAATGCTCAAGATTCGCAGGGGTCCTCAAACTTTTTAAACAGGGGGCCAGTTCACTGTCCCTCCGAGAGAAGGAGGGGAGTCGGAGAGTGCGGCGCACATTCCACACATGCGCACTGCGGGCCCGGGACGAGTCGGCTGCTAAGCAGGACAGGCAGCAGCGGCAAAAACATCTGGCGGGCCGGATAAATGTCCTCGGCGGGCCGCATGTGGCCCGCGGGCCGTAGTTTGAGGACCCCTGCTCAAGAGAATGCAGGGGAGGTCCGGCCGGTGTGGCTCCGTGGTTTAGCATAGACCCATGAGCGAAGAGACCCGGTTCCATTCCCGGTCAGGGCACATGCCCAGGTTGTGGGCTCGATCCCCAGTAGGGGATGTGCAGGAGGCAGCTCCGATCAATGATTCTTTCTCATCTTTGATGTTTCTATCTCTTCCTCTCTTTTCCTCTCTGAAATCAATTTAAAAAAATTTTTTAAACGGACAAGAGATCCATTCTAAAAAAAAAAAAGAAGAAAATGCAGAAGAGGAAAAACAAAAATGCTAAATCCAGGCAAACAGCAGTGCCTTCCAGAAAGGCCAGCCCAATGTGCGCACCCTTCAGCCTGAGTCCCCACATCCCCGAAAACAGGGGACAGCGTCCTTTTCGCTACTGTATTCTGACGGGTGGACAACGGTAACAACATGCAGTTCTCCATTAGATTCCGCTCTTACGTATAGCTCCTCTAACGTATGGGCTAGCTGACATCCCCCTACGTGGTCCAACACAGGCACTACCCCGAGAGCACTCACTGGTCACGGAGTATGTCCCCATCCTGATTGGGGTAGAAAGCAAGCTTGAAAATGCGATTCATCACGCTTCGCTCGATGGCCAGCTGAGCGTCCTGAAGCTGCTCCTCGCTCGCATTTTGCCAGATGACGTCCTGGGCCATCGCGCCATAGAGGAACTGCAGGAAATCTTCTACCTGAGCAGTTTTATCATCAGCTGCTGTGAGTTTCTGAAAGTCTCCAATGCAAAATAATAATTTTAAACATACACTATCTGAATAATTTTAAAAAGGAAATTGTAGAAATAACTTTAATCACTAGCTATGCAGATACTGTGCTCTTAGAGCCAAAAGTGTCTGGGCATGATTTATTTTAGGAGAATATGTGGCCAAATCATTAAAGTCAGGAGAAAGGTAAGATAAAAGTTTAAGAATAAGGAGTGTGTTATAAAAATTATATGCTTAGGTTTAAAAATTGAGAAAAAATTGTGTGGATCCAAAACTTTACCAATTATATCCATTTTTAAATAAACTACAGATATTCAAACCAATAAAAATAAAATTTATTTATCAAGAGACCATAAAATAACTGGGAACTTAAGGAACTGCTGCTCTTAGACATGTAGGAATTCAAACAAACTAGCAAAACAAAAATGTCCAAATCTTCCCAATGCTGTGGCCGAAGAGATGCTCAATTTAACGTCTCCAGTTACCTTGGATGAACTCCCTGATCTTCTTTTCTTTGCTCTCAAGCAGCAACCTCACACAGACGGTGGTAAAGTATCGATTGGCCACCTCCTTGTCCCGCAGCACCCTCTGCAGCAGCCTTTCCAGGTGAGCCTGCGTGGTCTGCAGTCCTTGTCGACAGCGGGTGAGATAAGCAATGTAGGGGGCCCTTTTCCTGAAAGGAAACATGCTTTGTAGGACACCAGATATATACAGTGCACACTCTCTTTGGAAACTAAGAGTCCTAGTTTTTCTTTAAAAAAAAAAAAGGATTACTTCAGGGGTTTTGGTTTTACACGTTAGCATGTCAGGCTGCAGACAACAGTCTGGAAGACGAATTATGCCGCCAGCTCGAGAACAGAGCTGCATGTCTGTGAAGAACAGCATCTCCTGGGCTGAGCACTTAGCTACCTAACTCACTGAACACGGCTGAGTCCCTCACATTGCTGGCCTATTTTATAATGGAGCACAGCCTCCACGCTGGTAGGGCCTCGCACCTAACAGGAAACTGATTGCTAGAGAAAACTGAAATAAGAACAAAATACAGGTTACTATACCACTAGGTCATTAAACACGCCACCAATTACTGGCAGACACTCTAAATGTGAGCATCTTAGAGCACCCGTGCCCTCAGCCTCAAAGCCCTCTTCACTTCCTCAGCGTCTAAATTACGTGTTTCTCCTCAACTGCTAGCAAGGGGCTGGCCAGGGACAGAGGGAGCACATTCCTGGGCCTGCTCCTGCTTCCCTGGTCCAGGGAAGCTGTCTTCCCTCTCTCCCCGACCAAGGCGAAATGATGCCCTCGTTACCCAGGCCCCGCCTCTGCTAAAGCTCCCTTGTGTAATGCTGAAGAAGAGGGTACTTCTCTGTTTGTAAGAGCTGCTCATTCATCACTACACGGCAGACTAAATAGCCAAATGTGTGCCTCAGGAATCTACGTCCAGTGAACAGAGCCAGGCACTTCCATGTAAGGACCGAGGTAAGGACCGAGAAGATAATACTCGCTGCTGAAACAAGGTCTAAAGCAAAGCTGCATGGTACCTGTAGTCCTCGGCGATAGAGGCCAGCAGTTTCCTGCAAGTCCTGTTATCAAAGCGGCACACACAACGCATAGTTTCCTGCAGTTGAGCCATTAAGTTCTTATCTTGTAAATTAATTGCTTCGGCTATTTGAACTTTTAAGAAGCATACAATTTCATTCTCTAAACAAAACAAAAAAACAAGAATTCTGTTATTGCTGAGAAAATCCTCGTGCTTACCTAAGGGGTATGTCATCCCTCAGCCATTGGGATGTTGATTCTGCTTTAGCAACGTGTCAGTAGAACTAAGCTGAACTGCCACTCTCAAACATTGAACATTTAATGAATCAGCAGTAATCGAGTGTCGTTACTGATCCTAATATAAATCTATTAAGTTAAACCATATGGAATTGCTATAAAGCTTAAATACAGTTGAATACTGGCAATTTCATATGGTTCAACCTTCAAATACAAGAAAAAATAAATGGTCATATAGCAAACTTACCTTCTGGGTCTGAGTGGTCTGGTAAACCATTCCTTGTTGAATGGCTTAGCACTGGGAAAGCAACAGAGTCCGCAGAGCAAAGAGCAAGCCTCAGTTTCTTTTTTGCATCTCTGAAAAAAGGAGTTGAAAATTCATTAATTTCTATTTCCAGATAGGATCACATTTTATGAACATTTGCTATGTAAATTAATATGCTATCTCAGGAATCAAATGTTGTAAGTGGTCACAATCAAAGGAGATTTTAAACTTACTGACACCTCACTTAAAGGAACAGGCTTTCTAGTGACCCGAGGAGCAAGGACGTAAAAGTGTTCTGGGCAAGATGTGCTATGAGAGCAGGCACTATGAGAGTCAGAAAGGCGTATCTGGGAGACACGCCTCAAACTCAGAATGCCATCTACTACAGCTCTCAACAAGTGTTGATCCTGCCACCAGACAGCTCACAACCTGGCAGGAAACCCTTTCTTACTGCTCTGTGGCTGGAGCCAAAAGCTGCTCCTTTCAACTTCCAACTACTGCGGCGCCCACCACCACCGAGGGTAGAGCGCCCCGCAGTAAGGTGTTGCCCTCCAGCAGTGCAGCTCTCTGTTCACCCCGAGAGATGCCACCAGCATGCTCTCCTCTGCTGGTGGCTGTGGCCCTTTCTGACCCCGCAGGGCATGGACCAGAGCTTCTCAGAATGTCCGAAGCTGCCATCCAAAGAAAGGAACTGAAACCCCTCAGCGAACAGGCCAAGTCTGCTCCTCCTGCAGGATCCCCACTGTCCACCCACCTGGCAGCTCCGAGTCTTTCCTATTGGCTTGCTTCCTATAAAATGAGTAACTTACAGATTAAGCCTACCAAATGTAATATTCACCCACTCTGCAGTCTCATCTTACCTTATAATAGACAAATATGCAAATTGACCGTACCTTCGCTACGCCCAAGCCACGCCCACCAACCACGCCCACCAGGAAACCGTTGCAGGGACGTTGGGGTGTGGCGGAGCCCAAGGCCGGGAAAGCCTTGGGCACCAGCAGGGAGCCTGCACGGATCGCAGGCAACAACCAGGGGGTCGGCTCCTACGATCCATAGCAGGGACGCTGGGTGTGGCCCAGCCCAAGGCGGAGGCTTTCCTCGGGCGGAGGCTTTCCCGGCCTTGGGCACCAGCGGGGAGCCTGCACTGATCGCAGGAAACCACTGGGGGTCGGCTCCTGCGATCAGTAGCAGGGACGCTGGGTGCGGCCGAGCCCAAGGCCACAGCCCGGGGCCAAGCCCCGACCCTGAAAGAAGGCAGAAGGCAGTGGCCACAGCCAAGGCCTGGGTCCCCAGTGCCGGCAGAAAACTGGTGCAGGCAGCCAGGTGAATGAAGGTCTATTGCACGAATCTTCGTGCAAACGGGCTACTAGTAAAATATATAATGGTAAAGTCATGGCTGAAACATAAAAATTGTCTGCCACTCCCTCCAATTTTACTGTAGGAAAAAAATTACAAAGCTTCATAATGTTTATAAATAAAATGATGTATTAGGGTCTTCTTTAAACTAATTGGGGGGAATAAATGTGAAACAACACTGGCCGTGTATTAGTGACTGTGGCATCTGGGTCAGGAGGACGACAAACTGAGGGCTCCTCAGGTCTATGGGATGGCTGATCCCAGCTCCCACGCCCCCCTCATGCTCCCCAGCATTTCTCACAGGGCTGGGAGCTTTACACGGGCAGAGGCTCTGCCACCTGTTTCATTTTAATGGCTTATGTGGTGCCTGTGAGCACACGAGGTTTTCCTTTATCCCTGAACTCGAGCCTTTGCTATATGACATCCACACAGGAAGCTGTCTTCTCAGGAAATAGCCATTTCATTCTTATCTTTCTGCTTTATACCTTTATTAAGTGACACAATGAATCACATGACTGAAGTGACTGCAATGGTGATGAAAAGTCCAACCCCAAAGTCCTTAATCCTGTAGAAGGAATACCTGTAGGAGTAGGCCGAGTCCTGAGGGTGGGCCGCTTGGCTCGCGGAGTCCGGGAGGTCGTCGGCGGAGATGTTTTGCAGTGCTTCATCTCGAGGAGAATCGTGTGCACTTTCCCCGTCACCCATAACCTCTAAACAAAGCCCACCCCCAAAAGGATAATAAGCAGCTTAATCTGAAATGTTCTGGCACCAGAAGTTATTCTGAGCAACTCAGTGATAAATTAGCATTGTGCTTTACACAACAAGATATTTATAGCAATGATAATATATCAAGAGACCACTTTCTGAGAAGAGAATGATTTTACTTCTTATACCAATCCTAATTGAAAACAATGAAAGTCTTTATTTAATAATAATAATCCTATATAATAAAAGCCTAATATACTAAGTGTCTGGTCGTCTGGTCGGCTATTCAACCAATCAAAGCATAATATACTAGTGATATGCTAAGGCCGCTCAACCACTCGCTGTTGTGTGCACTGACCACAGGGGGCAGACAATCGACCAGTCGACCAGTCACTATGACCACCAGGGGGCAGATGCTCCAACCAGTAAGTTAGCTTGCTGCTAAGGTCCAGCAGATCAGGACTGAGTGAGACAGGCTGGACACGCCCTGGAGCCCTCCTGCGGTCCCTCCCCAGCTGGCCAACCTCCCACGTCCCTCCCCAGCCCCAATCGTGCACCAATGGGGTCCCTCAGCTTGGCCTGCGCCCTCTCGCAATCTGGGACCCCTCGGGGGATGTCAGAGAGCCGGTTTTGGCCTGATCACACAGGCCAGGCCGAGGGACCCCACTGGTGCATGAATTCATACACCAAACCTCTAGTAGTAGTAGTAATAATAATAATAATAATAACAACAATCTGGGCTTGGCTGGTGTGGCTCAGTTGGTTGTCATCCTATGCACCAAAAGGTTGCCAGTTTGATTCCTGGTCAGGACATATGCCCCAGTTTTGGGTTCGATCAGTTCCCCTGTAGGGGTGTGTGCAGGAGGTAATCAAATGATGTTTCTCTCTCATATCTATGTTTCTCTCTCTTTCCCTCTCCCTTCCTCTCTCTCAAAAAAATCAATAAAAACATATTTTTAAAAAATATTACTACTCCATAATCGGAATCACTGAACCACAGAACTAAAAGGGGTCTCAAAAATCGTTTTACATAACCCCTCATTTTATGGACACGGAATCCTCCCATAGAAGACAGCTGCAAACCCCTTGGCGAGCCATGGCTCCCCAGGGCTTCTCCCTCTGCCCAGGATTGAGTTGGGGGTGAACTCACAAATGCAGCCAGGACAGATCTGTGGTTCCACACTTGTTTTTATGTTTTTAACGGATCAATTTAGATAAGATATGCATATATAAAATCAAAAGGAATAAAAAGTTCCTTAGTGTAATAAAGATACTGTGCTTGTACAGGAAAAAAAATCTTTATTCTTAGAAGATAATTTCAAATGCTTTAGGAAAAACTAGAGAGAGAGAAATGTGGGAAAATGTTAACACTGATAAGTCTGGGCAGAGGGAATGTGGACCTGCACTGTACTATTTTTTCAACATTTCTGTTATTTAAAAACTTTTCAAAACAAAAGCTGTGCTAAGTTCACCTCTCTCCAGACTCCCCCTTACTGTCTCTTCTCCCAGTGCACATACAAGCATAAATACATGCATCGTACAAGTTATGCTTTATATACTTCTGGTTCCTCTGCATTTATTTTGAGAATTATATCATATTTTCCAGACAGCGATTCAAAAGTAGCACCATTAATTCAGATCATCTTTATCACTGTGACACAAAGGTTACTATTCAAATCTTTACCACGGTTATCACCTGCATTGTCATAGTGGCCCATTGCTCCTTCACTGGGGCTGGTTCGCTTAATGGCGTTCCTGTATTTGTCCAGAATGTCCTCAGCGGCCTGAACTTGTGCACTGAGTCTAGGGCTGGGATCATCTGCGGGGAAAGGAGAGTGAGAGAATTAGCTCCCTTCGGTTTGTACCAATTCTGATGTTAGTACGACACCAGGAGCATAATCCCAAAGGCCGATTAGGAGGTAAGACTTAAAAAGAGCACATATCTCAGTGTTAAGAGGCACCATGCAGCTGCCTACTCCTCCCATTTCTGGGTCTGAGAGCCTTGCCAAAGCACGGAATTGGGAGAATTAAATCCACTTTCTCATCATCGCCAGAATTCCACATGACAGTGTCAAAAAGTTCAGTGCGGACTGAATGGATGATGGGTTTCTAAAGTGCTTACACTCAAACCACTGGTATTAGCAACTCATGCTAACAGAACTTCCCACAATGCAATTTTATATGCAGACTTCATTTATTCAGACATCTCCATGCTGAAGGAACAAAGAAGTATTCAAACTGAGAATTAAAGCCTTTTAAGTAATAATAAAAATTGCCTTCCTCCAGTCTTCCTGGATTTCTCTCTCTACACCAGATTTGAAAACTTCCGATTTTCATATGCTATCTCACTGGATCTCACCATGACAGTGCAGCTGCTGGAACAGAGCACTTGTGTGCATGCAATGGAGTCAGAGGCACTCCCAGAGAACCTAGACATTGCTGGGGAGTGCTGGAATTGTACCTGGGGTGCACAGAGAAAAAGCTTATCACAATCACAGCACAGCACTGTTTGCTGACAGGACTGCCATCCTGTCGGCAAAATCAGCACATTGCAATGTTTTCCTGTAGTCAAGGTAATTAACAGTTATCAAAGCAAAGAACTGCTATAGATCTATGGGACACAGAAAGTTCCAGAGTGAAATGCAAACTCCTGCGATAGATCTAGGCCAAGCAGGCGGCTACCATAAATGTCCACATTCTGGTAGAATCCCATTTTTAAAAAAGTCTAAAATCACGTGAAAGTCACTAGACTTTATATATGTGTGTGTTAATAGCAGCTACCATTTATTGAGCACTGACCACATGCCAGGAACTGTGCTAAGCACCTTATATGAGCAATCTCAACCAATCATCACAATTACTCCATAGGGAGGTACTACTATCACCCCATTTTACAGAAAAGGAAATCGAGGTATAGAGAGGCTAAGTACTTATGCTCATAGGCTCTTCTTTATTTTTTCCATGAAAATAATATTTTGTATTTCTGTCTCCGTAAAACTGTAGTAAAGAGAGGATTTCCAAAGTAATGTAATCTTTCTGCTATAATGACATTTGAATGCCAGATCAGCGTCGTAATCTGATCTTCAAAATGTAAACTGAAAAATCTTTATTGTTACAAAATCTTTTTGTGGAGGGGGAGTACTTTTTGCTATTGGTTTTCAGTGCTGTTGAGACTCTTGAAAAAGGGACAACAGAATTTGGCTAACTATAGTGAAGCCATAATGTTGCTTATAGACTTTATTTCTATAATGCCATTCTTAAAATTTTTATCCAAAGAAAATAATGAAAACAAACAAAAAATGCTACATATATGAAGCTGTGAGCAGTACTTTCATAGTAAAAGTTGGGTACAATTTAAATATCCAAAAGCAAGAGAATGTTCACACTGCAGTAAAATCAGATGATAGATTATCGTAGAGTCAATAACAACTACTAAAAATAATCACTGTCTAGTAGAAACTGGGAGAGGGTTTATGAAATAACATGTGTTAAAAGAATACAGTTACATACATAATCTGATTAAATCATGAAAAGCCATGTACAAACACACAAAAAAGACTGGGAGAGAACATGAAAAAAAACCCCACAAGAATAGTTAGCATGGTGGTATTATGGGCAGACTGTTAAGAAATTTCCTTTCATAGCATTTTAAAATAGATTTAATAATTTCCAATGGGTCATTAGTTAGGATTGGGTAGAAGTTTTTGCACCAGTGGAGAAGTTAAATGGCTTGAATTGAACAGAAAGAAAATGAAATACTTTATTTAAAATTTTATTGTACTCTACCTAGCTTCCAGTTTAAGAACCAAGAACCAAGAAAAATATATTGCCCAAAGTCAAGTAAAAAATAATTTATAACTTCTCCAAAATTATCAATTCAACATTGTAAAAACACGAGATTTCATGAAGAGATTCCACTCTGCAAACTTGGTGGTGGCCTAACACTAGGAAAATGGTCAAGAAACACAAATATCTTGCCAAAAAGAAGCCTTTCCAACGTGTCTCAGACAGTAGGTTCCTGAAGAACAGGGGTCATGTGTGAATTGACTTACTACCCACGCCACTTAGCACAGTGTCCAGCATGAGTCAGATGTTCAACAAGTATTGGCTGACTGAATAAGAGGGGCTTGACTGCTCTCGGCAGGGACGGTGGCCTGGAAGCACAGCGCCTGCTGTTCAAAACCCTTTATCCAGGAAAGTCATGCATCAAAGCAGGGATGTGTGCTAGGCCAAGGAATTACATCTAAATTTAACAGAACTAGACATTAGAATGCCATGCATTATAATGGGATTCTACCTGTACTATGCTGAGCTTTGAGGAGGATGTTCTTTTGAAACCTATCCCATTTCTAAATAAAACTCTTCATTTTAACTTAGAATGTAATGTCAAATCAAGATAAGAAAAAAAGAGGTGAGAAATGAATTTCCCTGTATACAATTTACAGTACACAGCTATCAAATTCAAGGCTGAGTCCTTAACACTACTTTTCACACTCTTTCCTTTCATGGTGCTCAATCATAATGTGCCAAGAACAAGCTGTAAAAATACAAATGCTGAATAAGGTAAGAACCCAAACCCTAGTTGTATTTTCCTCAGGTTAGAGAGCAATGGTAAACTGATTCAAGCTGTAAAAATTGGTAAAGTTTATAAATTTATTATATTGTTTGAACAAACACCTTATTATGAAAAAAGGAAATGATTAGGTAAAACAGAATTTCACTATGATCCTGAATAATCAAGAGCTACAGATAAAAATAAATTTAGAGTTCCACGATCAACGTTAGCAAAAATTATTCAATCAATGATCCAAAGATATGGCATGCACAGAGCTAAAACCATCACCACACTTTCCTAAAAGGCACTACGTGGCATCATCCCACTAAGATGTCGAATTGTAGGGTGTGTCTAGAGGCCCAGGACCAGGGGCCTCACCATAAATGGAGGTTATGATAATGAGGATGATGATGGTGGTGGCGGTCTACAGGAAGAGCACACAGATTCACTGTGGCCGCCAACTGGAAACCACAGAGCTATGAAGAACATACTCCCCACTGTACACACACAGACACACTCTTCTAAAAAGGCAACGCTAATGGCACCCAAGAAAAAGTGTTATGAAATATGTGCTCTGGGAATGAAGGAGCCAGGAAGTCCATGGGTCTACAAACCTGTGAGTGTTGAGAATCTGTCAGGCCCCAGATCATCTTTGTCTTTTTCTTGTTTTTCTTTCTTTCTAAATGGTATGGGAGCTGGAAATTAAATAAAGTCAGTAGTGTGACATACAACATACTGCACTACTCGGCAGACAGCAGTCATTCTGGAGTTAACTGGTGTGCCAACATTTCTAAGTGAAAGGAAGGTGAAAAGTTTAAAAGCTAAGAAATCCCAAGTGTCAATTGATAATCGTTCTTAAAATAGCATTGAAGATTCTTAAAGAAGCGTTCAGAGTCATTGGCCACAGGAAGAATGATTTAACGGGAATCTATTGGGACTAAATCAAAACCACTGCCTCTTAACCTCCGCTCAGAAACAACACATTCAAAACTCTGAGCCATGCTCTCCTCGTCCTCAAGTGGCTGGAGTACGGCGAAGGCGGTGCGCCTCAGCTCCCGAGCGCCGCAGGGCTGAGAAGAGGCCTTCGGAAGAAGTCCCTAACTCCAATCCTGGATGATCTCTCCTTTCAGGAAGAGATACTTTTGCAAACTCAAATCTCAATGTCTACTAGTATGATGCCAGGCTATTCACAAAAGAAGCAAACAATTTTATACAACTGCCTTCCAAAATAAACACTCACTAATGTTCAGGGTATAAACAATCTCAAAGCACATAAACATTAAAAACTTAAATTTATTCCAGGAATGTAAAGGATGAATTTCAAATTTTCAGCTTAATTACTGATAGCGTCCCTTTTTTCCTGCAATAATTACTGGCAATACATATGTCAAAAGTCCTACATGTCTAACATCAGGGTACATGATATTTTATTTAAACAACCACTTTCATGACTTCCATTTATGAAACCACTACCACTTCCTGCAAAGAATAAGCTAAAGCTCTGCCTTAGCATCCACCTGCGCAAAAACAGCTGGAAACAAGCCCAGCAAACCTCAGGGAGAGAGGAGCTGAGATGCGGGCTCGGAGAGAGATTTCGGGGCTTTGCTTCTGGTTGCTAATATGGCATTCTAATATTTTATAAAATTACCTTTAGGCATGGCAGAAACAAAACGCTTTCTCCACCAAGGTCTGTTCCTGTCTGATTTCTCATCATCGCTATCTTTGCGTTCTTCAGTCTGTAGGAAAAGTTTGATGATTTATTTGGAGTTGGGCAGCAGGCAAATTACTACGAAAAGGATTTCAGTTAGTCTATGAAATACAAATACCCCTCAGGTTTGTCTTAAAAGCAAAACTGTTCCTATTGCTGTAGAGGAAGCTTCGGGAACATGGAAGTATACCTTTAAACCAGACAAGGATCTGCTTGAGGGTAGGCACTATCTCATCAGTGAGTAAACTCAGAGCCTATAATGGAGCCTAGCATAGAGTAGGCACTTAATACAGTCTTAGGAGTAAGTGCAATGCAAATCAAGTCTAGAAGGGTAATAGAGATGGTAGCAGTAGTATCCTATATAATAAAAGGCTAATATGCAAATCGACCAAACAGTGGAACAACCAGTCACTATGACGCACACTGACCACCAGGGGGCAGACGCTCAATGCAGGAGCTGCCCCCTGGTGGTCAGTGCGCTCCCACAGGGGGAGTGCCGCTCAGCCAGAAGCCCTGAGCTGGGCTCATGGCTGGCAAGCGCAGCAGCGGTGGCAGAAGCCTCTCCTGCCTCTGTAGCAGCGCTAAAGATGTCTGACTGCCTAAGCCAGCAGTTGGACATCCCCCAGGGCTCCCGGACTGCGAGGGGCACAGGCCGGGCTGAGGGTCCCCTGCAAATGCATGAATTTCGTGCACTGGGCCTCTAGTTAAGTAATAAAACCCAGTCTGTACTGTGTGCCAAACACTGAGTGTAAGGATATATGTTATCTCATTTAAACCTCACAGGAGCCTTAGGATATAAATACTATTATTAAGCCCTTTCTGTAGATGAGAAATATGAGGCTAAAAAAGGTTATTACTCATCTTCCCCAAAGTTATATAGCCTGTGTGTGGCACAGCTGGGACTCAAGCCTAGATTCTGACCAACTTCAAAGTTCATGTTTTGATCATCAGTTATGTTCAGTTATCATTAAGACCACGTATCAGTAGTCAATCATGTACCTTAAACAAATCATTTAATATGTTTCTTCACCTACAAAACTGGAACTAAAAATATTTTCTCTAAGGGCATCCTTGTAGATGAGGTGTCAGAACCCAAGGAGACAGATGAGGGCATCTGTGGGCGACGGTTTAGCAGTGGGGATGGGATATTGACTACATACATGAGGACTGATCAAGTAAGTATATGCATGAAGAATAATGAAAACGGGTTTCTATTGCAGAAGGGAGTTACAAATATGGGAAGGGAGAAAGATGAAATAAACTATTGTTTTTAGAGAAGAATGAAATATATAGGTGTACGTTCATAGTTCTCTACATATAAAGGGAAAGATACATATAAAAATAAATACACATGTAAATGTGTGTATGCACATGTATATTCACACACACTCTCTCCCCATGGCTTTGTCTACTATGAGATCCTGGGAGTAGCAACACTCCTACAGCAAAGAGCACACCTAGTATCCAGATCTCCGTTTCTAAAAACCATTTTCTACTAAAAGGAACAAGGGTTCCTTGGAGAAACGGCTGATCCAGGACTAGGACAGACACAGTACAATATAAGCTTATAACATTTTGTGCCAAAAGGAAAGAAATACTCAAAGAATGATGGCAGCATATCAAAAGAAACTCTGACAGCTTGAAGGGGCTCCCACTGAACAAATTGGGGACAAAAATAATGACAGTAACAAACCCACTGACTAAAACAGAAAACCATGGGACCATCAATATAATTAATAAGTAAGTAAATTAAAAATTTGATGAAGAACAAAATAAAAAATAATGCCTCATTGAAAAAAATAATAGCTAACCATCTCAGAAGGAAATTAGAGGTTTAAATTAAATTTGATATAAAATTATTTGGAAAAAGTTAAAAGTATCATAAAAATGCAAGATACAACACTACAAAAACAAAGTACTAGAGGTTTCCTACGGATAAGGTTGTGGATATACTTGACAAATCATCTTTAACACGTTAAGCGCCCTGTCAGTCACCGGTGACTGACGCTATACTTTCCGCCCGGAAGACCAAACAGGCTGGGCGCTTAAAGTGTTAATGATGACTACTGTCCATTCTTAACCCTAGATGTATATAATCCATGTTAATTTCAGATATTAAGAGAATTAGGCAGACAGACATTAAAGCTGACCACATCAGCAAATTCTCCGTGGCCTGTGTCCCATACCTCTCCTCTTGAGGAGTCCTTACTCGGGGATGAAGATGACGAATGAGGTGCAGCCACCAAAGAGGTAGCACCAATGGCTGCAGCTGGAGGGAGCTCTCGCTCTTCATTCCCTGGGCGGCGGTTCCAGCTGGGGTCACTCATGGGTCTCCGGACGGAAGATACTATGTCTGAGCTCCTGCTGCGAACTAATCTCTCAGGGTAAGAATGCCGCTGCTTGAATGCCTCCATTTCGGCTGGAGTTAAACCATGGGAACCAAAATTTGGCAGCCTGGCCTCATTTCCTCCCACAGCTCCTTCCAGGATCGGAGGATCTGGTGGTGGATGCGAAGGCCTGGCATAGTGAACTTTTGGCCTTACCACAGCAGAAGCCCCTGGAACACAGGGGGAAAAGTTTGCAACTGAAACACAACTGATCTAACCAAGGCATTATTAACAATGGGCTTTGGTTGCCTACTTCTGACTCTGATAAGACAAGAGTCAAAAAGCTCACTTGATGATCATTTCACAATATTTACAAATATTGAATCATTATGTTGTACCCTTGAAACGAATATAATACTATATGTCAATTACATCTCAATTTTTTAAAAGTTCACTTGACTAGTTTACCTTCATGTGAAGACAGTGGGTCAAACATGGCGAGCAGAGACTCTGATTGAGAAGGGGGAGAGGTCAGGTGGTGGGCGCCTAAAACAGACAAAACAGTGAGACCAAGTCAGAACTCAGGACTCAATGAGAGTTTCAACAGTGAAAATGGTTTTGACATTTTCCACACTTTTCAAACTTTTTTCATCAATTAGAGCTTGAGTGGCATATAAGGAAAAAAGAAGAATCTACTAAAGATCAAATTCTGATTACTCCAAATTCATTTTATGTTTTTTCTACATATATGGGTTTTAATTACATTTAAGTGGTCTATCATCTATCTGCCTGCTACTTTTGATGGCCAAATTATATCATAGTTAATGCAAAGGTCACAGAGGCAGATGTAAATCTTCAAAATTTTCAGAATGTCACAACTTCCCTGAGCCTCAGCTTCTGCCTATACAAAGAGGGGCAACACTACCTACAGAAGGAGTATAAACAAAAAGTTGGAAAATGTGAAATTCTAATACTGCTCTCAGCAAGTGACAATTTATTAAATAACTCATATTAATATGAATACTACTTCCTGGCTGGATGGGTCAGTGGTTGAGCGTTGACCTATAAACCAGGAGGTCACGATTCGATTCCCAGTCAGGGTACATGCCTGGGTTTCGGGCTTGATCCCCAATGTAAAAATAACTACATAAATTCTAATAAGTGGTTATATCAAAATTCATTTAGCCATTCTGGTTTTTAATGATTAGGTTATTTCTAAATTATTTGCAAATAATAATGTTATGAAGAACATCTCTGTGCATAAGACTTTCTCCATACATGGAACTATTTCCTTATGACTGATTCCTAACGTGGACCAAATCTGGTATGTGAACTTTTAAGGCCTTACATACGTATTGCCAAATTATGCCCCAAAGTGTTATAACAGTTGATATCATCACCAGCAATGTGTAAGATTGCCAGTTTCACCATGAATGTGACTGTTTAAAAAGTCATCTCATTTTCCCTTCTTACCATGAGTTACTTCATCCATGTCTGGACTAGTGACAGAATCTTTACCCCCAAAGTCAGAGCTGCACTCAGATCTCAGGTCTTCAATCTTATTGGGAATATCCTCAGAGGTTGCACTTATGCCTTTAAAAAAAGAAAGCAAAAAATAAACAGCAAGAAGAATAAAATAACCACACAAAAAGTATATGAGATTTGGAGAAATATAAATATTCTCAAATTTTTGTGCCCTACTTCTAAACATGTGAGTTATTGCTTAAATACATTTGCCTGGACTTGTGCAACATAACCAGAATTACCATGTGCTATCTAAACACAGTAACGGAGCTACCAAGAACAGACAGAGCAGTAGAGGGAACACATCCAGACTGTTTGCCAGTTACTTCAACAGGCTCTATAAAGCTACACATTAAATTCTCAGATTCAAGGGCCCATAAAAATAATTTTGTTTCCTAAAAATTACTCAGCTCTTAAATAAAACCTATTTCTTTGCTATCAACTTTGTAAATGGAGATGTGGGAACACACCTTGAGATCCTTATTCCTTAAAACAAGACAGACATACCCGACACAACACTGAGGCCTGGTGTGCTGGGGCGGGAACTGACCTCCCTGACATCCGTATCATCAGATGTGCTACCCAGTCCCGAACAGCTCTCCAATTCCTGCAGACGCTCCTCCTGCTTTAGATCTGGGGCCTCTAAACAGAAGACGTGAGGTGTCACATTAGTGATTGTTAGCATGCCAGTTTTAGCTTGTGACCCAGATGATGAAAGCTACCAGGGCATGAATGAAACCAGTGTAAATAGATTTCTAAGTCTGGGCCAGTTAGCAAAGTTAGTAGATCAAGTGTTAAGAAAGTCAAGGTTGTTATTTTCAGCCCCAATCTAGGCCAGTTAGTTGTGTAAAAATGAAAACTTCTTCCAGGTCACTAATCTCATAGTATGTGTTCTTGGTTAGCAAGTCAACTAAACAAGAGAATATGAAATAACCTAGCATTAAATCAACCACTTTCTAAAAAACAACTCCTATGGATGCTCAACAGGTAGTGAGCCAATCCTACTGGCTCCTTATGTAAGGTTAGCATGTCTGAGTATGTTAACGTTATTCAACACATATAGGATCACTTTATTATTCTTGAGCCAAGCAGATCAGACAGAATGTAATTCAGGCATAGTTATTTATATTTGCATTCTGGTAGTCGACATTTAGTTGAAGGCAAAGATTTATCTTCATAATCGGGGGGGGGGGGGCGAGTAGAAATGCAATACATAAGAAAAAACGAAGTACAAAACACTTCATATACATTTATAATAATTCTGCACAAAATAATTTGCAGCACTCCAGAGTCTGAATTTCAGCACATTTCAAAAATACATTCGATATCTTTTAAAGGGTCAAGTTCTCCCCATGTAAATCTAAACATGCTTACCAGGTATCCAACCACTCAGGGTTCCTATTTTGTGTTGAGTTCCTGGGAGAGGCTGGACTCAATCCACACAGAACCCTGATGAGTTACTAACAGTTGCTTCCAAAAGAACTGAACAGTCAGAAAGCACCTGCCATCTTAGCCCAGGCCATTCAAAACTGCATTTTTTCTTGATGAAAGAAAATGCCTTATACTAATTTCCCATGTGAAATTCTTAGCAATTGCATTGCCTCATACTTGTCAAATGTATATCTGACAAAATGTCCATAATACAGAAATTAGAATACCTTACATTTAAAACGTCTGTGCAAATCAAAATGCAAATGACAGCATACTAACCTGAGTCACTTGGCAAAACCTCTACACTCCAAGCTTCGCTTGTTGTCTCTGATATGGTAGAACCAGTGCAGGGGTCAAGAAGCACTGACCCTGACCCTGGCAGGCACAGTAAACTGCCTAACATGTTCTCTGCTGCTGCACCTGTATAACCAGTGGGGAGCAAAGGGTTAACAAAGGTCCTGATGGAGAGCAATGATAACGGAGAAAAGCCAAACACTAACCCTCACAAAACCTCTCTACTCTAGCCACAAGAAAGGAGCCAAGGTAAGAGCAATTTCAATCAATAACACCACTAAAAACGCACATTTCCCACTGTGGTCACAGTGACTCGAGCTCTTTTTCATCCTTTGCCTCCTGTGCACCTTGAACTCTCCGTAGAGAAAACACATTGTTGAATCAAGTCATTTCAACTAGCTTTCACCTTGGTTTTTCAGCAGATTTTATGTGTGTTCCTAATAGCTCTCTCAAATTTATAGTCCTACAAGGATTAAAACCACTCAGAGACATTTAACCACATCAAGTTACACTGGCCGAAGTATGTTCTCTTCTGGCACATTAGCCACATATTCAGAGCAATAAAATGTATTTGCAGGAAAACACACTGCCTCTATAGTACCTGTTTAACTGCAAATACAGCTCATTGCTGAAATACAGCTTACTGCCAGAAAAAAATACTAAATACTTAGCATCTGGAACAAAGTAATATAGAAACCAATTAAGAAATCTATTTACACTACTTAAAAGTACATACAGGATTAAACATTACTGTACACCTGTGTTAAAAATACTAAAGTTCTGCCCTGGCTGGCAGATAATTTTTAAAAATTTATCTTTATTGTTGAAAGTATTATAAATGTCCCCTTTCCCCCCCATTAACCCCCTCCACCCTGCCCCTACCCCCATGACATAATTATAATTATAAATATAATGTTTGAACATAATGGGGGAGGGGATAAAGGGCAGTGGGTGGGAGAGGAGATGAAACAAACTAGCCATGTGTATGAGTAACTGTCGGAGCTGATTGATGGGTACACAAAGTTTATAACACTATTCTCTCTTGTACTTGTTTGAAATGATTTTTTAAAAAATGAAGAAAGTGGTGACAAGACCGTATGAATCTTTCAGAACTCACAGAAGGATGAATTTTAATGTTTGTAAACTGTGCATCAATAAACTTGATGTAAAAAAAGACAAAACTAGTTATTTTTCCGCCCTCACCGGTTTGGCTCAGTGGATAGAGTGTCAGCCTGCGGACTAAAGGGTACCAGGTTTGATTCGGGTCAAGGGCACATGCCCAGGTTGTGGGCTCAATCCCCAGTGCGGGGCGTACAGGAGGCAGCCGATCAATGATTCTCATCATTGATGTTTCTATCTCTCTCTCTCCCTTCTCTGAAATCAATAAAAATATACTTTAAAAAAGCTAGTTACTTTTTGGAACTGTATTAATCCTTCCAGAAGTAAACTCAATTTTTAGACTCTAGTATCATATTATTCCGAAAGATTTTATGGCTATAATCTGTCCAAATTTTCATTTTAAGGTAGGCGTTTAGTCTCTAAAGAACGTCCTAATTATAGACTAAGAACATATACTATGCCCTACGAACAAGACTAGACGAGAAGCTAATTCAAAAGACTGGTTTTTCTCTTTTGGGGGTTGGGGGTGAAGTTAAATGTAGACAGGAAAAAAACATACCTATATTTAAGTAAAGAAAAAATACACAAATGCCTGGCTATATGCAGCTGTCTCAGTTTCCCAGTCAGGGCTAACACACACACCACGTTTGTCAGAGCACTGAAGTTCCCTCCCATGAAGGGTGGCGGACGTGAATAACTAAACAGCCGTATTCCAGAGACATTCAATAACAATTACCTGCAATTTCTTGCAAACGATCTTCGTCAATGTTAGGGTCAAAATCACTTCCCAAGACATCTGTGCTCCAGGTCTCACTCACTGTTTCTGATATGTCCCTGTCATCCGTCAGTCCCATCATGTCACGGATTTCAAACTTCCTCAGCTTATCATCAAGATTATCCTGTGTGGTGGCTATCAGAAACAAAAGTAAGCACTTAAAAAATGGTAGCACAGCTATGATTTCTTAATCAAATTCGAAGAACTTTATGTCTTCGAACTTCATTTTACATATTTTATAATTAACATGAGGTACATAGTACCAAAAAACACTGAATTATTCCCCCACAGATGTGGGCTTTCCCTCTGTGAACTGAGCCCAGTATATGTATTCCCCCTCTGGTAGATTAACTGGGGCCATCGATACGATTGTATCCTCAACCTCTGTAATGTGACTTTCATTAAGAATCGGGATATATTCCCCTCTCTCTGAATCTGCAGAGGCCTTGCTACTTGCATTGGTCAAAAGGGTATGGAGGAAATGTGTCATCAGTGGTGAGGCTAGGCCTCAAGCAACATTATAAACTTCTGCTCTCTCTCTCACCCTGCTTCTCTCAGGAGAACACACTTAAGCTACCAGCTGGAGGATGAGAGGCCACACTGGAGCAATGCAAAGGTCAGACTAGACCAGCCAGCTCCCCCTGACCCCCAGCGCAGACTGGCAGAGCTCCCTACTCGCCACTGGTGACTGCAGATGCATGAGTGAGCCCAGTCCAAAGCAGAACCACCCCCCAGCTGACCCATTGACTTGACAGAAAAATAAATGTTTATTGTTTTAAGTCACTAAATTTTGAGGTGGTATGCTACATAACATTGTGGCAATAATTCCTGATAAACCTATACTAAAAAAAAATATTTTTCATTAGACTAGTTTTCTCTCTTCCCTTGACTAATTAGAAGCAGTCTACAATTCATGTCTTAAATCTAGTGTTCACAACATGTACGCTGCCAAGCCCCTACATCCGAATGATCTAGAGGGCCTGTTAAGCAAGTGACAGTCTTTCAAAACTTTCTGTTGTAAACTAATATTATTTTGGTTTTCTTCCTCTGTTATTTGTAGAAAATTTAATCCTAATTAATACAATGACAAATTACCAGTAAAATATACCATTGCTTTTATTCAAGCCACACATACCCCAACTGGTAATGCTCTTTTCCTCTCTAAAATGGACTGAATCAGGATTTCTAGAAATGAGACATGGAAAATGGCTTTTTAAAAAACTCCCCAGGTAATTTTTATACATACTGAAGTCTAAGAATCAGTCTCAAACCCAGTTGAGGGCATATGCCCTCCACACTCCCCGGAAGGACACCAGGGATCTTTAAATAAATCCAAAGGCCCTTTTCAAATTAATCTTCCTAAAGCACAACAGGGACCCAGCTGTTGTTCAATCCTTACCTCATACCAGTCCCCTCCTTGGGAGTTCCTGAATAAGGACTTGGTTTGCCACCTCTCTGGCTTGCTTATACTATGCCTTCACCTAGAATGCCTGATCTCCAGTTTCTGCCTGTGCAATGCCAATCAGGCTTTAAGGCTAATATTTTCTTCCAATAAGCTTTTCCTACACTTTCAACCACTGTGTCTCGCATTCAGAACTGCCACAGCACTCTTATGATACTTCTAATCATTTGTGTACCATTCTCTCCCTATTCCAGATACCTTGAGCCCTCAGGTTTTATATTTATATCTCTGAAAATTTTAATATTACAGAATTCAAGCAATTCATTTTGGTTATTCTATGTAATTTAAGTCTAAAGAATTCACTTACCAACTTACCATATCTTTAAGAACTGAAGGAACTATGAGTCAGTGCAAGTTTAATGCTCATTATATAATCAAATGTATTCTCACTGCAACAGCCAACTTACATGGCAGCACATCATTCACCTTGCAACCAGGGGAGTTCTTGCCACTTGAGCAGCTATGTTCCACTCCAGCTTACCTTGCTCATGCTCCAGTAGCTGCAGAGCGTCAGCCCCATTACTCCCTGAAGGTCCTGCTCCCAGTTCCGACACAGACTCTCCTTCCAGGTCAAGAGAGGACACTGAATTGGAGCGATTGGAAGGACCTAGAGAAATGTTTCTACTGTAAGTGGAAATGCAATTTTTCATGCCTTGATAAGGCACTAAAGATAAAGACTAAAGTGCTTTTAGTAGTGCATTTATACCTTAAAAATATATATATGCCCTTTAGGCCAGTAATTTGCCTCTAGAGAATTATCCTAAGGAAAGTTCAAAAACTCATCTAAGGTTGCTTGTTTCAGGGCTTCTTATAAGTGGAAAGCAGAAGCAATCTACATCTTTAATCAGAGAATAATGTTTAAATAAACTATGAAAGAAAACTGTCATTAAACACCACGTTATTTAAGAATGTTAAATCATCAAGGGAAATGTTACTGTTATATTGTTAAACAAAAAAAGGTTACAAAACAGCACAATCTTAATCTTGCTACAAATGAACCAAAATGTTAACTGTTATTAACAGAATGATGAGATTACAATGATTCCATTTCTTTTTAGCATTTTCTAGAATGAAACTGTTACTTATGCTTTGAAAAATTAGAGGAAAGAAAAAGTTACTATATTTTATGCTTCTTTTAAAATGTTAGTAAAGTTGAACTTATTCATTAAAAAAGTTGCTCTTGCCCTGGCCGGTTTTCTCAGTGAGTAGAGCGTTGGCCCCCAGACTGAAGGATCTCGGATTTGATTCCAGTCAGGGGCACCACCTCGGTTGCAGGCTTGATCCAGGCTCGATCCCCGGGCCCCGGGCCCCGGGCGGGGTGCATGCAGGAGGCAACCAATGGATGCTTCTCTCTCTGTCTCTCCCTCTCCCTTCCACTCTCTCTAAGAACCAATGGGTGGAAAAATGTCCTCAGGTGAGGATTAACAAAAAAACAAAAAGTTGATCCTAGCATATGGAATGACATAGTCTTACTGCCTAATCTTGCCTTTAAATTTCTTTTTTATTCCTATTTTCATTTTATCTTCTGCTTCATAAAAGGTGTGAGTGTGTGAATATGCAGAACGTTAGAAGTACACACAGCATCCTGAAACACTAGTGAGTCCATTCTTTCCATTCAGACATGCATCGCATCCCTCTAAAGGAGCTCTACTCGCTTTGGTATGTATCAGCGTCAGAGAAACAAAACTTGGTATTATTCAAGTCTCAGTGAAGACTCAGACCTCCATTTTTTATGACCATAGATCTCTAGCAATCTTTTTCTAACATTTTTTTTCTTGCAATCTTAATTTTATTCAAGAACGAATCTTATAGCCAACTGTTCAAGATCATTAGAGGAAAACTTAATTAGCCTCCTCAGTCAGGGGCACAGATGGTATAATTATAATTTATAAGGCTCCTTTAAAGAACACAAAACAAAACATTACTTGAATCACACAACTCCTTGAATGAAGTAACCCTTCACCTTCAGATATTCCTTCCAGATTATCACTGCAGAGGGAAAAGCGCAAGGTTTTATCAGGTTTACCGTGGAGTTTGTTTTCATCGACAGGGACATCTCCTTGTCCTCCATCCGAAAGTTGCATGTTTAGGACCTGAAAAAATAAATGCCATTGGTTTGTCACAACTGAAAGAAAACAAACTACAGCAAATGCATATTTAAGTTATTTTTAACCTTAAATTGTTTTTTATTTAAAACCAATCTACCAGGTTCTGACCAAGCTTGAAGTACTGCTAGAAGAAAAGTGTAAGAATCAGTGAGAAGAACTGAACCTTTGCCCTTCCATCACTCTACGGGTGCCAGAGTTTGAACAGGCCTAGAGAGGGGTATGAATTAACTAAAAGAAGGGATCATTTCCCTGCGTAGGAATACAAACTGCGGTCTTCAAGGCTGCCACTAAACTGAGGGTTGAAGAAAAGTAACATAGTAAGGTAAATGCACAGAATTCGCTGAGTGACATTCAGCTGTTTGGTTTTTTCCTTATTAAGCAAATTCCCGTGGTTGTTATGTTTTTTATTACATTCCAGGCTTCCTAAAACGTTGATCCTGACAGTTTTTGTAGCTCATTCTTGTGTGTGTGTGTGTGTGTGTGTGTGTGTGTGTGTGTGTGTGTGTGTAGGGACAGAGTTTGGGACTTTGACAGTTCTCTTTCCTATGAGTGATGTCACAATTCCAAACATAGCCAACGACCACCATCACTTTAACAACCCTGTAACTGGTCCCTTATTCCCAGGCCAGGACTAGTTTGTTGAAGAGTAAGCACTCACTTTTGAATGTAATACATTGCAATATGTGAGGAGGGGCTTCTACCTTTAGGGAGGCAAGATTTCTTCTTTCCCTTTGCCCCTGTCCCAAGCTCTTGTTTACAAACATCTTAAAAATGATTCCCATACCCCCCATCCCATTTCTTCAAAATATTTTACACTTTTAGGTTTTTTTCCACAGTTATCTCTTCCATTTCTTCCTAACTAGCCAAAGAATGTTTGGCTCTTTAAAGCAGGAATACCACTGGAATATCATTAGATAGAAAATAAACATAAATCACTTCCTACAAGTCACTGGAAAAGTCTCTTCGATTTCCACACCACAATTTTCTGGCTCCCTGGCTCTTCTACTATCAGGAAAATTCCTTTAGGTGTGGCCTGGTCACCGACTACAGTGACATAAATGTATCAACGCGCAGGGCCTCCAGCACTATGCACAGGAAGTTTAGCACTAGATGGTGCGTCATGGTAGGCCCACTGATGATAATGAAAAATATTCATTTAACGCATACTGAATGATGGAAGCAAGGGGCCATTAATTAGAAGAATAGAATCCACATTTCTAAACTCTGGTGGCTATAAGTGAAATGGAACAATACACTCATACCTCATTTTCTGACATCATCCCTGGAGTAAGCTGGGAACCGGTCCCTAAGGAAATGACCAGCACTTCCTCAGGCTGCACCTCCTGGATGGTTTCTTGAGATGATCCTTCATGGTCCATATGCAAGTCCATTAGCACATTGGTGCGGCTTCTGCTCCGAGTTGCTAATAAAAGAAGTTCAATTTGCCAATTTAGAGAAAAAGATAAAATGAAGAAAATGGCACACTAAATACAAAAATGTTTTTATTAATGTAGAACATCTGCACATGCACACACAAAAAAGGAATGGTGAAAATATGTGTAAGAAAAAAACCCCTGTATCTTCCCAGTTACTCTATTGATGACTAATACATATTCTTCTTTAAGACTGATCATCAGAAACAATGACCCATGTTCACCTGACAGGGAGTGACATACAGATGACCACACCTGCAGAACAGCAAACATGTCCCCATCAATTTAAGACTTGGGATGACAAGAAAAGCATTACCTACCTTATTTCTTATCTGTTCAAGACACTTTCAATTATTTCTCCTATAAAATGATTTAACTGCCACAGGTCTCCCATACTAATAACTCAAAAGCATTAGAAAATTTCATATAGAAATCTGATAGCCATATAAAGTAATGTACATTAATAATTAATTAGGTAACTATTGAAAAACCAGAATCCGATTTTGAAAACACATTGTTTTCCTGAAATGTATTAACCTCTTCCCAAAGATAGAGGAGCAATTACTCTATGTTTGAATACAAGTTTCCTTTCTGCTAACTGGAAACATTCTAAATTAATACAGAATCTAATTATTTGGGGGTGTTTTCCCCTACCTAATACTTTTTCCTAAAATAACTCATCCTATAGATCTTACAAGAACTTCAGAAAGATTTGGGTAGTTGATAATAATTTCTCTGTGAGTTGTAGTCTTCTGTGGTAAGTTTCTATTTTCTTTCAGAGGTCAATAAAATTCAATGCAACCAGAATACTAACTAGAAAGTCTACTTCAGTGCAAAATAATCAAAAGTATAGACATAAAGCAAAGCACTTTATAGTAACAAGTCTTTCAACTTCACTTTGAGTGAAAGCTGACCTACTTAAAGACAAAAATATAGACAATCGTCTTCTCTCCACCATGTTGTAGATGTGTTGATTAATCACTCTTACTTTCAAAATTTTGGGGCACACGTCAACTTTCAAAAGTTAGGTTCACCTCACTATCTTCTACTGAATTGTGAACTTAAATTCAGCTTCATGAACTTCATGAATTTTAAGTAACAAACCTCACAATTTATAAAAATGCAAGTGACCAAAATTCATGTAACACAAAGCAAAAGCAACATGCACATGGAGCACACTTTTATAAATTATTTCTTAAATAAAAGCTACACAAGAAGAGTAAGAACAGCCTATTACCCACCAAATGGGGTTACTAGAGTAATATGAGCTGTAAGGTTGGTGGCTGAGGAATCCCAGGCAGTGATGGCTGCTAACTGTTGTCCTGGGTTGCGAAAGCATTAAACAGAAAGAAAATCAACCCTCTGAATAATGGACACATTTTTAAAAATAGGGAATAAATTCAATGACCAAGTCACATGACTATACAAAATACTCCTGGAAAAACTGAAATTTACTTTCCATTCTACCCATATTTAATAATACTTCTGGAAGTTAGGAAGCGGAAGAACTAATGTATAGCAGTGAATATGGAGAAAAAATATCTAATATACCAAAAATCACTCATTTCTTCATGCTACAATAGTAAAAATAGCCTACAACATTAAAAATCATTGAGTGTCAAACTTGTTTTTTCTATTTTTAATTCTGAAAATTTACATTTTGGAATGATGAAAGCCAAACACTTGAATAATATGATGTCACATTCCTGTTGATGATATTATTCCATATTATATTAAATGTAAGGTAGATTAATTTTAAGAAACTGATAGTTAACACATCAGCTCATTCTTCCAAATGTGTAAACTTTAGTAACTATAGCTGAGCTCCTCATTATCATGAGAAAAAATGGTGGTGAACTACTGCATGCCCTCAGCCTAAACACTTTTTCCCAGTCTTGTTTACTTTGTGGAACACCCTTTCGTCCTTCAAGAGTAAGTGCAGGCTTCACCTGCTCCAGGGTCACCTTCTCTCGGTGTCCGGTAATCCTCTGTGCTCATCTCCATCAAACACAGTACACTGAAGGGCAATGTCTCTTTTTGTTTTCCCCAACTAGACTAGGGCAGCTAACTTAAAGTACGGGCATGTCCTAAGGTCTTTATATCCCCAGTGTCTAACACAGTGCCCTACCTGCAGGACAGTGATTGTAATACCTACTCTTTAGCGTGGATTTTTGCATGGAGATTAAATGAAACACATTTATAAAGTGCTTACCCAGTGTCTGGTACTCAATATATGCTCAATTAAATTTTTGGTGCATATCTAGATAATAGATGTTTACTAAATGAATAAAACGTAAGCCTAATTTTTAAATAAATGAATAAACAACTAAATAAAATAGGACTTTTGCTTTATTTTATTAAAATATAAAAGATTGCTCAGCTGATAAAAGACTTATTATTACTTTTTAAATATATTTTTATTGATTTCAGAGAGGAAGGGAGAGGGAGAGAGAGAGAAACATCAATGATGAAAGAGAATCATTGATCGGTTGCCTCCTACACGCCCCCTACATGTGCCCTTGACCAGAATTGAAGCCAGGACCCTTTACTCCTCAGGCCAATGCTCTATCCACTGAGCCAAACCAGCTAGGGCAAGACTGATTATTAATAACAATAATGAAAAAAAATAGTACTTATGTAGTTTCAACTTTACTGATAGAAACTTCTAATATTATTTTATTATATTATTCAGAACTTTGTAGAAAGGATGGGGCTACATAATTTATTTATTTATTTTTAATATATTTTATTGATTTTTTACAGAGAGGAAGGGAGAGGGATAGAGAGCTAGAAACATCGATGAGAGAGAAACATTGATCAGCTGCCTCCTGCACACCCCCACTAGGGATGTGCCCGCAACCAAGGTACATGCCCTCGACCGGAATCGAACCCGGGACCCTTCAGTCCGCAGGCCGACGCTCTATCCATTGAGCCAAACCGGTTTTAGCGGGGCTACATAATTTAAATAATGACTGGTTATAACAACTGTCACTTTCAAAATTTTCCAAGATAAGACACTAAAATACAAAGTATACCATACGTGGCATGATTTCAATTAATTATGAAAAGTACATCTAGATAAAGCAAAAGCCTACTGCTAAACCTTAATTAATCTAGTGCAATTGTAAAAAACTGAATTACTATCAGTAAACATGGAGAAAGATGTTTCCAAATTATTTAAAACTATATTTTGAAGCACTGGGAAATAACAAAGGCTAACAAAGAAGTATTAAATTTAAGGCGAAGTCCAATATGAGAAAGGCTCTTTACCTATAGGCAATCGATTCTTTTTATTTGCTGGAGTGGTTGCCGGAGACAACTGAGGAGTATTGTAGGGAGTCATTTCCAAACTGCTGCTTTTCCCTGGCTTTGCCTGGGGTAGGTTTGCCAATAAATTGTCAAGAGCCATTCTATCTTCTCTGAGTTGGTCTCCAGACATCACACTCTTCATAAAATTCACCTGGCAAAAATAAAAGGACATTAGCTACTGAAATCAATTTTTCATACACGATATATATGTCTGACACAATGTGCTCATCTATGACTCTGCCCAGGCTTAGATAAATGACTTCTGAGAAAATCCTATTAAAGAATAAAGCCATTACCAGAGTAATAAGCTGACTGTAGGTTATATAAACCACAGTTCTGCTCAATCCTTCCAGAAGATTAACAGAGGACATTGGAGGGGTTTCCACTGCTCGGCCCCCAATCACAACATCAAGGAAAGCAGCAACACAGCTCTGTTAAAACAGGAAGAGATCACAGTGAACGACCTCCCCTTTAAAATGAGGGAACAAATTTCTGATGAAGGTGGTCAAGCATGCAAAAAGGTTTTCTTCTTAAAAATGATATTAAACCTAACATTTAAAAAATTAAATTCCCTATGAATTGATACAGAATAATCTCCAAGATACTCTGGTACAAGAAACAAACATGATACAGAAGATTACACACTATCTTACCATTTGTGAAAGGAAAGGTGGGTGACTGGGAAAATATATGAAGGAATTTGCTGGTATACATATAGAACTGTTGAAGCATACACAAAAGACATGTCAATAACCTTTTGGGGAGGAAATTAAGGCTAGCGATCAAAGGTGGAAGGGATATTTCACTGTATAACTTTTGAATTTTATAATAGGTTGAATGTAGCCTACTCAAATATAATTAAAATTTTATTTAAATTGAACAATACCATAAATATTAATTTATGAAATACAATTAAAATTATAGTTATTGATTAAGTGACAATTTTAAAAAATTAAACTTCCTAAAATAAAATAATATTTTTCATTTTTTTATTTTTATTGACTTAAGAGAGGGAGAGAGAAACATCAATGATGAGAGAGAATCATTGATTGGCTGCCTCCTGCAAACCCCCTACTGGGAATCAAGCCCACAATCCGGGCATGTACCCTTGACTGGAATCGAACCCGAGACCTTTCCGTCTGCAGGCCAACACTCTATCCACTGAGCCAAACCGACTAGGGCAAGAAATAAAATAATCTTAATAGCTCCTTGGTTCTCATTACAATGGCATCTCCTCGACACTTCTATAAGTGAGAATTAGTCATCTTTAGTGACATTTTCCGTTAAGTGCTGCTGATCCAACATTATGACACACCAAGAGTCAATGAAAGACTAATTTATACAACACCTAAGGACGAGATTTAAGAAAGGGAAAAGTTAGATTTGCTAATACTTTGACAGAATTTTCTATAAACAGTATTTCACATGACATAGTATTCACTCTTACTTTGTCAAATTTTCCAAGACTGCCCTTTGTCCGGGGATCCCCCTCTTCAGAGCCAGTCATTGCTAACTGCTGCAACAGGCGGCCAACCTGCAACCCAAAGCAGTGGTGGGGAGACACAGGTTATAGACACAAAGTCCTCTCTCAATGAAAGCACTTCCACTCCATGCTAGTGCATAATAATGCTCATACCACCTGACCAGACATACAAAACAGGGTCCCACTGTGCATCCTGTCAACACCAGGTTTTACTATATTTAGAGTTATACAGAATAAGTAGAAGATTTTGCTTTAATTTTTTGTTAACATATTATATCGACATTAGGAAATAAAAACACAACATCTTTGTTTCTGATGGTGTACTTTTCATATGCTCAGAAACTTTAAAAAATTAATTTGTAAAAGCTGACTCAAACTATTTCAAGTTACTGTTGAGTACTTTATTCTACATAGTTCGTAAAGTACTCCAGGTAGATATTTTCTTTTCTAAATTTAAACACAAACAATTTCTACAAAACATATGCTGTTTGGAAAGTAAACTTCACAGAGCAAGTTCCTTACTGCCAAAAGTGAACTGTTAACCCATTCTCTTTAAAGACACGCTGCTGAAAGTTAACATCATATAGCATCATCTTCTTAATATCTAGGACAATCTCCCCATTATTACTCATTTTGAAAATATGTGATTCCATCTCTGTTAGAATGACAAAAATAAAAACTACAACTACATTATCATAAGAATAAATTTAGTATTTCACAGATGAAAACAAATTTTTAATTTTATTTCAAGGATTTCTATATAGTTAATTGCTCAATATCCTGATATGACAGAACTGATCATAAAAAAAACTTATCATTTAAAAAAACACACCACTCATCCAAAGATAGATTCTATTCCAAATAAACTCAGTCTTTCTTCTTCACAGTATTTCTGAGTGATAAGACATGATTAAAAGATTTGCTTAAGAAATAATAACATGATTTCAGTACTTCAGATAATTAGGGGGAGGGGGGAGTGTTAATACAGGTCCAAAAATCCTCTTTCTGAGTTTCATATTTCAAACTTTGGAGACTTTAGAAAGGTTGGTTAGTACATATATGTAACATGTTTAGTTTTTAGGGTAGCATCCTATAGTCAAACATGTTAACATTTCAGCAGAAAAACATGAGTATTCATTAGCACTAAGTGGAATAACAAACAATTATAAATAGCCTGTTAGTTCAGGCTGGGTTTTGCTAACAAATGAAGTAAAAAGATTCAGTTTTCAAACATTCTGGATTTTGAAATCATGGGAAGAGGACAATGTGCTTGCTCTAGAAAATGCAATCATTCACGTGTATGAGGACTCCAGTTAAAAACTAACACAGAATGTTTTATGACAAGAATATTTTTAAATCCCAATATGACTGCTTTTATGTCTAAGAAGCAAATATTTAGGACAGTCAAAAGAAAGAGAATGGTAGGAATCTATGAATGGTAGTTGTCATCACATTTTCTGTTCCCACCCCCACTGCCTAATCAATTTATTTTAAATTGAATGCCATATTAATAATAACAAAGCATACCTGCATCAGATTGAATCTTGCCACCTCATTAATAGGAGCATCAGAAATTATTCCGTACTGTTCTGGATTGACAACTGCAGGGCAAATGAAGCAGGCCAACAGGAGATCAGTGCACATTGCCCTGACCTCCCCAACTTCCAGTCTATCTACACAGGAGAGAGTTTTGTACATCTGTGACACGATCCACCTCAAACTGTGTGGAAAGCAGTATGTGTTCTGTTTGAGATAACCAATAAACTTGTTCACCAAAGTCACTAGCTTGGCCTCATTGGAATCCACCATCTCTTGAACCTTTTGCCTGAATCTATCTGAGCCTTTCTCTCCAAAGAGTTTTTCCTGTTGAGATGGGGAGAATCTCTCAATTAGTTTATTTGGATCTGTTTCCAGATGATCTTCATCTTCCACAAGCAGTTGCATGATTGGCTCATGTAAAGTAGCTGTGAGGAAAAGTTTGGCAGAAAACAGTCCTTCAGAAAAAAGTTTAAATAAGATGCTGAAGGCACAAGTTCCTCTCCTCAAAAGTCGCCTGGGGTTGTCACTTTCTTTAAGTTCAAATTCAATCAAGTATCTCAAAACCTGAAGGAGGTAGCTTTCATCTTCTTGCATAATGCAATTGCCATAGAGGGAGGTAAAAACTGTGTATATAACACTTTGTGTGTTCTCCTGATTAAGTTTCTCTCCAGCAACCAGAGAGGAGGCAATAAGACGAGGATTTTCCCTTAATCGACTCAAGAATTCTCCATAAGCAGTCTCCTGAAATCCCAATTGCTTATATCCATCAACAAACTGTGTATCTTCCAAAATCTTGGCATGTTGGCAACATTCAGCAGGGGAAGCTTCAGCACTAAAAAATGAGCAGACAAGCAAAACATAAAATTAACAACAATAATAATATCACACACATATTATATGAAACATGGAATGTGAGTTGATTACAGTCCCAACGAAATCACTCATTGCTAAAATCTTTCAGACCATCAGCACCTGAATGTGGAAGGAAGGAAGGAAGGAAGGAAGGAAGGAAGGAAGGAAGGAAGGAAGGAAGGAAGGAAGGAAGGAAGGAAGGAAGGAAGGAAGGAAGGAAAAACAAAAACAAATTCCTCATATTAAATCAGGCTCAATGAAAAGTACCAAGAAATAACCATTGTTCTGATTTCTTTCATCAAAGATTAGTTCTGCCTCATTTTGAACTTCACATAAATGGAAGCACACAGAGTATATACTCTTCTGTGCCTGGCTTCTTTCCTCAACATTATGCTTCAGTACCACTATTCTTAGAGCTAAAAACTGCTTCTTGGAACAACAGAACATGAGGTATTAGCACAATGAAAAACAAGGTTTCTAAAACTGAAAAGCAGATATACAATAGCAAAACATGGAAATTTACATCTTAAATTATGTTAGAAGAAAAGTAGAACAAAGATAACTTACTGTCTACACTGATAAAATGTATATGTATAAAGATACAAAATTAATTGGTGTTGTATAAAATACTAATACTTAAGTTATAATTCTCCATAACAGTGTTAAGTGATTTAAAATAAACAAAATAAGCAGACTCACCTTAATGTTGACTTAAACTACCTTAAAGCAAGCACTTTGTTGGAAATAGATTCATTTATTTACAGTTAGCAGTTAACACAGAACCATAATGGTTTATAAAAGTTAAGACCTCAAAATCTTTTATTTACCTGGTTATGATAAGTCGATCCAAATTAATTCTCTGTTGCTTAGCAATCCATGCTGTACGATACAACTTTTCAGCTGTCTTAAGTACATCTGCATTGAGCCTCTGAATGAGCTGTTTCTCAGAGTTCACATATAAGCGTTCCTGCTTGAGGTGATGGGCCAGAGTATGAATATCTAACTTCACCATCTTCAAATGTGGAAAAGGTACAGAGGCTGATCACTAAGACTAAAAAGACAAATTTTAAAATGTTATGTTACTAAAATTGTTTACCAAATCAAAAGGGATAGAATACATTAAGAATTAAGCTACATGCCCTGGCTGGTGTGGCTCAGTTGGTTGGGTGTCATCCTGTGCACCGAAAGGTTGCTGGTTTGATTCCTGGTCAGGGCTCATGCCTGGGTTTCAGGCTTGATGACGGGTAGGGGGCGCATGCAGGAGGCAGCTGATCTATGTTCCACTCTTACATCAATGTTTCTCCCTCTCCCTCTCCCTTCCTCTAAAAATCAATAAAAAATCTTAAAACAAAAAGAATTAAGCTATATTTAGTAGCATGGTTAACTCTAATTTTAAAGTAATCCCTATATTTATTTTATTACAGAAGCATTATGGGTTCAGTAAAGAAAAATAGATAAATACAGATAAGGAAAAAGAAAGAAAAAAAAAAGAAAAGCTTGCCCTGGCCAGTTTGGCTCAGTGGATAGAGCGTCAGCCTGCAGACTGAAGGGTCCCAGGTTCGATTCTGGCCAAGGGCACATGCCTGGGTTGCGGGCTCGATCCCCAGTAGGGGGCGTTGCAGGAGGCAGCCGATCAATGATTCTCATCATTGATGTTTCTATCTCTCTCTACCTCTTCCTTCCTCTCTGAAATCAATAAAGAAATATATTTTTTTAAAAAAAGAAAAGTTCCTACCAAGGCCACTGCTCAGAGAAAGCCACTGCAAAAACCTTGTGTATATCCTTCAAGTCCAGTGCCTATTTACTAACACTGAAGTTTTCTTGACAGCTCTTTCACACTGCAGTCAATCACCATATTCTGTTGACTCTTCAAAATACATCTCAAATTTGACTACTTCTCACCACTCCATCATCATCTCTCACCTGAAGCTCCATAACCACTACTTCCTCACTGATCTCCTGCTTCCTTTCTTACTAGTCTATTCTCTCCATGGCGCCGTAGAGTAATACCCTTCAAACTCCGTCAGATCACTCTATTCCCCTCCTAGAAAGTCCTCAAAGCCTCAGCATTTGCTGATCCCTCTGTCTGGAAGGCTATTCCTCCTGCTGTCTTTGCAAGGTTACTGCATCCGGCCTTTACTTCATGCAGGCCTCTCTGCTCAAATGTCTCTTTAAGAAGGCCTTCTCAAAGAACTCTTTCTAAACTAGAAAATACCACTTCCTATTCCTTCTCCTGGCCTTTTCTAAAGCACTGGCCCCTATCTAGAATTCTATCACAGATACCCACTTGCATGCTCATCATGCTTAGAGCATGGCTCCCCCACCAAAAGGTAGGGCCACCAGAGCCAAGGCTTGTCGGTTTTGTTCACTCATATCTGTCATTTCGGGGCTGAGGAGAGGGCCTGGTTCACAGCAGGATGTGAATAAATATTTGCCAAAGGAATGAATGCCATCACACAATTCTTGTTTACCTAGTAGCTAAAATAGCACACATATTTTAAAGCATTATTATTTAAGCTATGCCCTTAAACCTAGAATGCCTGCCAGACCACAAATGCTTTATATCAACAGTAGAAGTGCCTGTGGCCTAGAGAGCAGAATACAACACTGTGTCCAGACAGCAGGCAGTCATTAAGTTAGAAAAATACTTCTCATTAAGAATTAAGCACGATGATTGTATACTCATAAGTTGCTATGAGAATAAAGCTTTAATGTTCTCACCATAACAACACAACAAGAAAATGATATTATGTGAGGTGAAGGATGTGTTGACTAAACCTTACTATGGTCAACATTTTACAATACATACTTGTATCACATTATATGCCTTAAATATACATTATATTTCAATTACATCTCAATAAAGCTGGGGGGGAAGGGGTGGAGAGTGGTTCCAGCCAGTCAGATTCTTAAGTGCTCTTAATGGACCTATTTGGAAGTGATAAAATACAATTTGTAGTGAATTTAGATTTGAAAAGAGAAGACAACCTAGACCACAGAACTTTCAATGTGTTTAGAGATCCAATGAAAACGTATCCATATATATAAAATATTTTGGTGCTAAGTCAAAAAATTTAAACATTATGGCACCAGCTGAAAATATATTTAAAACCACCTTATTTAAAGAAATAGATTTAACAACTTTTAATTATGTTTGGCTTCAGAAAATTTTTTACTTTCTTTTATTTTAATGAACTACTGATGACTTGGAAAATTTCAGATATTACCATCAATCTGAATTTAATTGCTTTCAAACACTACTTTCTTGTACCTTATCAATTCCCTAGTAAACTATGCAAAGATGTTATTCTAACTCTTCTATATGGTTAAAGCCCCCTCCTACTTTCTTCTGAAAAGATATAAGTATGTCTACTTCACCAAGACAATTCACTATTAGTCACAAGGACATCTGTGTACATTCCAAAAATTGGTGACATGCATACATACACGTATATAACCTTACTAACTCAGTCTACAGAAAATGCATATGACTTTGTAGACTCCCATGTGGGAACTCTAAGATCCTCTAGGGGGCTCTAAGTCCATAGACTAAGCACAGAGTCACTCATCAAATGTAATTATTTGAAGTAGTATAATTAATGAAAGCAGTACTGAAATGGGCCCTTAAAGAGCTGTATGCTTCATTAATTAGTTCTGCTACATTGGGTACATAATGCATATTCTCTGAACCTCATTTTTTTTTTCATCCACAAAACGTGGACATGATATCTACATTTGTTTTGTGTCTGGTACAAGCAACATATTAGATACTAGGGATCCGAAAAAGGATAAAAACTAGTGTGTGCCTTCAAGGACTTTTCAATCTACTACAATGAGACAGACATGCAGTAAATGGCTGCCCGAAAGTATTATGAGTATTATGCTACTACTTATAGACTACTACTACTTATAAGACTACAATGTAGAGTAGGGACAAGAGAGAAGGAACGACTGAGGAGTTAAATACCTGCACCTAGTCTTAAAAGTCAAGTTCTGCCAGCCATAAAGAGGATGGTAGGTGGGGTAGAATTCCAAACAGAGGAAGCCAATTAGCAAAAAGCACAGAGGTCTGTAACACAGAATATATTTAGAGAACCAAGTGGGGCATACTACTTTGGGGGCACATGTGTTTGTGTGTGTTAAGAGTGAGGTGGGCCGAGACCGGTTTGGCTCAGTGAATAGAGCGTCGGCCTGCGGACTCAAGGGTCCCAGGTTCGATTCCAGTCGGGGGCATGTACCTGGGTTGCGGGCACATCCCCAGTGGGGGGGTGTGCAAGAGGCAGCTGATCGATGTTTCTCTCTCATCGATGTTTCTAACTCTCTATCCCTCTCTCTTCCTCTCTGTAAAAAATCAATAAAATATATTTAAAAAAAAAAAAAAAAAAAGAGTGAGGTGGGAGAAGGGGAGAAAGTGTATAATGAGAGATAAGGCTACAGAGACAGAAGATACATAGAAGCTAGAGTTAAGAGATTTGGACTTGGCACTGTAGGTGCTAGGAAAAGAGTTTTAAAGGGAGTTAATATGATTAAATTTGTATTTGAGAACATAAACTCTGGCAGTAAGGAAAAGGATGAAGAGACCTAGCTGGGTAATTTAACTGGTTAGAGCATCGTCCCAATACGCCAAGGTTGCAGATTCAAACCCTGGTCAGAGCACATACAAGAATCAACCAATGAATGCATAATAAGTGGAACAACAAATCGAAGCGTATCTTTCTCTCTCAAAATAAAAAAGAAAGAAAAGGATGAGGAGGTGGGGATGAGTCTGGGGAAATGGAACTAGATGAAGACAGATTAAGAAATTGTTGATGCCGAAACCGGTTTGGCTCAGTGGATAGAGTGTCGGTCTGCAGACTGGAAGGTCCCAGGTTCGATTCCGGTCAAGGGCATATACATTGGTTGCGGGCACATCCCCCAGTGGGGGGTGTGCAGGAGGCAGCTGGTCGATGTCTCTCTCTCATCGATGTTTCTAGCTCTCTATCCCTCTCCCTTCCTCTCTGTGAAAAATCAATAAAATATATTTTAAAAAAAAAAGAAATTGTTGATACACAAGAATTGTTGCAGTATCAATGGAAAGAACAGGACAAAATTGGGAGATGTTAGGAGGTAGAAATTATGAGATTTGTTGATACCTACATATGGGGAAGGTGAGGTAGAAGTTTCCCACTCTGGGAACAATGGTGGGTGTGGTGTTCTTCACCACAATTGAGAATTTATATGAGAAAATGCTTTATAAACTTAAAACTGTGCCTGCTATGGTTCTAAGAATTTCACACACTTAACCTTTATAATATCCCTCCTGAGATAGGTACTTGCAGCTTAGGAAACTGAGGTCAGAAATATCAAATAACTTGTGCAAGGCCACACAGAGGTGACAGAGTTAGTACACTATTACCCTGATCTCTACAAGAATGACTCAGAAATCCTGTGGTTAAACAGGAAAAGATCTTATTTTTAGGAGATGCACACACAAGTATGAGGAAGTGTTACAATTTCTGCAATTTCTTGTACATGATTCAGAAAAAATATCAAAAGTAAAACTTCAACAACTGTTGAATCTGGGTGGTGGGTATATGGTGATCACTGTGCTATCCTTCAACTGTTTCTGTGTATCCTAAATTTTTCATAATGAGAAACCAGGAAAAAGTATTTTAGAACTTCTCAAATGGTGCCCTTCTTGCTGCTTTAATACAATTTAATTCAACAAAAAACATGATTGAGTTTTTGCTAGCACCTCGCCAGGTCCCCCAATCTCAAGGAGCTCACAGTCTAATTACAACCAAAATACTGTTAAAGAAGAGAGGATACATCAAATGTTTCCAATAACAGCAAAACATGAACCAATTTATGCAATTCAGAAATTAAAACCTTCAAATGTTGCTGCAGTTAAAAAATTAACACTTGAAAGTTCCACCTAATCTAAACCAGAACTCACCTTCCAAACCCTTCAATAGCCCCAATGTCTTCAAAGACATTTTTGTAGAGACATTTTTAAAAAAATATGGAACGCTTCACAAATTTGCGTGTCGTCCTTGCTCAGGGGCCATGCTAATCTTCTCTGTATTGTTCCAATTTTAGTATATGTGCTGCCAAAGCAAGCACTGTCCAGACAAATTTGCTAAGGACTTTTTCTTTAATCAAGTCCAAAAATTATAAGCTTTATTGCTTTTCTTTTTATAAGCAGGTCAGAACGCTGTCAAATAACAGATAGTGGCCTCCCCTCCAAAACAATACGTAACCTTTTGCACTCGGATGTCGAGATTAAAATTACTCTTTGAATGTATCAATAATTTGAAATATTAAAAAATCCAAATAAATAAGTTTGTATGAAAAGAAACTCCAGTTTTTTATTCTACTGCCGTGCTTTGTAAAATCTGGGGTATTTAAAAAATTAAATCCCGAGTAGAATAAAGGAATCGAGAAAAAAGCAAGCGAGTGCAAAGGGTTAAAAAAAAAAAGTTTTCATTGATTTTTATTTTTTTATAGAGAGAGAGGAAGGCAAAGGGAAAGAGAGAGAAATATCGACATGAGAGAGAAACATTGATTGGCTGCTTCCTACAAGCCCCCTACCACCCAGGAATGTCCCTTAACCAGAAATCAAACCACAACCTCCTGGTGCACATGACAATTCCCAACCCACTGAGCCACACTGGTCAAGGCTCCCTAGTCACAGGAATCCAGACAATTGAAAAATATTTCCTAATGTGTTTCTCTGCCTAATTCTTCTCTCTTCAACCTATCCTATGCTGACAGGTTAGTATTTTCAAAGCACTTTGATAAAAACCTTCCCAAACCTTCCCAAATGCCAGAATATACTAAATCACCTGCAGAAGTCAGAAGTGAGGCTGTGTGCTCAATTAAGATCACCCCTTGATTAATTCTCCAGGTTTCCAACAGCAGGATTCAAAAATGGAAACCCCAGAAAACTTTGAATGTATTTGGCAAGATCTCTCTCCCTTCCATCGACCCCTACAGCCAACTCCATCAAAATCTACCCTGGACCACCAGGTCTCAATTTCACCTGATCTGTATTTCTGTCCAGGTCAATCACAACAAGAATTTGTATCCTGAAATTTGCAAACATTTCCCAAGCTAGATCATTTCTTTTTGGAGTGGTCAAAAATTAAACTTTTAAAATACAGAACATTAAATTCAGTTCCGCTTATCACATTTCTACAAAATAAAGTTGATTATACCCATGCAAGTTAAATCAGATCTTAAGCTTTTGAACTCATGAACACTTATCACTGAGAGCCCAAATTGACAAGATTTTAATGGGGAGATTTTAATTGAAAGAGCAAAGTGCACTGGGTTTCTAAATCCTTCCACAATGGCAAACTGAGGCCCATGGGCCGAATTCAGCTGGCTGCCAGTCTGTATACATAAAGTTTTATTGGAACAGAGTCATGCCCACTTGTTTATACATTATCTAAAACTGCTTTCATGCTACAGTGGCAGAGTTGAACAGGTGCCAGAGTCCATATGGCCCACAAAGCCTAAAATATTTACTATCTGGCCCTTTACAGAAAGGGTTTGCCAACTCCTGATAAGCAAACATGCCTACTCTAACACAGAGCACAGAAAGGAAGCACAGCCTGATAAGGTGAAATGTGTGAATTAGAAAAGCATGAAAAGTTCCAAGGAGGATACACATTATAAATGTTAGCAACTGTGCCTGAACAAACTCTTGTGACTCAAGAGAAGGACTCTAGAGGCAGCCGATTGATGATTCTCTCTCATCATTGATGTTTCTATATCTCTCTCCTTCTCCCTTCCTCTCGTAAATCAATAAATATATATTTTTTAAATTTAAAAAAAAACTTCATATGTCAAATTTGCTGAAGGTGTTATCATAGATATTTTTAAGCTTAAAAATGTCGAATTTCGTGCCATAAAAAGAGGATTTGCGGGAAGTTTTAATTCATTATTTTGAAGAAAAGTGCTGCTGAATACTTCGGGAAGCTTATGGTGAACATGCTCCATCTCAAGATACTTGTGAATGCTGGTTTAAAAGCTTTGAAAGTGATGATTTCGATGTGAAAGACAAAGAATGTCCAGGTCAACCGAAAAAGTTCAAAGACCAACAATTACAAGCATTATTGGATGAAGATGCGTGTTAAACTCAAAAACAACTTGCAAAAAGATTAAATGTTGCTCAGCAAACAATTTCCGATCGTTTATAAGCAATGGGAAAGATTTTAAAAGAAGGAAAATGGGTGCCACATCAACTGAACGAAAGACAAATGGAAAACCGAAAAGTCATCAGTAAAATGTTGCTTTCAACGGCATGAAAGAAAGTCTTTTTTGCATGAATTGTGACTGGTGATGAAAAGTGGATTTATTTTGAGAATCCCAAATGCACAAAATCATGGGTTGATCCAGGTCAACCATCAACATCGACTGCAAGGCCAAATCGCTTCAGAAAGAAGACAATGCTCTGCGTTTGGTGGGATCAGGAAGGTGTGGTGTATTATGAGCTTCTAAAACCAGGTGAAAACGTTAATACTGATCACTACCGAAAACAAATAATCTATTTGAACCACGCTTTGATTGTGAAACAACCAGAATGTTCCAGAAGACACGGCAAAGTAATTTTGCTTCATGATGACACACCATCACACACTTCAAAACCAGTTAAAGACACGTTAAAAGATCTTGCCTGGGAAGTATTAACCCACCTGCTGTATTCACCAGACCTTGCTCCTTCAGATTACCACTTGTTCTGATCGATGGCACACGCACTTTCTAAGCAGCACTTCAAAACGTACAAAGAAGTGGAAAACTGGGTCTCTGAATGGTTTGCCTCAAAACAAGAAAAGTTCTATTGGGACGATATCCACAAATTACCTGAAAGATGGAGGAAATGTGTAGCTAGAGATGGACATTACTTTGAATAAAGCACTTTTGATGTTTCTCTTGAAATTATCGTGTTTTCTTTGATTACAAAATCCACCATTATTAACCGGTACACCTAGTAAAGACATTCTAAGTTAATGATATGCATCTAATAGTTCTAAATTCTAAGTATCAGCTAGACTTCAAGTAAACAAACTAATCATCTCTTTATTATTCTAGTAAGTCCAACAATAACTTTTAAATAAATATATATTTTTAATTTTTTGATTTCAGAGAGGAAGGGAAAGGGAGAGAGAGATAGAAACATATACGTTGAGAGAGAATCACTGATCAGCTGCCTCCTGCAGGCCCCCTACTGGGGATCGAGCCCACAACCAGGCATGCGCCCTAACCAGGAATCGAACCCTGACCTCCTGGTTCATAGGTCAATGCTTATCCACTGAGCCACACCAGATGGGCTAAAATATATTTTTACTGATTTCAGAGAGAAAGGGAGAGAGAACGGTAGGGTAGGCATTCTTATACACATTTCACAGATGAGGAAACGGAGGAAATTAAATACTGTGCCCAAGGTCAAATTAACAACTGGCAAAGCTGAGCGTAGAATCCAGGTGTATCGGGCTCACCCAGCTTTTATTTGTGGTCAAGGTCACTTCTAATTACCCCCCTCTTTCAACAACTATTAATATATGTCAGTATCTGGACAACCCCCCTTTCTTTGAAAGTTTCAAACTAACTGACAAAGTCAGGATTAGTTGGACTTCAGGGCTAAATAAATAATGTAAATTCCCTCAAATTCTACGAAGTAAGCATGTGTGAAAGTTTAGAAAAAGTTACCAGGGATTAATCCCTTAAATCCTTCTTTTTACATCTATCTCATCTCCTAACATTTCTCCACTTCCCCTCCTCCCAAATCAGACATTGCTGCCATATCATTTCCTAGTCTTTAATATTTGCAGATGCTGTTATACAGGTCTAAGAGGCCCGTATGCTTCCTATTGTCAAGTGAACTCAGATTTATCCTTTAAGGCCCAGCCTCCAAATCTCTGCCCTCTGTCAAGTTCTGGGGGAATCACTGGCCAACAGAGTGCATCCCTTCCTCCCCATGACACTAAACATGGAATCACTAAGAGGGAAAGTTACTTCACTGAGTCTCTTTGGTCCTTCTGTTTACATCATGGAGTAAATCTAAGCAAGGTGCTGGATCTGTCTTCAACTCTTCCCTAACACTTCCTAATCTCTCCTTTTAATTAAAGGATGGCAGGCCTCAAATTCACTACCCTCTGCGAACAGCAGCTAGCTAGGTTTTATAACACTGATTTGTTTTTATTATGTTTAAGTTGCATTTTATTTAGGGTAAGAAATGTTAGTCTTTCATTCTGGTAGTAACATAAAGCTTCCTTCAAAATATATATGTTTAAATATTTGTATTGATTTTAGAGAGGAAAGGAGAGGGAGAGAAAGATAGAAACATCAATGATTCATAGGTCGATGCTCAACCAGTGAGCCACACTGGCCAGGCCAAAATATTTTTAAAGTATATCCATAAAAGAAGTCATTAAATTAGTAATAGTACAGATAGTATGCAGATTTGGGAAAAATCATGATGTTACTCAGAGATTAAGCATAGGAAACATTTGTATACACTGATGGCTGCCCCTTGACAGAACTTTTACCTTGTCAGTAACTTTTTCATTCATTATATAGGCACTTTCCTCATAGTACTTATATAAAATTCATATTAATGTCCTTAGGACAAAAAGGACAGGACTGCCATTTTTAAATGACCTACTACAATGTTAGCCCCTGTATTTTATCAATCGAATAAGTTTAATTTGAAAATTTATATTATCTACCACTTTTCAGGGATCTAGCCAATCCATAGGAGAGGTGGGTACCCCTTGCAAATATATTTCATAATCATAAATAATCTTGTTTATTTTATTTTTTTAGCAAAGGGTGGAAATTTATTGAGAAACAAGCACAGACTCCCACATGGGGAGGGGAAAAGAGTCCCTAAATAATCATGTTTAATTACAAGGGTTTGTCTGCATGTATTTTCCCTTACAAGACATCTCAACGAAGGAGCTGTTTCTTTTTTCTTTTTTTTTAATATATGTTTTTAATTGATTTCAGAGAGGGAGAGAGAGATCGAAATATCAGTGATGAGAGAGAATCATTGATTGGCTGCCTCCTGCATGCCGCCTACTGGGGATTGAGCCCGCAACCCTGGCATGTGCCCTTGACTGGAACTGAACCTGGGACCCTCCAGTCCACAGGCCAATGCTCTATCCATTGAGCCAAGCCAGCTAGGGCCAGGAGCTGTTTCTTACTCATTTTACAATGTTTTGTTAAGCCACATGATCTAAAAACTGCCAGGTATTAAAAATGAGTTCATCTCTTACAAAAATATGGACAAGCACAGGAAACGTTACTTAACACATTCCTTTCAACAAATGTTTATTAAACAGCTACTATGTGCTAAGTGAGGTCTGCCCTTGAAGGGCCCACATTCTCATGGCATTCTAATGATAATTTCTAGTGGTTTTCACAGACCAGATTTCTATCTATACTCCATTTAGAATCCTTTGTCTCTCTTTTCATTGGCCAGTTAAATCCCACTCAGTCATCTGGGCCCAGCTCAAACCGAGGAAGGAGCCTTTACTCTTAACCAGGCGTCCTCAAACTACGGCCCCGCGGGCCACATGTGGGTGTTTTTGCGTTTTGTTTTTTTTACTTCAAAATAAGATATGTGCAGTGTGCATAGGAATTTGTTCATAGTTTTTTTTAAACTATAGTCCGGCCCTCCGACGGTCTGAGGAACAGTGAACTGGCCCCCTGTTTAAAAAGTTTGAGGACCCCTGCTCTTAACTCAGATTCTTTCTCATTTGGGCTCATCTCTATCATAGCATTTTACACTGTTTGCAACAAAAAGTTATCTGAACAAATCTCCAAGTTCCCTGAAGTAGGGACAGAGTCCTCTTGGTATCCCCATTACTTAGCAGAGGGACTAGCATTTAGCAGGTGCTGAATAAATGTTTGAGTTATAAATAATTAATAAGTGACTGACTGATGAAGAGCAATGCTCCAGTTAGCTATCAACCAAGCTGCTGCTAACTCAGTTCCAAAATGACTAAGAAACAGTAACTGAATTTAAGTTGAAAACATCTACTAACTTTCCAATGAACGTATTTAAAATAGTTATTAATGAACCAAAAATATTTCCTCACAATAAAGAAAAGCATATCAATGTGGTTAAAAATGGAAACAAGAGATACTTTAGTATCTTTAGTTGGTATATTTGAAACAAGAGTAAAGCGCTGTAGAAGAAAGAATGGACATAGTAACAACTGTTCTTGGCACAAATACAGGAAATTGAAAGGCAGGCTACTTGGAGGATGCAAGTCATATCAAGTCAGATAGTACTCAAATTTCAAACTAATACTACGGACTTCTTGGTATAACACCAAAACTCCAGACCCTAACAAAAGTAAATAAATAAAATCCAAACAGATGTTAATTCTATCCCCAACACACCACTGAATTTCCAGAGTTACTCAGGCTAACCACAAAAATAATAAATCCACGCAAAACAAATAGCTGTGAGGTAAGCCAGGTTTCACTACACAACTCAACTGAGAGAATAGCAAAACATCTGGACAGTTAGTATGCATTACTTAACAAATACTAATATATCCTCACTACTGCAATTCAAAAATCTTGAAATTTTCAAAATATTACTTGAAATAATTACTAATGGGTTTGAAAATATTAAAGAAGATTAAATTTGAAAGACACTAACTTATGGTTCACCTCTATCCCAGAATACTACATAATTATTAAGAAGGAGGTAGTGGTACATGGAAAGATGTCTAGCATGTATAAGTAAGTGAAAAAAACAAACCACACAACATTATGCATGGTAAGATCCCACAGGCTAAAACACACACCATAAAGCAAAACTACCTGGGCTCAAATCTCAGTGCTGCTGCTAACTCAGTGTGCAACCTTTGACTAGTTACCTGTCCACGCCTCAGTTTCTTCATTTGTAAATGGATATAAAATAGAACCTATTTCATAGGGCATATTCATAGAGTTGTGAGGGTTTAGTGGGTTAATATATGTAAAGCACTTAGAATCAGAAGCATTAAGTATAATTTTGGGGATGAAAGAAAAACCCAAAGCATATAGTATTTATGAGGAAGAAAAAAAAACTTTCATTTTTGCATTGTCTTTAATTGTTTTTTAAACAAAGGACACTTATTACTTTAGTAATTTAAAAAAATATATAAGAACTTGGTACTAAGCTCTTCCCCACTGAAAGATCTGCTAGTGCAATTACTTAAACACTCAGGACTATACAAATGCTCTGAAAATAATATATATATAATATTTTTAATATATTTTTATTGATTTCAGAGAGGAAGGGAGAGGGAGAGAGATAGAAACATCTATGATGAAAGAGAATCACTGATCTGCTGCCTCCTGCATGCAATGGAAAAATATACTTGGGTGAGGATTAACAAACAAACAAAACCAAAAAAAATCTGCCCAATCCAGAAATGAGTGCGTATCAGGAAGTTTCACATTTAGATACAGTAACTGTCCATTATTTTTATTAGTCTAAAATTAAATACCACCAATCTAATTTCCTCCTAGTCAATAATCTCTAGTGACAACTCATTAAAACATATATACCAGTAAATGTGGAGGTCAAGATATACCAAATAACTGAAGAAAAATCTAAAACCCTTAGAACCCTCTGCAAACTTCTGAGAGGAAGCGTCACCACCCACATGCTTTGAGGAAGCTTTGGCTACATTTTTGCTGAGCTGTAGTACTGGTAAAGCCTGTTTCAAAACACAAGAGTCCACCCTCAAAATTAAGAGAAGCATGTAAACAGCAGGCTGTCATCACATTTCCAAGAATGGTGGTTCATAAAATTTTAAATATTTGTTATCAAATTTCTTTCTTTCTTTTTTTGTTAATCCTTACTCGAGGATATTTATTCCATTGATTTTTTTTTTAAGAGAGAGAATAGAAGGAAGGGGGAGAGACAGAGAGAGAGAAACATCGATGTGAGAGAGACACATCAACTGGTTGCCTCCTGCACACGCCCCAACCTTGCTTGGAATGGAGTCTGCAACCTAGGTGTGTACCCTTGACTGGAATCGAACCCAGACCCCTCAGTCCCAAGGCCGATGCTCTAACCACTGAGCAGACCTGGCTAGGGCTATTATCAAATTTCAAACAAGATTACTACCACTGACTGTGTTAACCTAAAAGGAACTTTCTGGAACACACACAAAAAATATTAGTTAAAATATTTTTATTTTATAGAGAGGAAGGGAATGAGAGAGAAAGAGATAGAGCCGAAACCGGTTTGGCTCAGTGGATAGAGCGTCGGCCTGCGGACTCAAGGGTCCCAGGTTCGATTCCGGTCAAGGGCATGTATCTTGGTTGTGGGCACATCCCCGGTAGGGGGTGTGCAAGAGGCAGCTGATCCATGTTTCTCTCTCATCGATGTTTCTAACTCTCTATCCCTCTCTCTTCCTCTCTGTAAAAAAAATCAATAAAATATATTAAAGAAAGAAAGAAAGAAAGAAAGAAAGAGATAGAGAAACATTGATGTGAGAGAGAAACATCAATTGGTTGCCTCCCACTCATGCCCTGACTGGGGATCAAGCCTGCAACCTGGGTTTGTGCCCAGACCGGGAATTGAACCCACCACCTTTTGGTACACAGGGCCAACATACTTTTTTTTAAAAAAGTAAACCTCCATAGAATTATGGAATATGCAATTTTAAATAATTTATATAATACCTAGAAAAAAAATAACTTGGTGTTACCTATTATTATCATTACTATTATTATGATGTTTTGAAATGATGGAACAGAAACTTACTCATAGAGAGCCTTAGTAAGTCAATTTCCATCAGAATCCAAGTTAGCCCATCCCAACCTTGAATAGCGAGATATTAAAAGGCATTTTGTTTTAAAGGAATCAAAGATTCCTTGCGTTTGCCCTAGCCGATCTGGCTCAATGCATAGAGTATCGGTGGGTTCAATTCCGGTCAAAGGCACGTACCTAGGTTACAGGCTCTATCCCTGGTCCTGGTCGGGGCATGTGCAGGAGGCAACCAACTGATGTGTCTCTCTCACATCGATGTTTCTCTCTCCCTTCCCTCTCCCCTCTCCCCTCTCCCCTCTTCCCTCTCCCCTCTCTCTAAAAAGCAATGGAAAAATATCTTTGGGTGAGAATTAACAACAACAACAAAAAAGATGCCTTGAGTTCTAAAGGAGGTGGTAAAAATGAAATAAATTTTCAAAAAGAATTAATCTATTCTTTCCTAAGTTTTTCTGATACAGAAATCAGTATTTATAAACATTTTGCAAATCTTTAAGTGCTATGACTTTTAGACCTGATGCATTTTTGAGAAGTAGTCAGGATTTATAAATAATGGAAGTAAACTCAAGAGATGGGTCACAGTCCTATATTAGAAAGTGAAAGCACAGCTCAAAGTGGGTTGAAAATAGATTAATTTAGCATACGTTCTAAAAACTTTCAAAATAGCCGAAACCGGTTTGGCTCAGTGGATAGAGCGTCGGCCTGCGGACTGAAAGGTCCCAGGTTCGATTCCGGTCAAGGGCATGTACCTTGGTTGCGGGCACATCCCTAGTAGGGGGTGTGCAGGAGGCAGCTGATCGATGTTTCTCTCTCATCGGTGTTTCTAACTCTCTATCCCTCTCTCTTCCTCTCTGTAAAAAAATCAATAAAATATATATTTTTTTAAAAAACTTTCAAAATACATGTATTTGCATAAAATTAAGATTGCTTGGGAAGGTAATTCGACTCTGACCCTAAAATAAGGCTAATATCCCTCGACTAATTTTTTTGTCTCTAATAGAAAAAGAACAATTTAATCCTTTTAAAGACTCACAGAAAATATACTGAAAACAAATTAATAAGGAAGAAGAACTGAACACGTTTGACAACATGCCTTCCACTAGTCTGCGGCGTGGGTGTACCAGCGTTGCCTGGGAGCAAGACCAAGCAAGCACCTTCAGGACAGTCATCTTAGATTAATGAACAGACAGACATCTTGCCTGTTTTCATGGTACAACAGTATGCTTAAAGCCTTACATGTAAAAAATGGCTTACAAAAAAGGTATACACGTTGAAGTTTCATATTCAAACTTCAAAAATAAAAAGACATTAGAGAGATCCCTAAAAAAAACCTGTAATTTTTTTTAAACATTTGCTCAACCACTCATTCATATATATTAATAAGAGAACTTGAAGTGTCAACAGATATTCACCACTTCCTTTGACCACTGCATTGCAGAGTTCAACACATGGTTTCAGCTTAGGAACAATGAAAAACTGCCCTTCTGAAAATGTATTTACCAAGTCTGAATACATAGTAAAACATTCTGAAAAACCAGAGGTATGCATAAAGAAGGGAATTTTAATTACCTATAATTTTAAAAAAACAGAAATCAAACAGCTTTGTACCTAAAGCTTCTTCTAAAAATGTATACATGATACAGAAATTAGGGGTTTCCAGTTCTTTTACAAATGAAAACATTTTGATTAGGATTACTTAAAGAGCTAAACCACAAATAATTCTATGAAGACACAAGCTAGGCAGTTCAAATGTAAAAAAATACTGAAGTCCTTCTTGCCTAAGAAAACATTAACTCCAGGGAAGAAAACATGTGTGGTGAAAAACCAGAAAGTTTAAGGGGAGGGAAAAAAAATTTTTCACCATTTGAGAAATTTTTTTTCAAGTACTGGTCTTTCCTAAACAAGTAAGAAGGATTCCACCTATATCAAGCTTTTACCAAAATAATAATAATATTTAAAAATCATACTTTACCTTAGAGAATCCTAGTATAATGTAACCAACTCTTCCCAGTACACTCACTCCTAAAAAAATTTAAACATCAAATGAAATGTGATATATCCACTTTCCCTCTTCAATTTTCTACAAATATTAGGGGTAATTTTTCCAAATAAAACTAATTTAAACTGAAGCACATTTAAAGAGTGATAAATGTTGTAGTGTGAACTGAACCAAGAATGAAGTTAATATATATTGCTGCAATTTCCAGGATGACATTATCGGCTGCATCACCCTTGTAAGGTGGTAAGCGCTGTGTGCCATCACTGGAAAGCAGCTCATAAACTCAGTGGCGCCAACTGAGCGAAGTGGGAAGTGATGGCATTGTGATAGTGACCAAGAAGGCACCAGAGGAGCAGGGCTTGTTTTAAAGTCAGGGATGTGGTGCCAAAGTGGAAAAGAGTGAAAGTCGTTTGAGAGCTGGAACGCCAAAAGATAACTAGCAATTATTGAATGAAAGCCATGTTGTTGATGTTACTAGATTTAATCCTATGTGATAAGTATTTGTCACCTCCATTTTACAGATGAGAAACCAGGTTTAGAAAAGTCACATAACTTACTGCCTAATCATTCAGCTTTTATGCAGCAGAGAAGGAATTCAAAACTAGATTTGTTTGCTCTCTGGTTCTTCTCCAGTATATTGACTTCAGATTCCATGTGAGCAATTTCACTGTGTGTGTGATACATTAAAAGAGACCTGAAATCACCTATGTAGCATTCCAGCCCCAAATGTTTAACACGGATCTGATCATGAAGATCAAACGAATCAAACTGAGGGGCATCTTACAAAAAAACTGGTCTGGCTGATTACTCTCATAAGAGACCCAAAAGAAACTGAAAAAGTATTTTATATACAAGCAGGCAACTAAATACAAGATCCTTAATTGAATCCTGGGTCAAAAACAAAAACTGGCCTGGCCAGCATGGCTCAGTGGTTGAGCATTGACTTATGAACCAAGAGGTCACAGTTCAATTCCCAAGTCAGGGCACATGCTCAGGTTGCAGGCTCGATCCCCAGTGTGCGACATGCAGGAGGCAGGTGGTCAATGATTCTCTCTCATCTTTGATGTTTCCCCAAAACAAAGCCATGGACTGTGTGGCTCAGTTGGGCATCGTCCTGTGCACTGAAAGTTTGCTGGTTCCGTTCCAGTCGGGCTCATGCCCAGGTTTGTGGGCTCCATCCCCAGTAGGGAGTGTGTAGGAGGCAGAGATTAATGTTCTGCTTTCACCTGGATGTTTCTCTTTCTCTCTCCCTTCCTCTCTCTAAAAATGTATTTTAAAAAATCTTTTTTAAAATCAATTAATTATTTTAATTAATTAATTATATTAAATAATACAGATATAAAATAAAAAAGTTCAAATTCAACCCAGCATACATATGTAATACTATTTACAAAATTTTAAAAATGGGTATGTTTTAGCCCGGTCAGCATGGCTCAGTGGTTGAGTGTCAACCTATGAAGCAGGATGTCATGGTTCAATTTCAGGTCCAGGAACATGCTGGGTTGCGGGTTTCGAGCTCCATTATTGAATGAAAGCCATGTTGTTGATGTTTCAGGAGGGGGTATACAGGATTCTCTCTCATCACTGATGTTTCAATCTCTCTCTCTCCCTCTCCCTTCCTCTCTGGCATGAAATTAATAAAAAAAAATATATTTAGTCCTAGCCAGTTTGGCTCAGTGGATAGAGCGTCGGCCTGCAGACCAAAGGGTCCCGGGTTCGATTCCAGTCAAAGGCATGCACCTCGATTGTAGGCTCCTCCCTGGCCCCAGCCCTGGTCAGGGCGTGTGCAGGAGGCAACCAATCAATGTGTTTCTCTCACATCAATGTTTCTCTCTGTCTTTCCCTCTCTCTAAAATCAATGGAAAAATATCCTCAGGTGAGGATTAAAATGTATACATACATATATGTACATATGTATGTAAAATGGATGTGTTTGACTCCTAGAAATAAAAAACCTAGCATTATAAATTAACTTATTCATTTACTGACTCAGCAAATATTTACTGAGTACGTATTATGTGCCAGCCACTATTCCAGCTCAGTGGTGAAGACAAAGTTCCTATTCTCACAGAGCTGACATTTGAATGGGGAGACAAAGACTAAAATACTAAATAAATATACAAATTATATGTTACCAGATAGAGAGATGCTATAAATAAAATGTAGGGACAGGAGACAAAGAATGACAAGAGGACAGTGTAAGGGCACAGAAAGCACCAGGCAAAACCTCTCCACGGCAGTGATGTGTAATATGGCGTGTTCAACATAAACTATTCCAGAACCAACATTTGCTTCATAAAATACTCTTCCTCATCTTTCCATACCGCGCCCCCCCCCCCCCCCCCCTGGATTTTTTCCAGAAAAAGTTTGCTGCAGTGGTTTTCCATCATGGCTATTACTTGGGGGGTGGGAGAAGGTCTCACACCAGATGTTGACAGGTGCTTTACAAACAGGTGCACATATTAAGTCACACATATTGTGAAAAAAAATGTTCAGTGACATGTCAGGGAGAAGTCTGATGCCAAAATGAAGAACTGCAAAAATTTTAAATGGAATTTCAAAATAAATGACTTACCAACTCTCCAATTCTAAATTCTGCACATTTACTTTCTATCAAATATAAAAAGAAGGTAATAGCAATAGGAAAATATATCTGAAGAGAGATCCTGAGGCTTTTCACTTAAGGACACAATTCTTTAAAAGCCACACTATTCATATGATTTAAAGAAAAGCAGCACACACTATAACTTCCTATCACAGGCTTACACAAGAGCTTGGAGGGCTTCATCACTTGGAACTAGGAGATGCAATAATACGAACATTTCAAAGCCAAAGCATTCAATACCCTTTCTTCCTCAGATTATTCTGCTGATTCCCCAGAACCCTGAATGAAATATCTGTGGTCTATTCTATCTTTCAAAACTATTACTCTGGTCTCAGCCAACCAAGTCTTTTCTTTTACTTCCCTCATTACAAAATTCCCTCTTTCACCTACATTTATCATCCTATCTGCTTGTCTTCTTTCTCATTCAATGATTCAAATATTCTTCCAGGCAGATTTATATATCCCAAAAAATGTATTTCTATTTCAGGAATACATATAAACCCTGATATAGTAATATATGTGCAGTTTTATCATCACATAAAATAACAAGATCTAACAGTGAGTCTAGCAATACCATAAATTTGAAGAAATTATAAGCATAAGTGATATTTTGAGATATCTGCAACATTTGTAAGCTTTATACAATAATATCTATAATTTTTATTGTGACAAAAGCCCAGACATTGTTAATTCTACTGTGGTTTATTACCTACATTCATAATTGGAGAAAATAATAAATTACAGTTATCCTCATTCTAGCTCAAGGACCCTCCCCCACCTCCTCCCCCCATCCCACCCCAGACCCCCGTCAGTTCTATTCACCAACCAACCAGTGAATCTCAGGTTAAAAAGCCTTTCTAGCTCAAATCTTTGCTCAAACTGATTTTTGTCACCAATTTAAAAATAAAAACACTGAAATCTCCTTTGACCTAGCTCTAATCTGAACAAATCACCATACTTCCCTGTTTTTATGCAGACTTATTCACAGAGCCCTGTTTATTTCTACGGTTTGCCTCGCCAGCGCACCCATTTGAATTCTGCCAGTCAGTAAAAGGTGAGATTGAAGGAAAGGAGATGAAAGCAACCGACGGCCCCTCACTCCCATAGCTCCAACAGCAAATGGAAAGATACCTGGTAGAGTGTGTGTTTTTGGCAATTGGGCTGCCCGCCAGATGGGTGAGTCCCGCTTGTCAAGAGTCCCCGAAGCACGACGTCTTCACCAGCGGCACTCAGAAGACATTCCATCTCACTCTCGCCTCCCATACCCGGTTCCCTACCTGCTCCGCCTCGCGTCCCATCCCCCACGCGACCCTCCCCTCCCCGCCCCAGCCCGCCCTGGCCCCGGCACGCCGCAGCACCACTCCCCTCGGCCTAACAGTGACTCTCCCCACCCCCACTTCCCTTGACACTGGAGGGAAGGGCCCAGGGGTCAGCTGAACCCCTCGGCCCGGCCGTCAGGCGCAGGCTGCGGCCCAAGGCCGGAGCAGCCCGGTCACTAGACAAGGAGTCGTGCACTCGGCGCGGGTTAACTGAGGACGGACACTCACCAAGAGGATCATGCGAAGAAAGGAACCGAGGTCTCCGCCCGATCGCCACCCGGCCTCGCAGCAGTCACCCTCTCCGCGAACTGCCACCGCCGCCGCCGTCGCCGCCACTCGCTAGCTGGCTTCCCTGCGTCCTGCGGTGGCGCTGCCGCCAGGCCATCGCGCGTGCGCGGAGCCGCGGGGACCCCTGGGACTGGTAGTTCCCGCGGGCGGCCAGCGGCGCCCCTTCCGCTCTAGCCTGCCCAGTCGGCTACCTGGACAGCCGCGGTGCCGCCAAACGCCTTCCGGGAAATTTGTTCTTCACCCAACACGGGCTCTCGCTTCCGCTTACGGTACTGCTGAGAAATCCGCAAGTATTAGCGAAAAGTGAAACAATTCAGAGCGCAACCGTCACTTGCCCGGGACACACCATTCCAAACACAAACTCCCTCCCCCTTTAGTAGTATCTGGACTTTTAAACCTGATTTCTCACTCCTCGTTTTATCAAATTTTACTTATTGTAGACTTGACCATACAGTTGTTAAGTTGATTGACAATTTATCTATTTAATTTTTTTTTGTTTATTTACAAAAACAATTCAGATATTCAACTGAACTGAACAATCATAGAAACCTGAGAGTTGAAGACACCTTAAAGGTCATTGGTCCAACTCCCGCCCGGGCAGGAATTCTCTCTCTTCCACATTCCAGCCAGACCAGAAAACGGTCACCCAATTTCTATTTCCACAGTTCAAATGTCAGGGAATTCACTGCCTTTAAGTCAGGCAGCCCGCCCCATTGTCGGACAGCTCTAAGGGTTAGAACGTTCTGCCACCTGCTGAACTGAAATCATCAGCTTCCCTTGTGCTGCCTCCCACTGCTAGTAGTTATGCTGCTTGGAGCAATATAGAATGTTTCCCACTTGACAGCCTTTCAAAAAGTTGAAAGCAATGATTATATCTCCCAACACTCTGAGTCTTCAGGCAAAAAAGAAAGTAATTATCATTTTTCGAACTATTTCAAATGTGAATAAGCTCCCAGACTACTTTCCATTTAGTCATCCTTGACGTATTACCTTTAAAAACTGTCAAAATTTGCTTCATATTTATTGCCTTATTTTTTTTTTTACCACAATAGCTGGTCAGGTATTATTGTTCTCATATTGCCATTAATCTGATTCAAGAATTCAATTTGAACAAAGAGTATTTACCAGCTATTATAAAGCATTGCTCAAAGCACCACAGGAATGAAAAAAAGCAACAGGACACAGTTTGCACTCCAGGTTCAAAAGATAGCTCACGCAGGTTAAGGATAGTAATAGTAAACTAAGGTACAAAGTGCTGAGATTCCAGCAAAGGCTTCATTAAGTTGAGAGGCCATGATCCTAGAAGGAAGTGACACTGGATGGTGGGATTTCAAGAAGGAAAAGGGCACGTGAGGGTTGTGAAGAAAGAACCCAGCCTAAGCAAAATGCGCAAATGAACATGTTCACAGTTTGCTCTCAATACTGAATACTCTATTATTATTTTTTTTACAGAGAGGAAGGGAGAGGGATAGAGAGTTAGAAACATCGATGAGAGAGAAACATCGATCTGCTGCCTCTTGCACACCCCCTACTGGGGATGTGCCCGCAACCAAGGTACATGCCCTTGACCGGAATCGAACCTGGGACCCTTCAGTCCTCAGGCTGATGCTCTATCCACTGAGCCAAACCAGTTAAGGCAATACTGAATACTCTAAATGGGCTGGAGCACACCGGCCAGGGAGGAGAAGAAAGGACCCCAAAAGTGGCAAAAACTTTCTGGGGTCCTGAAGAATCTGCACTGGGAGTGGTAAGTAAAAAGAGCACTGGGATGGTCAATTAATTGTTCGGAGGCCTATGCTGTCATCTACAAATGAAGAACTTGATCAGCAGTTTTCAATTTTTGTTGTTGTCTTTTTTTTTTTGCATCCAGAACACCTAAGTAATACAGGCCCAGACATCAAACAATGGGTCACTACAACAGTAATTCTTATGGAATATGAGTATGTATTATTATTCCCAACACCTTTTCCACATGAGAAAAAGAACTCAAGGTTAAAAGAGGCTCAAAATCAATAAATAATACTCACTGAGGATAGAGAATCCCATCTTTTAAAAAAAATTATTTCCGGCAATAACTTTTTAAAAGAAATACTTTAATATGTTTTTTTTAAAATTGATTTCAGAGAGAGGAAGGGAGAGGGAGAGATAGAAACATCAATGTTGAGAGAGAATCATTGATCAGCTGCCTCCTGCACACCCCCTACTAGGCACTGAGCCTGCAACCCAGGTATGTGCTCTGACTGGGAATCAAACCAGCAACCCTTCCATGCACGGGACAGTGCTCCACCAACTGAGCCTTACAGGCAAGGGCTATATGTTATTTTTTAATGGGAAAAGGTTTTCTAAAGCTCTAGAGTCTGTAAAAAAAAAAAATCCAGGAAGACATATGTGGAAGCAGAAGTATTCCCTCATATTTTTTTGCACTTTGGAGTAACCCAATTGAAAAGTAAAGGACAAGACTCCAGTTACACATTCGAGTCTTCTGGGCCCTTGGTTGTCCTGTACTGGCCCCAACTGGCAGGCTCAGAAATAGTAGTTAGTACTCAGAGGTCAATTTACTATAAAGCTGATGGAGCTTATAATTTAGGGCCCCTCACTTGTTTGGGGACCCTTTCAAGGTCAGAGGACTATATTCATGTAGTCATACAGTTTTATAACATTTGCCAATGAATTTTAATTTTTGGCTATGCTGAGGACAACTTGAGAATACTGAAAATGAAAATGAGGAAAGTGGTTCCTGTAGAACAGGGTCATAAATCATGCAACTCACACTTCAGCCCATTGAAATCTATTATAAACCTTACTTTTCTACCAGTACCAGTGATGTCCAGATTGATAGGAGCTGTCACCATATAACTTTGGTGCATTACCTGTATTTTAATTTAACACATGATTAATTATAATGTTTAATGAAATTGTATCTTACATATTTTTCACTGACAATGTTTTTCTTTTGTTGTTGTTCTTTTGTATTAATTTTAAAGTTCTTAACGTTTTTCAAACTTGGTAAGTTCCTGATAAAGAGATTTTTTTAATAACAAGAAAATGTAGACCAAAAAGTAACATACAATTTACTCTGAAAAACATAGATATTATGGAAGACTTGATTTAGGGTGGTAAACACACAATATAATATGCAGATAATGTACCGAAGAATTGTATACCTAAAACCTGTATAATTTTATTAACTGTCATTTCAATAAAGTCAAAAAGAGAAAAACACAGATATCAACAATTTTAATGGCTATATGTTTTATCATACTGATATATCATGATTATAATTTTAAGACGGAAATTATTTATTTATTTATTTATTAAATGGTAGATTGGGCACCCCCTTTTTTAAAATATATTTTTATTGATTTCAGAGAGGAAGGGAAAGGGAGAGATAGAAACATGGATGAAAGAGAATCATTGACCTGCTGCCTCCTGCACGCCCTCTACTGGGTATTGAGCTCGCAACCCTGGCATGTGCCCTTGATTGGAATCGAACCCAGGACCCTTCAGTCTGCAGGCCAACACTCTATCCACTGAACCAAACCAGCTAAGGCAAAATTGTTTATTTCTGATAAGTTTTTAAATGCTAAATTCATGAAAACTTTTAAAATTGATTTTTAGAGAGAGGGAGAGAGACATCAATGTGAGAAACACACACTCACATTGTATATGAATTAAACATCTCTGGAAAGCTATACAAGCAAGTATTGACAGTGGTTACCTTTGCCAGTGTACAAGAACAGGGCTAGCGAATGGGTGGCAGGCAGATTTATTTTCATTGCATATTGTACTCTTTGAATTTTATACCATGTACATATATTTCCTATTTTTAAAATATAGAGATTTAAGAGATATAGATATACATAGCAAGTATTATTACTCAAATTCCATATAGTTCTTTATACTTAAGATTATTTTACTTCAAAAGAAATTTATGTATAAAGTTAAAATGCTTTACAATTAATCAAATACCTTAAACATAACAACCATCTTGTGAGGAGGCAGAATTATATCCATTGTGCAGATTAGTAAATAGTATGAGAGATTAAGTGACTGGAGCTCATAGTTTTATGCTTCTAAACTCTATGGTCTTTCCTATCACATTTTCTGACATAGCATATCCTCTTCCACCCTGCCACCCCCCAAAAATATATATGTATATATCTATATCTATATCTATATATCTATAAAAAGCCAGCGACTGGAATGCAGGAACAACTGGAATGACCAGTCGCTATGACACTGCGGCTGGCCAACCGGCCTGATCAGGGGTGGGGCCAGCCTGCCAACCACCTGCAGCCTCTCCCCCTGGCCAGCCCAGCCCCAATCTGCTCCCATTGAGGTGGGCTGGCTGGACCCCACCCGTGCATGACTTTGTGCACCAGACCTCTAGTATATATATGAACTGTGTGTAAGATGGGTGTGTGTGTATATATATAACAAAAAATGCAGTTTACTTTTCATTTGTGTGTGTGTAGGGGAAGGGAGGTGAAGGTTATCTATTAATTAAAAATTATCTTTTAAAAAGTGAAGACAAAGAAGAAAACTTATTGCATAGCATATTACACTTTCAAAAGAAAAAAAATGACGATTTTTCCCTAGTACTGCTCCCAGCTCAGGTGTAGGGGGATACTTTTGTTTTACTTCAGTGTTGTTTAATGAAGGTTGAGAAATTATTCTCAGTCTTTTAATAAAAGACATTTATGTGGCCAATTAAGAGAGTAATTAGATGCAGCAGCATTTCCAAAAATCTTTGTCAAATTCAACTTATCACCAAAGTTGTTATTTCTCATTGAAAGAACTCTTTAAAATTGGCTCTTAAGAGGCAGAGTTTTTACATTTTTAAATTACAGTTTACTTTCAATATTGTTTTGTATTAGTTTCAGGTGTACAGTTAGATAATCATATACTTTACAAAGTGTTCCCTCCCCCCCAATATTTCCAGTAAGGAGGTGGTGTTCATGAAGAGCTTCTGAAATTTCTTCTCAGTGTACATTTACATGATTGTATATTATCACTATTCTACAACTTTCCAAGTACTTTTTCTTTTTTTAAATATATTTTATTGATTTTTTACAGAGAGGAAGAGAGAGGGATAGAGAGCTAGAAACGTCGATGAGAGAGAAACATCGACCAGCTGCCTCTTGCACACCTCCTACTGGGGATGTGCCCGCAACCAATGTACATGCCCTTGACCAGAATCGAACCTGGGACCTTTCAGTCCGCAGACCGACGCTCTATCCACTGAGCCAAACCGGTTTCGGCCCAAGTACTTTTTCATTTGATCCTTGCAACAAGCCACTAAGACAGGCAGGACAGAAATCCCTGAAATTCAATTGAAGAAACTGTGGCTCTGGAAGGTTGTTTTTTTCCCAAGTTCATGTGCCCTACCTCTTAAGTTGAATATTCTCTCCACAGAAGCATGTGAAGCCCTGACCGGTTTGGCTCAGTGGATAGAGCGTCGTCCTCTGGACTGAAAGGTCCCAGGTTCGATTCCAGTCAAGGGCATGTACCTTGGTTGTGGGCACATCCCCAGTGGGGGGTGTGCAAGAGGCAGCTGATTGATGTTTCTCTCTCATCAATGTTTCTAACTCTCTCTCCCTCTCCCTTCCTCTCTGTAAAAAATCAATAAAATATATATTTTTAAAAGCATGTGAAAAATTCTCAATTATCAGGGTCTAAACATTCAACTTATCAATTATTTAGGACTTTTCCTTTACCCCTCTGCCTTCATTCCCTTTCAGAAAGGAAGATTTAGAAGTGAAATGACATCCAATCCTAATCAGTCCTAATTGCTTAGCTTTCTGAGATCAGATGGGAAATGGAAATTTATTTTCTTACCTCTGGGAACACAAGTGAAGCAACGTGGTTTAAATTACTGGATAAACTCTACATTTGTCTCTGACCCCTTATTAAAATGTTTGCAAACTATATAACTACTCTATATCCTAAAACAAAATCTTACAAACCCGAAGCTCAGGATGACAACCTAGACTACAGAAATTAAACATCAAACTGTCAGTCTCAAATCCTGGCTCCATTATCTTCTCAGCTATGTGATTTTCTGGGAAAATGTCTTTACCTCTTGAAGCTTCAGATTCTTTAGCTCTAAAGTAGGGGTTAAAATGTTTTTATAAGGATTAAAACAAAATATACATAAAGCAAATAGCTTAGTGTCTAGCACTTACTAAAATATTGATAAATTGGCACTGATAACTATTATCAGCATTTAACATTTAGCAAACTAGAGTTACCTGTACATTTCCCTATTCAATCCACATATGACCACACTTTGGAATATAACATATATCTAATTTATTGGCTTTAAAAAGATATTACAACCACCAATATGCTCAATTCCCCTCAGAAATTAGTTAGGTATCACTTTTCTAAATCTTAGAGAGAGTTGCAAAAGGTTACTCCATCAATCAAAGGTGAAGCTGAAATTGAAAGCTTTGTTTTTAATAGAAGTGAACTGTGATATACAGGGTTTGGTAAAAGTATGTTTACAGTTTTGAGTACAAGAACGTTTATTCTTATATTATTATTTATTATTGTATTATTTCCTATACAAAGAACTGTAAACATACTTTTGCCCCACCCTGTATACAGGAAATTTGCTCAAATTGATATGAAGCTGTAATGTGGCTGAAGATTTATTTTTTATTGAAAATTTTTTTATTATTAGAGGGAGAGGAAGTGGAAGGGAGAAAGAGAAAACATTGATACATGGAGTGATCAATTGCTTGTTTCCATACTTGTCCGGACTGGGGATGGAATGCAAAAACCTGAGTATGTGCCCTGACTGGGAATAGAAACAGCAGCCTTTTAGTGTACAGGTCGACACTCCAACCAACTGAGCCACTGGGCCAGTGCTGAATGGTGATTTCTATCTTGATAATAGACTGATGCAACCTAAAGAAGGGTCAGTGTTACTGTTGTATTACAAGCCCTGTTCGAAGAGATGGCTGATGCAACTTTGATGGTAAGAATGAAGCCTGAGTCACCAGTATAACCTTTGAAGAGCATAGATGAAAATTCCTGAGTACTGACTCCTACACTCAGCATCTTAGTGAACTGTGTGTAAGATGTTTCAATGCTATGTGGACACAGTACTGTCCATACCCATGAATCTCAAAAATACATTTAGTGGGGAATGTATTCACTAATTTTAAAAAATTGCTAAGAGCACTGGCTATGGTGTTATGCTGATTTGGATCCTAATCCCATCCCCTCATAGACACAGCCACAGTGTGGTAATTACCACAGGGAAAGAGGGATGGGAGAAGTACAAGAGAGTAAAGGGGTGAAGGTAATAAATGGTGATGGAAGGAACTTGACAGGGTAGTGAACACAATATGCTGATGATGTATTATAGAACTGTACACCTGGAACCTACATAATGTTATTAACCAGTCGCCCCAATAAATTCAATAAAAAAAGGGGGGGAAATCCTAAATCCATCCCTCACCAGCTCTATGACTTTTAAGCTAGTTAATCTCTTTCTGTCTCAATGTTCTCACCTAGAAAATGGGAAATGCCAAATGCTGAACTGTAAGGACTGAATGACACGGGGATTGGTACATAGTAAACCTCAAGTAAATAGTACCCTATATCATTTTCTGCTGCAGAATGCTATACAAGATTAAGGCACCATGGAGAAGTCTTTGTGGCCCTAGCTGGTTTGACTCAGTGGAAAGAGCTTGATCCTGCGGACTGAAGAGTCCCAGGTTCTACTGGGGTCAAGGGCACATGGCCTGGTTGTGGGCTCGATCCCCAGTAGGGGGCGTGTAGCAGACAGATCAATGATTCTCTCTCATTGATGTTTCTCTCTCTCTCACTCTCCCTCTCCTTCCTCTCTGAAATCAATAAAAATAAAATAAAATAAAAAGTCTTTGTGTACCAAAAGCACAATCAGACAAAAAGAGTGAAGGTAGAAAGCTATCTATAACAAAGGATAAGGAAGGTCTTGTAAATGGTAATGGGAGCCACAAAGGGAAACGAGGGACAGGGAAGGGGAAAGAGAGGGGTAACGTACACTAGAAAAATGACGCTTGTGGGAGGGATGGCATCAGAAACTCTTCGGGGAGCGGGTGGTCACAGTGGGGAGGGGATTCGGGGATAGGAGATAACTCCTTTGGCCCGGCCTGTCCTGTGACTTACCCTGGGGCAGGGCAATGTGGGGAGGCCTGGTTTAGACAAAGATAGCTGCAGGGGAAGCAGGGGCGACATATTGACTAGGAGGAGCCATGATTCGGGCCGGGCGATGAGCAGGTCCCGGCTCGAGGGCCGCCGGCCGGTGAGCAGCAAGAGGCTCGTACACCCCTAGTACAAGTACCGGTAGTGGCTGTAAAGCGCAGAGAAATTCGTTTTCGGGTGATCATAGCACCTACGCTGAGACCTTGCTGCATGGGACAGGATGGAGGCCGGGAAGAGAAAGCGCCGCTTCCTGCTTCGGGAAAAGGGACAGAGGAGAAGCAGGCGGACTTCGGAAAAGCAGAGGGCTGAAGCCCCCACTGTCTCGGGGGAAATCAGGCCCCAGGCCGGCTCCGGCCCCCGCGGGCCCAGCGTGGAGGCGGGACCGCAGCGGTGACCGGTAGAAACGGCCTCCGGGTGAGAGGTCGCCACGAGGAACGGACAGCGGCTGAACCAATGGGCCCAGATCACGGGAGCGGATGTTGACTCCCATTGGTGGTTGTTGGGCGCGATCAGCAGCCAATGAGTCCGCCCTGGGGGCGTAGCGGTGACGTCAGTTGCGTAGGAAGCTGCTTCGAATCGGTGGCGGCCAGCTTGATGGCCTGGACCAATCAGCGGGCTCCAACTAGCAGAGCCTTGACCAATCGGCGGCCTCCACGACGGGGCTGGGGGGAGGGTATATAAACGGAGTCGGGGGACCGCGCGGTAGATACTGTCCGAGTCATTACACGCTTACTGGTTTTGGGGTTTCGTGAGTGCGAGAGGTAGAGAGGTAAGCGCCGCGGCCTGCTTTTCCAGACCCGCCCTTCGTCTTGTCCACGGCTCCTCCTGACCCCGGGCCCCGTGTCTCCCTCAGGTCGGTAACCTTGGTGCGTTTCCTGGCTTGGGCCTGTGCCTGGATTGCTTGCGACGCCCTGCCTGCCTGCTGACCGACAGCGAAGGCAAGATGAAGCTCTCCCTGGTGGCTGCGGTGCTGCTGCTGCTCGGCGCAGCGCGGGCCGAGGAGGAGGACAAGAAGGAGGACGTAGGCACGGTGGTCGGCATCGATCTGGGGACCACCTACTCCTGGTAAGTGGGGTTTGTGGAAAGGAGAATGGGGCTTGCCCCCTTGGACCGCGGAGAGAATGGCTGAGCTGATTCTTTCCGTTCGTTTTTTTTTCCGCCAGCGTCGGGGTGTTTAAGAACGGCCGCGTGGAGATCATCGCCAACGATCAGGGCAACCGCATCACTCCGTCTTATGTGGCCTTCACTCCTGAAGGGGAGCGTCTGATCGGCGATGCAGCCAAGAACCAGCTCACCTCCAACCCCGAGAACACGGTCTTCGATGCCAAGCGGCTCATCGGCCGCACGTGGAACGACCCGTCTGTGCAGCAGGACATCAAGTTCTTGCCTTTCAAGGTTCGGCCGGGTTTTTTCACCGGATAGGAAGTGGGTGGTGGTGGTGGGAGTAGTTAAGATTGAGAAGTTACGGAAAAACAGTTTTGAAGACAAAAAAGGATAGAGACATGGTACATATAATAATATTTATTTTAATAATTCTGGTATGTTACAAAATTTACCGACACACTTCAGACATAACTACTCTGTCCACAATAGTTCAAGATTTAAGAGAAGTATTGTTGGTCAGTATTTAGCTCCAGGGGCTCAAAGTAAATCAAACTGTAAGGGAGGAAGTGCCTCTCAGACAAAATCCCCCTCCCCTTTTTTTTTTTGACAACCCCGTTTTTTTAAAGTTTGAAGTGTTGCTTCTGTGTCTGCAATAATAATCATTCTTTAAAATAGGTGGTTGAAAAGAAAACTAAACCATACATTCAAGTTGATATTGGAGGTGGGCAAACAAAGACTTTTGCTCCTGAAGAAATATCTGCCATGGTTCTCACTAAAATGAAGGAAACCGCTGAGGCTTATTTGGGAAAGAAGGTAAGTTTCTCTAGACCATGTTAAGTATTTTTTTTATTATTGTTCTTGATTGTGTTGTATAAATGCCTTCATTGTTTTTATAATTTGAATCTGAATGACATTCATGTATATCAGTTTTAATTATGTGCATACTTTCTTTACTGTAGGCCAAACAAAATGCTAGGGACTTTACCTGGGTATAAAACTATATATATTATGCCCATCTTAAAAACAAACTAGCTTAAAAACTAAAGTGATGATTTGACTGTAATTTAAATAAGGGTAAGGCCATGTGATAGCAGACAATTACCTTGTGTTATTTTTTTTAGGTTACCCATGCAGTTGTTACTGTACCAGCCTATTTCAATGATGCCCAACGCCAGGCAACCAAAGATGCTGGGACTATTGCTGGATTGAATGTTATGAGGATCATCAATGAGCCGTAAGTGTTAAATTCAAAGGGAGGGTATAGCTGCTAAATAGAGAAATTGTAAACTTATCTGAACTTTTTTTTTTTTTAAATTCTCCTAACAGTACAGCCGCTGCTATCGCTTATGGCCTAGATAAAAGGGAAGGGGAGAAGAACATCCTGGTGTTTGACCTGGGTGGTGGAACCTTCGATGTGTCTCTTCTCACCATTGATAATGGTGTCTTCGAAGTTGTGGCCACTAATGGGGATACTCATCTGGGTGGAGAAGATTTTGACCAGCGTGTCATGGAACACTTCATCAAGCTCTACAAAAAGAAGACTGGCAAAGATGTTAGGAAAGACAACAGAGCTGTGCAGAAACTCCGGCGCGAGGTCGAAAAGGCCAAACGGGCCCTGTCCTCTCAACACCAAGCAAGAATTGAAATCGAGTCCTTCTTTGAAGGAGAAGACTTCTCTGAGACCCTGACTCGGGCCAAATTTGAAGAGCTGAACATGGTATGCTCCTTGTTTTTGCATTGCTGATGAGATCTAGCAAGATTGAGACAAGGCATCTAGAAATGTAGACAATAAGTCAGTATAACAGGCATCATAATAATAATTATTGTCTTTTATTCTAGGACCTGTTCCGCTCTACCATGAAGCCTGTCCAGAAAGTGCTGGAAGATTCTGATTTGAAGAAGTCTGATATTGATGAAATTGTTCTTGTTGGTGGCTCTACTCGAATCCCAAAGATTCAACAACTGGTTAAAGAGTTCTTCAATGGCAAGGAGCCATCCCGTGGCATAAACCCAGATGAGGCTGTAGCATATGGTGCTGCTGTCCAGGCTGGTGTACTCTCTGGTGATCAAGATACTGGTAGGTCAATGTTGTAAGCATCTTCCACAGTGCCTTCAGCAGCTTGATGGGAAGAATATAATTAGCTGTTGCTTTAGAAAGCAATAAAATATAGCAACAAGGTCACATAGCTAGTGAAGGCTACAGTGGGGACAAGACCTGGTGCAGTTTTAAGATCCTTAGCAACTATATTTACTTAACTGCTTCTAAAATAGTTTTGTATAGAACCTAACTAGGTAGAAAGACGGAGAAGATAAGGTTGTAATGGTCATGGGGAGATTGCTTAGTAGTAATTCTATGACTCTTTAATTAGAAATTAACTCTTATCATTACCTTTGCAGGTGATCTGGTACTGCTTGACGTATGTCCCCTTACGCTTGGTATTGAAACTGTGGGAGGTGTCATGACTAAACTGATTCCAAGGAACACTGTGGTGCCCACCAAGAAGTCACAGATCTTTTCTACAGCCTCTGATAATCAGCCAACTGTTACAATCAAGGTTTATGAAGGTAATTGCTTATATTTGTTAATATCATGGTATGTGTGTGAACAACATGACTTCTTGCTTTTAATATACTCTATTGAATTGAAAAGACTAGGGAAAGAAATATCTGTTTTCAGATGGGGGTCCCTAACTAATGTTGAATTTGGTATAGTGAACATTAAAATCCAGTTCTTATCTAGCTTCCTAGCACTACTGCCCATTAAAACAATTTCTGAGTTAGCTCTAAATTATAAGAACAAGAAAAGGGTTCATGTAAAGCCGATGAAATTCAATTAAAAGTTAGTAGGAACGCCTGGACGGCATGGCTCAGTGGTTGAGTGTTGTCCTATGAACCAGGATGCCACGGTTCCATTCCCAGTCAGGGCACATGCGCGCAACCCAGTGTGGGGTGTGCAGGAGGCAGCTGATCAATGATTATCTCCCATCATTGAAGTTTCTATCTCTCTCTCCCTTCCTCTCTGAAATAAATATATATACATACAGACATATATACTGTATATATACACACACACAGTAGGTCCTCGGGTTACGTTGGAGATCCGTTCCTACGGCACGACATAATGTGATTTTCGCCGTAAGTTGGAACCCACCTACATCACTTACGTGGAGCACATACACACCAGTAATGAAGTGAAACAGTAAAAAAAAATGTTTAAAGATAACAATTCCTGATCTTTACTTGTGGTAAATAAATAATAAAAAACATAAAGCACATATGTACATTCGTCGAAATGACGGAACTTTTTTTTTATATAAATAAATGGGAGATGGCAATGTAACCACGAAACGACGTACCACGAAACAACGTATGTCAAGTCCAACGTAACTCGAGGACTGTCTGTATATGTATATAAATATATATATATGTACATATACATATATATGTATGTATATATATGTATATATATATTTTTAAACAGTTAGTAGGAACTTAATTCACTTAGCCCATTTGTTGCTTCTTATAGACCAGTGACACACTTCTGGCTTGATAAGAATGCCCTTTTCACTGTAGGCTCTGACAGACTGAAATGCAGGGATCCACATGTACTAATGTTGGTCATTAACAAGATTTTTATGTGTAACTTCTAGGTGAACGCCCCCTGACAAAAGACAATCATCTCCTGGGAACTTTCGATCTGACTGGAATTCCTCCTGCTCCTCGTGGGGTCCCACAGATTGAAGTCACCTTTGAGATAGATGTGAATGGCATTCTCCGAGTGACAGCTGAAGACAAAGGTACAGGCAACAAAAATAAGATCACAATTACCAATGATCAAAATCGCCTGACACCTGAAGAAATTGAAAGGATGGTTAATGATGCAGAGAAGTTTGCTGAGGAGGACAAAAAGCTCAAGGAGCGCATTGATACTAGAAATGAATTGGAAAGTTATGCCTATTCTCTAAAGAATCAAATTGGAGATAAAGAAAAGCTGGGAGGTAAACTTTCCTCTGAAGATAAGGAGACCATGGAAAAAGCTGTAGAGGAAAAGATTGAATGGCTGGAAAGTCACCAAGATGCTGACATTGAAGATTTCAAAGCTAAAAAGAAAGAACTAGAAGAAATTGTTCAGCCAATTATCAGCAAACTCTATGGAAGTTCAGGCCCTCCCCCAACTGAGGAAGAGGAACCAGCAGACAGGGATGAGTTGTAGACACTACTCTGCTAGTGCTGTAATATTGTAAATACTGGACTCAGGAACTTTCGTTAGGAGAAAATTGAGAGAACTTAAGTCTCAAATGTAATTGGAATCTTCACCTCAGAGTGGAGTTGAAAATGCTATAGCCCAAGTGGCTGTTTACTGCTTTTCATTAGCAGTTGCTCACATGTCTTGGGGTCGGGGGAGAGGAGAAATTGGCTGCCGTAAAAAGTGAATAAAAAGCTGTTTAGGGCGTGTGTTCACCGTGAAAATGTTCTATTTAACAATTGGGTCATGTGCATCTGGTGTAGGAACTTTATTTTCTACCATAAGTGACACCAATAAATGTTTGTTATTTACACTGGTCTAATTTTTGTGGTAAGTTTTCTAATTGGGTCAATCATTTATTTTAGGTTTAGATTCTTGTGGGGGTGTGGGGGTTGGGGTTTTGAGGTAACATTGGGAACTTGCCTAACTTCAATTTAATTCACCCATATCCTCACTTAGGCAAGGGTCATTTCACAAGCCCAAGAGTGGTGTTTTCTTGAACATGTTTGAAATGTCCTATTTCCCCTTAGCTTTATAAAACTTAACCTTTCTGGTGCCTTTTTATTATTTTTTTTATTTTTTTGGCTTTATATTTTGAATTTCACTATGTCAGAATCCCCATCTGAAATTTCTCACTACCAAGTGCTACTGGAGTGGGAGCTAGGACGGTGACCTTGAAAGCACATTCAGCTCCACTGCAATTGTGGATCAAAGGCAGTCATTTATGTCATCAAGATTACTTGGATACGCCGAAACCGGTTTGGCTCAGTGGATAGTGGATAGAGCGTTGGCCTGTGGACTGAGAGGTCTCGGGTTCAATTCCGGTCAGGGGCATGTACCTTGGTTGCGGGCACGTCCCCAGTGCGGGGTGTGCAGGAGGCAGCTGATCGATGTTTCTCTCATCGATGTTTCTGGCTCTCTATCCCTCTCCCTTCCTCAATGTAAAAATCAATAAAATATATTAAAAAAAAAAGATTACTTGGATTGGCTTTCCAAGGAAAGGGATGGTCCTGAATAAGTAGTGTCATCAATAAGGGGCAGGCTATTTGGCACTAACATGATATATCCAATAAGACCCAAGGATAACTTTTTAGATGGGCAACTGGCCAAAAAGTTAATTTGCTAACTGGCAGAACTGGGACCTGACAGCACAATTGTGTTACTCTGAGGCCAGAACCTTGGCTGCAACGCCCAGAAGCATTTGGATAGGCCTGGAGTAATACTTGTCTTCAGGCCAAGTTGAAGACAATCACGGCAGTGCTGTGTGCAGTGGGTTTAGTGGGTAGTTGGGAAAGGCGGACCAGTCTTCTTTCCTGACCCCAATGGCTCTCACTACCAAATGCCAATGGTCTGCACCTTTCTGAGAACAGCTACTGAATATTAAAAACAATCTGTAAATGTCCATTCTCTGATTTATACAGTTTGTGTTGTACCTAACAATCATGATTTCTTCAACATTTAGCAACCAATCTCACCTAGGTTGTATTGCTGGTAAAACCTTTATGTAACAGGTTTTTGCACTGGGCTGTCCAGTTCATTTCCTCACCTACCAAAGTAGATAAGAGCAAGAGGGTTATAAAGTCAGAATATTTTGGAGTTATAAAACAGGTTTCACTTTTCTGAGAGTAACTGACATTTAAAAGTATCAAAAACGGTGGGTTTTATTAGTCAACTACAGTCACAATACAGTCATCGTAGATTTCCCCTTCGGTATTCATCCCACCAAACACAAAACAGAGCAGTGAGTCAGTCTGACTTTCCTCATGTGAGTCGCCATCTTGGGTCACTCCTTTGTCAGTGGAGTTCCCTTGCTCAGCATCACAGTTCAGAGTGACAGGAACTGGATCTTCCTCAGAAGTGCACTTCACTGGCCATGGAATGACACACATGCAATGGTCCAATCGTCCACGGGGTAGAGAAGTATCAAATTTAAGTAAGGTCCAATGCTGCTTCTCTGTTAGGGACAAAAAAAGGGAAATGAACAACAAAAACTGATGGTAGTGTTACTGTAGTTAAGTCATTCCCTAAAAGTTTGGTTTTCATTCCCTTGGATTTAGGTGTGGAGGGACCAAACAGAAACCAAAGCACTGTGGTACTTTAAAAAAAAATAGTCACATTTGTTTATAAAGACCCATGGCTCTGGCCACAAAGCTCAGTTGGTTAGAGCATCATCCTGATATGCCAAAGTTGTGGGTTCCATCCCTGGTCAGGTCACATGTAAGACTCAACCAATGAATGCATAAAGCATAAATAAGGAACAACAAATCGATGTTTCCTTCTCTCTCTGTCTCCCCCTTCCTCTCTGTCTAAAAATTCAACCCATGAAAAATTTTATAAAGACCCCAGGGTACACCTACTTACCTGTGTGATATTGGTACATTGTGTCCAGTGCTCCTGTGGGAGTCATCCCTCCGAAGACATACAGGTGTTTCCCCACAGCCACAGCTGAGTGGGCAGCACAGCCTGTGGGAGCTGCCCCCGTGGGATTTAGTTTCTGCCACTTCATGTCACCTGCCAAGAGAAAGAAAGTGGGCACTCCATAGCCTGGGACCTGCTTTCAAACTTACCAGATTCCTACAGTTCACAAACCAGTCGCTGAAAGTCACTGCCTAGGAGCTCTGAGAGGCAATACAGCAAGGTTAGTGTGCATACATATTACTTGGGGGGAAGTTTGAAATCCGGTTTGGGTCTCCAGGAAGGGGACTTAATCTATAGTTTTAATGAGCATTCCAGATGATTCCGATGTAGGTGGTCTTCAGAGCACACTGAGGTCACCTTTGGTGACTATCACCTTTAGCTATCTGGGAGCCCAGAAGTAGATGAGGTTACATGTGCGTGCATGCTTTAAATACTAACAGTTCCTTAGACAGCAACTTTGCCAAGTACTAGCTAGACACTTTAAATATCTTGCTTGCTTAATTCTCATAACGGCCCTATGAAATTGCTATTGCTTTTGCCTACCCTCTTTCTTACAGATAACAAAACAGGATTAGAGAGGGAAAGAGACTTGTCAGAGATCCCACAGCTAGCAAGTGGCAGAGCTAGAATTGTACTCAGGTCAGACTCCAAACCCTATGTTCTCTATACTGTAACTTTCTGCCTTCCAACCTGTTTCTGCATCTTTTCAAAAAAGCATTTATTTATTTATTTTTTAAAAATATATTTCTTTATTGATTTCAGAGAGGAAGGGAGAAGGAGAGAGAGATAGAAACATCAATCATGATAGAGAATCATTGATCGGCTGCCTCCTGCACACCCCACACTGGGGATCGAGCCCACAACCTGGGCATGTGCCCTTGGCCAGAATCGAACCTGAGACCCTTCAGTCTGCAGGCCGACGCTCTATCCACTGAGCCAAGCCGACTAGGGCTCAAAAAAGCATTTAAATGAGGCTGGGAATCACTGGATTTTAGGGTTAGAGATCCACCTGGTTAGGAAAGTGGGAAAAAGAGCCAGGAAGTAGTTTCTCTGCACAAGAGAGAAGGACTTTCTTTTAAAAAAGTAAGCATTTAAACCTCTTTTGACAGCCTGCAAGAAACACTTCTGTGAAGATATTTTTCATCTGTCAATTCAAGACACGGGTCCAGAGTTGGAAGGGAGAATCACCCAGTTCTGACAAAATTCTAGTCAATGCAGGAATCCCAGCCAGTGTCACCTGGCCTCAGATGTCACCAAACCAGAGAACCCATTGTTTGGCATGGTAGATGGATACACTGCACAGCAGTTCTCATGCCTCTGTGAACTGTTTCAATTCTTGTAGTCTGGACCAACCCGAACATGTTCATGTGTTCGTCCATCTATCCTTTAACAGTGGTCGCCAACCGGTGATCCGCGGACCACTGGTGGTCCGTGAGGTCTGAAAGGTTGGCGACCGCTGCTTTTACAGATAAGCACTTATCACCCAGACATTGAGCTAAGTGCTACAAATACAATGGGGAACAAAAGAGATCAAGTCTCTGTTCTAAGGAGCTCACAGTCTGAAAGAAGGACCCAGAAGGCGTCCAGGGTTTCTAGGGCACGTCAGCCCTTCAGACACTTTAAGACAATTTTCATGTTCTCCCTAACTTTTCTCTTCCCAGTGTTTTTAACTAATTAGCATGACAGTTCTGGTCACCCGCCTCCAGACACACTAGAAGTTGTTGATGCCTCTCATGGGCCTGGGGTTAATGGCTAATGCCTGAAAGAAATCCAGTTGGGGAACACAAAAGTATAAGGAATTTTAATGAAAGAACAGGATTGTTGGAAGGATGAGATAATTAATAGCTAGGTACATAGCAAAAGCTCAGATGTGATTGCTTTTATTGTTATTTATTAGTAATAGTATTCAGGCCACATTTGACAGACTAGTGAAGATTCTGCTGGCTGAACAAGTTACCCACAGCTAGGATTAAGGCTATATTCTAGCAAAGCACATTTTCTTTATTTATCTATTTTTAAATTTCTTTATTGATTAAGGTATTACATATGTGTCCTTATTCCCCCATTACCCCCCAACCCCCCTCAAGGCACATTTTATTTAATTTTAAGCAGACAAGCTCCCATGCCCTCCACCCTACTTACTTATATCAATGCAATGAAGATCATCATAGAATCTGTCCCCTGCCAAGCCTCCATGGATGAAGAGCTTTGTCCCTGCTGCCACCATCACATGACCATGCCGGGGGGATGGAGGTTTTCCAAGTGTCTCTGGCTGTGACCAGGTCAGAGTGTCTAGAAAAGTAAATTCATTGATATCAGATGACAAAGCTATGAAGCAAGAACACAAGAACTACACCGAGAAAGCAGAGATCCTCCAAGCAGAAAGTGACCTTGGAGTCATTCACTCTGACCCATCAACTCAATCCAGGCCTCCCTCTCTCCACAGCCGTGCAGCCTCTGCTTGGCTACTTCTAGGGCTGGAGAGTTCACTACCTGACATGCCTGCCCTTTCAATGGGGCATTAGGAAATCATTCCTAGGTTTCAATTTAAAAAGACCTCTCTCTGGTTGAGTCCAGATCATGTGGCTTCAAAGTTCATGCTTTCAACCACTAAGATCTACCCATGCCCCTGCAAATGAAGCTGCAGAACAGTATTTATAATTTGATTCCATGTGTGTGTTTTTAATATTTTCAAAATTCATACATGTTCATATATACTTATATACATGATTTACAAATGCATAGGGGAAGTCTGGAAGGAGAAATTAGGAACTGCCAACAGGGTTTACCTCTGTCTGGGGAGTGAAAAAGAAAGGCTAATGGAGGAACTTTTATCTTTTATTTTATAAACTGTACTGTTCCAATTTTTTAAATTGACCATTTATACTTTTTTAAAAGCAAATTTTGCTGTGGGAAGAAGGTATCAGCTAAGGGTTATACTGAAGAAGTCTAGAAGTGAGACTACTCAGCCAGGATGTCATTTTCTTTTCTTTTTTTTAAAAATTCTCACCTGAGGGTATTTTCCATTGATTTTTATTTTTTATTATTATTTTTAAAAATATATTTTGTTGATTTTTTACAGAGAGGAAGGGAAAGGGATAGAGAGTTAGAAACATTGATCAGCTGCCTCCTGCACGCCCCCTACTGGGGCAGTACCCACAACCAAAGTACACACCCTTGACCAGAATCAAACCTGGGACCTTTCCACTGAGCCAAACCGGTTAGGCCTCCATTGATTTTTAGAGAGAGTGGAAGAGAGGGAAAAACAGAGAAATATCAATGTGAGAGAAACACATCAATTGGTTGCCTCCTGCACGTGCCCCAACCAGGGCCTGGGCTGGGGAGGAGCCTGCAACCGAGTACGTGCCCTTGACCGGAATCGACCCCGGGACCCTTTGGTCTGCAGGCCGACGCTTTATCCACTGAACCAAACTGGCTAGGGCCAGGATGTCATTTTCTTTTTAATACATTTTTATTGATTTCAGAGAGGAAGGGAGAGGGGAAAGAGAGACAGAAACATCAAAGATGAGAATCATTGATCTGCTGCCTCCTGCACAACCCCCACTACGGGTCGAGCCCGCAACCCAGGCATGTGCCCTTGACTGGAATCGAACCCAGGACCTTTCAGTCCGCAGGCCAAACCAGCTAGGGCGTGGATGTCATTTTCTAACCTCTGCTTCCCACACCAGGTAAGCTGTGGACCAGGTAAGTGGCAGGCCTGTGTTGCCCACCCGTCCATACTTGCGTCAAACACATGAAGCTTCACATCTTGCACGGGCTGGGTGCCTCTCTCTCCGCCCCCAAAAACATACAGCTGGTTTCCAATGGCTGCCGATGATGTGTGGAATGTTCTTGGGGATGGTGGGGGGGTAGTCACTTCTGGCGTGGTCCAAATCCTGGTTTCTGGTCCAAAGAGAATGAAGGCACCTAAAATAATGAGACTGAGGGGCCTCTGACTGGGGCTGGGCAGCGTCACCTTTCAAACCCCAATCCCCAAGGGGGGCAGTGTAAGTCAAGGCAATGATCTCATGCCACCAAAGTCAAGGATGGGTAAGGGGCAATTCTTAGAATTTGCCCAGATAAACCCAAATCCCCAAGACTGAAAAGCCACAATTACAAGTAAGAATGTGGTCGACTTGTTTTTGGAGGCCTTCAAACATCCCCTTTGAACCCTCTTCCAGTCTGCTGACTCCTGCCCATGCCATTCAGAGGAACCCATCATCTGCCAAAAGTCATTCCCACCAGGTTCTAGAAGCCAAATGTGCCAAACTTCCCAGGATATGTATGTGGCCATTAAAAGAAAGTAGACAATAAATAAATAAATAAATAAGTAAATAAATAAATAAATGAAGTGTTTTTACGGTTTCAGTGTTTTTACTAGTAATTAGTCCCTACTAAATAATAAGTGCTAAATAAGCATTAGTTTTCCATTTTACAGATAAGGGAATTGAGCAGAGATAGATGAAGTCACTCATTTAATGGTGACAAGGCTAATAAATGATTGAGTTGGGATTCAAATTCTGTTTCGATAACACTAATACTTAAGTATTTTCCACTCTTCTGACTTGAGAATAAAGTTTTATCACCTGGGTAAGTGTATAGACGCTTATTTCTTTTTAGAATGATGTGTGAATTTTATAGAAATTAATGCATTAATTGAACACCTTCTTTGTGCAGAATCGTTGCCTTGAGCACTCTGCCATCCCCACTATCCCCACTCAATCACGGGAGGCGGACAGAAAGTATCTCCACTTTGCAGATGAGAGCACTGAAGTTCTTAAATCCTTTCCTCAGGTCACAGTAGCAGAGTAAGGGTTTGAACTCATATCTGTCAAGACTCCCACACTTGTTCTACCATAAGACACCAGGAGTTATTTCTTGCCTGGCAAATTCTGTGCCTTTTGTATAAGTCTTCATTCAATATACAAAGTGACCCATGAAGCATTTGTAATATGTGTGGGACTCAGACATGAACAAGTCTCAGCCTATATCCAAAGCCACATGGAAGTGTCTCTATAGCTACAGAGCTTGGGGAGTTTTTGGATCTTAGTGGGAGTTAGAAGGCCCACAACCTCCAGGGTCAGAAGGCTCTGGGATTGTGTTGCTGCCAAGTCAAACAGCAGCACAAATAATCACAAGGGAGTTCTAAGCCATTTGACAGACTTGTCTTAGTAACAAAAGCAACTAATGATTCACTTTCATTTTTCACATTTCTTGGGCACCGTGTCAAATTATGCTTTCTAGGAGAGAAAAAGGATCTAGTGGAAAATCAACTCCTTTGACAGACGCATTCCAAATTCTCAGTGTATTTTATTTAAACAGATGCCATCATTGAAAATCAAAAGGCCAGTGTTCTAGACGGATTTCCATCTGCCAAACTATAGCTACATTAACCACAACAACCATTATTGAGCATTAACCTTATGCCAGATATTGAATTAATTTAAATCCTTGCCAAACTCAATAAGGTAGAAACTATTAATATCCCAAAGTGACAGAGAAGACCAACTACTGTGCAAATAAGTCTATTGTTGATAGAAGGACTGGTCAAGAGTTGACTGTCATGTGAAAAAATGTCCAAGTTACTAATAATCACCAAAATGAGTATTTAAACAAGATGTTTTTACCTAATCAAATTAGCAGTGTTTAAAAATGACAATATTAAACACAGCTGGAGATAAGTTCAAAAAAATCTGGAGAGCAACTTGGTAGCACATATCAAAAGCCTTAAAGTTCGCCCTAACCGGTTTGGCTCAGTGGATGGAGCGTCGGCCTACGGACTGAAAAGTCCCAGGTTCGATTCCGGTCAAGGGCATGTATCTTGGTTGCGGGCACATCCCCAATAGGAGGTGTGCAGGAAGAAGCTGATCAATGACTCCCTCTTATCAATGTTTCTAACTCTCTATCCCTCTCTCTTCCTCTCTGTAAAAAATAAATAAAATATATATATTAAAAAAAAAAAAGCCTTAAAGTTCACAATGTTTTGCTTTTTTAAAAATTTTCATTTCTGGGCATCAATTCTAAGACAATAATTTGAAATACAGTCAATGTCTTCTGAACAAAGAGGTTCACTGCTCTGTTATTTATAATGGCAAAAACCTGAAAGCAACCTAGATGTTAAAAAACAGGAGGAAAAAAACAACAACAAAAAAACCCAAAAAAGACCAGGAGAATTATTGTATTGTCATAAAATGGAGTGTTATGCAGCCATTAAAACTGATGTTAACAAAGCACTGTTGTTAATAGGACATCATTTATGTAAGTAATTATGAAATTAAAAATAAAAAGGTACAATGGTGTAGTTGTGGAAATAATATGATCTCAGGCTTACAAAAATGCAGACAAAAGACAGAAAGGAAATACACAAAAATGTTAATAGCCTTAATGTCATAGGATTATGGGTAGTGTCTGTCCACTTACACTTTTCAAATGTTTTACAATGAATATAAATTACTAAAGGCCTGGTGCATGAAATTTGTGCACAGGAAGAGTCCCTAGGCTTGGCCAGCGATCAGGGCCTATCTGTGGGGTGACCAGCGGGGCAATTGGGGGCCCCTGCTGGCACCTGTCTTGGCTGGCCTGGTGCCGCCCACTCACCAGCCCCGCCCCCCGCCACCACTTGCCTCCCACGAGGCGACTGGTGGGGCAATTGGGGGGCGGCGCCCGCCCGCTGGCTGGCCAGCCCCACCCCCTGATCACCCCACTACTGCCGCCGCCAGTCACCTCCCTCTGCAGGGCAACCTGTGGGGCAATCGGGGTGGGGGGAGGGGAGCCCCCCGCTGGCACCTGCCTTGGCTGGCCTGGGGCCTGCGGGCTGGGGGCATCTCCTGCATTGAGCACCTTCCCCTTGGTGGTCAGTGCGGGTCATAGCAATCGGTCGTTCCGCCATTCAGTCGATTTGCATATTAGGCTTTTATTATATTGGATATGCATAAAGAGAAAACAGCAACACTATTTTAACTGACAAAAGACAAGTCCATCTCCCATGGGTAGTTTAGCCACACCTGCTCAGTAGTGATGTTCCTAAACTGCCTCCTCTCTGATAAAACTGCCAGTGAGACTAGCAGGAACTTTGCACTTTTTGGCCAAACAAAATATACCAGGAGGATCTAGGTCAGGCACTGTTGGCATTTTAGACCAGATAATTCATTATTGTGGGGCGCTGTCCTGCACAGTACGGGATATATAGCAGCATTTCCGATCTCTACCCAGTAGATGCCAGTAGCAAACTCCCCCCCAACCTTCCCAAGTTGGGATAACCAAAAATGTTTCCAGATATAGCCAAATGTCCCTTGGGGAGCACAATCACCACCCTGAACTAGGTAACAGGTTCGAGCCTGGCTCAGACTCCCTTCCCCTGGACCTGGGGTGCCCCTTGGCATAGCTGTTCTCTGAAGTCTCTTACAGCTTTGGCTTTTAAGAAGCTGATTACTGAATATGTTACTAGAAAAACAAAATGCAATTCTGCTATTTTCAGATTCTGCTAGAAGTTAAAATTCCTGTTTTCTCTGAGGTCAGCAAAGTTCAATGGATAATTCAGTACAATCCAAATGGGATTTGCTACAGGAAATGAACTGAAATTTTATTTATTTATTTAGGTAAATAAGATAACCTTTGGCTACTTACCAGGATTCAGAACTTGTAGGCAATTTCGATTTCCTGACTGGTTGGCACCTCCAAACACCCAGATGCTGTGAGGTGTGCAAGAGGGAACGAAGCTGGCATGCTCATACCGCGGCAAGAGGCCCTCCGAGGTGGCTAAGTCCCACTGGTGTGTTTCTAGAAAACATTTCACCCAGTTTCTAGATTGGGGCTGCCAACTGTTTAGATTGCTTGGCAAACTTAGGGGAGGGGAGGGAAGAGAAAACAGTCAAAAGCATAAATGAACAACCATCAGATCACTTAAAGGGAATGTGGTCAAACTCCAAAGAGTTCTATATTAGACACTTCAGGGACTATCCACAAACCCTTTTCTATGGAAACTGTCCCCATTTTCCCAACCACAGGGGTTGAACACAGAACCTGTTTGTACTACAACACCTTGACTTTCTAGCCCTAGCTGATTGGGTCAAAGGTAGCCACTTGACCCCAAATGGGCCAATCAAATACTCCCTCCCAAGAGTCCAGAATTCAAACAAATTCCTGGATTTGGGTGGCCATCTTTACCATGTGTGGAGAGGCAGAGAAAGCCAAAGTATGGAGGAGAGAAGAAGAAATATCTACATAAAGAAGATCTCCCCAAAGAGAGTGAGAAAGTAGAAGGTTTTTGTTGTGTTTTTTTTACAGATCTGCAATTCCTGCTTCCTCTCTCTCCTGAGATGAGGCTGTATTTCCAACCCTTGGATTCCTCTCTTTACTGGTTTAAAAGAGTTTCTGTTACTCACAACTGAATTATTTCTGGCTAAAACAAGTTCACAGAATAATAATACCTAACCCATTAGTCATTTTAGCTAATAAACCATTTACATAGGACCTTCACAGGCCTATCTTATTGGATCATTACAACCGTAAGTGAACCAATTTTACAGGATACTGAAACCCAGCTGGTTTAGACAGGTTAGCCAGAGTCACAAAGCTAGTAAGAGGTGACAACAACAATGTAACTGAACTAGACAGTGAGCTTCTTGAGGGCTAGAAGAGATTTATTTTACCTTTGATTCTGATGCAGGGTGTAGAAATTCAAATGCCTACACAGGAGTGGAGGGAATGTGGCAAATTGGAGCCTGAGAGCCCCATTTATAGGTGGCAGTCAGCTCCAAATAATTGTTGCATTGTAGACACACAGGCCTATAGATGTCAGATCTCCCAAAATTATCAAAAGAAGCCAAACCATTTCAATTTTTATATGTAGCCTTTTGCACATTTGGTTGGTAAACAACTCAGATTAAAACAATAACAACGTTACATGCACCTAACAAAACAATGTATGAGTCAGCAGTTTTCTTCTGCCATTGTGTATAGTACATAGTAGTTACTATTTATCAGTCCATCCATCCATTCAAATACTTATAAAGCACCTACTCTGTGCCAGGTGCTATTGTAAGTGGCTGGGGATACAATGATGAGCAATATAGCCAAGTTTCTTGTTTCCAAGGAGCTTATACTCTTGTGGGGAAGACAGATGAGAAACAAACACACGCAATAAGGGCTGTGAAGGGAGATAAGGATGGGAAAGTACAAGATACTATGAAGATATAGAGGGTGGTTGTGACATTGTGACTTACATTCAGAAATATATATATTTGACCTTCATCACGTCTAGGCACAGAGCTCCTAAAACCCTTGGAGCTTCCTAAGTGGTAAGATCAGTAAAGGTGTCTTATGCAACAAGCCCCGGGCAATCACACCTGAGTTTGTTAGGGCGGTGACTTTATGAAAAGCCTCTAAGGATGAGACTGGTTGCCAAGGAAACCAACTCTATGATTAGAGGGTTGGAACTTTCAGCCCTCACCCCTGCCCCCATCTCTGGTTGTTACCTGTACTTCTGACTGTCTGGTTATATTTCAAATTTTCCCAGGACCCCCTCTCCTCAGGTTTAATTAATTTGCAAACACTGCGTCACGGGACTCAGAGAAACATGTTGCTTGATCACCAGTTTACTATAAAAGAATATTTAACTCAGGAACGGCCAGATGGAAGAGATGCACAGGGCAGGGTATATGGGAACGAAGGTGGTGCTTCCACGCCCTCTCCAGGTGCGCCATTCTCCCCCCATCTCCATGTGATCACCACCTGGATGCTCTCTCTCTCTGAACACTGTCGTTCTGGGGTTTTATGAAAGCTTTATTACATAGTCATGGCTGATTAAATCATTGGCCACCAGCAACTGATTCAACCACCCGCTCCTCTGTCCTCCCTGGAGGTGGGGAGGGGAGATGGGGAGAGTATTACTGAAAGTTCCGACCCTCTAATCACCAGGTTAGGTGTCCTGGTGACCAGCCCACATCCTTAGGTACTTTCCCAAAGTCACCTCATTACTATAACAAAAGACGCCTTTATGACTCTCAATACTCCGGAAATTCCAAGGGTTTGGGGAGCTGTGAGCCAAGAACTATGGACAAAGACTAAATATGTATTTCTTATAAATCACAATATTGGAAATCTGAAAGATGCATAATAGCCAGGTGATGAGAAAGGGAGGAGCCCTCCAAGCAGAGGGAATAATAATACATGCAAAGGTTTGGAGACCAGAATTTCAAGATGTGTTCAAGAATCCAAAGGACACTCAGTGTAGCACATGGGGATTTGGGAAAGCCATGAAATAAAAGTTGGGAAAGGCTTGACATGCAGGAGTGACACAGTCAGATTTGTATTTTAGACAATACTCTCTGGCTAAGTATGGAAAATGCACTGTAGACGGGGCTAAACTTGGAAGCAGGGAGACCAGAGAGGAGGCTGTTGTAACCTAGTGGAGAGATGACAATTCTTGGACTACAGGAGTAGTGGAAATGGACAGACATGGATGAAGAGAGAACTATTTAGGACTTAGTGATTAATTGAATGTGTGGATGGAAGAGGAGGTGCAGTCATCAATGTCTCCCAGAGAAATAGTTGATAAATGAATGGCTGGATGTCCAGGGCTCTTTCTCCGTATTGGTTGGGTGCTCTGCTGAGACCTTAGGGACCTCTCAACAATGTTCATTTTCTTAGAGCAGTGGTTCTCAACCTTTCTAATGCCGCGACCCTTTAATACAGTTCCTCACGTTGTGGTGACCCCAACCATAAAATTATTTTCGTTGCTACTTCATAACTGTAATTTTGCTACTGTTATGAATCGTAATGTAAATATCTGTGTTTTCTGATGGTCTTAGGTGACCCACAGGTTGAGAACTGCTGCTGTAGAGCCTAAGACCATAATAATTTTATGGTTGGGGGTCACCACAACGTGAGGAACTGTATTAAAGGGTCGCGGCATTAGAAAGGTTGAGAACCACTGTCTTAGAGGAAAACCCTGCTGTGTGTTCTGAACTGGTGTTCCTAGGAATGCTCTGGTCCTGGCCAGCACCACAAAGCCCTGCTCTCTGGCTACAGGCACATGCTCTGCCGCTGCTGGTCTTACCCAGGTCCATGGTGTGCACATCTGAGAAGCTCCTGTTTGGATCTGCTCCCCCAACAATGAAGACCTTCCCTCTCTTGGCATCACCAACGGGGGGTAAATATGAGCAGCTGTGGCCAACCCGAGCACATGGGCTGTCTCCAGGGGGGGTCAGCGTGTACCTGCCAAAGGAAGGATGTATTCAGGAGGCCTGAGCAGAGAATAAATGCAGCAGTGTGTTCTTCCTATTCCTCATGAAATATTCCTAAGAATGAGGGTCTTATACAGACACAGAGCACTTAAAACTGTGTCCAGCAAAGCAGCATTTCCATTTGTACATAACCTTTGACTTTCCAATTTTGTTATTACTTTCATCTCACATTAACCTAATGGTGATGCACTGGGGTAGTAACTGTCCCCATCTGGTAGATAAACTGACACCCAGAAACGTTCAGTGGGGTGTCCGAGCACAGGATGGTAGTTCTGAGCATAGTTTGTGAATTCAGACGGACCCAGTTCAAGTCCCAGTTCAGGTGCTTTCTAGATGTCACCTTTTGGAAGTCACTTAACCTTTCTGAACCGAAATTCCCTTATTTGTAAAATGATAGCAATAGTTCTTACCTGTGAAGAGTAAGATGAAGTCTTGAAACAGTGCAGGGAAGGACTCAGTAAATGGTGGCTAGAGCTTTATGTGCAATCACACAGGAACCTACAGCCCCAGCGCTCTTGCCACTAGACCGTGGTGCTTCCTGCTCTCAAGTAATATTCACCAGAGTTTACTGATTTTAAGAGCTGATGGAAGCCAAAGCTAGGACTTTGGAAAGTCAAATACAGGATCCAGTTATTCCACTCCTTAAAGTTATTCGGAATTATGATTGAAAAATCATTCCTCAAGTTTCCTGGTTGGAAAAGACAATCCTGTAGCTATTTTTGAGGCCCTGTCTTATCTGACCTCTTTGGCTCCTTCTTCCTTCTTGTACCTTCTCCTTACCTAGCTGCCCCACTCTCCTGCTTTTTGGTTGTCTACCCCCTTTTCCGGGGGCTCTTTCTGTTTCCTTCTCTGACTCCTTTCCCACCAGCCTTCTAACCCTCAGTACCCTTGGATTGTCTTTTCGGCCTATGTTTGCTTACCTGATCTATTTTACCTGTATGGATGACTTCAATGACCACCTATCTGTATATTCGTCAGTGATTTCCAAAATCTCTGTTTCTTCCCCCGATCTCTGGTTTGATGTTCAGATTCACAGATCCCATTACACCTGAACAATTACTAACAACGTATCCTGCATGCTGCTAACTTCACTACAACCCCAGTCGCACTTAATCTGCACAAAACCCCTTTGAGGACAGTACTATTATCATCATCATTTGAGTTTTACAACTGAGGACCCAAGGCTTGGCTAAGGTTAAGTAACTTAGCCGTCCAGACACATGGTGAATAAGACAACAAAAGGTCCCTGCCTTCACAGCCCTTAAAGACTAGTTGAGAAGAGAAACATTAAACAGATACGCTCACAAATATCTGTTTCATTTCAATTGCACTATAAAGGAGTACAGGGTATACAGTATTAGAACATATCATAGGGGCACCTTACCCTGTAAGGAGGTAGGGGAGGCAGGTAGTCAGGGAAGGCTTCCTGAAGAAGTACCATTTGAACTGAAATCTGATGTATGGGTAGAAGTTAGTTGGACAAAGAGAGGCACAAAAGATGGAGGGAAAGAGTGATCCCGGTACAGGGACCAGCACACACAGTTGCTGAGTGGGACAGTGCAAGGCATGTTAAGGAAGAGAAAGAGAACAAAGGATGAGTACAGGGATTTGAGGTCGGAAAGACAGGCAGGGGCAGATCACGCAGGGCCCGGTGGGCCATTTTAAGGACTCTGGTTTTGACCTTAAGACCAATGGGGAGGCACAAAAGGGTTTTAAACGAGGGAATGCCCTGGTCAGATTTATGTGGTGTAGAAGGCAAGAGTGGACACAGGGAAGCCAGATTGAGGACTCCCTTCCAAGGTCCTGCAGAAGCTCTGCCCCATCCATCTCTACAGCCTTCTATGGTCCCTGCTTCAGCACAGATCACATTTCATCACCATCACCTGCTTCGTCCGTTAGCGCCCACTACAGCGAGACTATTCACCTTTGTGTGTTCAGCACCTACACAGCAGCTGCCCCTGTCAGGCCAGTGTTAGTTATTGAATGAAGGGTTGATTGAGCAAGCAGCCAAGAAACTGGGAAGCCAGTTAAATCCAAAGCTGATTCCCTGAGTATCTTAAAAATGAGTCACAGCTTGGGGGGAAGACACAGTGCTGAAGCTGAGGATGCCAGATGGTCAGGGCCTTCCTCTTCCTGGTGAGTGGGCTTTAATAAAATCAACATCTGCTCTGATAATTATGGCCCCACTACCTTTCCTCTGAAGACCTCAAATGGTTTGAGGCTAATTACCAGAAACTGCAGTTTTATCTCTACCCCTTTCAATAGATGTTTAAATATGTTAGTAAACCACCTATAAATGAAACAAAAACTTATGTTTTTCTCTGTCTGAATCCTTCCTTACAGACCATGTTGCTCTCCTGGGCTTGTCTCCAGGCTCCAAGACTGGCAGCTGCTTCATGGTGTTCTACATACAAGAAAAGAAAGGCACTTTTTAGAAATTTATGATGATCTTCTATCTAAAACACAAAATTAGGTCACGTCCCTCTTTAAAACCTTTCCTGTTGATGTACCAATTTCTAGGATCTGGTAAATTTGAATAAGCATTGCCAACCTTTTGATAGCAAGTTATATTTGAGAGGCAAATATAAACACAACTTTCTTAACACAATTACAGAAGTGTTTTGGCTAAAATTTTCAGTGTCTGTAATGGCTCAGTGGTTGAGCATCGACCTATGAACCAGGAGGTCAGGGTTCGATTCCCAGTCAGGGCCCATACCCGGGTGGCGGGCTCGATCCCCAGTGTGAGGCGTGCAGGAGGCAGCCGATCCATTATTCTCTCTCATCATGGATGCTTCTCTCTTTCACCCTTTCCCTTCCTTTCTGAAATCAATAAAAATATATTTAAAAAAAAGAATGATTCTTTCTAAAATAATAATAATAATAATAATAAATTTTCAGAGGTCAAGCTTACGTTTATCAAAAGATAAAACATTTCCAAAGGCTGACAAATAGGGAACTCTAGAATAAATCCTAGCCTCATCATCACATTCAAAGCTTTCTGATCTCAAACTTTTTTCCAGAAACTCACTCCACAGTTTCGTGCTATATTTGTTGTTCCTCAGGACAAGCCCTTTCATAACTTGCATCTCCTGCTGTTTTCCTTACCTGAAATGTTCCTTTCCTTCCTTGCAACCAGCAAACCCCCAGGTCACCTCCACAACCCGGTTGGAATGAACCCTCTTCAGTAAAATCTTCACTGATTTGCTGCTTTCCACTTAACATCCTCAAATTACTTCCTTCTCCCTCGGAAGGTATCTATTAAACCACCATCACTGCAGGGGTCACCGTAAATGTAATTGCCTACGTAAAAGTCTCTAGACTAGATTCTAGACTAAATTCCAAGAGAGCTGGCTGGGCCTGTCGAATTCCTTCAGAAAACCTACCTCTGGGTCCGGCATAGAGCAGAACTGAAGGATGAGTGAATGAAGAAAGTGGATGAGATTTCTGGGAGATGAATGGATAAATCCAACCTTGACCTTAAGCCACAGCCTGCGGTCCCCAAAGCCCAAAAGCTCAGTGGGATAAACTTCGTGTGGGCGGGGATCTCTCCAGTCTCGTCCCCGCGTGGCAGTGACAGGGGATAGGAGACAGGGTCGGGAGAGAAGAGGCCGGCCCCTTTCCATCCATGTGCCCAGGCCAGAGCCGGAGGAGGCCCCCTCCAACCCGGCCCGGGCCCACTTCCACTCCCCTAAAGGATAAGGCCGCCCTCACCCCAGGATCCTGTCCTGTGACCCCCCTCAGTCCCAGACCGCATTACCTGCAGCGGCTAGGGCCAGTCCCGAGCTGTGGCTCCGCCCCAACGTGGGCGGGGCTTAGGCCGTCACTCAGTCCCAGGCCCCGGAAAAGCGAGGCAGCCAACTGCTCCCCTCCGCCCCACCTGCAGGGTCCAGCCCCCAGGGATCCCCCTTAAAGGGGGCGGGGCGGGGTCCTCCGGGCTGGGATGTAGACTATTCATTTCCGGGGCACCAATTAGGCCGGCTGTTCTCGGGGTCTTAACCTGCCTGCGGAGTCAGAAAGCCAGGGCTACTTGGACAGGATTTACAAGAGAAATGCTGGAGGTTGGACGTCCACGTGGGTGACCCGATTGTGGGTTATCCTCAAGGGGCTGGGATATTTTCAGTTCCAGCGGCTGTTAGAAATGGTTTCTGACTGAGCTATGAAGATGGAAGCCCAGAGCTGCTTCAGAGAGCCCCCGCCTGTGAATGAAGCCAACACAGGAAATAAGAGGGCCAGGAGATGGAGCGTGCCTGGATCCAGCCATGCCTGAAGCCAAAATTACCTCTTTGAACATTTCATGTATGTGAGCGAGAAGTTTTTTTCTTAAGCTAATTTGCCTTCTTAATTTTATTCTTTATAAATAAAAGACTCCTAATAAATGACCTTTCGGTAGGAAAAAAAAAAAAAAGGAAATGGTTTCTGAAAGGGAGAGTTAAGGATGCTTTACCGAGTGAGAAATCTCCCTGCGCAGCCTTTGGGCCAGTTCAAGTTTTACCGCCTTAAACGGCTGACTCATTCCAGAATTAGCATGTATAATAACCATGGCAGGCACTATGGAGAGCCAGACAGACAAGGTCCCGGCGCCCTGGAGTTTACTAATCGAACTAGAGATAGAGTTAAGTTAAACAAGAACAAACAACTAGGTACATTTGTAAAAAGTGCAAGGAATAGGAACTCCATCATGAGAGTATCTATCCTTGGGTAAGTTACTTTTCTTGGCCTCGGTGTCGCTCCTGTAGGATGGAGCTAAGATTGCTGTCACAAGGTTATGATGGGGAATACATGAGCTAATGTATTTAAAGGGTTCAGGGCCCAGCCGCTGGTGCAGAGCTGGTCTTCCGTGAAGTGTAATGTTCTTCCTAGCTATACACCAACTCTAGAGACCAGTCCTGAATGGGAAGTATTCATCTGCATTATCTCTGGTCTCCATAACCATCGGTTCTCTGTGGCTTTCGTCAAAATGGATAGGTGGCTCACCTATGTCTATGTTTTAGAGAATCTCGAAACCACTTAGGAGGGTTGAGGCCAGTTGTATCCTAGGAAACAGCCAAGGAAGAAAACTACAGGAGCTCCTTAAGTACAGCTATGGTAGCTTAGTGGGAAGAAGAAAGACACACTTGGGTTCAAATCCAGGCTCCAGCACTAACCATCTAACCCTGACATTTGGCAAGTTCATTACCCGCTCCAAGCCCTGGTTTCCTCCTCTCTACAATGGGGAATAGTAATACCTACCTCCCAGAGGGAGCAGCTGTGAGGATTTGATAGTACAGGTGAAAAGCCAACTTGGTCAGTCTTCTAGCTACTTGGAACCATAATGAAAATTTATTGACAAAATGGAATGTGCCGAAACCGGTTTGGCTCGGTGGATAGAGCGTTCATCTGCGGACTGAAAGGTCCCAGGTTCGATTCCGGTCAAGGGCATGTACATTGGTTGCGGGCACATCCCCGGTAGGGGGTGTGCAGGAGGCAGCTGGTCGATGTTTCTCTCTCATCGATGTTTCTAGCTCTCTATCCCTCTCCCTTCCTCTCTGTAAAAAATCAATAAAATATATTTTAAAAAAAATGGAATGTGAGGTCTGAGCCCTCCTCACTGTTCAAATACCCTATTTCAAACACCTGGAGTCTTTGTGAATGCCCATATTAATGGGAAAATCTCCATTGACTGTCTTCCTAAGAGGAGTTTAGGAATATTCAGTCATTCTGATCTCCTGCAGCACAGAAAACCAAGGCCAGGCTGGCTCTGCCATATGCTCATGTGCATCTACATGGAGATTTTTGCTCAGAGCTGCAGAATGCTTTGACATCCCCTATGTCTTCTGGCTAGATCCATTTCAAGGTGACATGCTGGAGTTGTGCACAAACAAAAATTGGATGAGGTTTATGGGTGAAAGAGCAACCAGTTTTAATTGTGGAACCTATGCTTTTAGACTAGAAATCACATTTCAGAAAGTGCTGGAAGGAACTTTTGAGACCTATTTTTATAATGGAAATCAAGGTCCAGAGAAATTAAAATGACTAACTCACGTATATGGCAGAACCAGGAGCCCACATCTCCTGCTTTGTGCAAGGAAGATTAATAGCATATTCCAGTCAGCAAGCTCTGCACACCGGCTCTGTAAAAAACTATCCACTGTGTCTATTACCTCTTCTAAGGACCTTGCCCACACTCAGGGATGCTTCCCTCTCTCTGCTCTGGATGTCAACAGTGAGGTTCATTGAATGAGATGGGTCTGCAGAATGGAGCTTCTTAATGCCAGTTTGGCAATGTGAACACTATCACCTATTTTCACTAAGGGGATACCGTCTGCTTTCATTACCTACCTGTTCACTGACTTATCAGCAAGGGAACGAATGATGCTGATGACACCTTCTTTTCAAGCACTTTATTTGTCCTCCTTCCCAATTCTGATAAGGTATTTTGGGTAAGATTCATTCCCAGTTACTGAGGTTCAGAGATGAAAAGTGAATTGCGAGCTTTCCAAAAAGGACTGTAATTTAAAAAAAAAAAAAGTCAAACAACAGTAGTATCTTTTGCTCAATTGGAAGTTGTTTCAACAAGAAACTGAGCACATTCTCCCTATACGTTTTCCCCCTAACGTCTTAAATGTTATCTCTTCAGAAAGGCCTTTCTTGTCCACCCAATACTCAGAACTAACACATTGCACCCACTCTGTACATAACATTGTTTTAAGCCCTTCCCATATTAACTCTATTAAATGTCAGTACAAGCTTATAAGGTAAGTAGTATTCTTGTCATCTCCATATGAAGTAGACACTGTTATTACAATTTCCATATTGTAACTGAGTAAACTGGTGAACAGAAAGGATAAATAACTTTGCCAAAATAACATGGTGAGTAATAGACTTGAACTCTGGCTATCTGATACTTGATTTGGTTGGAGCATTTTTAAAAAATCCTCACCGGAGGACATGCTTTTTATTGTTTCTAGAAGGAGAGGAAGGGAGAGAGAGACACAGAGAAACATCGATGTGAGAGAGAAACATCGATGGGTCGCCTCCCGTGCACGCCCCCACCGGGTTCAAACCGGCACCCCAGGTATGTGTCCTGACCACAATCGAACCGCAACCTTTTAGCGCAGGGGATGATGCTCCAACCAACTGAAGCCACCCGGCCAGGGTCAGACTAACCTAGTTTTTTTAATTAGAGATGTTCGGGTGAGAGAATGCTTAAATGAGTCAAAGTGAGAAACCAGGGAATGGCTAGGATTACCTACTTCGTTGTTTTGCTCGGAAAAGCCTCGCTGGGTCCCCAGAGGTGAAAGTCTGGAGAAAGAAAACGGGAGGAAAACAGGAGTATCTAGTACCAAAACTACAAATCCCAGCCCGCCCCGCGGCAGCCAACTATGGGTCCCGGCAGGTTTCATTGTCCCGAAGGAACCCCTCAGGGCCTGCCGCCGGAGTTCCGCGGGAGAAGGCGTGGGGCGTGTCCAGGCGGCGGGGAGACCTAGGTCAAGCTCTACGTCGCTGCGCCGTCGTCTCTCACGGGCCGGACGTGACGCAGGGAGAGTTCCGGCTTCGGCCTCTGCCGCTGCCGCCGCTACTTCAGCCGCTGCCGCCGCCGCTACCGCCGCCGCCGCCGTCGTCGGGGCTAGTTCTTCCTAAAATGGCGCCCCTAGACTTGGACAAGTATGTGGAGATAGCGCGGCTGTGCAAGTATCTTCCGGAGAACGACCTGAAGGTAAGCTCGGTCGGGGCGGGAGCGCTGCTGGTCGGGTTCGCCCCTTCCGGCAGTGGGGCGCCCGCCGGCCCGCCCTTCTCGACGCGGGACCCCCGCCGGCCTCTCGTCCCGTCTCGGTGGAGGGCCTGACGCGGTGCTGAGCGACCCGGTCCCTTTTGGCGTCGCGCGGAGGGCGGGGGTTGTCGGAAGAGCCGGAGTCCCCCGAGTGCCGTCCCGGTTCCGTAGCGGGGATCCTGAGGGATGTCGCGGCCTCTGCCCCAGGGTCGCCCCTCCTGGCCTTCGGGCCGCCGCAGGGCTCCGAACCCTAACAGCCGTGCAAAGAAGACTGCCCTCCTCTGACCCCATCCCCGGTCTCCCGGGGTCGGAACCGAGCCCCAGTGGCCGTGCCCTCGGGATGGGGTCATCCCTCCGGAGGTGGTGACAGGAGCGCGGGTGGCCGGCGGGTGACAGATGTCCGGGCCTTGGGAACGCGCCCCGGTGGGCGAGCCGGGAGAGAACGTCGGGGCGTCCCTCCGGTCCTGCCACTCCTCCCGATTGTTCTTCGGAAGTGTTGGCTTGCTTCTGCTAAGTCAGATGCGAATCCCGTTTTCCTGGACGCTGCTGAGCTCATTTAAGCGGACAAAGCTAATTTAAGTGGACAATTTAGCAGTCCCTCAAAAATTACAAATACTTTTCTGTGTTTAAAGTTGTTTCCCCCATGATCCCTTCTTAACTCAGGATTGCATTTTCTTGGTTTCCTAAAAGAGATGAGTTTTTTGTTGCCGCCGAGTCCAAGTAACAGTAAATGTGTGTGTGTGTGTGTGTGTGTGTGTGTGTGTGTGTGTGTGTGTGGCTAAAGGAATGAATGTAGGTCTTTTGACAAGTCTTTCTATTTTTGTGCGTTTCTGGAAACTAGGGCTTAGGTGCCTAGTTAGTGCTACTCTCTTTTATTTGCTCAATTAACATTGATTTGTTTGCTGTGTGGTAAGTGGGTAAACTGCCAATAGTTTTTGAAATTGTTTTATTCTTTCAGCTGTGTTTAAAGCAATTTATCTTTGTGAATTTTTTTCTCTTAAGGAAGATGTTACTGTTTTGTTTTGTTTTTGTTTTTTTGCTGTCTCTTTTGGTACAGGTTGATATTTAATGACAACAAATATGCAAAATGTTGAAAGCCAAAGGTGCTGTTGTGAATGTAACTTATTTGTACTTATAGGTAAATGATGTGCACTATATTATAGGGGAGTCATTCTTGTGCATTTTCCCCTTACTGGGATAATTTAAAATGAGGACAGCCCTAACCGGTTTGGCTCAGTGGATAGAGTGTCGGCCTGCGGACTGAAAGGTTCCAGGTTTGATTCCGGTCAAGGGCATGTACCTTGGTGGTGGGCACATCCCCAGTGGGAGGTGTGCAGGAGGCAGCTGATCGATGTTTCTCTCTCATCGATGTTTCTAACTCTCTATCCCTCTCCCTTCCTCTCTGTAAAAAAATCAATAAAAAATATTTTAAAAACAATGAGGACAAAGCCAATATTAGTAGAAATGTAGCTTTCATGCTCATCCGAGTCCTTTGTGGCTTCTTTTAAAAAAATTTTTTTTTATTGTTTAAAGTATTACATGTAGTAGTACATATATCTCCTTTTTTTTCCCCATTGACCTTCCCCTAGCCTCCCTTACCCCCTTTCGCGTGCCCTCATCCCACCCCCCCAGTGTCTTGTGTCCATTTGTTGTGCTTATATGCATGCATACAAGTCCTTTGGTTGATCTCTTTCCCCCCCTCCCTAACACTCCCCTGCTTTCCCGCTGTAATTAGACAGTCTGTTCGGTGCTTTACTGTCTCTGTATCTATCTCTTGGTTCATCAGGTTATAATGTTCTTTATTTTCCATAAATGAGTGAGATCATGTGGTATTTTTCTTTCATTGTCTGGCTTATTTAACTTAACATAATGCTCTCCAGGCCCATCCATGCTGCTGCAAATGGTAAGAATTCCTTCCTTTTTATAGCAGCGTAGTATTCCATTGTGTAGATGTACCATAGTTTTCTAATCCACTCATGCTGATGGGCATTTGGGCTGTTTCCAAATCTTAGCTATGGTGAATTGTGCTGCTATGAACATAGGGGTGCATATATCCTTTCCGATTGGTGTTTCTGATTTCTTGCCTTTGTGGCTTCTTAAGGAAACAAAGATATATGCAACATTGGACCCAGATCATGGAAAACTAACCAGACATCTTTTGGTAGCATTGTTCATCCCATGAGAGAAGGGGGGTTTTGCATGTCAGTGAATTGAGGTGAAATTTTCTATTCTTTAGCATATGTAAAGCTGTTTTAAGCTTTGTGTTTATAATTAGTAAAATGTTGCTTATTATGAAAATATATGTTGATACTAACTTGAAATTGGATATTAAAATGATTTGGATGATAATCAGCTGGATTTTCTTTAGACCTCTTAGTTTGATAAACAGATCTCCTTCCCAACTCAAGGAAATATTATTAAACCATTTTATTTCCCCTTGCAACACAAAATGGACTGTATTTGGCATGTATGTTTCTTAAGAAGTTTTTTTTTTTTAAATCTTCTGGGCAACTACTGGGGAAAATTATGAATTTTTCTTTTAAGCAAAGGCTTTTTTTGTGTGTCTTGGAAATGTTTTTGTCAAATTAATTTGCTCCTCTTTGGTATATTTAAAAAAGTTTAAATTTGATTTTACTTCTTGGCATGAAGTGCAAACTAAAATTAGGCAGGCCAAGAAAGTATTCCAGGAGCATCTTTTCAGAGACTTTAAAGCCAAAGTAAAAGATTCTGTGAGGAAGGAAAGTAATCATTGGGGCCACTTAATGATCATATGGAAAAGATTTGTTCTGGTAGAAAAGACAGAAACTCACTGTGTTTTAGACTGACTAGAAGTTGGAGGTACTAAATAAAATAAATGCATAGGATACTCTAGATCTAATCATGATTTCTCTATACCTAAATTGGAAGTGGTCAAATCACTAGTACTGAATCAAATTAATATAACTGTTTTGAAGGAATAAGGATGAAATATAAAAGTGAGTAGACAAAGTATAACCTTTCTTTAAAAAGAGGTCATGTGATTCTCATCTACAATAAAGATTTCAGAGCTGCTTATAGAAGATACAGATTCCATATCTGGTTGTGGAAGACTGAATGATAAAAATCAGGTTTATTGAATATTTAAACTTAAGTACTTAGGCGGGTGATGGGTTTTATAACTTGAAGATTGTTAGATCTCTTTCCGTGGTTGGCAAACTGCGGCTCTTGGGCCCCTTGAGTGTGGCTCTTCCACAAAATACCACGGCCTGGGTGAGTCTATTTTGAAGAAGTGGCGTTAGAAGAAGTTTAAGTTTAAAAAATTTGCCTCTCAAAAGAAATTTCAATCGTTGTACTGTTGATATTTGGTTCTGTTGACTAATGAGTTTGCTGACCACTGCCTTAGATGGTTCTTAGAAGGGACATGTAAGCAAAGAAATTGCATGTTAAGTTGGTGTTCAGTTTTCTTACTGAGGAACTTAAGACAGTTACCATGGTAAGGGTTGGGAGAATACTAGTGTCTATCTCAGAGATGCAATACAAAGAATTGTGGCCCTAACCGGTTTGGCTCAGTGGATAGAGCGTCGGCCTGCAGACTGAATGGTCCCAGGTTCGATTCCAATCAAGGGCATGTACCTTGGTTGCAGGCGCATCCCCAGTGGGGGTTGTGCAGGAGGCAGCTGATTGATGTGTCTCTCTCACTGATGTTTCTAACTCTCTATTCCTCTCCCTTCCTCTCTGTAAAAAATCAATAAAATATATTTAAAAAAAAAAGAATTGTGTAATTCCACAGTAACCACTTTTATGGATTAATAGTTAGTATAATCTTTGTAGAATTCACTTTTTTGTTTAATCTGAGCCGTCCCTGAGTTTTTTGTATAAGGCTACTTGCTCTGCAAAGTTGTACCTCTGTCTGAAATGCCTCCATAAAGCTTCAAAGAATTCTCCCTTGCTTTTTTCCTGATATTTGTTGAACAGCATTTCATAAATTCTCATTCAGCCTTTGTCTGATTTTATAGGTTGCCATCATATATTGTAGTCTTTATCTTTCCATACATACTTGTCTCTAAACTTATTGCCTGTCTTATTGATCATTCTGTTTACTTGAGTTGTTTGGTTTTGCATTGTATCTTTCTTCAGGTAATACAAGGAAAACTGAACATAGTAGAGGACTTTGGTACACACCATGACTTTATAAGGGACCAGAAGAGTGTTTTTAAGACTGTTTTTGATAATGCCTTACATTTTGTTTGTCATTTTGGCCACAGAATCACAGTCTCTTGTGTATTCTGAAAATAGTCTGGAACAGTGCTGACCAGTAGAAATAAAAAAAAAAAGCTTAGAAATATGAGCCGCAAAATACATTTTTTTTATTTTTTAAATATTTTTATTGACTGCAGAGAGGAAGGGAGAGGGAGAGATAGCAACATCAATGATGAGAGAGAATCATTGATCGGCTGCCTCCTGCACTCCCCCTACTGGGGATCAGCCCACAACCCAGGCATGTGCCCTTGACTGGAATGGAACCTGTCTGCAGGCTGACGCTCTATCCACTGAGCCAAACCGGCTAGGGCGCAAAATACATTTTTTAAAAAGTGAAAAAGAAACAGGTGAAATTAATTTTAGTACTATTTAACCTAATTTCAACATGTAATTAATATAAAATTACTAATGTAATATTTCCCTTTTTTTTATACTACGTCTATGAAATATGGTGTATATTTTACATTTATGACATGTTCCAATTAAGACCAGTCTCATTTCAGGTGCTGAATAGCTACATGTGGCTGCAGGTGTCTAATGGGACAGTGCACAGCTCTAATAACTCCCCAGCCCATATCCTAGAATTGCAGAGCTGAGAGAGAATCAGAGTTCATCTAATTCTATACCCTTCTCATTTTACTGAGCGGGTACTCAGCTTTGTAGTGTTTATGATTTGTCTGAGGATGTCCGACTAAGCCATGAATTAGGTTGGGAAGCCTCCTTGTGCAGAGCTCTTTCTGGTACAGTTAATAGCCTTTTTAGGATGACAAATAGCTTGCTTTTTTAGATATGTCTTCCACTTCATCACCTTTTTTAAAAAAAATCTTCCATTCTAAGCACATTGGACTGCTGTCTTCTGACAACATGCTCTGTACTTCCTTGCCTCTTTGCTTCTTTCGGTCTGTTTTTGTCACCTATTTAATATGTACATAACACATATATTAAATTATTTAATACTCTGTGGGTTGGGTACTAATATTTGCCTTGTTTTACAAACAGGTAACTGAAGCACAGACAGATTAACTTTCCAAAGTCATGCAGCTAGTAAGTAAATGGAGGAGCTGAGATTCAATCCTAGGCAAGTCTGGCTCCAGGGTTCATGTCCATAACTACCACTTATGCTTCCTCTATGCAATACCCTCCATGCCTCTTTTGAGCTTTAGCTCAGATGCCACTTTCTCCATACAGGGTTCCTGGATTCCATAGTCAGAATTATTAGTAATGATTAGAATTTACATAGCTACTTATATTATAGTCTTCTGAGCACCTTCATGTCCATTCTGTCATTTACACAGTCCTTGTGATAGGCAGAGTAGGTACCAAAGCCAGGAATTGATGAGGTTTAAGTGATTTTTACCTGAGTTACTCAGCAGAAGACATGCCTGAATTTAATTGCTAATAAAAATTCCCATTCTTGCCTGGCCAGCATGGCTCAGTGGTTGAGCTTCGACCCAGGAACCAAGAAAGCACTGGTTTAGTTCTGGGTCAGGGCACATGCCCAGGTTGCAGGCTCAATCCCAAGTAGGGGGCAGCCGATAGATGATAATTCTCTGTCATCAGGGTTTCTATCTCTATCCCTCTCCCTTCCTTTCTCTCTAAAAATCAAAACATATTCTTTAAAATCCCCATTCTTTCTTTTCTATATTAACCTTTTCCCTATAGCACTTTTACTCCATTTTACCACTTACAGTATTCTGTCTTGTCTGATAGCAAATGTGTCCTTCTCCACCATTAGAATACAAGCTTATTGAGGGCCAGGGCCATATCTTGTTTATTATATTCTCTTCAGTATTAGAACATTGCCTTGTATGTGATAAGCAATCAGTTAATGCTCCTTGAGTCAAACTGTATACTGTCTAACAACAAACATTTCTTTAAATGCTTCCTGTGTCAAATACTGTTCGATGTGGGTGCTAGAGGTAGAATCCCATATTTGTCTCTGCCTTTGAGGGGCTCTCAGTGTAGTAAGGGAGATATGAAAGGTAAACACATGATCATCGCATGGTGTGACAGGTGCTAAAGTAGAGGACTAAGATATTAGGAAACATAGAAGCAGCATCTAATTCTGACACCATCAAGGAGAAATGAGAGGATGAGCAGAGTTTGTTCAGGTAGACAAAACAGGAAGGAAAGAACACACAAGCAGGATAAATACCATGTGCCATGGCATAGCTTAATCTGAAAGAAAGAACATAGTTGATTCGGGGAATCTGAGGCAGTTGATATGCCTGGAAGTGGTGCTGGGAGGACATGCAGAGGACAAAATCATGGCAAATTAGGCTGATAAATTTGGATTTTCATCTTTTAGGTGGTACGTAGATAAACACTTTGAAATGTTTTTATATTTTAGGGGAAAACATTCTGTGACTTTTTGATATTGTTTAAAATGTGGCTAACTAAAAAAAAAGTAGACTCAAAGAAAACTATTATAGGAATACACTGTTGTATGTAGTAGGAGTATGACAAAATCTTGATGATGGTACTTGAATGGATTATGGAAAACACTGCCTTAAACAGAGGAGTGTCCTTGAGAGATTTTTAAGGAAGTGACAGTAGGTTTTAGAAATATTATGGCAACATTGTGAACCATGAATTGGAATGGGATAGGAATCTCATAGAAACAATAGACCAAGTGACATGAGAACTTGAAGTATAATAGGACCTGTTGATAGAATGAGTCTAGGTGATGAGGGAGAGGGAAGAGTTCAGTGTAATCTCTTAGTTTCCGGCATGGATAATTTAGTTAATACTAGAACTAGATTAAGGAATGCAAGGGAGTTTGGTTTGAGCATACTGGATTTGAGATGCTGCTAAGCCAAGACATGGAGGTAGAGATGTTCAGAAGACTTGGATACACAGGTTGGTTAGTTCACAAATATTTATTGATTGCCATATGTGCTCCAGGCACTGTTCTAGTAGTATTAAACTCAGGAGAAAGGTCTATTGCCAGTAGTTCTCAACTGGGGATGATTTGCACTCATAAGGATGTTTGGCAATGTCTGGAGACATTTTTATTTGTCACAGCTGCGGGGTAGGGGTGGGGGGATATAACTGTGGGTATCTAGTGGGTGTAGAAGCCAGAGATGTTGCTAAACATCCTATAATTCATTCACTGGACAGAAGCTCTCCACAATAAAGAATTATCAGTAGTAATGCTATGGTGGAGAATTTAAAGCCCAGTGTATCTGAGAGACTAGAGGTAACAGGGAGACAGGAGCAGAAAATAGAATGGAACCATGAACAAGTATCTTGAGGAAAAGGTAGACAAGGGAAATAGGGTCTCCTAAGAATGGGGGCCATGAACCCCTACTTGTTCAAGGATTAGGAATTAATTGGGCACCATGCGGAGAGGTGGGTATAGTTTACCCTAAATTTGGGATAAGATTAAGAATCTTGCCTTAGTGCCTGTTTTGGAGCAGTAAGTATAACCACACTTCCTACAAACCAAGCAGCAAAACAAAGGTGTGAAGGGCTTTGGAGGAGCTTCTCCCATGGCAAGGCTGGATGCTATGAGGCCACTGTATGTACTGGTATACTTGGCTGACATATGTAAAGTTTGTACGAGATTTCAGACTTCTTATTTTTGTGTTTGCTTGATAGGAATTTGTACGCTATGCTGAACTGGAGAGATGAGAGGTAATGGGTTTGGCTTAGAGACTTAACTCTAAATCCTCAGTTGGGACTGTAGACGTGGCAGTTATAGGAGGCAGCTTTTACTTTACTCGAGTTAGTGTTCCTGCCTTCAGGTTAAAGATGCTGCCTGAGTAATTTACATTCTCCAGGCCTTTGAGATTGGCAGGGTTTCACAGTGATGTTCTTTACGGTCTGCTGTTACTTTCAGATCAGTACTGGGAGTATGGGTCAGTCTCCTTCAGTTCTGGAGGCCTCATGGGCTAGGAGAGCCAGTCATATGTTGGTGCAAATTCTGGCACATTCAAATATGGTGACCATGAGATTCCCTCATGAATCTGTGCTGTGATTAGTTTAAAAGTGTTAATAAAATGATGATTCACTTTGTTCCCATAGGATACAGAGTGGTTAACAAAGATGCATTCAGTATAGCAAGATAAATATTCAGGATAAGTAAGAAAAATGAGACAAAGAAAATAAAGATAGGAAATCAAGATGAAGCGAGAAGTAAGAATATATATAAAATAAAAGCTGTGATGATCAGGTTACTTCTTTGAGATTAGGCCCTGAGTTTTCTGGGAGTGAAGGAAAGGTAGGAACTGATCAATTAAAAACTTCAGAGTCTATAAGATGATAAAAACAAGCTTCTTAGAGAATCACATTTATCCTTGATAGAGACATTCCTTCCCTGGGTCCTCCTTGAAGGCAGCTGTTTAATCACAGCATCCTATGTACCTCATTTATAGTCTGCACAGTGACAGGCTCTATAGAGGACTGTTTCTACAGTGTCCCATACTACAGGTTGATGTCATGACTGTAAAGTGCAATTTGGGAAAGGAGGGCAGTGTAATGCATGGTGAGGACAGGCCTCTTTAGAAGACAATCTGACTTAATTCAGGGTGGAATTTATAATAGGTTTATTTGGGTAACATTTTAAAAATTGATCTTTAAAGGGGTATAAACAGTGGGACCCTCAAATTTACAAGTAACCAACAGTACCTGAGAGTAAGCAAATAGAAAAATCAACATTGCAGGAAACAGAGAACTTTTCTTTCCCAGAGATGCATTCTGGAAAGAAGAGTGGGAGATGAGCTTCTTTGGCAGCTTGTGTTGAGGATGTGTTAGGGGGAACATTTAAATTGTATTCATGGTATGGGCTCTCGCCTCCATTGATGGAAGTTAGGACTCTTTAAATGATGTGAAATTTGAAAGGGAGTGTGGATAGGACAAGTGCCTGACAACATGCAGGTCTCATGGCAACAAACAGAAAACTCTGTCCACTCTTGTACAAATGACAGCAAAGCACTTCTACAAATACTTAAAAAAAAAAAAGATTTTTATTGATTTCAGAGAGGAAGGGAGAGGGAGAGAGAGATGGAAACATCTATGATGAGAGAGAATCATGGATCGGCTGCCTCCTGCACGCCCCACACTTGGGATCGAGCCCACAACCTGGACATGTGCCCTTGACCGGAATTGAACCTGGGACCCTTTAGGCCTCAGGCCGATGTTCTATCCACTGAGCCAAACCGGCTAGGGCTCTACAAATACTTCTGGTGGGATTCTCTTTGAGGAGGTTTGGTGAGTGTACCTGAAAAAATATTCCAAATATTTATACCTAAGAAAGGTGGGTAAGCCCTACCTGGTTTGGCTCATTGGATAAAGCGTCCGCCTGTGGATTGAAGGGCCCTGAGTTCGATTCCAGTCAAGGACACATGCCCAGGTTGTGGGCTTGATCCCCAGTAGGGGGCATGCAGGAGGGAGCCAATCAGTGATTCTCCCTCATCATTGATGTTTCTATCTCGCTGTCCGTCTCCCTTCCTCTCTGAAATCAGTAAAAATATATTTTTAAAAAAGGTGGGTAAGATCTTGAAATAGGCACTATATTGTTTTATTTTTGAAATTGTACAGTAGCAGAAAAATTGTTTTAAATAGTAATTGCTACTCTGTGAAGCTAACCTGAAAAGAGTAGTGCTCTTTATTCTGGCAAGATGAGAAAGAATGTGGTAATGAAAGACTATTGAAAACAACACAGGCCAAACATGGCATATTTGTTCTTTGGAAGTGAGTTAGAGTTAAAAAAAAATGCAAGTAGTAGGTTGTAAACTTTGGGAGCTAACTAATGTAAACAATCCCAGAATCATCAAAGATTCCTATCAAACAATTTAAGTATTAGTACTTGTCTTTTTGTCATGTGATCCTTCGTTTTAATATTGTAGTAAAAGGTTGCATTTTATCTTTTCTCCTTACAGCGGCTATGTGACTATGTTTGTGACCTCCTCTTGGAAGAGTCAAATGTTCAGCCAGTATCAACACCAGTAACAGTGTGTGGAGACATACACGGACAGGTAAAATTTCATAAGCAGATTTTTAGCTTTGTATTGTCCATAGTACATGTGTATTTCCATTTGTGCTGCAAAAAATAAACAAAAACAAATAAAAAACAGTTGGTAGTTGGCTAGGTTACTTCAGTCTGTATGACTGTTAAACTAAGTGAAAAATGCAGTGGTCAAATTATTCATGGAGTTTGTTGAAATTATGCTTGCAAAGTAAATAGCATGCAGTACTATTGTTCTGTGGAAAAGGGGAGATATAAAACACAAATGTGGACTGCTCATAGTTATTATGGTTAATAGGAGATGTGAATTTCCTTGGTGGGAATGAGAATAGCAAAAGTTCAGAAAGAAAATTGTTGGCGTGTGATTTCACAGCAAGTCACTGCTAGAATTTATTTTTTCCTCTGCTGGGTTTTTGTTTGTTTTTAAGAGTTTCAAGGCAGGAAGGGCACATGTCATCTTTAGATTCTTAATGTCAGTGTTTAGTCTAGTTGGAAACCTGTGTGTTTATAAAGTTTTTTTAAAATAGGGAAATGAAAGGTGAATTGAATACTCATATATTGCTGTATGCGTACAATGGAATTTGGGCTACAAGACAGATATACACTGTGAACAATATAGTATTTATGAATGCTAACAGGACTTACTGTCTTCTGACAATTTCCTGTCTTACATATGACTACTTAAAGGAGCAGAAGGGGCTGGCTGCTGAATGAGTAAAAACTTACTTTGACTACTTAGAGGGCTCTTCTTTTTGGCTTTTCAATATGTTCTCTGAAGGTTGAGATTATAATAAATCTGACATCTGCATGTTCTCAGCTTCTAAATAGATACCCCATTATGTCACATGTGATCTCTTAGTAGATTTTAGGAGTGAATTTCTTTTAAAATATATATATATATTATTGATTTTTTACAGAGAGGAAGGAGAGGGCGAGAGAGTTAGAAACATCGATGAGAGAGAAACATCAATCAGCTGCCTCCTGCACACCCCCCACTGGGAATGTGCCCGCAACCAAGGTACATACCCTTGACCGGAATCGAACCCGGGACCCTTGAGTCCGCTGTCCGGCGCTCTATCCACTGAGCCAAACTGGTTAGGGCTTGGAGTGAATTTCTTAATATTTCCATGTAACTTTTCTCCAAAACTATAATAAACATTTATATTTTACATAACATAAAGGATATGAATATAAGCAGTTTCTTTTAAAAAATATATTTTTATTGATTTCAGAGAGGAAGGGAGAGGGAGAGAAAGATAGAAATATCAACGATAGAATCATTGATTGGCTGCCTCATGCAGCATGTGCCCTTGACAGGAATCGAACCCGGGACCTTTCAGTCCTCAGGCTGACGCTCTATCCACTGAGCCAAACGGGCTAGGGCTAAGCAGTTTCTTAACCCTTTGCACTCGCTTGCTTTTTTCTCGATTCCTTTATTCTAATGCTAACCGTGTTGAGTCACACTCGACATCCGAGTGCAAAAGGTTAATACATTCATAAAAGCTGGAATAAACCAAGCAACGTTTTCCTCTGATTGTAACATTAAAGTTGCCCTAGCCGGTTTGGCTCAGTGGATAGAGCGTTGGCCCACAGACTGAAAAAGGGTCCTGGGTTCAATTCTGGTCAAGGGCACATACCTGGCCCAGTCTGGGGCGTGTGCAGGAGGCAACCAATCAATGTGTCTCTCTCACATCAATGTTTCTCTTTCTGTCTCTCCCCGTCCTTTCCACTCTCTCTAAAAATCAATGGAAAAATATCCTTGGGTGAGGATTAACAAAAATAATAATAAATAAAAATAAAGAAACTTAGTGTACTGATATGAATTGATTGAAAAAAAAAAGTTGAGGGGTTGCCCAGCTAACATGGCTCAGTGGTCGATTTATGAACTAGGAGGTCACAGTTTGATTCCTGGTCAGGACACATGCCCAGGTTGCGGGCTTGAATCCTCAGTGTGGGTGTGCAGGAGGCAGCAGATCAATGATTCTCTCTCATTGATATTTCTATCTCTTCCTCTCTGAAATCAATAAAAATATATTAAAAAATTAAATTGAGGGGTTATCAAGAACTTTTCAATATGTGAATTACAGTCATGATCAAAGGTCAGGAATTTAGAGACAACTTCAGATTGTGAAAATTAATTGAAATCATAAAATTGTACTTCTGTATTACTTCAATCAAATGTACAGTATTTGCTAATATTTATCTTGTGTTTTGAGGTTAATAAAGTGCTTTTTAGCATATTCCATGTAAAATTTTCTCAATCTATACAATTGGATCATTTTGTAGAGAAGGAAACTGAGACTAAAAGATTGAAGAATTAGCCCAAACTCTTACAGCTGTGAAAGGACAGAGCAGAGATTTGAAATTTATTTGGATGCCCAGTAGTTCATATTAATTTAAGATTACCACCAAACTCTGAACATTGTTTCATTTGTACTTGACCCTTTAAAACAATTGCTAATCAAAAACATGGGGCTTATAGAGCTTCTAACAGTCTGTTGATTGAGTAAACTAAATGTAAGATATGTCCTTTGGGACTTGTATAGTTGTCTTTCCCATGGGCCAGTTCTGGAATTGCAGGATTGGGTTATAAGTATAAATAAACATGCTGGCAAGAGTATACAGCTGTCCCTCGGTATCCTCAGGAGATTGGCTCCAGGACCTCCCACAAATACCAAAATCCTGGGATGCTCAAGTCCCTTATACAAAAATGGCATAGTATTTGCATATAACTTATGCATATCCCCACATATACTTTAAATCTAGATTACTTATAATAGCTGATACAGTGTAAATGCTATGTAAATAGTTGTTTGAGGAATAATGACAAAAAAAAAGTCTGCACATGTTCAGGCCTACAGTCATTGTACATGTCAACAGAAACATAACATTCCCTGTTCACCCGCCCCTGGTCCCAAATATTTTCGATATACTGCTGGTTGAATGGGGATGAGTCTGCAGTAAGAGTCTGGGAATCTGCAGATACGAATGACAACTGTACTGCGGAGAAGCATTGAAGCAGTGTAATCTAGTCTGGAGATGGTAGACTTCAGTATCAGACAGAGCTTGTTTTAAATCCTGACTGGGCTATGCGCTGCCTGTTTAAAAAGCCACATCAGCCCTAGTGTGAGCCCGTTTGGCTCGGTGGATAGAGTGTCGACCTGTGGACTGAAGGGTCCCAGGTTCAGTTCTGGTCAAGGGCACATGCCCAGGTTGCAGGCTCGATCCCCAGTAGAGGGCATGTAGGAGGCAGCTGATCAATGATTTTCTCTCATCATTGATGTTTCTATCCCTTCCTCTCTGAAATAATTAAAAAAAAAATTTATATATATATATATAAAGAAACCACCACTTCAGCTAGCTCCTAAGTTCTTTAAAAAAAAAAAAATATTGAGAAACCAAGATGGAGGCATAGGTAAACACCTGAACTTGTTGCCTCGTACAACCACTTCAAAACTACAACTAAAAGACAAAACAGACATCATCCAGAACCACAGGAAGGCTGGCTAAGTGGAAATTCTACAACTAGAAGGAAAGAGAAAAGCACACTGAGACTCAGAGGAGGTGCGGAAGTAAAGTGCAGAGATACGGAGGTGCGCGTGGAGAGGGCTGGCGACTGAGTACGTGGCTGGCTTTTTCAATCCGCAGGGAGACACAAGCTCCCGACTGCTCTGAACTCCAGTTCCGGGTGAGACTCTGGGGACCCAGACTCATAAGGGGGAGAAACTGGACTGTTTGGCAGCGGGCGGAACGTGAGGGCGGCTTTCTCTCAGAGGTGCTTGCAGAGATTACCGAGGGACACTGAGACCCAGGGGCCTCTTAGGGTAGGGCTGCCGGGAAGCCATTGCTGTTTGCTCCGCCCTGAGACTACGCCCCATCTAAGCTGTGCGCAGAGGCTTTTGCATATAAATGGCCTGGTCCTTTGAAATCTAAACTTACCTAACAAACTGCAGCTGAGGGACACACTCAGGGGACAGACTCAGTGAGCACCAAAGCCTCACTGAAGCAAGTCTTGCCTCATAAGGGTGTCTCCAGCACAGAAGTTCTCCCATCGTAGACACAGCTGATCCTCACAGCCAATTGGCCTGGAGGTCAATTCCTCCCAGTGATACCAACAACAATCAAGGCTTAACTACAACAAGACTGTGCACACAGCCCACAAAGGGCTGCACCAAGAGTGTCCACCTCAGGTAACTGGGGAGGCTGAGCCACTGGGCCCTATAGGACACCTAGCACACAAAGCCACTCTATCAATTCAGGGAAGCAACCAAAATGCGGAGACAAAGAAACAGGTCACAAATGAAAGAAATGGAAGAAAGCAAACTACGGGATATAGAGTTCAAAACCATGGTTATAAGGTTTTTCAAGAATTTTCTAGAAAAGGCCGATAAATTTAGCGAGACCCTCGAGGATATGAAAAAGGACCAACTAGAAATTAAGCATACACTGACTGAAATAAAAAATAACATACAGAGATCCAATAGCAGACTAGAGGATCGCAAGAATCAAGTCAAAGATTTGAAATACGAAGAACCAAAAAACACCCAACCGGAAAAGCAAAAAAGAGAAAAGAATCCAAAAAGTTGCAGATAGTGTAAGGAGCCTCTGGGACAACTTCAAGCATACCAACATCCGAATTATGGGAGTGCCAGAAGAAGAGCGAGTGAGCAAGATACTGAAAACCTATTTGAAGAAATAATGACAGAAAATTTCCCCCATCTGGTGAAAGAAATAGACTTACAAGTCCAGGAAGCGCAGAGAACCCCAAACAAAAGGAATCCAAAGAGGACCACACCAAGACACATCATAATTAAAATGCCAAGAGTAAAAGACAAAGAGAAAATATTAAAAGCAGCAAGAGAAAAACAGTTACCTACAAGGGAGCACCCATATGATTGTCAGCTGATTTCTCAACAGAAACAATGCAGGCCAGACGAGAGTGGCAAGAAATATTCAAAGTGATGAATAGCAAGAACCTACAACCAAGATTTTACTCTACCCAGCAAAGCTATCATTCAGAATTGAAGGTCAGATAAAGAGCTTCACAGATAAGAAAAAGCTAAAGGAGTTCATCACCGCCAAACCAGTATTATATGAAATGCTGAAAGGTATTCTTTAAGAGGAAGAAGAAAAAGGTAAAGATAAAAATTATGAACAACAAATACATATCAACAAGTGAATCTAAAAATCAAGTGAATAAAAAAACCTGATGAACAGAATAATCTGATGAATATAATAGAATCAGGGGCATAGAAAGGGAGTGGACTGACAATCCTTGGGGGGAAAGGGGTGTGGGGGATGCGGGAAGAGACTGGACAAAAATCATACATCTATTGATGAGGACAGTGGAGGGGAGGGTAAGGGCAGAGGGTGGGGTGGGAACCGGGTGGAAGGGAGCTATGGGGGGAAAAAAGAGGAACAAGTGTAATAATCTGAACAATAAAGATTTAATTAAAAAAATAAAAAAGTGACAAAACCAGAAACTAAATATATCTCATGGAAAAACAAAACAAAAAAATATTTTTATTGATTTCAGAAAGGAAGGGGGCGGGGGGAGAGAGAGAGAAAGAAACATCAGTGATGAGGGAGAATCATTGATTGGCTGCCTCCCTAAGGTTAAAATTTGGTGCTTAAGACTAAAGAAACAGTTACAAGGAGGGGGAATGCTTTATTTCAGTAGTTAACATTTAAATGTCAGTTTTGTTCACTGTTACTAAGATTCTTGTACAGTTTTAACCATTAGAAATTTGATATTTATTAGTGATTTTATTTTCAAGTCTAAAAAATAAATATGTTGGAAATTATTAGTTGTGGTAGGTATAGTTTATTACAGAAAAACTGAAGTTTCTTTAAGAATTAGATTAGGGTTATCTAGTAGACTGAAGTTACCACATGTGTAGTTTGTCATTTACCAATTTTTAGTCAAATAGAATTAGGTGAAATATACAGTTCCTTTTTACTAATCATTGAGAGGACACTCTACATTTGTGGGGGCTGAGGGTACACATCAACAGTATACTGTAGGAAGGTAGGTTGACCTGTCCTGTATCGTGTAAGTTCATTCTTTGAAATAAAGTTTTACCCACTTGTTTATCTTTATCTCATTGAAATAGATGTTGAATATGTGATGGGATGGTTAGGTGAGCTTATTGACAAGTTATGTAACTGATAAATGATTTCAAATTCTCAAGTAATAGGTGAGGAGATAGATACATGAAAGAAACTTAAGAGGGAGGCCTATAACATTAATGATATATGAATGACTTTAATGGTAACTGAGCTTTATTTTAATGCTTTTTTTTTTTTTTAAGGTTTGGGAGCTTTGTGCTTGGCAACTTTGCTTATACTTTTTTCTTTTTATTGTCAATATTTGAAGTCCTCATAATTAATTGCTTCTTTACACATTTTGCTCTCAGTTTTATTATTTTCCACCTTTATAGGAATTTGTAATCAACAAATATTGCCTTTCTTTTATAGTTTTATGACCTTTGTGAACTATTCAGAACTGGAGGTCAGGTTCCTGACACAAACTACATATTTATGGTATGTAAAAACCAGTGACATCAAGTACTTATTTAAAAAGATCAAGTACTTATTTAAAAAGGAAAAGATCTTTCTTATTACATGTAAATTACATAATAATTTTATTACCATGTGATAATCACTATTTAAATATCTCAAAAGGTGATTCTATACCTTTCTACATTTTTCTGGGTCCTCTAGTTGAGAATAATTGCTTTAGTAAACTGCTGAATAAATAAGAATGGGTTGTAGCCCTCAGTAATGGTTGGGAAGAAAAATAATCCTAAAACCGCTGGTTTAAAGCATAAATCTTTAATTTATTGTTACTTTACCAAATTTTTTTGAGTATTCATTTTTATGTTATTAATCTATGAATTGAGGAATATGCACACAGACACATTTGCTATGAAGATGCATATTTGCTTACTTTCAGAATGTAATGTTACTGTTTTACTTTTTCTGTATCTTCCTTCTGTAAGTTTCTGGGTCACTTTCCTATTATTCTTTTAGCTGTTTTCTTATTGGTCTAATACTGGCCCAAGTAAAACATTAATGGGAAGTGTAAATAGCATGTCATCACATGCCATTGTCAAATACAAAGCCGAACATGGAACACTGTTATAATTATGGTGTTTGCTTTTACAAAAGAAAACAAAACTATTTTATTCAAGTTGGTAGCTCTTCTGATTCAGTTAAAATATTTTTGAAATTTATTTAAAAAAATTTAAAAAATATATTTTATTGATTTTTTTTTACAGAGAGGAAGGGAGAGGGATAGAGAGTTAGAAACATTGATGAGAGAGAAACATCGATCAGCTGCCTCCTGCACACCCCCCACTGGGGATGTGCCCGCAACTAAGGTACATGCCCTTGACCGGAATTGAACCCGGGACCTTTCAGTCCGAAGGCCGACGCTCTATCCACTGAGCCAAACCGGTTTCGGCTATTTAAAATTTTTGATTTACACATTATTTTTTTGAAACATGTTACTGTGGGTAATAGAGAATTGAAAAATGGTGGTTTTGCAGGGAAAAATCATTGAAGAATTGTACTGCAGGTATCTGTAGGCCTCCTGAATCGTGGACTAACACAAACACTAGTAAAAACAGCCTGTTTACTTCCATTGGAATTTTTTGTTAAAACTCAATTTACAAATAATTCAATGTGTAACTCTTCATTTGTTATTTTGGGCTGTGTCTCTGATTTATGTGCACTTTGGTATAATTTTTAAAATATATTGTTGCCATTGTATTGTTTGTAACTGTAATCTTTTACTTTACAGGGTGATTTTGTAGACAGAGGTTACTATAGTTTGGAGACCTTCACTTACCTTCTTGCACTAAAGGCTAAATGGCCTGATCGTATTACACTTTTGCGAGGAAATCATGAGAGTAGACAGATAACACAGGTTTATGGATTTTATGGTAAGACCTTCTGTTTCTCTGATTCTGAACATTATTTTACATTCCTCTTGGGGAGAAAACACACAAGTCATACATGTGCTTTATAGTAAATTCAGAAAATAAAGATAATCTTTTCCCACTTTCTCACCCTTTAACTTTCTCTCTTCCTCCAGTCAATGGGAAATCTTACCATGGAGAGAGAACCATTCTTAAATTTTTGGTGTACATCTTTTTAGATCAGTGCCTCAAAGCACTGTCCTTAGTTTACCTTACTGGAATCATCTGGGGTGCTTGTTAAAAATGCAGATGGCTGGGCCCCCATGCAGAACTTTTGGGTTGGGACCCTTGAAGTTGTCAAAGGTGAATGTTCTGCACATTCAAGTTTGAGAATTTATTCTATATCTATATCTACATATTTGTGTGTGTTGTATAATATATGTGTGTGCATACACACCACAATAAAATGGGATCATACTTGATTTTTTCATTTAATATTTTGACCTGCCTTTTTACTTCATTAATGTTATTTTTTATAGCTGCTTATATTATACTATATGGATATCCTGTAATTGATTTAACCAGTCCCTTTAACATTGGATATTGGAGTTATTTTTAAGTTGCTGATGTACACATAGCTGAATGAATATCCTTTTATATACATATATATGATATCCCAAGGATATATAAATATCCTTTTACATATATATTAAAAATTTGTGCTTGTTCCAGAGAATCTCAGGACATCAGGGATTAGAAATAGAACTCAGATAAAAACAAAAAAAACAAATAGAAGTCATCCATTAAAAACAAAATAGCTGCTGCATTGGCCCGTGTGGCTCAGTTTGTTGAGAATAGGTCCGTGCACCAAAAGGTCTGTGTTTTGGTTCCTAGTCAGGACACATGCCCGGGGATGTGCAGGAGGCAGCCCATCGCTGTTTCTCTCTCACATCCATGTTTCTCTTTCTCCCTCTCTCTTCCTCTCTTTCTAAAATCAACTAAAAAAACATTTAAAAATTATTTAAAAGCAAAATAGCTGCTTTTATAAAATTTTTATATGGTTGAAAGTTTTAATAAACATGGTTAAAAAGTTCTTTGAAGAAGGTAGACAGAAGAATTGTTGAGCTTATTAATATGAATTTTTCCTTGAGCACAAGGTAGATATTGAGAGATTTGAAAATAAATTGATAACCCTTTAGTTTCAGATTTTTATATTTTGAATTATTTTCTATCAGTATGAAGATAAGCTGGACTCTCTTACTAGTTTAAGCTGAATTCCTGTTGTCCTAGTATTTGATGTATTCTTTATTAACATTTTTATTTTTTTATTATCATTTTTTAAAATATTTGTATTTATTTCAGAGAGGAAGGGAAAGGGAGAGAGAGATAGAAACATCAATGATGAGAATCATTGATCTGCTGCTTCCTGCATGCCCCCCACCAGGGATCGAGCCCGCAACACAGTCATGTGCCCAGACTAGGAATCGAACAGTGACCTTCTGGTTCATAGGTCAATGCTCAACCACCAAGTCACACTGGCTGGGCTATTTTTTTTTTTTTTATTAATTTAGAGAGAGAGAGGAAGGGAGAGAGAGAAAAACATTGATTTGTTGTTCCACTTATTCATGCAATGAATGGTTAATTCTTGTATGTGTCCTGACGGCATCAAACCCCCAATCTTGGCATGTTGGGAGGATGCTCTAACCAACTGAGCTACCTGGCCAGGGCTGTATTCTTTATTTTTATTGGCAGATTCAGAATTTCATTACTGAGAACTCTCCTGTTTCTTTTATAGATGAGTGCCAAACCAAATATGGAAATGCTAATGCCTGGAGATACTGTACCAAAGTTTTTGACATGCTCACAGTAGCAGCTGTAAGTTTATATGAATCTTTCTAAAGCCACAACGTATTTCTTGCCAATAACACTTTGCATATTTTTATCTAATTGCCATCTTAGTTTTATTGATACTACTATGATTCGTTGGTGAATTTGGATATAACTGAATTTATTATTATATGTTCAACTCTTTGTTATCCTTTTTGTTAGTTAATAGATGAGCAGATCTTGTGTGTTCATGGTGGTTTATCTCCTGATATCAAAACACTGGATCAAATTCGAACCATTGAACGGAATCAGGAAATTCCTCATAAAGGAGCATTTTGTGACCTGGTTTGGTCAGATCCTGAAGATGTGGATACTTGGGCTATCAGTCCCCGAGGAGCAGGTTGGCTTTTTGGCGCAAAGGTCACAAATGAGGTAAAGTCAACATTTTCCGAAAAGTGGTTTGTTGGTTGCTAATGAACTATACAAAGAACTATGGTGGCTGTAGATAATAAACTTATAATCTAGTTCAGTGGTCGGCAAACTCATTAGTCAACAGAGCCAAATATCAACAGTACAATGATTGAATTTTTTTTTGAGAGCCAAATTTTTTAAACTTAGACTTCTTCTAACGCCACTTCTTCAAAATAGACTTGCCCAGGCCGTGGTATTTTGTGGAAGAGCCACACTCAAGGGGCCAAAGATCCGCATGTGGCTCGCGAGCCGCGGTTTGCCGACCACTGGTCTAGTTTACTCAAACTATGGTGGTTATGGATATAAAACTTCTCATCTAGTTTATCATATAGTATATATTTCCTTAATAATTAAATGAGATGAATAATGAAAGCACCTCCTTCAGCATCCACTTGGTAACATATGTAAAATAAATGTTCTTTTTCTTCCAAATATTGCAATTAAGTAATGAGATTAAACAAGGACAAGAAAGGCAACTTAAAAAATATTTTTTTTCATATTTATGTTTTTAGTTGAGATTCAATAGACATTTAACATTGTATTAGTTTTAGGTGTACAACATAATGACTTGATATATGTGTATATTGTGAATAGGCAACTTTTTGAGGTTCAGCTATTTACACACACACACACACACACACACACACACAAGCTATATTGGAAAGTAATCGAACGTGGAATCAGAGAGCTAGGTTCAAGTTATTTATCCTGTCTGAATCTCTGTTTCATTACACTGAAAAAGGGTAGTAAATCTCAATTTTTGCAAGAACCATACTAAACACTCAGTAAATTACAGATATGGTAACAATATGTTTATTGTTAAACCATAAGAACTTTGTTTCATATCTGATAGTACTTGTAGGATGCTTTTCTTCCAGAAACTTCTAGTTATGTGACTGATGATTTCTAAACTCTTTAATAGTCTCAGGCCAAAGTGACTCTATAGTCTATAACACATTGAAATTATTGGGGGTAACTGTAGAGTTAGCTTTACAGTCATGAGAACTGTATTTAGTAACAGGATTTATACTTTATTTAAATGTTTATTTTATTATATATATAGGTTGGTATTTATAAAAAGAATATGCTGGATACTTAACCAATCCTTTCTAAATTGCAGTTTGTTCATATCAACAACTTAAAACTCATCTGCAGAGCACACCAACTAGTGCATGAAGGCTATAAGTTTATGTTTGATGAGAAGTTGGTAACAGTATGGTCTGCACCTAATTACTGCTATCGTTGTGGAAATATTGCTTCAATAATGGTCTTCAAAGATGTAAATACAAGAGAACCAAAGTTATTCCGGGCAGTTCCAGATTCAGAACGTGTTATTCCTCCCAGAACGACGACGCCGTATTTCCTTTGAGGCCTGCGCCCATCCTGCTGACCGGTCACATTTTCTGCCCTCTTCTTACCCCAACTTTCGTGTATTACCCTCTATAATATACTTTTTATTGAGCACTTTGCTGCTGAAATGCTGCCTCTTGCCTTTTTTTATTTTAAATTATCTAAATTTATTGTTTGTTATGGTGTCTATAACAATGTTTTCCTATCAGTTTTCTCCCCCATCCCATCCCCACCTTGGACTCATCTGAGAAGACTTGAGAAATGTCTTAATACTCATACTGCTGCATGTAGCTCTTGCTTATTTACTGGTCTGGGGGAAACAAGATGTGTTTCCTTTTTTAAAAAGCCAATTGACAGAACAGACTACACTGAAATACTCCTTTTGTATCATTCAGCCTTTTGTTTTAGTTTGGTAAGTTTTAAGAAATTTCAGCAGCAAAGTTGTTATCCAGTGGGCACGATGGACTGCAAATGCCTCGAGTTATGTATACTTGTCCCAGCTGTAAACTTCATTGTCCTTTGTTGGATATTTTAAGTGGATATAAAATAAATTGGTCTAAAGGGCTGCCCTCCTTGTTGTGTTTTTAAATTTGAGTTAAAAACTGCTACAGCTTATGATTTTGTACATTAAGATAATTGTATTGATCTTTTTTCAGATTCCTTGTATTTTTAAATAAAGTAATCTTAAATAAAACCCAGATAGGTTAAAAGTGTTAGAAATTTTAAACAGCTTACATTGTTAGCTTAAAGTTACTCTTTTTTTCCCTAGTCAGAGTTCTTGACCCTTTGGTTATTGAGTTTAAAACTTCAACTGAAATTCAGTACTATTTATTTAAGAAAAAAAAATCACTAAACTGTGCCTAAGAACATAACTGCCATATTAATTAATGTTTTGGTTTATATCCTCTATAGTAATAGAAAAACATTTAATACTTGTAATGCTGATATGTTCATTTGATACCACTTGAGTAAAATGTGATCAATCCAGTTTACAATCTATCATGAGTATTATTAAGTAATATCTATGTACTTTTCAATAGGAATCATTTTCTTGTTGTAACACTTGACCTTAACTTTTAGAAAGTGTTCTTTTTTTTAAAAAACTGCAACTGGAAAGGTTGAAAAGTCAGGACTCTTATATTTGTGAACTGTAATCTGAAGCAGGTTTTAAAAAGTGTGGAAAGAAACAAATTGTCCTTTTTTTGTAAAGGTCTGTGATACCATGTTTCGGCTTTGTGTAAGTAATTTGAATATCCAAAGGATTGTGGTGATCAGTCCTTGATATGCAACGTCCACTTAATAAGGACAAGTGTTCCAGTGTCTCTTATGACTGTGGTCATAAATGATGTTGGAATTTACCATTTTGTGAAATAGTTGGCATCCTTTTACTACTATAATTAATTTTTGTCATTCCAGGAAATCTTTGTGAAGCCAGCCAATTAATAAAGCACTTTAGCATCTGTTCAGGTAGTTTTGAAAATCAACTTTTCCCCTTCAGGATAAGAACTTCCAGGTTACCTAAAAATGCAATAAAAATCTTTATAGTCTACGCTTCTTGGCACATAATTTTTCATCAGGGTTTTCTTTTACTAAACGAGCACAACACTGCTTTGATTTTTTCCCACAATCACCCAGCTACTTGTGTAGTCTTTAATTGTATAGCATATGAAAGAAGTGACTACGGCATTTGCTGCACACACTTGAACTGTTGGGTCAGTAGCTTTGTGTCATTGCCCTGACCCCAGTGTAATTCAGGGGGAAAGTTATTAATCTTACAGGGATATGTAGCTATGTATTTTACTAATTGTTAAACACTGGAAATTAATGATGCAGACAACTTGATGTGGTCTTTAAACAGCTCTCTGCAGTATTTTTTTCCTTTTACCATAAATTGTTCGTTTGTTTTTGTTAATCCTCACTGGAGAATATTTCTTCCATTGATTTTCTTAGAGTGGAAAGGAGGGAGGGAGAGAGAGAAAAAAACATGCGAGAGAGAGAGAGACATTGGTTGGTTGCCTCCCACATGCGGGGAACATACCTGCAGCCCAGGTATGTGCCCTTGACCAGGAATTGGACCTGCGACCCTTGTGGTGCATGGGCCGACATTCCAACGCTGAGCCACACCTGCAAGGGCTCCTGTTACCATAAATTGTATTTACGTGTTTGCTCTCCTCTGCTTTTAAATTGTACCAGTTAAACCAGTAACCCTGAGCCCTCCCTTCCCATTTGATACTCCCTAGCTTAGATTGATGTAGTTTTAGTTATCCCTGTAATGTGACATTTTTAAGTCGTATACTGCATTTGTCTGTCACTAGTTGGGCATGTGCCAATAATATTCTGTCCATTCCTTAACTGCCATCTCTGTTCTGCCTGATTTTCCCCCTCTTCAACCGAATTACGGCTTTTTGCATGAAAAAAAAAGTTTTTACTATTAGACACGTAAAGGGAAGAGAGAGTGAATGTATTGAGTTTTGTAAGCCTAAAAGGAATATTTGGATTCCTCTACGAAATAAGGGCTACGTACTATATACAGTAATCATATGGTGGAAGATACTTGCAGGTCATAGGTTTGTAGGCAGAAAGATCTGTTACTCCCTGTATCTAGGCTGAATGTAAAATCCCTTATATTGTATTATTGGGGATAATCACTATTTTTATTTGCCTATGATATACTTGGTTTCTAATAAATTGTCCTAGACTCTAGTGAGAACTGTCTACTTTTAGTTGCCAATCACTCCCTGTCCTTACTTGCCTGATATACTCTTGGCTAGCTTTTTATAGGTTAATGCTTTTTTCTGAAATATCTCACCACTTTAAATGTGTGAATTTGGGTGTGATCCTAAAAAGCCTGGGTCAAGAGCATATCTAATATGCAACCTGCATCAGCTCCTACTCCATCTGGATGTCTAGAACTTTTGGAAGATTTTGACGTCTTAAATCCTGGGTTTTGCTTTTGAAATAAGGTTTGAAATATTGTTCATTGCATTAAGATTTGTGTGTTTTTGCTTTGTAAGCCCAGCAGGTTTTGGAAAATGCCTGTATTGTGAAAGCAAATCTGAACTCTTTCTGAGCCTCTTTTATTGTGAGAAGTAGAATTGCTTTTCATCAGCCTCCAGAAAATTGTGTACCTGGAGTTGAGATTTAACAGCAAGAATCCAGATTTTTAAATGTAATTGTTTTTTAACTGCTAATGTTTGTAAAGCACCTTCAGTTCTTTGGATGAAGAGTGCTATATTCTCTCAGTGTAAATTAATAAAAATATTATAGGAAGTTTGTCAAAAAATTTTATCTAATGCATAGTTTGTAGTATGTCCCAATAAGAAGTTAGCATTTTATATAACACAATTTAAATTAAAAATGCTTATTCCTCCACTTAGTTGCTTGACTAGTAAACAGAAGTGAAACTTTCTTGTTCCATATTTCACTCTGAGCTAAGTGTTCCATTCTTTAAAGGCATTATCCATTGTTACACCCTGGGTCTGGTGGCCAGAACCATGCTTCATGAGATTGTCACAACTTTCAATTGTATATATACAGTGTGCGGTCATGCTGAGAAAATATACAGTAATAAAACACCAAAAAGAAGCATTTGGAAAGTCCCCTAGTATTATGCAAACACAGTTGATGCTTGGGGAAGGTTGGTTCCTTAGTCCCCTCTTACTAGTTTTCTCTTTCCTTGTCAATCAGTTGATGAATATGTGTCTGTCTTACCCTCGTGAGAGCATGCTTATGCTGTCTTGGGTCATTCAGATATTTTCTTGACTCAAAAATGCATGAAATTTATGAAGATTTTTTGTGTGTCAACAAAAATACTTATTGCATAAGTATATTCCACTTAATACCTTGGCACCCATTGTTCTAAGCAATCTGCTTTTATGTGTAAATGGGAATAGGATAGAAAAGACTGCTTGGAGGCATTATGGAATAGTGGAAAGAATATAGTCTTTGTGATCAAGTCTAGATAAAAATCCCAGCCACGCCAGGCAGCTAACCTGTATTGAGCACACTTAAATACTGTGGTGCTCTTTGTTGTGGTGCCCTTACTATGGCTCTATGACTATATTACTCTTTTTTTTTTTTTCTCCTTCGAATGAGGAAACAGGCTTAAGGAGGTTGGGTAACCCCTGTAGGGCACACCAGAGTATATCTTAAGTCCCCTTACAGCAATTTTGAGTAGATTGGTTATAGCTATGTGACCCTGAGCAAGTTGGATTTTCTGAATCTTGAAATTCTGTGTCTGAAATGAGAGAATATCATACAGGCTTGATAACAGGATTAAAAATAGCACTCACAAAGCTCCCAGTACTTGGCCCAAAGCTACTGTTTATTGAGTATGTACTAATACAGCATTTGCCCAAAATCAATGTTGTTGCTAAGTAAGAATAACCCAAGGCAATATATAATTGCTGACATAGTAAATCTTATCTTAGTGCAACAAATTTGGAGAAGGAAATGTTTGCTGTAGGATGCAGTAATTAGGAAAGGCTTAAAAGAGGAAGTATGAAATGTGACCTGGAATGAGATGTGCATTTCTTACACAGTAAAAACACAAAAGCAGAAATTACTAAAACTTGGACATGATGCAGTTTACTACCATTATTTCATAGAAGGAAGGTCATTTTTTAACATCAGATGTAAAAAGAGCCATTTCTGCGTAAATGCAGCCATAAATTTGGTTTTGTGAAAAACTGTAGTACCCTTGTTTGCCATTTGTGAAGATCAGTGAGAGACTTGTTTTCAACCTGTGTACTAATCTAGGCTATCTCATTGGTGCATAAAAATGTGTTCTAATAAAATGGAAGTAGTTGAAGAGAAAGTTTTATGCCTCCTCCCAGCTTCAATTGGTAGATGTCAAGGATCTACCAACTAGAAAGTGTACACAATGAATCTAGAGAGGCTGAAGGGGATACCACCTTCACAGAAGAATTTTACATGTTAAATGAACTATGTCTTATTTTCAAGGATGGCCTTGTTAAAGTTAACATTGTGCTTATGTGCTAGTTAGTCAATAACAAAAATGCAGTGAAATTTATTTTGATTAACGTGTAGAACTTAAAATCATCTGGTATCACAGGATGGTTAGCATACACTCGGGGATCTATTTAGGCCTTTTAAAATGGAAGACATTGCTTTTAGTTATGGCATCAATTGTTTGCAGCATTGCTCTTTCGTGGCAATTAAAAAGAATGCACACAACTCTTGCTCTCTCAGAAGTCTACGCCCAAGCTTGTGATCTTTTCTGCTGAGGATTGAGCATCTAAACCATGCTTTATATGGTAGCTTAAATTTTCTGGCTGGACCCTCTATGAAGGGTATCTGGGAGCTGTGAGAATATTTCATTCAGCATGATACAGAGCAGTGATTTTCAGCCTTTTTCATCTCATGGCGCAGTAATTACTAAAATTACTCGGCACACCAAATAGTATATTTTTTGCCGATCTGACAAAAAATAGGTATAATTTTGGTTCATTCACACTGGATGGCTATTGTGTTGGCTGTTATCATTTTTTTAAATTTGATAATCTAAGGGAAAAGAGGTCAGTGCCCTTGACTAGTTAGGTATTACATGTTTTAAAAATTCTTGTGACACACCGGTTGAAAATCGCTGATGTAGAGACTGGGACCGCATACAGGGTAGTTAAAAATGAAGCTCGTTTTGGAGAGTTGCCTCACTGTCGCATCTGCCAGAGGAGTTTGGGAGATTGCAGTGCTTGGCTTTGAGTCCTGGCGTGGTGCAGTGTTGGGGGCGCCAGCAGGTGTGTGGGTTGCAGGACACAGTGAGCAGAACCTGCCTGCAGGTGTCTGAGGCCGAAGGTGCAGTTTCTGTTTTCCGACGCGCGGTGGCGCTCAGTCTCCCCTGCCCTGCTAGTGGTCTCTAAGGCACCTCCACCGCCACCTGCAGTCTCAACCAAACTAGGTGGCGGGATGTGACGGCCCGCGCGTCCAATCGACCACCAGGATTTCGGGCATGCTACGGCTCTAGCCAATGGGAGCGGAGGAGAGGCGCAGAGGAGGCGGGCCCCGCGGCAGTCTGGCCGAGGCGCGAGGCCCTCCTCCCGCCTCTCCGCCTACTCCATCCTCCGCCGCCTCAGCTTCCCCAGCGAGCCCTGCGGCCGCCGCAGCTGCTCCCGCGGCGGAGCAGGAGCCGGATGGTCAGAGGAGCCCGGCAGCCTCAGCAGCCGCGGAGTCGCCTGGCCACCAGGTGGGGCGGGAACTGGGTGGAAGTCGAGGTTGGGGTTGGGGATGGGGGCGGGAGCGGGCCCAGGGGCAGCAGCCTGGGGCCATGAAGCATTCGGGGCGCAGAAACTGGCAGGGCGGGGGGTTTCGTTTGGAGGGATTCGAGGGATTCGGAGGCTGCCTGGGGGTTGGTGGCGGGGGAAGCTGACTGGGCGGCGATCGCATCCTCGAGGCGGGAGGGGCTCGGGCGGGAGGGGGCGCCGAGGGGTGAGGCTGGGGGCACGCCCCGTGGAGGGGCCGAGGAATGCGGGGGGCGCGAGGCCCGGAGGGGCGGGGCCCCGAGAGGGGGGGGGTGCAGGCTCGCGAGGGGCTCCAAGGGGAGGCCAGAGGGGCTTGCTGGGGTGACGAGGCAGACAATGAGTAGGTAGGTGGTGCTGGGTGGTTTTGGGGAGCTGGGCTGTGACAAATAAGAGCTGAGGATGGAGTGAGGGATCCGGAGGCAGAGCAGGGTTTGGGCTGAGAGGACGTTGGGGGAACAGTGAGTCCCAGCTCCGCCTGGTCTTGTTCTGTAGGGGAAACAGCACAGGCATTTGGAAGGTCAGGTGTGGGCTTAGCGAGCCCTTAGTCCTGGAGGGTGGGACCTGGAGTTCTTGGCTGGCAGAGTAGGGCCGGCGACGTGTTCTTGTGTGTGACTTGGAGTTGTCATCTCATCTGTTTGGTCTGCAGACTGACTGGCACAGTGGAGAAAACACCTCGGAAACGGAAAAGCAGGTAAGGTAAAAATGCCTTCCTGTTTTGTTTTGTGTTTTTACATTTGCTTGACTGCACCTGTGCCATACTGCATACTTCTACACTGTCAGCAGGTGAAGTCTTTATTTAGCTCTTTTCTTAACGAATATAACTGTCTGCAAGACTTTTTTTGGGGGGAGAGGGGAAGTAGTCTAAGATTATATGGGAAAGAGACATGGATAATTGAGAAATCCTAGTTTTTTACGTTAGCCATAATTTCAGCTTTTCCACCAGCTCTGTTTCAAAGCTAGTGTTTATTGCCAGATGCTGTGTGCTTTGTATGTGTTAGTTTCTGTAACCCTTGAAGCACCCACCGCAAGGAAGTACGTACCATTTTCACTATTTTGCAGAAAAGGGAACTGAGGAACAGAGAGGCCAAGTATTTACCCAGGATCACACATCTCCTAAGTGACAGAACCAGGATTTGCATCTAGGCAGTCTGACTCCAGAACTTATGCTCTTAACCATTATACTATCATCCCCCTAATAAATGTCATCTTGAAAATAGGTTTCCCTATTGCTTTTTCTTTTTTTCATTGTACACAGAGTCTAATAACACATAGTTGAGCCCTAGGAAAATAGAAAAAAGGGCTTGTGTAGTCTGCAGACAAGTGAGTTATTCCTTGAGTGCTGAAGAAGAGCATCTGTCCATTCCACGAACATTTCTTAGTGCGTGCAGCATGTCTGGTTCTATAGAGCAGTTCTGTATAGTCATTAGAAGATTCCTTTTTCTTTTTTTTTTATTAAGATGGGTGTTTTGTGTTTTTTTTTTTAAATATTTTTATTGATTTCAGAGAGGAAGGGAGAGGAAGAGAGAGAAACATCAATGATGAGAGAGAATCATTGATCGGCTGCCTCCTGCACTCCCCCTACTGGGGATTGAGCTTGCAACCCGGGCATGTGCCCTTGACTGGAATCCATCCTGGGACCCTTCAGTCCGCAGGCCGATGCTTTATCCACTGAGCCAAACCAGCTAGGGCAGAAGATTCCTTTTTCACAAGTATAGGCACTGGCCTAGGGAAAGGATGCTGCAGTAGTGAGGATGTGGCCAGCAGGACTACTGTCATAGCGGATACTTGGTAAGTTATTGATGTTAGTGCACAGAAAACTTCAACAGTAGGCAGATGTGAAATGCGGATTGTGGACGTGCCAACAGCCATGGTTCCTTTGTCACTCGTTAGGCCTATACTGTTCAGTATGGTAGGCCTATATGGCTGTTGAGCACTTGCAACGTGGCTAGCATGACTCAGGAACTGAAATTTTAATACTGTTAATGATGATTAATTTAAATTTGACTCATTATTGGAAAATGTTTCAGTATGTTTGGAGTAACTTGGGTTTGTGAATCTACATCTCCATCTGTAAATTTTGTGAAATTTAAATGCAGATTAAATGTTTCCAGTGAAAACTTCATGTCCAAAATGAGGTGTACTCAGGATAAAGTACATGCAGATTTCAGGTTAGTACAAAAAATGAATGTAGCCCTAGCCGGTTTGGCTCAGTGGATAGAGCGTCGGCCTGCGGACTGAAGGGTTCCTGGGTTCGATTCCGGTCAAGGGCATGGTCCTAGGTTGCAGGCTCCTCCCCGGCCCCGGCCCCGGCCCTGGTCAGGGCTTATGCAGGAGGCAACCAATTGATGTGTCTCTATCACATCAATATTTCTCTCTGTCTTACCCTCTCTCTTCCACTCTCTCAAAAATTCAATGGAAAAATATCCTCGGATGAGGATTAAAAAGAAAAAGAATGTAAAATTTCTCATTACTAATTTTTATATTGATTCCATGCTGAAATAATATTTTAGATATAATGGATTAAATAAAAGTGTTACTAAATTTATTTTTTCTAAATGACTACTGGAAAATTAAAAATTACATATATGGCTTGTATTGTTTTCAACAGCCTTTGTTTTACTGTTACTACTCCACTGCTAGACTCTGGAGTACCCTGACTCTGTTCCCTACCTCGAGTCTAATTTATTTACCATACTATACAAAGTCCATCTTGTAATTCTCATGCTTAAGATTTTTCTGTTTTACATTGCTTACTGAACATAATTCAGACTTGTAGCCTAATCCTAAAAAAAGAGACTGCCTTGATTTCACTTCTGCCTATCTTTCCAGCCACTGTTTATTTTTCAATATATTTTTTATTGATTTCAGAGAGGAAGGGAGATGGATAGAGACAGAAACATCAATGATGAGAGAGAATCATTGATCAGCTGCCTCCTGCATTCCCCCTATTGGGGATCAAGCCCGCAACCTGGGCATGTGCCCTTGACCAGAATCGAACCCGGGACCTTTCAGTTTGCAGGTCGACGTTCTACCCATTGAGCCAAACCAGCCAGAGCTCCAGCCACAGTTTAGTACATGGAAAGTCTCAATAACAGACCTATTACTAGTAAGTGTCTAGTATTAAATGACAGCCTTCTGGTGAACCTTTGATGATGAATTAATTGCTGAATGTAACTCTATGTTCTCTTTGCCATTCCTGGAACTTATGTTTCCTCTTTGCTCTGCATTTTTTTAATACTTTTTCTTTTTTTTTATGTAATACTTCCTCCTTGTTTCTTGGCAAACTCCCTCCTTTAAGTCGTAGCTCAGATGTCTCATCCTCCATGCAGACTTTCCCCACCCTCACCTTCTCCTTCCTCTGCTCTATCTTGTTGCTCCCCTGATAGCCTTTACATACACCTAGATATAATAGTTTGGGTTGAATTTGAATGCAAGTTGTGAAATCATATGCAAGTTAAACCTTTCTGAGCCCTTATCTGTATAATAGAAATAATAATAGTTCAAACACTTACAGAGTTGTAAATGCTTAGTATAGTGCCTGGCATATAGAAAATATCTAACAATAGCCCAACCGGTGTGGCTCAGTAGTTGAGTGTTGACCCATGAACCAAGAGGTCACTGGTTTGATACCTAGTCAGGGCACACACCCAGGTTGCAGATTTGATCCCCAGTGTGGGGCATGCAGGAGGCAGCCGATCAACGATTCTCTCTCATCATTAATGTATCATTCTCTCCCTTCCTCTCTGAAATCAATAAAAATACATTGAAGAACAAAATGATTAATTATAGAGAAAGGATATAATGACTGTAGCCAGAAATTTTTTACAGTTGTTACTATCAATTGCATGCTGTGGCCTTAAAAAATTCTCTATATCAAATTATATAAATTCCTGGTGAGCACTTCAAATGAATTAATTGCCAAATGTAGCCGTAAGTATCCCTTTGAGTTGGCCTGTTGTGTAGAGTTGTTGATTATTAAAATATGTATCCTGTTACATTTTGGAAAACAGTTGCCAAAAGTGTGATTTTTATTTTAGAATGGTTGCTGTTAAGTCATTCTTTTTGATAGACATAAGTTAGGGCTGAGTTATCTTTTGAGAACCTTCCTAGTTCAGGTCAAACTATAATACTGTTAAAAAAAACACTAAAATAATTTGAGATAAGCAAGCATCTCATATCCTACTGTTACTGATTTTTTAAAATATATTTTTATTGTTGACAGTATTACAGATATCTCCCATTTTCACCCCCTTCCCTCTCCCCCCAGCCCTTACCCACTCCTCCAAGTCTTCACCCCCTTATTGCCTGTGTCTATGGGCTATGTATATAAGTATACAAGTTCTTTGGTTTATCTCTTCTTGTTCCTCCAGCCCCACATCCAGGTATGTCAGTCTGTTCCATGCCTCCCTGTTTCGGGTCTTATTTTGTTGGTCAATTAATTTTGTTCATTAGATTCCACAAATAAGTGAGATCATGTGATATTTGTATCTCTCAGTTTGGCTTATTTCACTTAGCATAATATTTTCCAGGTCCATCATGCTGTTCCAAAGGATAAGAGATCCCTCTTTTTTATAGCTGCATAGTATTCCACAGCTTTTTTATCCATTCATCTATAGATGGGCATTTGGTCTGTTTCCAAATCTTAGCTTTTGTAAATAACACTGCTATGAACATAGGGGTGTATATATTTTTTTCTGATTGGTATTTTGGGGTTTGTAGAATATTTTCCTAGAAGTGGGATCGCTGGGTCAAACGGAAGTTCCATTTTTAATTTTAAAAAATATATATATTTTTATTGATTTCAGAGAGAGGAAGGCAGAGGGAGAGATAGAAACATCCATGATGAGAGAGAATCATGGATCGGCTGCCTCTTGCATGCCCCACACTGGGGATTGAACCCACAACCCGGGCATGTGCCCTTGACCGGAATTGAACCCGGGACCCTTCAGTCCGCAGGCTGACACTCTATCCACTGAGCCAAACTGGCTAGGGCCATTTTAATTTTTTTGAGGAAACTCCATACTGTACCTTCCTAGGTACAATACATGCCCATTTCCCTCCAAGGACTTGCTATTGTGCTAGAACACTGCTGGGAAGTGGAGTTACAGACCCCCTCTTTCTGTGGGTCCCAAAGACTCCTCCTTCCCAGATAAATCACCCCATTTTTTCTGCCCTCAACGGCACTATCTTTCCATTCTTTCCTCAGCATAACCTCCTCAAGAAGTTAACACTTTCAGAAAACAAACACAAGCCTCCCCCGAGGCAAGGACTATCTTCTTGGGGATTGGGGAATACAGTGAGAATAAAACATCCATTGATGTCTTAATTAATAGCTTATTCAGCTACTTTTCCCCTCAGTAATTCTTTTAGTCCCTGTGGTGGTTTTAAAGATCTGTTTACAAAAAAAAATTTTTTTATTCTCCTTTCTTTAAAAGGTGAAGCTTAATTCTCCTCCCCTTGAGTGTGGGCTGGACTTAGCGACTCACTTCTGATGAACAGAATACAGCAGAAGTGAGGAGGTCTAACTTCCCAGATCTTGGCCTTCTGGCTTGGGTGTGCGCTTTCACTCTCTCTCCTGAATCGCTTGCTGGGGGGTGGAGAGGGAGGAGGCGATAGCTGCCATGGTGTGAGTCAGCCCTGGGGAGAGGGCAGCCAGTGGCCTTGTGAAGACACTCGGACAGCCTGTGGGGAGGGCCACATGGTAGGGAAGCGAGGCCGGCCAGCACGAGTGAGCTTGGAAGGGGATCCTACATTAATTGAGCCTGGAGCTGACTGCAGCCCTGGCCAAAGGCTTGACTTATAATTCTGGCTTCACAAGGGCTGAGTTATATGAGCCTGTGATTTATTATTATTATTGTTATTTTTTGAGAGTCTCCTTTCTTCTGGCACTGGTTCCATTATACCCATAGGGCTCAATCTCTGGGTAAGCTTTTTCTCCTGGCTAGGTGTCTGATGGTTGTGTGTGTGTGTGTGTGTGTGTGTGTGTGTGTGTGTGTGTTGGGGAAACAGCTATCTTTGTATTAAAGGCATTGAAGGACAATTACTTCCAGGCAGTGACGTGTGCCTGTCCTAGTAACTAAATCTCTATCTGCTCTTTATCTTCAGAGTCGTTGCTCTCTCCCTGGTCTTCTGTCCCACAGGTTAGAAGATAGTCCCCTGCTCATGTTCACTCCTATTAAGAAAAGAGCCAAAAGGTAGTTGCCCAGTGAAGAGTCCGTTTTCCTCTCCCTGGTGCCCGTCACCAGGTTTTAAACTCCTTTCAACCCTTTCTTGGCTGTCTGGGAAGAATGGGCAAATCAGAGTCAAGCAAGAAGTGATGGTTAATTTTGTGATGGTTAATTTCAGCTGGACTGGGCCACGGGATGCTCAGACATGTATTTGGTCAGACGTTATTTTGCATGTGTCTGAGGGTGTTTTGGGTGAGATTAATATTTCAGTCAGTAAAGCAGCTTGCCCTCCCCAGTGGGGGTGGGCCTCATCCCATCAGTTGAAGGCCTGAAAAGAACAAAAAGACTAAACCCCTCCTGTCTGATGGCTTGAGTTGGGGCATCCGTCTCTAAAGCCTTTGGGTTCGAGCTGAAACTTGGCTCGTCTTAGGTCTCAAGCCCACCTGCTGCCAGACTGGAACTTACACCATCAGCCCTCCTGGTTTTCAGGCTTCAGACTCGGGCTGGAACCCCACTATTGGCTCCGGAGGGTCTCCAGCTTATAGGTCTCGGCACTTCTCAGTCTCCATCATTGTGTGAGCCAATTCCTTATTTTCTGCATGCACGTGTGCACGCGCGCGCGCGCGCACACACACACACACACACACACACACACACACACACACACCCTGTTGCTTCTGTTTCTCAGTAGAACCTGACTAATATATAACCTACTCTTTTATGGCCGGTCTTTCACCCCTGCCTTCCCAAAGTGCTCTTAAACCTGTCATAGCTTCTGCATTGCCAGCTGTGGCTTTTCTTCGTGGGTGCAGACTGCCTTGGAATGGCCATCTTCCCCGCAGGCCGAGCGAAGGGAGAGGTGTTTGTATTTTCACAAACTTGGCAGCTGTTTTGGAAACATTTCACTCTGAGGCTAGACACCACTCTGTGTTCTGTTTGCAGCTGGGTTTCTTTCTTCCATCTTCTGTCCACATACTCCACGGGCCAGGAGAGAGTATATGCCTGTTTGGCAATATCTTGGGAGTTCTCTGGATGGGTCCAGGTTGAAGGTGCTCACACATGGTTCCCCAATGCCTGCAAAGTGGCAGTCAGAATTTTTATTTATTTCTAATTTTTTAAAAATATATTTTACTAGAGGCCCAGTGCATGATTTAATCATGCACCTGGTGTACCAGCGGGCTGGCTGTCCGCCGGTGCCCCAGGCCTTCCGAAAGCCTCCGGCGCTGCGGAGGCTTTCGGAAGGCCTTGTGCCGGAGCAGACAGCCGGCCAGGTCCCCCGCTTTGGCCTTTGATCGCGGGGGACCTGGCCGGCTGTCCGCCGGTGCACCAGGCCTTCCGAAAGCCTCCGGCGCAGCCATGACACAGACGCTGAGCTCGCGGCACCACTGGCGCCGCGAGCTCAGCGTCCTGCTGGCCCAATCAGCTACCCCGGCCACCCTGAGTCCCGCCCCCTGCGCCTCCTGCTGGCCCAATTGTGGGCGTAGTGGAGTGATGGTAATTTACATATTACCATTTTATTATGTAGGATTGATTTTTTACAGAGAGGAAGGGAGAGGGATAGAGAGCTAGAAACATCAGATGAGAGAGAAACATCGATCAGCCGCCCTCTGCACACCCCCCACTGGGAATGTGCCGAAACCAAGGTACATGCCCCTGACTGGAACCGAACCTGGGACCCTTCAGTCTGTAGGCCGACGCTCTATCCACTGAGCCAAACCGGTCAGGGCGAATTTTTATGTTTTTAATTTTTAATTTTTTAATATATTTTTATTTCAGAGAGGAAAGAAGGAGAGAGTGATAGAAACATCAGTGATGAGAATCATTGATCAGCTGCCTCCTGCACGCCCCCTACTTGGGGTTAAGCCCGCAACCAGGGCATGTGCCCTTGACTGGAATCGAACCCAGGGCCTTTCAATCTGCAGGCCAATGCTCTATCCACTGAGCCAAACTGGCTAGGGCAGCAGTCAGAACTTTTAAATGACTGTGATAATTTGCAACCTACGGAGTGACCACATGCAGATTTTTAGAGAGCCACTATCAAAAACAAAGATTTTAGATTTAGAATAGTTGCCATTAGCCTTCCTAAGAGTAGACAAGCAAGTCATTGATCTATTGAAGTAACTCCTGGCTGGTGATAATAAAATTATAATCAACAAATAAGAGGACTCTTACTTTTATGTAAAATATGAATATGCATCTGAATTGTCTCAAGGCAATTTTAAATCATGTAGATATAGCTTAAAAAGAAGGGGGATGTTTTTAATAATTTATAAGAGAATTATAGAATCCGTGTTGGAAAAGATTAGTTATTGAGTCTAACCATAGGCATAGCAGAGGTCCTGTAACATACCTGAAAAGGAAGTCCTTAAAAATTCCTGCCTCAAAGGTGAAGGGATTAAGAAAAACAAAACAAACAAACCCAACCTCATATACACGGACAACAGTATGGTGATTACCAGAGGGGAAGGGGCGTACTATAGGGGGGATACATGGTGGTGGAAGAAGACTTGACTTGGGGTTGTGAACATACAATACAATATACAGATGATGTGTAGAATTGTACAGCTGAAACCTATATAATTTTTTTACCCAATGTCACCCCAATAAATTCAATAAAAAAGAAAAATTTCCTGTCTCATTCTTTTCAAATATGGTTTACTCACATGTTTACCAATAACTGACATGTATTCAACGTTTCCTAAGAATTTTATCTAAATCCAACATCTCATGTAAATGCCCTTGTGACAAAATAGCAATAGCATTTTGTAGAAGTGTCAGTGAATTTGTGCTACTTTTGTCATTATTGATTTTTTTTTCTCAATAACTAGATAATAAAATCACAATGGTTGTCATGTGGATATCCACAGACTTTTTGCTCTTTTTTTTTTTATTGCTTGAAGTATTACAAATAGTACATATGCCTCCTTTTTCCCCCCCTTGAGCTCCCCCCAGCCTCCCCTACCCCTCAGCATATGCCTTCACCTGCGACTTTTTACTCTTAAAAAGAGACTTTTATACTTGAAAACGTTGGAAACCAGTGGACTCGCTATCGCTGGAGTCATTTCTAGCTCTAATATGTGGGAAAAGGACGTAGGCTTAAGGATGGAGTCTTTGTACAAGAATGTGTTTAAAGAGCATGTAGCATGGCCTGCTGGTGAAATCCCTAGAGCTTTGGCTGGTTTCTAGTCACTTCTTTCTTTTTAATCCCTGCCTGCCCCAGGGGTTTGATTCATCTTTATTCTAACATCCATTACGTAATCTGTTGTCTGTGCTCATAAACCCTTCCCTGAAACGGTGCAGGTACCTCAGCTTTCTCCTTACCTTGTTAACCTGAAGGTGTTCCATGCTTTTTCAGTTTTAAGGGTTTTTACTGCCAGTAACAATAGGGAATTGAGTGAATACAAATTTATGCATTCCAGAATTTAGAGGTTTACTAAAAATAAGAGGTTTTCCTAACCTTCACTGAAAGGTAAATGAGAAAAGCTCAGTTTGTTAGAATAAAGGCAATAAGCTGATATAAAAAGTTTTTTCAACTCAAAAATGTTTACTTTTTAGTGAGAGATTACTCACTTTCTGTATTTTATCACTCTTCTATTCTGGAAAGTACCTGTCTTTTCTTCTCTTTTTCTCTCTTTTGGCCCTGAAGACAATTACTTGTAAGCTATTGGCTTTATTTTAATCACAAGGGAGGAGGAACTCCAGGTTATTGTTTTCCAATCTCTTTACCTGTTGCTTTTGCAGGAAATGTCTACTTAATACAGACCAATAAACACTATTGACAAAAAGTTAACATTGATGTATTTTGGCACAGAAACACTCCATTGGTGTGATAGATTGTATTTCCCAAAGATGTCTGCAACAGCATCTTTCATTCCACGTGCTGTCCTTCCAATGTGACCTTGACACTCCTCCCATTTAGTGGTGAGGTCTGTGTCTCATCTCTTTTTTTATTTTTTTAATTTCTTTATTGATTAAGGTATCACATATTTGTCCTCATCCCCCCATTCCCATCCCACACCCCTCCCCACGCATGCCCCCACCCCCCTGTTGTCCTTGACCACTGGTTAGGCTCATATGCTTGCACACAAGTCCTTTGGTTGATCTCTCCCCTTTACCCCCACCCTCCCCTACCCTCCCTCTGAGGCCCGACAGTCTGATCCATGCCTCCTTGTTTCTGGGTCTGTTCTTGTTCATCAGTCTATGTTGTTCATTATTTCCCCTAGATGAGTGAGATCTTGTGCTATTAGAAATACACTTATAAGAACCGAAAATGAGAACAGCAGTAATGGTTGTGTCTCATCTCTTCACCACAGGCCTTTGTAACTGTTGCCACCAACAGGGCATGGCTTAAGCGACACTATGTGACTTCTGGAGCTAGGTCACAGAAATGCCATGTACTCCCACCTTCCTCTCTTGGCACACTTGCCACCAGGCAGAGCTGTGAGGGGCTCAAGAGAGAGGCCTGTGTGAACGAGAATCTGAAGCACCTGGCCTCCGCCCCAGCTGAGCTCCCAGCTGACATCCAGCATCAGCCTGCCAGCCATGCAAGTGAGCATCCTCCAAGTGGATCTTAATCCTCCAGATCCCCAGGATGCTGCCCCGGGGGAGGGGGGGCCATGTCGAGCAGGGAACTGCCCCTGCCAAGCCCTACCCAGATCAAAGGTTCACGCTCTATCCACTGAGCCAAACCAGCTTGTTATTTTAAGCTACTAAGTTACACAACAGAAGATAACTGACTTGGTATTCCATTTTGCCAGAGTTTGGAGTAGAGACCGCACTATATATTAACCTGCCTCCACTGTAAGAACAAGATGTGCTAGTGTTTCTACCTCCAGGAGCACTGTTAGTCTCACAAGAGAAGAAAAACAGATTCTGTGTCCACTTTCTTTATAGGTTTTTATGCCAATGACTTTCATTTTACATATCGATTAAATTAGGGCCCAAGGGTTCATTTAAGAGCTGAAGTCCAGAATGACCTCTTTGGAAAAAGGATTAGGGAGAAGGTGATGGAGAAATTTCAAAACCAGGGGTGGGCTGGTGCTGGTTCTTGGACTTCTTGATAATGACTGGCATTTACTGATGGATTAATCAGTGATGTCTCATGTATTACCTTTTGTCACTAGTTTATTTTTCTAACAAGCCCTTTAAATGTATTGGTGAATACTTTACATGCAATATAATGTGTAGCTCTTAAGTGTTCACTATGTGTTTTAATCAATTCTTAATCGTTTGTGTTTCTGTGGGTCACCAAGTAGAGTAGTAAATGACAATGGAAGGAGAAGACCAAAGCAGGATACTAGTAACTTAATTCCCTGGGTGCTGGTGCCTTTTAGCAGATCAGGTTTATATCTGTTCTTCATTTGAAGACAGATGGTATTATTCCCATTTACAAATAGAGAAACTGAAGTTCAGGAAAGTCACGTAGCACAGCTAGGAAGTGGCACAGTCAAGACAAGACACAGTTTTTGTCTGGCTCTATAAAGTTTTTGCTACAGACTAAAATAGTAATATTGGAGATAATTTCCTATCAGGCTTTATTAAAGTCCCGTCCATAACATGAAAACAGTGCTTGATGTGGATGTCTTCTGGTTTCAAATGCTTCAAACGTCCTCATGTTTTTGAATCCATTGTTTTCTATTTCACCCATTTTTGTAATTGAGATAGTGTCATTTTATCAGATAATCCACTCCAATGGTTCAGGTAATTAGATAAAAGTCGTTGTTTTGGATAACCTGGTACATTTTCACTTTGAAGTATCAAGAAAGTAAAGACCATTAAGAATGAAAAGAATTCTGTTTTTAGACAGTTCATGTTATTACAAGTCTCACAGATACAAGATTTAAAGGCAGAAATTCCCGGACACAGACAACTGTGGTGATCGCAGGGCGTGGGGAGAGGTGGAGGAGGGTTTAGGGGGGATAAATGGTGATGGACGGAGACTTGACTTGGGGTGGTGAACACACAATACAGTGTACAGATGATGTGTTGTAGAATGGTGCACCTGCAACATGTATAATTTTGTTCACCAGTGTCACCCCAATAAATTTTAAAAAAGAGAAAAAGGCATGTGTCTTGACTGGGAATTAAACTGTGACCTCTTGGTTCTTAGATGGCCGCTCAACCACTGAGCCACGCCGGCTGGGCCGTCAGCTGTTTTTCTAAGATGACAAATAATCTGTTCAAAGCCATCCATCTAATCATGAATAAGCACATCAATCATGTGCTTTTCAAACTATGTCAAACCACCATAATATATACGTTTAAATTTGTATACTCTTTTATCCTCCCTAGTAGATTATAAACCAGCAGGCAGTTTCTATCTCTGATAAAACTTAGTATTAGCGAGACTTAGGGCCAAATAGGCACATGAATTAAATTAAAGCATGCTGGGAGTTAGTATTGAGACTTTAAAACAGTGATGGGCAACCTTTTGAGCTTGGTGTGTCAAACTTCGCCAAAAAACTGAGCATAACTCAGGTAGTGTGTCACTTTGAGGAAAAAATGTTTCATCCTCAGGAGCAGCAAATGTTTTATTCTCGGCATTGCAGCCGCCTCAGCGGCCGCGTGTCATCAGAAATGGCTACGCGTGTCAGCGTGTCATAGGTTCGCCATCACTGCTTTAAAAGAAGAGACCTTGACTTAAATAATTGTTTCAGTACTTAAGTCGGGTTCTGTCAGTCTCTAAAATGTATGTTTTGCCTCTTTGGTAGTGGGTTAGTGTTTGTATTGAATAGAAAGGTGCGACTGATGAATTGAAAGTATAGTTCTTAAACTTTGGAAGTACCATTTTCTAGGTTTCACTCAGTTCTATTTTTATAAAACCTTGTCAAATGGATATCTGTCTATAATTCTAGGGCAACCGAAAGAAAAATAACTAGTTCAGAATATGATTTACCAAAACCATTTAAAAAAATTTATTGATTTCAGAGAGGAAGAGAGAGGGAGAGAGAGATAGAAACATCAATAATGAGAGAGAATCATTGATTGGCTGATTCCTGCATGTCCCCTACTGGGGATTGAGCCTGCAACCCGCACATGTGCCCCAGCTGGGAATCAACCATGACTTCCTGGTTCATAGGTCGATGCTCAACCACTGAGCCACACCACTGGGTCCAAAACCATTCTTTATTTCTATTCAGGAGGGATTGTAACTTGAATTCTGTTATAGGGGAAGTTTAGTGAATATGTAACATTTCGGTACCATTAAATGTGTCCATCTGGTTAGAGTAGACAGTTTCAGCTTCACATGTTAGGGAAGAATGTGAGTTTGAGTGGAAAGGGTTCAATTAAAGGTCTATTTCTATAAAGTATGTCGTCTTTTGCCAAAAGAAATATTACCTAGCAGCCGTTTAGATGTGCCAAGAGAGGCCAGAGAAGTCTTGTAGTAGAAATTGTACAGGAGAGCTGTCAAAGCAGATCCCTGAGGATGTCAGGCAGGAAATAAAGCTCATGGTGCTAAAAAATGTTACTGGATGGCTAGGCCATTGAAAATGAATCTTCCAGTGCATGTAAATATTCTATTTAAATCCGCACCTGAGGATATGTTTATTAACTTGAGAGAGAGAGAGAGAGAGAGAGAGAAACATCGATTGGTTGCCTCCCATACACATCCCAACTGGGGATGGGACCTGCAACCTAGATATGTGCCCTGACCAGGAATTGAACCCTCAGTGAGGGACATTCCAACTCACTGAGCCACACCACACACCGGCTTATATTTCTTTAATCATGCTTTTGTGTTGAGTAGACAGAATTACTTGTCATCTGTAATTTAAACTTTAAAAACTTTAAGCAAGCCCTGGCTGGTGTGGCTCAGTGGTAGAGCATTGGCTAGCACACCAAAGGGTCACAGGTTCGATTCCTGATTAAGGGCACATACCTGAGATGCAGGTTCCTTCTCTGGCCCTGGGCAGGGAGTGTGGGGGAGGCAACCAATAGATGTATTTCTCCTCACATCGATGTTTCTCTCTCTCTTTCCCTCCCATTTTCTTCTGCTCTCTCTGAAAGAAAAAGCAATGGAAAAAATATCCTTGGGTGAGGATTAAAAAAATTTTTTTACATCAAAATTTAAGAAATTTTCTAAGATCTTACTGAATAAATATGAATGTATTTATAGTTTCTTCCAAAGTGTTTATATTCTGAGATTAAGGTCTGGAACTATATTAGGAGATGAGCTTTAAGTTCTTGGGGATGAAACAGTAAATAATTTCCTTCTCTGTGGCAAAAATGGAAATACAGAAAGTGTAAATAAGCAATTGTGTCCAAGTATTTATCTGTGGTTCTCTTTATTTTTACAGTACAGCATTTTCCATTTCTACTGTACACATTCAGAGATACTGTACAGAATTGTAGGAATTTTGAGCCTGAAGCCCTTCTAAAGGCTATTTGGATTCGTTTCTATATGGGGAAATGAGGCAGGTCTGGTTGAAGTACAATTTCTCCAGTGCCATTAAGGGAATCGGAACATTTTAACACCTGGGGGAATAGAACCTGTCCCTTAATTACTGTTGAATTAGTGAGTTATTTGAAATCTTAAATGGGGCCTTGGTTTTCTCACCACCAGGTGGCTTCTAACAGTTGGTATGTCAACTTTTAATTCACTGCCAGCAAATGTAAAAACTGGTAAGCCCCTTTGAGGGTCACTGTTGTTCAGGCAACAAAACAGTGCTGCCACTTTAAATAAAATAAGAATAGCTTTAGGGTCTCAGAATTGAGAGAAGTTTGTGATGGAATTATTTAAGCCTAATGAGCTGCTTCTACATTGGTGTCTCCTCTTTGCCCTCTGAGTGCTCCTTGAAGTTCACAGTTATGTTTTAGACTAAGGTGATAAAACTTGAAAAGGAATAGAGAGAGCCCTGTCGTTTCAGTTATAGGCAGTCCTTGTAACTGGTGTATGCTGAAATCTTAAAATCAGTCTGGTTCACTCTGGGTCAGAGGATGTTGCTATTAATGATTTTAAAAATGCATACAATTCATGATAGCATTGACGATTTTGATTTAAATTTGAAGACAGTATGTTTAAAATAGGTATTTTGTGCTTGTAACCAGTTTTTACTTGTAACCAGTTGTTACTTAAATCAATGATTATAAAATTAGAATTTGACAAAATAAAACCTTGTCTCTTTAATTCCAATTCATTGTCAAATCATTCACTAAACAAATAGGAGAAAGAACTGTTTTGGCAACGAATGTCCCTACTCATTATTGCTTAGATAGAAGTGGATGCTTTCTTTTGGGAAACAGCATGGATTACTTTCAGAAAGGTATTTGATGATTTTGCCTGATTGGGTCAGGTCATTATTTTCATCTTATCCTTGACATTTCCTATGATGAATACTTATTTCAGGAAATGGTCAAGCCATGACCTGGGTTTTTAGAATTGTACCAACACTATTATAATTTCATACAAACATTTCTCTAGCTTTATCAACTTTCATTTATTGCTAGTTTGTGCTAGATTTTAATGTGATGTTAGAGGTCAAAATTTAAGAAATTATCTACTCTGCGATTTCCTTACATCATTATAAAAAGGATGAACTTAATTTTACAGTATGATTTGACCCAGGGATTATGTTATTTGAAGTCATGCTAAAGCCCTCCTAACTTTGTGAAGATGTATGCTCAAATGGTTAATTTGGGAAAGTATATGACTTAAGGCCAATGAAACTTTTGTGTTAGCTCTAGCCAGTAACTTCTTCAAGATTAATTATCTTAAAGTGATTTTATCTTTCTGCTGTAACAGTGCAAATAATTTTTTAAAGTTAAGTGCACTGGCAAATCTTTTTATTTTGCCGCATTTGCTAATTTTTTGTTTTGTTTGTTTTTTCCTGTAATGTGTTGAACGCCGGCAAAGATCATCTGATTGGCAGAATTAGACTGAAATCTTTTGGTGGGAGTTGGGGGTGGTGATGAGGGGGTGGGGGGGAGGGGGGTTGTGAAGTATTTGGATTCTAAAACCTAGAGCCTAGGCAGGCGTCCTCAAACTACGGCCCGCGGGCCACATGCGGGTGTTTTTGCCGTTTTGTATTTTTACTTCAAAATAAGATATGTGCAGTGTGCATAGGAATTTGTTCATAGTTTTTTTTAAACTATAGTCCGGCCCTCCGACGGTCTGAGGGACAGTGAACTGGCCCCTGTTTAAAAAGTGTGAGGACCCCTGGCTAGAGGAAGTGATGGCAAGGGTAGAAGTAATCACCTCAAAATGCTACTGAGTTCAGTTGCAGTCATGGCTCTTCTCCAGTAAGATCTGGAATTGACTAGGAACTCCTTTGTCATTTTTCCAGTTACTTCTGCCAGATGTGGTATCATAGGAAGAATGTGATGTCAGCTCCTTTATACTTTGGACTAGAATGATTTTGTTCTCTGGTCAGCTTGAAGAGTCCTATTGAGTCCCTCTCCAGTGACTGGCTTGATTTTTTCTTTAGTTTTTAAGTATCCATTTCTACTTCCAATAATCCTGCTAGGAAACATATTGCCAACTGTATGCGAAGGTGTAGCTATATGGAGTATAAAATTAGTTATGCTTCCTTCCTTTGGCTTGTAATCTAAATTTAGTAGGCAAGAATCTCCTTTCCCAGATGTCATTAAAAATAGAAGATACCCATCTGTCTGGCATGGTTTCCGTACAATTCCGCCTGTAGGCTTGGCGATGAACTAGATAACGCTGACTTTCTTTTAGCCCTAGGATTCTTAGAAAAATAATGCTTTCTTCCTATAGAAGCCAAGAGTGTACAGTTTACGTTGTTGACCTTAAGTGATCCTGTGAAAATCAGGGAAACCCTGAGAATTGAATTTTGAGGAGAAATGTAAAAGGTAACATGAAATAATATCACTTGATTAAGAAAATTGGCCTTAAAGTAAAATTTAGTTCCTGTCCTATATTTATAATTTGTTAGCTATGTGAGAAAGTTTACTTGACTTGTCTGATATTGTAAACTTATTTATACAGCTGGAATAGTAGGGCTTACTTCAGATGGTTGTTGAAGAGTAAATTAAATGAGGTAGTATTTATAAACTTTTCTTCACTTCCTGCCATGTAGAAGGCATTCTTTTGGTTATTATTATTATTGTGTATGTTAATATTGCTACCTTTTTATTCAAAAATTCTGCCACCTTGCTGTTAAAGAATCTTAATCTGGAGCTCAGGATATAATATGGGGTCAGAGATACAGAGAATTTCTAGGGGTTTTTGGAGCCATGGAACTCATTTAGGAGAGGACTGAAAATCATCCCTAACGGATGACTTGTGTTTAGCGGAGGCAGAAGAAACAGAGAATGGCCAGAGAAAGCCATCAGAAGAGAATTAGGAGACCAGTGTCATGGAAATCAAAAGTTGGGTTGCTTACCAGGTCAAATGTTTTCTTCAGAAGTTCATTTTTTAAAAAGTATATATATACTAGGGGCTGGGTGCACGGATTCTGCACACTGAAAGGGAATGAATTAGAAGGTGGCCAGTGGGGCGGGACTGGGCAGGATGGGCTGGACATGCCCTGGAGCCAACCTCCTGTGGTCCCTCCCCAGCCGGCGGCACCTGGGGCGGCTCCAGGGCTCGAAGGGCATTTGTGGAGTGAGCAGGGTCCCTCCAGCAGGTGAGGTCCCTCAGCCTGGCCTGCGGGGATTGGGCTCCCTCCTCTGTGGTTCCAGGGTGCGGCACCCAAGAACCGCCGCTGCCAAGTCACTGCAGCTCGGCAGCTCCTGCGTTGAGCATCTGCCCCCTGGTGGTCAGTGCATGTCATACCTACCAGCCGGTCGGACGGTTGGATGGTTGCTTAGCTTTTTATATATATAGATAATTTTTTTTTTCATTTCACAGATTGCCTTACATGAGGTGAGGAAAAGTGAAGGCCACGAGTATAAGATGGATCCTTATGAAGATTTAGTTGTATAGAGAAGGAGAGAGAGGAGAAAGGTTTGGATTTGTTTAGGAAAGAAAAAAATGAGCATGTTTGGAACCCGAGAGAGAAATTAAATATCCTGGCCAGAGGATAACTGATGGGCAGGTCATGATGTGCAGGTGGAGGCTGAGAGGAGCAGCTGTTCTTTGGTAGAAGGAAGAAGACGAATTGAAGTAGGAGCACAACATGAGGAAATTCATGTTTAATGGCCTCTATTTAAGGGGGGAAATGGCGAGTGAACTTCTTGAGATAACAGCAGATCAGTGTTCCTCATCTGAGGGTGGTTTTGCCTCTCGGGAGACATTTGGCAATGTCTGGAGATGTTTTTGATTGTCACAGTTGGGGAATGTGCTAGTGGCATCTCGTGTGTAGAGGGCAGGGATGCTGTTGATCTTCCTACAATCACTGTACAGGACAGTCTCCACATCAAACAATGATCTGGGTCCAAATGCTAAGAGCACATATATCTAGGGTAAGGGTGTCTTTTGAAAAAATCTGTGATTTTGCCAATTGAGAAGAAATGGGAACAGGAGTGAGAGTTTTGATATTGTAGATGTGGTTAAGGGATAAGAGCATGTAACACAAACCCAGGAATTATCTCACATCTGCTAACATAACAACAAAACTCTCAGATCTCCTGCTTCAGCCTGGGTAATTGCTTTTGGCATAATAGCTATTACCTCAGACAGACTGAAAGTTTAATAACTAGATGGGAGATTTCCCTATGTGGTGCACAAATAGGAAAAACACCACCATAGAAGTTATCTCCCACATCTGTCCTCCTCCCTTCCTTAATTTACCAGCAGTGCAACTGTATCTCACTGCCATGCCTCATTTTAGCATTTTTAAATTGTAATGAGCCAATTATTAGCTTTCCTAATTTTTTTATATTTAACATTGAACAGCTCTAAATGAGTTTAAAGCAATCTTGTTATGCATAAGAGTTTGTCTTTTAAAGGCTTCTGTTTGATTTTGCGTACTCATTTTGTGCAAAATAATGTTATACTGCCTTATTAAATCTCTTTTATGCTTGCAATTCAGATTTAGCACCCAATAAGAGGTCATTTTTATTGTTATTTTTTTCAGTTATGTTCTCAATATGTTCATATTCTTAAATACTGTTAGTATTGAAAATTTTCATTACTTGTTGACTATTATTTTAAGTCTTTGAGATTCATGAAACATCCTTAAACTCTTCTTCTTTGAAATGTAGGTTTATTTCAGGTAACATACTCTTCTGAAATATCCGGAATATATTTTACCAATAACAGAAGGATATTACTTGGAAATGCAAACTTCACCTAAGAGGTAGAGAGAATTACAATACACAGACAATCTGTACAATTCTTTCTTTTCTTGCTGCCTCCTTAAATCACAAGTTTCTTAGGAATCTCAAATGTCCTGATTTTTTCATATGTCTCTAAGTGTCTTTTTATATTTTAGCATTAACATATTGATGGTTATGTATACATATAAAATAACATTAATCTTTTTCAGGCCTTTGAATTTCTTCAGGAGTTTAAAGAACCAGAATAAAGAAGATATAATTTGCCCTAACTGGTTTAGCTCAGTGGATAGAGCATCAGCCTGTGGACTGAAAGGTCCCAGGTTCAATTCCTTTCAAGGGCATGTACCTTGGTTGCAGGCACATCCCCAGTAGGAGGTGTGCAGGAGGCAGCTGATCAATGTTTCTCTCTCATCGATGTTTCTAACTCTCTATCCCTCTCCCTTCCTCTCTGTAAAAAAATCAATAAAATATATATATTTTAAAAAGATATAATTTATCTGGTTTTAATAAATTCTGCATTGATTCAGCAGAACTACAGGGATGAACCCACGAAATTTTCCTCCTTTTAAAAAATTCCTTCTGCCTAGCTGGAGTGGCTCTGTTGGTTGAGCATCGTCCTGTGCACCAAAGGGTTGCTGGTTCAATCCCTGGTCAGGGCACATGCCTGGGTTGTGGCTTTGATAACCAATCAATGCCTGCCCCTCTCTCCCTCTCTCTCTCTCTCTCCCCCCCCCCCCTCTCATTTTTATTCCAGATGAATTTTTGGAGAATTCGTTCTAGGTCTGTGAAATATGCCGTTGGTATTTTAATGGGGAGTGCATTGAATCTATAGATTGCTTTGGGTAGTATGGACATTTTAATGATGTTGATTCTACCAATCCATGAACACGGTATGTTCTTCCATCTGTTTATGTCTTCCTCTATCTCTTTTTCAGCGTCCTGTAGTTTTTTGAGTACAGGTCTTTTACCTCTTTAGTTAAGCTTATTCCTAGGAATCTTAATTTTTTTGGTGCGATGGAAATGGGATTGCTTTTTTAATCTCTCTTTCTGTAGTAAGTTCACTGCCTGTGTTTTTTCAGTGAACCATAGAACAGTTGCCATCAGCTGAAAGTGAGGATGGGACAGAGATGCGGGATGTTTGAGGAGAGCGGAGAAGGTGTGAAACAGTGCTCTAGGAAGGTAAAGAGTGAAGGAATGAAGGGAATGTGGTGGGAGTGCCCATTCTGAGGTCCTGAATTGAAAATGAGCCCATTCAGTATGATTGCGTTTCTTCAGCCATGGTTAGCTGCTGAGATGCAAGCTCAAAGTAGGTAGAAGATTGGATTTAATCAAAGTAATAAATAAAACTCATTGTTCGATTTGCAGGCTGTTTTCAAGAGGTTGATGATGTGAATGGCATTTAGAATTTCAGCTTTTTAATTATATGCAGTTTTGGAAGGCTATACTTAGTGAGTGACAGGTAATTTAAAAAAAAGAAAGGAAAAAGGCATGGCATTGTTTCAGGAAAGGTTCTTGGTTGAGCATTACAGGCCCTAATTCCAGCCAATTTAAGCAGAAAAGGAATTTATTGGAAGGTTGTCAAGTACCTCACAGCACTGATCCGGTTCTGAAAACAGGCAGGAACCAAGGGAATTCAGAGATCTGGAATTACTGCCAAGGTCACACCACTGGAACACCTTGGTGTTAAGGATGTTTGTTTTGAGGATGCTGATGTGATCTGAGTATTTGTGTTCCCCCAAAACTAAGGTGACCAGATTTTAACATTGGTAAAGTGGGACACCATTGACCGGGGGGGGGGGGGGGGGGGCGGGGGATGTTTTCTTGATTAAAAATTTGGTCTATATGGAGCAACAAAAATTTTCATAGAACGCAAAAATGGTATTGTAATATATATTTTTAAATTTCAACATAAGTACAATTTACAAATATAATAAATAAAAAATTATGTATAGTATTATTTTATTCTTTGGCATATTTCTCATTTGAGTGAATTTTTTTTAGTAGATTGCTGTCGTTGTTTAAAAGGTCATGAATTTACCGTAACGTAAGTCGTAAGTGTCACTTTCAAGGCCGGCGCTAGACTTTTTGCTGCCACTATAAAATATAAATAATACGAGTACTGTCTGCTAAATTCAAGAAAATTTATGTATTTATGAAATAAATAAATAAATTACTTACCTAAATTATCTGAATAGCTGATTTGTAATGACATCACTTGTTTAACTAGCTTACTAGCACGCAGTACGATGTGTACCGTCTGAGAGACAGTTACAAAATGTTTTTGTTGTTGCCAATCCCAAAAAATGCCTTTGTTCACTAAGTCCAAACATTGGTGGTCGAATCCTAACAACTGATCAACAATGCGAACTTTGATAAGCAGTTCTCGATAATCAGTTCTCAATTATTTATTATTAAAGTTTAACATTATAAAATTAACAAAAATAATAAAAAACTCATATCCTGGCTAAATAGCCACATGGCCGCCGAAAACTGTATATTCCCTTCCCGTTCTCTCACCGTTCCCTAGCTTGTCGTGCATTCTTTCCAAAAATTGGGACTTTTTTAAAACACCGCGGGACGCGGGACAAATTGTTAAAAATCGGGACTGTCCCGCCAAAAGCGGGACGTTGGTCACCTTACCCAAAACTCATGTTGAAATTCTAACCCCCAAAGGTAATTGGTGGGGCCTTTGGGAGGTGCTCAAGTCATGAGGGCGGGACTTCATGGGATCAATGCCTTAAAAACAGCTCCAGAGGCGCCTGGCAGGTGTGGCTCAGTTGGTTGAGCGTCGTCCTGTGCACTGAAAGGTAGTCACTGGTTGGAATCCCAGTCAGGGCACAGGTCTGGGAATGCGGGCTTGATCCCTGGTTGGGGTGCATACAGGAGGCAGCAGATCGATGTTTCTCTCTTCTGTCAATGCTTCTCTCCCTCTCCCTTTCTCAAGTCAATAAAAAACATTTTTAAAAAAGTTCCTGAGACATCCTTGAGCCCCTTTCTAGTATGTGAGGATACAGCGAGAACCGTGCAGCTAGAAGAGAACCTTACCCCACCAGGCCGGCACCCTGATCTCAGGCCTCCAGCCTCCAGAGCTGTGAGAAATAAATTCCTGTTGTCTATAAGCCATCCAGTCTGTGGTATTTTGTTATAGCAGCAAGAATAGACAGACAGATGCTGCCATTTCTTTTTTTTTCCCTTTTTTAAGATTTTTAAAACCTTTTTTAAAAGGCTCCATGATAGATGATACTGATTGAGATTAGGATGGTGACAGTGGAGATATAAAGAAATGGACAGATTCACGAATAGCTCATTAGGTTGCTACTAAAATTCATGTCTTGGGAAAAATGGTTTTTCTTTTTTTTTTCTCCTCCTCCTTTTTCTCTTCCTCCCCCTCTTATTCTCTTCTTTTCCTCCTTTTTTCCCCTCTTGAAATACAGATCTTTCTAGAGGCCTTGATACAATCTTATCTTGCACAGGGCAGGATAAGATTCTGCAGTGTTCATATTGTTCGTTAGAAATATATTTTTAAGCTCCTACTGTGTACAGCAAGCATGTCAAACTCGCCGGCCGCGGGTTTGACATGCTTGGTGTACAGTATAGTGCCGAAGGGGGTTGCTGGTTGTAGTCATTCTAGAATTGAGTTCAAGTCTAGACACTCAGAAATGATTTCTTTATTCCCGGGCACTACATGACTGCTGAGTAGGCTGACCCACCCTTTCCTAGGTATGGGTCACTGAGACTGCGTGAACTCACTTTCATCTAAGATTCACCCCCCCGCCCCCAGGACTGATTAGTTCCTTAGTTAAGTCTTTTTACATATCAGTTATTTGAAATAGGCCAAATGCATATCCATTATTTTAAAAAATAATGAGAAAGAAAACTAATTTTTAAAAAGTTCTCTTAAGGCTGATTTTCAAATGGAATTTATTAGAAATTGTTAAAATAATTCTTAAAAATATAGACTCCCAGCCTTCCTGAGTCTTAATATCTAGAAGTAGGTCCCAGAAATCTGTGTTTAAAAAAATTCCAGGATAGTCAGCCAGGTTTAGGAACCATAGCTTTATGCTATTCAGACTGGCTTTACACTGTGCTGGGAGAGGTAATTAAATTCTCTTTCAATGGGAAGGGTCTATTGTAAATGACTATTTGAATTTCTCAGCTTAATTTAATTATTTTTAAAATGTATTTTTATTGATTTCAAAGAGGAAGGGGGAGGGAGAGAGAGAGAGACACATCAGTGATTAGAGGGAATCATTGATTGGCAGCCTCCTGCATGCCTCACACTGGGGATCGAGCCCATTGAACTGGGACCTCCTGGTTCATAGGTAGACACTCAACACTGAGCCACACCGGCTGGGCTCAGCTTAATTTTAAAATATGGCATTTGGTTTCATATGATTATAGATAATTTTTTGGAGGTGATATAGGTGAATTCCATTAAGTTTTCTCTTGCCTGTGGCTATTTTGTAATTATATAGTTTTTATGTTATCCCCCTAAGTATAAGAAACTTGTTCTCTGGATTACAAGAATATACGTAGCTCCCTAAACATCAGCTGCAAGCAAGTTTGTATATGAACAGCTAGATCACTGCTTCTCCAACTTAACGTGCATACAGATCATCTGGAGCTCTTGTTAAAATGCAGGTTCTGTTTTAGTAGGTCTGGGATGGGGCTGAGAGTCAGTGTTTCTAATAAACTCTGGCTGGTGCTGATGTTGCTGCTCTGCAGATCTCCTATCAGGGGTCCTCAAACTTTTTAAACAGGGGGCCAGTTCACTGTCCCTCAGACCGTTGGAGGACCGGACTATAGTTTTAAAAAAAACTATGAACAAATTCCTATGCACACTGCACATATCTTATTTTGAAGTAAAAAAAACAAAACGACAAAAACACCCGCATGTGGCCCGCGGGCCATAGTTTGAGGACGCCTGGGCTAGATAATGGGCTAGAAGAGGCTATCCTTTGAGCATTTATGTTTGTGTGACTTACTCTGCTTTGGGGCATGTTTTGGGACTGTTTAGTTTGACCAAAGGTCAAGTTGTACATTTAAAGAAGACTGCATTATATAACCTTCTAATGCTTTCCCCTTGTTCTTGAAGGTGATGGTACTATATGTCGCCGAAGGTTTTTAGTTTCAGGCTTTGGACTGAATAAAAAAAGTAATTTCAGCATTCAATCTGCAGCAGCAAAATTGGTTTATCTACTTGAGGTAGTCTGAACTACAAGTAAAGTATTTAGTAATTGAATTAAGAATAAGAGGGACTGACATAATGTTGAGAATTATTATACATGCAAGATATACCTAAGGATTGGGAAATTTGTGTTTTGCAGAATTGAGAATTTTGGTTGCGATTTATCATGTTAGAGCAGTGGTTCTTAGGTGGGGGAGATTTTACCTCTCGGGCACAATTGGTAATATCTGGAGACATGTTCAGTTGCCACAACGGGTAAGATGATGGTGGTATTAACTGGTGTCTAATGGGCAGTGGCCAGGGATGCCGCTAAACACTCTACGGTGCACTAGATAGCACCCGCAGCAAAGAATTATTTGGCCCAAAATGTTAGTAGTGACAAATATTAAGAAACCTTATGTTAGAGAATATTCACAAGTACTTGATTAGTTTTTAATTAAAAATAATACAGAAAATACAAATAGAAAATAACCAGTTGTGTTTCCACTAATCAAATTTAACCAATGCTAACATTTATCTTTTTTTTTAAAACTTTTAAAAAATATATTTTATTGATTTTTTACAGAGAGGAAGGGAGAGGGATAGAGAGAGAGAAACATCGATCAGCCGCCTCCTGCACACCTCCTACTGGGGATGTGCCCGCAACCAAGGTACATGCCCTTGACCGGAATCGAACCCGGGACCTATCAGTCTGCAGGCCGACGCTCTATCCACTGAGCCAAACCGGTTTCGGCGCTAACATTTATCTTTCTTGATTTTAGGCTTTTGGTTTAAGAAATATCATTCTATTATTTTGGGGAAACTACGTCATAATTTGTATTTTTTCTTTTGCTTTTTGGTTTTCAAGGTTTTGTTTTTATTTCACAATTAGTATTTTGAATTCAAACAATGTAGAAAGTGAAAGTAATGAAGCTATCTCAAATTATCAGCAGCGAGAAATAACCATTACTACCACCCATTATCCCAGACATCTTGCCATGTAAATATACATACAGCTAGAAGCATGGAGAGAAATGCTTTTATGACATTGGGATCATACTCTAAATGAAGTAGGAAAAAATATTTTTTTAAATGAAAAAATTTAAACTCAGAGAGAATGAAATAGAATAGAATAGAATAATTACCTCCCATATCTCCATCACTCAGGCTTCAACAGTCACAAGTTCATGGCTGCTCTGTACCCACACCCACTCCCAGACATCACATCATTTCATCTGTTAATATTTCAGTGCCTGCCCTTAAAACATGAGGACCTTTTTTTATGAGCCATTATCACGCACAATTAACAAGTTCCCTGATTCATTCTCTTTCCTTCTCTCTCTCCCTCTCTCTCTCAGTATGTTTTCTTTCAAATTGAGTTTTGATTTCCATTGAGATCGAGCAGTGATTCCACAAAGAAAGGGAAGTGGGTGCCGCATAGGCCAAAACAAATGCGACCTGCCACAACTCTTTCGTGTGAATTTTCTTTTTTCTTTCTAGAATGTCTTAAACTATTTGGCAGTGCTGTGTTAAAATAATGAAATACGCCTTTATGTCTCTTTTTCACTATCTTCATTTTTTTAAGCTGCCTTTCTCATCTTTTTCAATATTTCTCCGAGATATCTTCCTGTTTGGGTGTATTTGCTATAGCAATGGCTTCTGGGGACTACCCGCAGGAAAGCACCTGCAGGAATCATTTAACTAACTGGTGGCTAGCTTCTTGAGGGCCAGGAGCAAGTCTTACCATCTTTCTGCCTGTTCCCATTACCGTCTGCTCAGTATGTGTTAGATGCCTGTCATTAATCTGGAGGGGACTGTGTCAGCATTGATTGGCATATTAATCCAAACCATTTATAGCAAAACACTAAGCGTGCTCGTTTAGCTCTAACAGTGTGCACGCAGGAGAATATAATCCAGATGTTAATGTTTGGTACCTGCACCTATGGGTAGCCTCCGAATAAAGAGGTGAGACAGGAAATTTTACTTCCTCTGGTCACATTTTCTCATTTCTTCTCACTTACAATATGTCCTGGTTTGCTTGACACGGTCTCAGTTTTTGCAGTCCTGATGCAATTACTAACAGTGTCCCTTTTCATTCACAGAATTATCCCAGTGGGTGGTAAATTAAATGGTAGGCCTACTTATATGACATTTAATGTGTGCCAGGCTCTCGTCTGAACTCCCTGTACATTCTCATTTAATCTTCATGAAAATCCTAAGTAGCAGATCCTGTATTTGTCCTGTTTTACATATAGGGAAGTCGGGGCACAAAGAGATTGCAGTTATGTTTGAGTAGTGAGTGGTGGAGCCAGGAGTTGAGTGCAGGCAGTTTCTTGCCAATGCGCTTAAGCACTCTGCTCTGGTCTCTGTGCGGGTCCCAAACATACCTGTCTTTGTAGAATACACGCCGACCCCCTGGAGTCTCCTGATAACTAATCTGCATAGTTTTATGTCAGCATCTGGCTAAGGCTTTGGGAATTTGGGGTTTCCTTTTCTTCACAAAAAACTTGTAGGTTCCTCACATACCACATCACCAATCTGATTATAATCAGACTTCTTTCTCAGAAGGTTGAACATTTGCCCTTTTCATTCTCTTAATGACAGCTACTTGGCATTCATTCCTTCCTGGATTTCAGTTATGAACATTCCCAGCTTTTGCTGATTCTCAAGTCCCTGCCACAGTCACTTTCGGCCATCTTTGGTATAAATAAATTCATGGACACACACACACGCACGCACACAGTGTCTCCAGCACCGGGAACAATGCCTGTCAGATGGCAGGAACACGAACTTTTTCACTACCTTTGATCAGTTGGTATTTTGGAATTATCTGGGGACAGTATTCACAGGCGCTTTACAGAAAGCTTTTTTAGACAGCTACTGCTTTCAGGTAGCTTACAGTTTAGTAAGGAGATGATGGATGTACTGGAAGAACTAGGATATAAGACAGCTGAGCTGAGTCAAGTACTTGGCTACAGAATAACTGCCCCAGTAACTACCCCTTGTTTTTAAGGACAGGCCTTGAGTTTGCCAACAGTAGAGACCTGACAGAGGAATAATTTTCAACCCAGACGAGAGGAGGACTCTAGCAACTTGACGCGGGTCCTCTTGTAAGAAACCTTCCGTCATGCTATCTGTCTTTATATGTACGTCCTCACCACGGCACATTCCGACCTCTCGGTGGTGATAAGCAGCAGGAACAGCTGGAACTGCTCAGCAGCAGATAATTTTATTTTTTAATGTGGAAGCCTGGTGTTATTTATTTGATTTTTTAAACCCTTTTTAGTTTAAAGTCTATTGATATGCACATGGTCTTTTTCCTTAATAAAAACATTGTCTACTTGTATTGTAATATAATTGCATTTTGCTTTTTTACTGGATATCTTAGTAAGAAGATATGGTTACATTTGAATAGAATTGATCACAATAGCCTGGTGAGAGAGGGCAGCATTCATTATCCTCACTTTACAAATGAGGAAGCTAAGTTCGGTTAAACTGTTAGCTGTGTGACTTTGGGGGAAAACGGCACAATTGGGACTTGTACCTGGGTTTTAGAATCTAGATTCAGTGTATGTCACATGGCCTTATTTTAACTTATTAGATTGATTTCTTTTTATCTATATCAAGATAAGGACAGTGAAAGTTGGGATTATATCACATCATAAGTCCTTTTTAATGATTGTCATTATAGAATCTAGTTCAACATAATTAGTCCATTTCCATTTCTGAGTCGACAGGCTTATTAACACCACTTTGATGATTGTAGAGCCAATAAATTCTATTGGAAGGGAAGTCCTGTACGGTACCTATGTGCAAATTAGAAAAAGGCGGTCCCTCTAGGTGGACTGTCAGTTAGAAAAAGGCATACCTGGCTAGGGGCAGGTTGAGCCCGTACCAGGATGCTGGACGTGGGAAAAGCGCATCTGGGTTTGTCTTCTCTGTCTCCTTTTTGTGGTACTTGAAAAGCAGTATCATGAATCTTATTCATATTAATTTATTTAGAAAGAGCTGGTGGTTTTTTAAAGTATTTTATTTATAGACAAAACCTCTTGTCATTCCTCAGTATAACAAGTATATACCTGCCTCAGCACCTTGTACTTGTTCCTTGCACCTGGAGCCTGAACTTCCCTCTTCTCTACTAGTACTTGGCTCACTCTTTCACTTCACCCAGGGCTCCGCTCATATGCCACCTTCTCAGTATCACCTCACCTATCCTAACTGAAACATTACCCCGATCACACTCTCTTTCTTTCTGCTGTATTTCCCTCATACTACATCTTGCCACCTGGATATTATATTTTTAAATTTTTGTCTCTTCATTAGAAAATACACTCTGTCTATTGCCTGTTTTCTTCACTGCTGTATCCGAGCTCCCAGAATTACCAGTTCTAATATTTGCTGCCTTTTATTAACAGTGTGCCCTTTCTGGACTATAATGTTATGAATATGATCTAATTGAATCTTATTAATAGCTGTATGAAGGGTAAATATTATAATTCCCATTCTGGAATTGAAGAAATCCAGAAGCTTAGAAAAGTTCAATAACACTCCCAAAGTCAAATATCTAATAATCAGCATCATTCATTGACAAGTAGATCTGATAGCCAAAGTTCATTTTTAAAAATTTACTTTAGTGATTCTTTTGGGTTTTGTAATCCCTTTCAAAGAGTGATTTCTAATTACTGGAGAGGGTGGCTTAAATACTATTATCTATGTTTAAGGGAAAAGAGAGGTAGAACCCATAGATTTAAGCATTGGGATGAGAGACCAGACAACCCTATTGTGGGATTGTAAACTGGTGTGGCTACTATAAGAAATAGTATGGAGATTCCTAAAAAAATTAAAATTGTACACTTGAAACTAATACAATATTGTATGCCAACTGTAATTTAAAAATAAAAAAAGAATAAATTAAAAACAGAACTACTATATGACTCAGCAATCCCACTTCTGGGTATTTATCCAAAGAAATCGAAAGACTAATTCAAAAAGATTTATGCACCCCTATGTTCATTGCATCATTATTTACAATAGACAAAATATGGAAGCCACCTAGGTGTCCCTCAGTAGATAAATGGATAAAGAAGACATGATACCTATGTTTTCCATTTGTAGGATTATTTTTCTGAATGGATTTGTAGAATGGAACAAATAGATAACTAGGTTAAAAAGATAAACATTTTTTCATTCTGAACCATGTAAAGGAGTACCTGGAATGTAATAGTCCTTCCAGGTACTATAATATTTATTGGATGAAAGAATATTCTAAAACTCTCTTTCCAAATGGATGTAACAATTTTCATTCCCCCCGATAATACGAGATTATCTGGTCTCCCACACCATCGTACATTTAAACTATCTGATGGTTTGCATGTAATCAGAAGAATTCTCCATCTTGGAAAAAAAAGTGTTATCAGATGGTATAGCTACAGTCTGTTTCTCTTTTTATTTTCACCTTCTTGGGTAATGGACATGTGTTTTCTTGCAGGACTGAATTTGCTCTTCAAGAAATCATGACCTCGGGAGGTGCTGAAGATGACATCCCACAGGGAGAGAGGAAAACAGTCACTGATTTTTGTTATCTTCTGGATAAATCGAAGCAGCTGTTCAATGGGTTAAGGTGAGTGGACTGCTGATACCTTACATTTTCCTCTAGTTCTGTGTATTTTCCCCCGTGGCTGAAGTATGGTACCTTTCTGAAAGTTACGGATAGAATGTTGCATAAATACCTGTACTAGAAGTGATCATGCTTTTTTCCTTTGACACTGTTTCTTCATTCTCAGATGAAAAAACAATAGGAAAAGAGGGTAACTTAGTGTTGTACTCGAGTTAAGGAGAGCTGTTGTTCCATGGGTTTATATACGTTAGTCCACATTATACCCGATTTACATCTGATCTTACATTTTGGGGTATGGAAGGCTAAGGAGCCTACAAATGCATAATGCAGGTGAATGTGGGCCTCTCTCCCGTTGCAATCTTTGTACACTTGTTTATTTGCTTGTTTCTTTTATTCTTTCTTTTTCTTTGGATAAAATATCTGTTGACTACAGTAATGACAGAGTGTTTTAGACAGCGTTATTTTTACTTTAGCTGTGCATGCCCTGAACAGACTGGCAGCAGAAGCTATATGCACTTTTGTCCACATCTGTCTTTGTTGATGTGTTCCTGTGTGTAGTGGGTAAATAATTTTGTACTGTTGTGTTCTATTTGAATCTCTCAGCCCTGCTTTTTCTTCTCTTCTCCCTCCAATTTATAGAGCTATATTTCATACAATAAAAATTCACCCATTCAGAGTTTACAATTATATGGTTTAGTATACTTAGTATTGTGCAACTATCACCATAATCTAATTATAGAACATTAATCACCCCAAAAGAAACCCCATACCCATTTGCAGTGACTCCATTGCCCCCAGTTCCTAACCCCCTAATCAACTTTCTGTTTCTATGGATTTACATATTTTGGACATTTCATATAAGTAGACTCATACAATATGTGGTCTTTTGTGATTGGCTTCTTTCACAAAATAAACTATTTTTTGAGGTTCATCTATGTAGTAACATGTATCAGTATGTCATTCCTCTTTTAAAAAAATATATATATTTTATTGATTTTTTACAGAGAGGAAGGGAGAGGGATAGAGAGTTAGAAACATCGATGATAGAGAAACATCGACCAGCTGCCTCTTGCACACCCCCTACTGGGGATGTGCCCTCAACCAAGGTACATGCCCTTGACTGGAATCGAACCTGGGACCCTTCAGTCCGCAGGCTGACGCTCTATCCACTGAGCCAAACCGGTCAGGGCTATCATTCCTCTTAATTATAGATTAATATTCCATTGTACATATTTACCATATTTTGTTTATTCAGTCATCTGTTGATGGATGTTTGAATTATTTTCCCTTTTTGGCTGCTATGAATAATACTATGAACATTTGTGTACACGGTTTTGTGTGGACATATATTTTTAGTTCTCATGAGTATATACCTAGGGGGGGAAATTACTGGGTTATATGGTACTCTATATTTAACATTTGAAGAATTTCCAGACTGTTTTTCAAAGAGGCTACATCACCAGCAGTGAATGAGGGTTCAATTTTCTTCACATCTTCACCAACAATTGTTATTATCTGTCTTTTGTATGATAACCATCGAAGGAGGTGTGAAGTGGTATCTCATTGTGGGTTTTACTAAAATTTTTAGGGTGACATTGTCAAGTGTCAATTTCTATGATACATGATCTGTATATTGCACTGTGACCACTACGCAAAGTCAAATCATCTTCCATCACCATATATTTGGCCCCTTTACCCTTTACTACCCCCCATGCCCTTCCCTCTGATAATCACCATACTGTTGTCTGCCTGTGTCTATGAGTTTCAGTTTTATATCCACACGGAGTTGTGATTTGCATTTCCCTAATGACTAATGATGTTGAGCATCCTCTCATGTCTCAAATTTGTCTCCCATATGTGTTTCATCTCGTCATTTTATATCAGTGTTTTTTTGCAGTACTGCTTTTCTTAAAACTAGGTATTATGTGAAGGGCCCTCTTCAGTTTAAACAAGCTTAATTGTTTCTACAAAAATATGTACCTGTGGTGAATAAGCATATATATTCTCTGATTGTTTTGGGGTTTTTGTTTGAGAGAAGTGTGGCCAGTGGCAGTGCAGGTCTATGATTTACTAAGAGATTAGTATTTTGACTCTTTTTCTTTTCACTTTTAAAGAAAATTCATTTTGCCGAAGCCGGTTTGGCTCGGTGGATAGAGCATCGGTCTGCGGACTGAAGGGTCCCAGGTTCGATTCCGGTCAGGGGCATGTACCTTGGTTGCGGGCACATGCCCGGTAGGGGGTGTGCAGGAGGCAGCTGGTCAATGTTTCTCTCTCATCGATGTTTCTAGCTTTCTATCCCTCTCCCTTCCTCTCTGTAAAAAATCAACTAAAAAAATAATTTAAAAAAAAAGAAAATTCATTTTACATATACACATGGTATATATAAAACTATTGAAAAAGATTTTGGTGAAAATATAAATGAAAAGTTGCCTATGATATGTAGTTAAATGTAAAAATAATATATATTAAATGATTTTTTTTAAATAAAAAATTCTGTATTAAATAAATGTGGTGAGTCCTGTTTGCTCTTAGTGCCCATTTGGTCTCTTCCCTCTGGGGGTGCTCATTTTCTCAGTCTGGTGCACTTGAGTTGTGTATTTTCTGTGCTTGTTTATAGAAATGAAAGTGTTTTGTTCAGTATTAGTCCTTGATTGGAAAGCAATGGGAAAGGCCTCTGTTTATCAGTCCCGCAGGTCTGTGACCGAGTTCCCCATGATGGGGGTTGGAGGCACCGGTGGCATGCTCCACACCACTTTCCAGTTCTGGTCCAAAGCTCTTTGAGCGTATACTAGGTGTAGCAGTTAATAATACGGATTTTCTTCAATAGATGGAGTTACACATATGTTGATATATATGCGATTTGATGTGTATGCTATTTTGTTGTATTGACAACAAGCTTCAAAACCTCATATGTCAAATTTTCTGAAGGTGTTAACATCATAGATATTTTTACGCTTAAAAATGTCGAATTTCATGCCAAAAAAAAGAGCATTTGCGGGAAGTTTTAATTCATTACTTTATTTTGAAGAAAAGTGCTGCTGAAAGCTTCGGGAAGCTTATGGTGAACATGCTCCATCTCAAGATACTTGTGAACGCTGGTTTAAACGCTTTAAAAGTGATGATTTCGATGTGAAAGACAAAGAACGTCCAGGTCAACTGAAAAAGTTTGAAGACCAACAGTTACAAACATTATTGGATGAAGATGCGTGTCAAACTCAAAAACAACTTGCAGAAAGATTAAATGTTGCTCAGCAAACAATTTCCGATCGTTTACAAGCAATGGGAAAGATATTAAAGGAAGGAAAATGGGTACCACATCAACTGAACGAAAGACGAATGGAAAACCGAAAAGTGATAAGTAAAATGTTGCTTCAACGGCATGAAAGAAAGTCTTTTTTGCATCGAATTGTGACTGGCGATGAAAAGTGGATTTATTTTGAGAATCCCAAATGCACAAAATCATGGGTTGATCCAGGTCAACCATCAACATCGACTGCAAGGCCAAATCCCTTCGGAAAGAAGACAATGCTCTGCGTTTGGTGGGATCAGGAAGGTGTGGTGTATTATGAGCTTCTAAAACCAGGTGAAACCGTTAATACTGATTGATACCGACAACAAATAATCAATTTGAACCACGCTTTGATTGTGAAATGACCAGAATGGGTCACGGCAAAGTAATTTTGCTTCATGATAACATAACCATCACACACTTCAAAACCAGTTAAAGACACGTTAAAAGATCTTACCTGGGAAGTATTAACGCATCCGCCGTATTCACCAGACCTTGCCCCTTCAGATTACCACTTGTTCTGATCGATGGCACACGCACTTTCTAAGCAGCACTTCAAAACGTACAAAGAAGTGAAAACTTGGGTCTCTGAATGGTTTGCCTCAAAACAAGAAAAGTTCTATTGGGACGATATCCACAAATTACCTGAAAAATGGGGAAATGTGTAGCTAGCGATGGACATTACTTTGAATAAAGCACTTTTGATGTTTCTCTTGAAATTATCGTGTTTTCTTTGATTACAAAATCTGCATTATTAACCAGTATACCCAGTAAATTAAACACCTTTCTACTTTCAAATATTGACTAGGTTTTGGGCATTTCTTTGAAATAGAGACAATTTCTTTGGGAATAATTTAAAAAAAAAAAAAAGGTGGTTTTTTTGTTTTTTATTCCCTCCCTTTTTATATTTGTTTTGGTCTGAATAGAAAACAGGATCAAAGAGCTCATAGAGAACAAGAAATATATTGGTAGTGGTTCTGGACCAGTGTTTGCATTTGGGGAAATGGAGTGAAGTGGGAATCCAGCTGAATAGCATCAGCTTTTAACATTGGCCCTTCGTTCCCGGCATTCCTTTCATTGTGTGAGCTCATCTTTTGGTTAGCTTTCCTATTTGTTTTCTCTTTCTTTCTTGAGTTCACACACTGGTAATTAAACTTGTTATTGCAGTGTAATGTACTTATAGGAAAGTATAAATAAGGGTGTTTTTTTACAGACTGAATACATTCATGTGGCTGGTAATTGGATAAAGAAATAGAACATACAGCACCTTGGCAACCTCTCATGTTCCCTCTCACCTAGACTCTAACTCTTTATGTACAGAGGGAGACAGTGCATTTCAGTGCATGAAAGGCCTGAGAGTTCCTATAGAATATCTTATTTGGGTATAATAAATTCTCTTTTTACTCTCAAAGATATGTATTTTCACCTTATATTAAGCCATTCATCCAAGTTGTCAGAGACTTTTCAGTTTCCCAGCTGTGACTGTCTTAATGGAGCTTTTTTTTTTCTTCCTGAAAATACCTTCTGATAATATGTGCATGATAAATAAACTTCTTTCCACTTACTGTGTAAGGAATCATAGTCTAGAGAGTGAGAAATGGGCAGAATGAATGGTGTTGTGCTTAAAATAGCTCTTGCATGTAGTTACAGTAGTAATGAAGTGTTAGAAATAGCTTTGAATACTGTCAGAAAAATGATCAAAGCCCAAGTGCTTGCAGGGTTCTGGTTGCCATGGTGACAAAGCAGCATGGAATACTTGGTGGGATTATACAAGGCAGCATCTTGAGACATATTTGAGATACACAGCTGTGTCTACCACTGATATCCATGATTTTGGTGCTTTGAAACAGCAGAGGCCTCCAAGTCACTAATTATTTGATTCCAAAGGAGCAAATACAGCAAGCCAAAATAAGCGTTGGAGCCCATGAGTGTATATATGTACAGAGATGTACACCAACGTGAAGTGTAATGGTCTTAAATTAAAATCATGGCAGAAATTATTTGTATTAAATATGCTTCCAATATTTTATGTTAAAGAAGAAATGATCTACAATGCTTCCTTTCAAAGCTTATTTTTCAGAAGCCCTGGCTCCTAAAGAGGAAAGGATAACTGAGAAATTACCAGTTTGCCACATTGTCTCCCTCTCCTTCCTCTCTTTTTCTTTTTCTTCCCCTCCCTCTTCCTTCTCCTTCAAAACATTAATACTTTCCCAGAGGCAAGTTTCACAAGCTGGTAATAGTAAGGTATATGTTATTCAGAAATAATACCCTAAACTATTGTACAAGTTTGTACCATGTACTTTCATTTTATATGGCTTCCCACTCAAAAGAATCGCCCTTGACTTTGAGGCAGACTGCCACCAGAGTGATCTAGAGAAGAAGCATTGACTAATAAAATTTTAATGTGAGCCACAAATGAGACTTAAAATTTTCTAGCAGCCAGATTTTTTAAATGTAAAATGAAAAAAGTAAAATTAATTTTAATATATTTTATTTGATCCATTATATCAAAAATATTTTATTTCAATATGTAATCACTGTAGGAAAATTGAGATCTTCTACATTCCTTTTCTTTCCATACTTAGTCTTGGAAGTACACCGAGTGTTTTATACTTACATTTCAGTTCAATTAGCCACATTTCAAGCACTCCATAGCCACATGTGGCTATTGGCTCAGGCAAAGTCGCTCCCACTTTTAGATTCTGTTCTCACAGTGGTCCAGTGTGCTGTGCAGTGGATTCAAGTCAGCTACTTTGGGGTTCTCTTCTGCACAGCCCATCAGATGTCCCATTTGTTTCTCCTGTCTCTTCCTGTACAGATGCCGATAGCCTGCAGGTCTTGGCTGTTGTTGATTTGTCCCCACCCACCTGTACGTTAGGATTTGAGGGGTACCTTATCACTTGGCTGTCATAACAAAATACCACAAACTGAGTGGCTTAAGCAACAGAAATGTATTGTCTCAGTTCTGGAGGCTAGAAGTTCAAGATCAAGGTGTCAGCAGGGTTGGTTCTTGCTGAGGCCTCTCTCCTTGGCTTGTAGGTGGCCATTTTCTTGCTGTGTTCTCATGGAGCAGTCCCTCTTTGCATGGGCACCCCTGGTGTCCCTCTGTGCATCCTAATCTCCTTCTTATAAGAACACGAGTCAATTGTATTAGGGCCTACCCTAAAGGCCTCATACTAATTTATCTCTTTATCATCTCCAGGCACACTCATATTCTGAGGTACGGGGTAGGCATCCATGATTTTGGCTGGTTCAATTTAGTAAAGAGGGTTGAATTGTAAAAACTTGGGAGAAAGTTCCTAAGTTTTGACATCTCAACATTACATTTAAAACATCTCTGAGAGTCAGGTTTAATCATCTGTTCTACACTTCATCCTGCCATAATTTCCTAACTTTTGTTGAGAGTTGAAAATTTTAAAAAAGGGAGATCATACTTTGTCATACTTTCATTTCCTCTAAAGCCGTGGGAAAAGAATAAGAGCAGCCAATTTATGACACAGGTGTCTTGGCAAGAAGTGAAATATGAGGCCATTTAGCTTACAGGATAATTCACAGAGCCGCATTTCGTTTAACTCTATGGACCATTAATTTCCCATCTCTGCTGACAGTAATAAAGACCAAATGATACATTCCGAATTTAAAACCAGAGTCAATCTCTGAATAGTAGAGGAATTTGTCTAAAACTCTTCATAAAATACCTTAATTTAGACCCTAATCATATTACAATGGTTTTCTATATTAATTTTCATGATATGTCTCATTAGAAAAAGGATGATCATAGGACTTACCCTTTTAGGACGTTAAAAAAAATTTAAACCCTATTTCAAAAAGGAAATTGCTATCTTTATAGCAAGTCTTTAGACTGGAGTGGTAGATGTTCTAAGTTCTATTAAGGAAAATAGTATAGAATTTAGCCAATAAATCATAAAATATTTGTATATTATGACTTACTGTCAGGAACTTTGTTCTAGCCTTTAGATCACTTTTTATTTGCTTTTAGCTCTTATACAAAATTTCCTTCCCATAAAACTCAGTCATTAACTATCTGAAGTTTTGTAGTCTGAAAAAAAACACACAGAGTTTTGATTCTGTTTTCTCTCTTAATAAGATATAACTGAGGTTTATTAAATTTGTCAGTTTTAGAAACTTAAAGGAACTTGCAGGCAAATGCTTAACTTGAAAATTGGCCTAAAGACTTTACATGGTATCTTTAACACTTTTTTTAAAAATATATTTTATTGATTTTTTTACAGAGAGGAAGAGAGAGAGATAGAGAGTTAGAAACATCGATGAGAGAGAAACATAGATCAGCTGCCTCCTGCACACCCCCCACTGGGGATGTGCCTGCAACCAAGGTACATGCCCCTGACCAGAATCGACCCTGGGACCCTTGAGTCTGCAGGCCGACGCTCTATCCACTGAGCCAAACCGGTTTCGGCTTTACACGGTATCTTTAAAGATGCACCCAGGAGTTGTCAGGTCTCATGAAGGTGATGTGGCTGCCTAATGCTTTTATATAATAGTGCAGTCTTCCTGGCAGCAGCTAGTTTAGGAGTCTTAAAGATTCTAGCAGCAACTTCCATTTTTAAATATCTGATTAGCTCTTCCTAATGCAGCTTCTTACTAGAGATCCCTGGAGACAGGAAAAAGAGGAAAACTTGCAATAAATGTGGAAACTAGTATCTATAGTTAACCAATTTCTGTAATCTGAAATGAGTTTTTACTTATCATAAGGATAATGGAAATGGATTTAAAAAAATGCAATTACTATCTTATTCTCCTTGTGTGTGCCTGAAATTTTGGGAAAACCTTTTGTTTTTTTACTCATTTTTTTAACATCTGATACAGAAATGTGAATCTTCTGTTAACTCATCAGTTCCACTTACAGAAATTTACCTCTTACTCATCCTATATAATAAAAGCCTAATATGAAAATCGACCGAACTGTGGAATGACCAGTCGCACTGACTACCAGGGGGCAGACGCTCAACGCAGGAGCTGTCCATAGGCCCCAGGCCAGCCAAGACGGGTGCCAGCAGGGGCCCCCTCATCGCCCCGCCAGTCGCCCTGCAGAGGGAGGTGACAGGTGGCGGTAGCAGGGGGCAGGGCCAGCGAGTGGGCAGCACCAGGCCGGCCAAGCAGGTGCCAGTGGGGGCCCCCTGAGTGCCCCGCCAGTCGCCCTGCAGATTGGCCTGATTGTTGGCCAGGCCTTGGGACCTTACCCATGCACAAATTTCGTGCACTGGGCCTCTAGTATCACATAACTATTCAAGTTTGTTAAATATGAAGATGTTTATTGCATCTTTATAACAAGGAAAAGCTGGAAGCAATATAAATGTCCATCAGGAGGGATTAGTTAAAGTGGTTCATTATATACTACACTAGAAGCCCAGCATGCAAAATCACATGGCCCCACCCACCCACATGGCCTCATTGTGCTCGCAGCCCCGCTCACCCGCCCGCCACCTCACCACACTCACAGCCCTGCCCACCTGTGCCAGTCTTTGGTCGTTACAGCATTAGGGCCATGGGCTTTTTATATATATATTGATTGTACATAGTAAATATTGATATAATTCTGTATTCATTAAAGAAACATGACATATTAGTAAATAAAAAAGGCATGTTATATTATAAAAAAAGGCATGTTATAAAACTTTATATATAGTTGGATCCCATTTATTTAAAATAATAGAAAAACTCACATATATATTAAGTGTACATATAAAATACATTTGCAATGGGGGCTAGAATTGAGGGGAGAAGCAATAGGGTATTTTTTACTTCTTGTTTTATATATATATTTTTAAAATATATTTTTATTGATTTCAGAAAGGAAGGGAGAGGGAGAGGAGAGATGGAAATATCATTGATGAGAGAGAATCATTGATTGGCTGCTTCCTGCACGCCCCCTACTGGGGATTGAGCCCGCAACCTGGGCATGTGCCCTTGACTTCAATCGAATCCGGGACCCTTCAGTCGGCAAGCTGACGCTCTATCCACAGTCAAACCAGCTAGGGCTATAGTACCTTTGTTTTCCAAGAGATATATTATTTTCAAAATTAAAGAAGGAAGAAAGAAACATAAGGTCTCTATGATAGGTTATGAAAAGTCATTCCTGTCCTTATATCCATGCCCACAAGTCATCCCCTCTCACACTGACTCTGGGCTTGGCCATGAGATTTGCTTTGGCCAATGGTACAATAGAGACTTTTTAAAAAATATATATTTTATTGATTTTTTACAGAGAGGAAGGGAGAGGGATAGAGAGTCAGAAACATCGATGAAAGAGAAACATCGATCAGCTGCCTCCTGCACACCTCCCACTGGAGATGTGCCCGCAACCAAGGTACATGCCCTTGACCGGAATCGAACCCGGGACCCTTGAGTCCGCAGGCCGACGCTCTATCCACTGAGCCAAACCTGTCAGGGCACAATAGAGACTTGATGCAAAGACTTGAAAAGAAAAATGCATATTCGAACTGCCCTTTCTTTTACTGCTCTTCGGATCCTTACAACCAGTCTCAGATGAACAGACTCAAGCTAGCCTGTTGGATGATGGGAAACATGTCGCCTCCCACCATGGCCACCACCCAGGCAACTGCTGGATATTTGAGGGAGGCCGTCCTCTACTCGCTGTCCACAGTTGCATGAGTGAGGTCTGGCCGAGAGTTGTGCTACATTTAGCTTATAATTGCCTTTGTTTCTCTTAAATATCTTATGTAGCCCTCTCTCTCTGATGATCTCTTCTTTCTCTTTTGCATATCCAAATCTATCTTCATGCAGCTTTTCCTCACTACTCAAACCCTCAATAAGTCTCTTTTCTATACTCTTCTATTACTTTTACCGAGTACCGTATAATTTAGTGTTTAATGTGCTTTTTTTCTCTTTTTCTGTATATATGTTGGTCTTTTCTCTCTACCTAATAATAAGTTCCTTGATTGTACAGATCATATTTCACATAATTTTCTCGGGCTTTCATAATATTTAGCACTTGATAGAATCATAGTGCCAGGTTTCCTCCTTCCATCCAGTGTCTTCAACATACACCTCGCCTAATTGCAGGGCATGTGCCACCAATAGCAGCATGACACACCACTGGTGCAAGGGAAAAGCTACACAAACACAGGCTGTATTTGCTTCTGCTCTGCAGCTATCTCATTTCCACGAAATTATGTTTCCTTCACCAAGTAAATTTAAAAAAGCTGGTCTGTGTGTATGTATGTGGTCTCCTTTTGCCAATCCAAGACATGTATGTGTATTATACACAGTGCTGCACATGTGTGTATATTTGTTAACATGAAAAGAATCCTAATGATATAGTAAGTTAACACTTGACATTAATACTGTATATGCATAAAATCTGGAAAGATATACAGCCCTCCCCTCCAAAACAACCAATCTAAACTACTACCTCAAATTCCTTTGAAATTGTATAATGTACCAAGAACATTCAGCTTATCTAGTTATGTGAGATAAATAAAGATTTATTTCATACTTGAAAGTTAAAAGAGGTTTAAATGAGAGAATTTATATTTTAAAAGTCTTTCACTACTAAACATTGGTTTTCTCTATTTTAAGTATTTTGGTAGACATTTGGGTTATAGGGATTCATTCTGAAATATAGCCTGCTTCTTTTCTTAATTGAAAATAGTGCCCGTTGTGATCATAGGGATATTGACTTAGACAAAGTGATATTAACACAGAGATAAACAATTGAACTGATCGAAAGGAGTAGAGATTCCAAAATAAAAATACTAGTTTATCTGGCAACATCAGTGGAAGGGATTGGTCCTCTCCCTTCCTTCTTTCTCTAAAATCAATAAAAACATACATATTTTTTTAAAAATAGAGATATCTTTCACCAAAGTGATAAAAATATGAGACTTTGCATTAAAGGCTCCAAAAAATATTAGACCTTTATGGAAAAAGTTATAAAATTTATTTAGTGACAATATTTTTAACATAAATGGAAAGGGATACTATTTACATGAAAAGTTATTTTTATACTGTTAATTTCCAAAATGGATCTTTAGATTAAGTCAGTCATTAAAACTCTATCATTAGGATTTTTGTTTTAGAACTTTGATAAGCTCATTTTAAAACTCATATACAAGTACCAGGAACTAAGTATAGCCAATTGAAAAAGAAGAAGCATGCCACACTTATTATAAAGCTGTAGTTATTAACAGAATGTTAATGAGGAAGTAGAAAAACAGACCAGTGGAATAAAAAATTAAACAGCTAAGACACAAGTATAAGGGAACAATGATGATACTAGCCAAAATAATATATTTTTAAAAATCATTCAGATATAATTTATTTTTGGTTATGTTGAAGAGTTAAATTTGAAAGCCAACACTTTATATCTTTACAAAGACTGTGTTATTGTATGGATGAATTGCTTTAAAAAGATATTAAAAGCACTAAACATAAAGACTAAGATTGATATGCTTGATAACTACTCATATCAGTAAAAATGAGAAGACAAGTCACAGACTGGGATAAGAAGTGTATCACTGTAATCAATGAATGATTGTTGTTCCTTATAAAACAAATTACTTTGGCAGTATAGCTCTCACGAGATTTAGTTTCCTTTATTATGAATACCGTGAGCTTGTCAGAATTCCACAAGTCAGCAAAATCCTTAGATTCTTTTCCTTGATCTGTTTTGTCCCTCTGAAGGAATATATTAGAGGCCACTCTCCTATGTTTATTCACAGGCTTTCGGTTTTGCCCTGAGGATGCGACACAGTCTTAAACTAGCATTTCTCAAATTGTCTTTTTTATGCTCCTGCTTTAGAAACTGTTGTGTATTTCCGGTTCTGGAATGTGTGGCTTTTCTCTTTTCCTTTCCATCCGTGTTTGCAGCTGGTTCTTTTCTGAGTTTGTCTCTCGCATTTTGTAAAGTACAACTAAGAGCATCCAGGGCTAGTAGCATACCATCTCTTGGCTTTCTCCTATAAATCCACAAGTTCATTAGTCACATTATCTGCTTTCCAAGTTATTGCCAGAAGTACAGTTCTGCCACTGTGTTATATATATGTCATCATTTTTCCAGTCTTCAGTCACAGTTACTTGTTGCTCATTCCCGATGACAGTCTCACGTATATGGTGTGTTTGGTATGGCAGTAGCCCACTCCTGGTTCCATTTTCTCTATTGACTTTTCCTAAGTAAGCCTGCGGTAACTACTTCAAAATTATAGTGCCTTACTGCGATGGAGACTTATTTCTAGCTCCCATGTTAGCCACAAGTTATATGAAATGTGTCTTGCTCTGTGTTCCAGGCAGAGGAGCAGCCCGTTTTTGGTCTTAGGTCAGAGGGAAAGGTGAAAATGCTGACCCATGGAATAGCTCTTAGGTCTTCTCGGATATGGTGGAGATAATTTACAATTATATTTCATTGGCCATCCCACGTTACATGGCAGGCCCAGTGTCTTCATCGTGGCGTATTTGTCTCTAAGGGAGGAACAGTAGCTATCAGGCCCAAAGACAGGGGGCAATCGTTTCACCTGTAGGGAAGGGGTAGAATAGTTGAGAACAATACTACCTGCGCTTTCACTTCTAGAGCCCCTAAAGCAGTGTTTTCAAAGTGCGGAATTCTTAGGTGGAGATAAACATTTGGAAGCTGACATTGTAAGATCACCCCGGAGAGGGAAGAGAGCACTGGATTCCTCCTGGGGCACTAAGAATTAGCTGTCAGAAGTAGGGGAGAGATAGGAAAGAACGCGCTCTGGACCTTCTCGTAGAGCTGTTCTCCAAAAATTATAACATTAAAAAAAAGCCTGAATGCAGATGCTTTTAGATCTATCCAGTTTGTCATCACAAGACTTCGTTTCCAAATAGCAGGTATTTAAAATTAAAATGCGTGTATTTGTTCTTACAGAGATTTGCCACAATATGGGCAGAAGCAGTGGCAATCCTATTTTGGAAGAACTTTTGATGTTTACACCAAACTCTGGAAGTTCCAGCAGCAGCACCGGTAAAGGAATTTTATAGTTAAAGGAGAGTGAAACGCCATTTTGTATTAATCACAGTTTTGACCTTTTACTACCTTTGTGCTTTTTACCTGGATACATCTTAATATATTTTATCTTCATGACCCAAATGAAAACAAATTGATTTTTTAATGTTTATTTAAGGTTTTAAAATGTAAGTTCTTAGGATTTTTAAAGAAAATGTTACATGTTAAATGGTTCAGATGAATTCTACACTAGCATAGCTTGGCTGATTCATGTTTTCATTCTTTAAATAGGTGTTGTTTATTGGCCAAAACTATTTGAGGGTGTTGCTTCTAATTTTCATGAACAAAGCTCAAAGAAGTTTCTATTTATGTTTCAACTTAAATGGACATTTAGTAAATGCTTTTTGAATGTAATTGAATGATTATGTTTCAATCTCATGAAAAATTCATAAATCTGAATTCATGAATTTAAAATTTCATGCTGGATTGGGTATCATTTATCCTATTAAGTTTACAGATTTGGTTATTTTTGAAATTTATAGTCTCTTATTTCTATTTTCTTATTTCCTATATAAAACAGACAAGTCTTGGATAATCGGTATGGCTTGAAGCGGTGGCAAATAGGGGAAATTGCTTCTAAGATTGGGCAGCTATACTACCATTATTAGTAAGTGAATTGTATATGGGAAAATCAAGCATTGACCTGATTTAAACACAGCATGCGGAAGTATGCATGGTATATTACTTACTTGGTTGGAGGGAAAACTAAGGAGTTACAAATGAAAACCTTAGTAATTCAGATCATATTGGTTAAGACTGCATTATGAAATGACCTTCCATAATCAAAGTAACATTATTTGCTTCAATGGCTCACCTTCCAAACAGTTCATTTGGTCAGACTTATCGATAACTTAAAGGAGTAAGATCTTAGTTTTAGGTATATGAATTTATAGTTTGTAATCACTTCACTTAAGTCTTGATACTGTGCAGAGATATATCATAACTTTTATGTTTGAATACGTGGTTTTCAGGAGGATATTTTAAGATTCATACCTATAGGATATGTCTAAAAAGTTACATGAAGTAGATAATGATACTTCTGATTATATCCTTAGAGCAGCATCTATAGGGGCTGGCAAAAGTAGGTCTACAGTTGTACTTATTGAAAATAATGCAATAATTAATAATAATGCCAGAATAAAGTCTGTGTTCCGTGTACTCACAACTCTAAACCTACTACCTATATGTAGTCCAACCCATGAGTCAGGGACAGAAGAGAACTCCTTTTAGGACTAAATCTTATTATCATGAAGCAATACCAGGTATGCCATAAAAAGACTTGGACCATTTGTAACTTACTAGGCCAGAAAAATTCCTTCCTCTTCCTGTCTTTTGGCATGGCACCCATAATTCCCACCATTAAAATCACTCTCTTGGGTAGAGTATTTTCTTAAGAAGTCATTTGTAAAACTAGACACGTGGTGTGTTTTGTATATTTTAATTAATTTTTTAATTTTTCAATTACAGTTTTCCTTCAGTATTGTAATGGTTTTAGGTATACAGCATAGTGATTAGACAGTCGTATACTTTACAAAGTGTCCCCCGGATATTTCCAGTACCCACTTGGCACCATACTTAGTTACTACAATATTATTGACTATATTCCCTATGCTGTACTTGACATCCCCGTGACTATTCTGTAACTACTAGTCCCTTCATCCCTTTCACCCAGTTCTCTAAACAAAGAGCCTAATTCATCAGCATCCTTTGAAGATTAATATGGATTAATCCATTTCTGAAATCCGTGAGAAAAAAATGAAAGAAATTAGTCAAAGGACAAGTGACTATGTATGGATTTGAGGAAGGTCATGAAAGGCCTGGTTCTGGGTGGAAATGCTGTTTGGAGAGTCCCTGAGAAGAATGAGAATAATGTGTGCTTTGGGTTGCCATCCAAAAGGATTGGGAGCAGTGGGGAGGTATTTTTTTAAAATTATCATTATTATTATTTTTACACATTTTAAGGGTGATATGAATATTGCTTTGCTGATTCAAATTTAGGACAGTCATTCCCATCCCTCATGTACAGGAATAAAGGAATTATGGAGCAAGTATTGATCATAACGAAGAATTTGAGACATTGTCAAATTTAAAGATTTCTTTCTCTCATAGCTTACGCACATCTGAGACCAGCTATCTGAATGAGGCTTTCTCCTTCTATTCTGCAATCAGACAGAGATCATACTATTCTCAAGTCAATAAAGAAGACAGGTATGCACCTACTATATTTTTAGAGACAGGAGGTGTAAAACACTTAATTTTTAGTTTGTGGGCAAATTATGCAGAAACGCACACAATTTGTTTATAACTTTTATTCATTTCATGGGTTTTATGGAATGCCTACTATGTACCAGGCCTCCTTAAGCATGCAAAGATATGTTATCAAAGAGCAATAAATATTACAGATGTTGTAACAGATGTCACAGTGCCAGTGGAGTCAGAGCACAAAGGGGGGGTGGGTTACTTCTTTAGGAGAGCTTGGGGTCACACCAAGTGTCATTGAAAAGAAACAACTCCAGAGTGAGGCTTAACTGATAATGTCAGGTCTCTTAATTCATATACATTCAGAAGCCTGTTGATAGTTGTCATGTAGGACTCACGAAAAGGCGCTAAGCTGTTTGAATTTTATTTTATAAACCCACTACTGCCATGCAGTTGTTAGAAGGAAAAAACCTGGTGCAATTCATTAAGTTCCCGACAGTAATCTGTTGAGCACTTACACCTCTGGCAGTGTGGCCGGGGCTTGGGTGGGAAAAGAAAAGAAGAAGGTGTACAGGTGAGCTCTTTCCCTTTCAGGCAATTACCTTCTCGTGGGCGTTATAGACATCTTTGGGTCCCAAGTAGATGGTGATGCTATTAATTCCAGAGGAGTGTGGAATGTGGGAGAAACCAGGGACCTGGCGCAGAATCTTTATTGTTAGTGCTTCAAGAATTGTTAGAAGAGAAAGTTCAGGTCTAGAAGATGGGAATGTTCTCTCTACCTCTGGCAACAGAACTCACAGCTGTTATAAGTGAAAAGATGATATTCTCTTAGTGCTAGAAGAAAACATAGTTTTGCCCTAGCTGGTTTGGCTCAGTGGATAGAGCATTGGCCTGCGGACTGAAGGGTCCCAGGTTCGATTCTGGCCAAGGGCATATGCCCAGGTTGCGGACTCGATCCCCAGTGTGGATTGAATGCAGGAGGCAGCCAATCAATGATTCTCTCTCATCATTGGTGTTGCTATCTCTCTCTCCCTCTCCCTTCCACTCTGAAATCAATAAAAATATATTTTAAAAGAAAAGAAAAAGAAAACAGTTTTGACATGGCTTTCTAGAGAACACTTTGTGCGTGGCTGTCATGAGCTTTCCAGCTCTACGGCGACATTTTTTGGAAAGCCCCACTCTTGTAAATCCCCTTCATGCCCTTGCAAGTCTTGTTCAGACTCGTCCAGAGGAGGTGATTTGATACAAGTGAGGTATGCAGATGCTGAGGTCTCTGTGTTATTGCCTTACTTCATTCTTCTATCAGAAGTTCCATCAGTTATTTTTCCTTCAGATTTTCTTATGATTTGCTTTACATATATTCACTATAGATATATTTCCTACATCCCTCACCCCCTTTTTGCATTTATGTTGTACAATTTGTCTGAATTCTTGGTGAGATAAATTGTATCTCTAAGAACATGCAAAAGGGCTACGTAATATTTTATCAGCAAAGAACTATTTTAAGCAATAGTAAAATACCTTGTATAATTCACTTTTCTAATTTGCCAAGAGGAAAATTGGCCTTAGGCCTGTTGGCTTAAAACCCAACAGTTTGATTTGTGGAAATCATGTTCTATCCTAAGAGCAGACACCACACATCAATTGTTTTCCTGTGCTGCCTCCTAGAGCAGGGCAGATGAACGGAGGTAGGATTATTTGGAACCACGATGACTAAATCTCTTGCCTTAAAGACACTAAATTAGAATCAACGGACAACCCCAAATCTTGACCTTGTTTTCTGGAAGGACTGTTTAGATGGTACGCTGTTTGTTTCTTAGTTCACATAGGGCAGGAGTGCTAGTCAAGGTAGCGATTGGTGACAACTCCTAAAATCAACAGCCAGTAGATTAAAACAAGAAAGTGTGCCACAATATCACAGTTGCTTTATAAGGCAAAAATCTCTTCTCAAAGGGGCAAGTTCTCTCTGCACTCTCAATGCCTCAGCATTCTGTCAAAGCCAGGAGGAAGGGACATTCTAGCCATCCACCCAGGTGACTGCTGTCACTATAGACAACTCTCAACAATGTCTCATTCCATGGGCCCATCCTGTTTAGTAAAGAGAGATGTTACCCCGTAATCACTTGTCCTAGGAGCTGCAAACCCCAGCTGGTCAGAGTTCGATATGGAGAAGATAAAGCACCCAGAGGTCCTAACCTCTGTGTACTTTATTGCATTTAGCCACCAGGAAAAACAGTTTCTCTGGCAAGTGCGCAGTCGTATCAATTAGTAAACACATTTCTAAATAAGTCATGGGTCTAAGAAAATTTTTAAGTTTTGTTATGGAAAATGTCAAACATATACGAAAAATACACTGTTGTGAGGTTATTATATTTGTAATGTAGGATGTAGAAAGCCGGAAGTGGACATTGGGAATGTCAGGTTTCACTTGATACGGGATAAGTGTAAAGAGGTGCAGTATTGACTGTAAAAGCCTTTGGTAAGTTGAGGATGCATATTGCCACTCCTAGCAGCACTAAAAGAACAGTAATGCAGAGGTATGAGTATGAGTAAGAAGCCAGTAGAGGATAGTACACTAAAATATATCAGATTACCTGGAAAGAAAGCAAGAGAGGAGCAATAAAGGACACAAACACGGAAGGGACAAACCGAAAACAAATAAAGCAAGGTGGAGACGCAAACCCAGAGGACCTGCATGTACGAGGCAGAGACTATCACAGTGGATGAAAAAGCAAGACCTAACCATATACTGTCTACAAAAGATGTGGTAAAATAAAAGGACGAAGGCACTTGAAAGCAGAGGAAAAGGAACAGATATGGCCTGTGAGCACTAAGCACAAGAAAACTGGCTTGGTGATATTAATATATAAAAGATGAGAGTTCAAAACAAAGACTGTTCTTCCTGGAATGCTTTTCACCTCATGTTTTTCTGCCTCTTATCTTCTCCTCTTCCATATATATAGCCTTAACTCAAACATTACTCTCTCTGGGAAGTTTACTCCCGCCCAGGATCCAGTCCTGTGGGCTCAAATAGCACCCTTTATTTCTCCTGTCATTATATTTATTCCACTGTGTTTTAAGTATTTATCTGTCTCCTCTATATTTTAAATAATTTTCTGCCTGTAAGAGCTGAGAAGAAGGGACTGTGTAGTTCTGTGTGTGAGTTTTCACTCTGCTTTCAGCACTTAGCATAGTGCCAGATGCATCTAAGTTCTCAATAGGTATTTGTTGAATGAATGAATTGTGGAATGAATCAGTAAGAAATGTGTTAAGACTGTAGGTTATATGCAGAAATATTTATAACTGCAGAATAGGGTCGAAACAGCATATTTTCTTTTTTTAACCTAATGACTAATTTTCCATTTCTCTACCATAGACCTGAGTTGGTAGTTAAGAAGCTACGATACTATGCAAGATTTATAGTAGTTTGTCTTCTTCTCAACAAAATGGATGTGGTAAAGGATCTGGTAAAGGTAAATGTACTTTAAAATATTTGAATATCTAATAGTGTATGGATAATTTTGTTTTTTAAAAATAGATTTGAGGTTAAATAGTTTTTGGTATGTCTAAATCATTACAGCATTAAAAGTGTGGTAACTTCTGCCAAGGGCAATGATAAAAAAAATTTTTTTCGCCGAAACCGGTTTGGCTCAGTGGATAGAGCGTCGGCCTGCGGACTCAAGGGTCCCAGGTTCGATTCTGGTCAAGGGCATGTACTTTGGTTGCGGGCACATCCCCAGTCGGGGGTGTGCAAGAGGCAGCTGATCGATGTTTCTCTCTCATCGATGTTTCTAACTCTCTATCCCTCTCTCTTCCTCTCTGTAAAAAATCAATAAAATATATTTAAAAAAATTTTTTTTCAACTCTTTTCATATTTCCAACACAGACTAACCAGAGACCATTATCTTAATCCCTTGCTTTTTTCCCTTCAGCACGCTTCCCATGAATAGTTGGGAAATGCAAACAAAAGTTAAAATATTTTGTTTAAAAGAAGATAGTTGAAAAGTTAGGTCAAGAAAAAGCACACAATGTTTGACAAAGGTATTAGGAAAGAGTTTGGTTTTTTTCCATTCCTTTAGTATGTCTGCATCACTGTCCTCCATTAACTCAGGCAGATCAGCGTTAATGGCTTTCGGGATTCGTTTACTATCTGTAATGATTGCATACATTCTGGCTGCACTCTGTATTCATTCAGGGAGAGGTTTCAGTGGCATGCTTCTTAATTTTTGATACTCAAGTATAACATGCTAGTTTTGACAAGTCTTCCTCTGTCTTCCTCCACTCCAAGATTCTATTAACTGTTTCCAGATAAAACCAGTATGCTATACTAGTAACTCCAAAGAAAATCTGCTAGACAGTATTAATTTTTTTAATGTTAAAAATTGGGGGGTTTACCTTTAAGAGTTTTCTATTAATAAAATCATTGTTTGCCTGGCCGGTGTGGCTCAGTGGTTGAGCATTGACCCATGAACCAGGAGTTCACAAGTTAGGGCACATGCCTGGGTTGTGGGCTCAATCCCCAGTGAGGGGCGTACAGGAGGCAACCGATCAATGATTCTCATCATTGATGTTTCTGTCTTTCTCTCCCTCTCCCTTCCTCTTTGAAATAAAAACATTAAAAATAAAATAAATTTAAAAATAAAGTCATACCTACTCAGTATGGGTCTCTCTGGATCTCTGAAGATCTTACTGATATGTGTCATTCTGGAGTTTTTGATTTTGAGATAAATCCATGTCATTTTTATTCTTTGTTTTTGGTTATAATTGAGACTGTATATTGGTAATAAACTTCGTAACTATGTCAATTTCTCTCAGGAATATGGTATCTCATAGCTGTCTTTTTTTCTATACCCATTTTCTTTTTTGATGTGTTAAAATCAGGAATTGTCCGATGAAATTGAAGATTACACTCACCGCTTTAATACTGAAGATCAAGTGGAATGGAACCTGGTGCTTCAAGAAGTCGCAGCTTTTATTGAGGTCAGTTTTTGACAAGAAAGGTTGTCATAGTTTTGGAGAAGTAAATTCCTGTGTGGTGTACATTTTCACTGTGTGTGTATATCAAGAAGGAATAACTTACTAGGCTGACATTTTGTCGTTTCTCTTCTCTCCAGGCAGACCCCGTAATGGTACTGAATGATGATAATACCATTGTGATCACATCTAACCGCCTTTCTGAAACAGGAGCCCCGCTGCTGGAACAGGGCATGATTGTGGGACAGCTGTCCTTGGCTGACGCGCTCATTATTGGTAATTGTAATAACCAGGTAAAGAATTGTGAAGGAAGTATGCCGAAAATCCACTTTGAAAAATAGTGCTTTTTATTATTACAGGATTATTATTTCCTTGTAAATATCCTAACACCCATTTGTGAGGAAATGGTTAAATAAATTATGCTGTGTCCATTTATGGACTATGTTACAGACATTTAAATGGTTTAGAAAGAATTTTTAATCACAAAGGAAGATACTCATGATATGGTAAGGGAAAAGAAATTTGTTATGGAGCTAGTATGTAAACAGAATTACCCCATGTGTTAAAACGTCTATATACATATATGCATAGGGAAAAGACCAAGAAGAAATTCACCAATATCATAAAAGGTTTACCTCTGAATAGCAGAATTATAGGTGATTTTTATTTTCTTCTTCACAACTTTCCAAATCTGTATATATTGTAATCAGGCAAAAAGAGAGAGGGTTGTTGTTGTTTTTAAATGTTGTTTTTTTTAAACAGTCTTCCCCCCCCCCCCCAAGTATATTTTATTGATTTATTTACAGAGAGGAAGGGAGAGGGATAGAGAATTAGAAACATCGATGAGAGAGAAACATCGATCAGCTGCCTCCTGTACACCCCCTTCTGGGGATGTGCCCACAACCAAGGTACATGCCCTTGACCGGAATCGAACCTGGGACCCTTCAGTCTGCTGGCCGATGCTCTTATCCACTGAGCCAAACCGGTTAGGGCTTTAAATATGTTTATATTGATTTTTAGATAGAGAGAAAGAGAGAAGGGGAGAGAGATAGAAACATCAATGAGAAAAACACATCGATTGGTTGCCTCCTGCACACCCCATACTGGGGATTGAGCCCACAGCCTGGGCATGTGCCCTGACTGGGAATCGAACCTGGGACCTCGTGGTCCATGGGACGATGCTCAATCCACTGAGCCACACCAGCTGGGCAGAGGAGGGGTTATTTTTAAGTACATTTGTCAAAAGCAAATTTCAAATATTTTTTCATGACAGAATAGTTGCATAATTAATTTAATGTACTGGAAATGTAATTTACTGGAAATATGGAATATTGGAAAAGTCACCAGTGAGGATATTTTTGTGTGTGCATTAGTTATACATTTTAATTTTGGATACTTCTTTACACCTATCATTTTTGTTATTGTAAACTTTTTCTAGTACTTTTCCAACTTTGGTTTTTATAGCCATTAATTCACAGATTTCTAAATTAGAACGTTTTAATTTAAATACAATGTTGTCTTTTCAAAGTAGAAAAAAGTATGCAGTCTCAAACATTGTAAAGTACCAAAATGTAATGAAGAGGTTATAAAATATGGGCCACGGCCATATTTCAGCCTCACTGTTTTGCCAAAAATTAGCATGTTTTATAGGATCTAAAATAGGTCTCTGTTTACATGACTACTTTTATTTGTTTCTAAAAGTACTTGAGGAAATGGATGGATTGATAGGCATATAGATAGATGGAGAGATATGTGATAAAGCAAATATAGAAAAATGTTAATGTTGTAGGATCTAGTTGATAAGCATATTGGTGTCACTGTAAAATTCTTTTAGTATTCTATATTTTGAAATTTTTGATAATAAAATCCTGGAAAAGAAAATACCCAATGTCATTAAGTGTACATGAATGTCAAGATTTATAATATGATTAAAGACTTCAAGGTCTGCATTCTGCATCAATGGTCAGGTTTGTTGTCCTTGCAGGTTAAGTTCAGTGAACTAACTGTTGACATGTTCCGGATGTTACAAGCCCTGGAAAGGGAGCCAATGAATTTAGCTTCCCAGATGAATAAGCCAGGAATGCAGGTACCTTTTCCCTACTTATGCCATTTTGGTAACACTCTTACTGCTTCTGCCCCGCGTGGAATGCTATTATCCAACAATGCTTTGAGTGTGAATATAGAGTTCCCTTGCCCTGGCAGGGTGGCTCAGTTGGTTGGAATGTTGTCCTTATGCACCAGGGTTACAGGCTTGATCCTGGTCAGAGCAAATGCAAGAGTCAACCAATGGATAGGTGAAGCAATGGGTCGATGCTTCTCTCTCTCTCAAAGCAATCAGTCAATAAATTTTTAAAAAGAGCTCTCTTGTCAGCACATGCCAAGCTGGTGAAAGGGCAATACTGGCAGGAGCAGAGACCAGGCAGCCCTCAAGTGCTGGCTCTGCTCCTGTCTGAGATGACTTTCCAAGTTGGCTCTTCTGGCACCATCAAGTTCTTTCTCTATCTCCTCTTTTTAGCTTTTGACTACCCCCCAACCCCCACTCCTGGAGCTCAGAGAACTTTGACCTCATCTAGGAGGTGCCTGATGGATTCACGAAATACTTTCTAAGTTCTATTGCCGCCTTTGGTAGAAAGATAATATGCACAGATGACATAGGAAAAGATGTACTAGCTAATATGAAATATTATGGAACCAGAAGAAACTTGCAACTTGCATGAAGGGCAGGCTTTACTTGGAAGTCCCATGAGTAAAGGTCCCTGGGTCTCATATATGACTATGTGTAGGTCTATGGTGGTAGATGTCGCTTTGTATTTTCCAGATTATGGGGGGGGAAGTACATTAGGAAAAAAAAACCTCTCTTGATGAAGAATAGGAAATATAGATAAGCATAATAATAGTAACAAAAATATATTTGATGAAGAGGATAGTAAAAATAGGCATTGATAATTCATCTGTCAAATACAGCTTGTATGGATATTATTTTCTGTGTGTAAATACAGGAATCAGCTGACAAGCCTACCAGGCGAGAAAATCCCCACAAGTACCTGCTCTACAAACCCACCTTCAGCCAACTGTACACATTCTTAGCAGCATCTTTTAAGGTATATTTGACCCAGTATTTTTTACTATAAGGGAAAAGTGTGCCCTAAATGGAATCTGAGAGTCACTGTGCTCTTTGAATATCTGAGTCAAGAATTTAAGTAAAGTATGAAATTGAAACTGCCTTTACAGTATCCTAATCATAGTTATTCCCAGGATGGAAATTGTTTATAGGCTCTGAATGCTTATTGCCATTAATTAATGAGACTATTGCTTAATTACTTTCCTTTCTCCAGGTTTTTATTACTAAACTACTGTAGGCATAACAGTCAGTGCAGAATTTAAAAATCTGGAGCAGGTTGCACAGACCTGCTCAGAGAAATATTTTGGTCATTGAAAGAGCTATGAGGAGTAGGGAATTCCTCCCAAAGTTTAATAGTGAAAGCCATAGATGGGAGTTTGTCTTTTAACCTATAGTCAGGATATTTACTTCTCCATTTCAAGTTTTCCAGAGGACATTTTCTAAATGATGGGCATTTTAAAGCAGAGATTGTCTTAAAAACGTTTGGCAGTCATTGTAGATTGTAGATTATAATGAATCTTGGCCATGTAGACAGAAGTTGGAACCAGCAAGAGTGGCTCTTCTCTTGGAGAAGACAGTAATATGTCAGATTAGGTGCTTGTTTTCCCCACACCTTTAAAGTGTCATGAGCTTTAAATGAAACTGTTGTTTTCCCTGTTTGTTGTTTTGTATATGTGATTTTTTAAATTTCAGGAGCTGCCTGCCAATAGCGTGCTTCTGATTTACCTGTCAGCCACTGGCGTTTTCCCAACAGGTCGTTCTGATAGTGAAGGTACAATAAAGGAATGCTCCTGTGTGAGCCGGGCTTGAATTCTCTTTATTTTCTACAAGACGATGGCCCGTAGCCCACAGACCATCTCCAGCTTTCTAGAGAGGCTTCTAAATTGGAAACCTGGTCTATTTGTTGAATTGGCAATCTTATAGATACCTCAGTCTATTTTATTTGCTGAAATATTATACACTAAAGTCCGCAAACCATCAGCAAATTCACATGCTACATATGTGTGCCTCACTATCAGATATGCCAGAAGCACACATACATATGAAATAACTAAGCCTAATGATCTACTTCACATCATTAAAATTTTCTGAGCCTTCAGTGCTTTAGGGAATCTGGTCAGCGGCTTCATGTGGCTGAAAGTCTTTGTAGAAATCAGTACACTTTTGTAACTGCGAAAGTTCAAGTCCTTGTCATGATTTTGTTTTCTGTCCTTTCTTTATTTGGTTTTTATGGATTCAACCTGTAGAATATTGGGATGCTGTTTCAGAATAAAAACTTAAAACTGTCCAGAATAAATGAGTCCAGAATATATGAAATTGGTCAGAATAGGTGAGTAACTGGGTTGTAAATGAGGCATTTAAATCTCTGTCTGGACAAAAAAAAATTTTTTTTCCTTAACATCCTTAACATTTTCCTCCTCATGTTTGTTGAAATTTGCATTCCTTTATACAATGCATGTCCCTGCCATCTTCCTTGCATGACCTACAGATCCTCTTACTGTGGTAAAATGAAAACAAAACAAAATAAACCTCAAAGCCTTTTCATTGCAATGCTTTTTTAAGGGATAAAGTATAACAGCATTAAATGTGGTGTGAAGTCATAAACTAATTTTTTGTAGTAAAGTTTATTTTATTTATAAATAATTATTTCCATTTCTCTACTGTTGAGTCAGATTTTCTGGGCCCCTGCTTAATATATTGACCTCATTTTACTTTTTTCAAGGTACATTAGGACTGCAATAGGCACTAACTGAATAATCCTTTGAGAGAAATTATTCCTAACACCCCTCGGTTGCTGTGCCATTTAGACAGGAGTTTAACTAACTGATATAACAAGTGGGCAAAGGCTAACTTCAAAACTGGAACTACAGTGATTGGTATAATAGTGATCATGGATTTTTTTCACACACTGAAATTTATTAATTATTTTCTTAAAAATAAAGATTTTTTTCAATGAGAATTTTCAAGTTTTATTCCAATTTTTCTAAATTTTACAATAAATGGCTTACTTACACTTATATTTAAGAAATTATTAGGACTTCAGTCTGAAATTTCTCACATAAACAGTTTTGTTAAACCTGAGGTTTTAATTTTGCTTGAAATGTAAAGATCATTTTGAGCATCCCAGATCTGCATCACTTTTATTGCCCAGAATAATGGAGTGCCGTGGATTCTTGTTTTGTTTCTCATTGTATTCTGTTTGAAGAACTGATGAGTAATTAAATGATTTTTTTAAATGTTGAACTAGGCAACATGCTGAAATCATTTAAATACTGTATTAAATGAAAATGTTAAATTTTAAAATAATTAAAATGTTTTGTAATTATCTTCCACTTTTATCAGGGAGTGAGTCACATAATACCTTTGAACATCAGAATCATGTTACTCTCCGATTGAAGTCTAGGATTCTTCCCTTTGTTTTCAAAGGTCCTTATGATTTTGGAGGGGTACTTACTAATAGTAACCGGGATATTATAAATGGAGATGCCATCCACAAACGCAATCAATCCCACAAAGAAATGCACTGGTATGTATTCTAGTGTCTCCCTATCATAAAAATTGTAGTTCTTTCTTATGAAATATTAAGTGAAATGGGGACTTTTCTAGTACTAGAAATGTTCTCCTAGGCTACAATTAATAACATTTATTTGAATTCTAGCAATACTTCCATCTTGACTAGCCTAGGAAATTAGAATTTTGGGCTGATATCTATAATAATAAAAGCATAATATGCTAATTAGACTGGACAGCTGAACGACCTTCCAGACATCATTCCAGACGTCCTTCTGGACAAAGCTGCGGCAGCGGGGGGTGAGGCAGAGGCAGTTAGGGGTGATCAGGAAGGCAGGCAGAATGGTTAGGGGCGATCAGACAGGCAGGCGAGTAATTAGGGGTGATCAAGCAGGCAGGCAGAGTGGTTAGGGGCGAACAGGCAGGCAGGCAGAAGGGTTAGGGGTGATCAGGGAGGCAGGCAAAGTGGTTAGGGGCGATCAGGCAGGCAGGTGAGTGATTAGCTGTGATGAGCCAGGCAGGCAGAGTGGTTAGGGGCAATCAGGCAGACAGGCAGGTGAGCAGTTAGGAGCCAGTGATCCCGGATTGCGAGAGGGTGCAGGCTGGAGGCCCGTTGCACGAAGTGATTTGTGTAATAGGCCTTTCTTCTCCTGGCTGCCCGCACCAGTTTTCCTCCGGCACCCAGGACCCAGGCCTTCCTTTTGGCCGCTGCCTTCAGTCTTCACTCTGGGCGGAGCGCTGCTCCTGTAGCTCCCTCTGCCCCCGGCCCTCCCCCTCATAGCAGGCGTCCATCTCCGCCCAGCCACTCCACATACGTGCTGCCCAGAGGCCCGGAGCAGCTGGGGGGCAGGGCCACTGCCAGCTTTGTTGGGTCAGTTTGCATACTCACTCCTGATTGGCTGGTGGGCATAGCGAAGTGATGGTCAATTTGCATGTTTCTCTTTTATTAGTGTAAATATTTTAAATTATTCATTGAGTATCAGTTATATTTCAGGTACTGTTCACACACACACACATTGTCCACTAAGCTAGAAAGAGCATGCACACCAAAATTGTGACCTTCTTAGTCAGTGGCTCTCAAATACTAGTTACTGGACTTTTAGCCTTTGGGTCCAATAGATCTTCTATGGGCCAGTGAATCTAGGTGTTTAAGAAGCACCCAGCTGATTCTGATACAATATCCAGAGAAAACATAAAGAATAATAAAGGGAAGCCCCTATTATTTTCTGATATATTAAGATATAGCTTGAAATACTAAAACTCTTTAAGATAGGTATAGATTTTAAAAGACTCATTGAAATACAAATCTGGTTGTGTTTTATATGTTAGTTTTCAAAATATGTTTTTAAAGGGGCTTTTAAATACTAAAGTACCTAAATGCTGACTTCTGAGATTTTCACATTGTATGTTTAGTCCATCTTTAAATATATAGACTTCTTTTTAGCTTAGCTATTCTTGTGAAATAATTATCTCTGAATTTTTTTCCAAATGAAACTTAATACAGAAATTTTTTTGTCTTTTGCTTAATCTTTGTTTTTCTCTCGTGCTACTATGAAAAGGAGACGTGAGCAGACCAAACTGAAGAATAAAAATTCTAAGACTTGGCGATATGGTTACTCAGTTATTTATCATTATTATTGTTTTCCCAGCCTCCATCCTGGAGATCTCTACCCCTTCACGAGGAAGCCCCTGTTTATCATCGTGGATTCATCCAATAGTGTCGCATACAAGGTGAGTTCCGTGAGCGCCAGGGCACGTGTTAGCCATTATGGCACCACCCCGAGGTAACCAGTCTTAACATGTGCCTTCTCATTTTGCTTTATTTTATTTCATTTTACACAGTTTGTATTTAGTCTTTCTTTTCTTTTGAGGTTGTGCATGCTAGTCAGGATCTGGTGCTATGAATAGAAACAAGAAGAAAACGCATGAATGGACACTCAGTGGAAAATAATAAATCCTCCTGCAGGAAAAAAAATTCAAGATTCCCAAGATCTCTGGTGGAAGGTTTACTTTTGTTGTATAACCCAGAATAATTTTCTTTTATAGAAGTAGAAGTACGTGGGCACATTTTATTTTCTAGTTTTGAGACCTTTTCCCCATCTACACACTTGAGCTGCTATGGTTTAAGTGCCAAGTTTTACAGTTACAGCCATTGAATATAAAAATAAATTGTTTTATATGCACTTATTTTAAAAAATTGTGAAAATAAGTAAAATGCTGAAGTAAGTGACAAGGATATAACTTGAAAATCCTTTGTTTTATATTTTGCTATTGAAGCAATGTTTTGCAGTGATTATATAAAGAATGTCAGCAGCAAAACACTTTAAAGTAGGATAGTAGATTTCAAACTATAGTGATTTACAGGAAAATGAAAACGGAATTTTTGGAGTCCTTTGTATGTGGTTGGGATATTTCATTAGTGAACAATATGTTCAGAAGTATGCTTGGATCTGCATATTAAAATTGCCAATTAAAACTATTTCTGTTGTGGATATTCATATAATTAGATGGAGAAGCAAGCATTGGGAGGTTTATTTCAGGAGAGCAGTGGAAGTGTCTGGTAGACAAGGGAGCTGACCGCAAGCATATATTTTTCATCTAATTCTTACGTTTAGTTTCATTTTTTAAAGTCTGAATTCCAAGAGCATCCAACCTACCCTACACTTTTCAGCATATTGCCTGAAAAGTCAAGTTTACAACTTTGATTTTGGGGAAAACTAGCTGACACTTTTCTTAAATCTGGTGTATGTTGTTTTTAATCTTTTTGAAGGGGTGATAGGTTGCTGAAGGAAAGGTTTATTAGCTATCCCATTTAAACTTATAAAATGAGGGGAGTCCAGGCATTGGTGTCTTCACAGAATTTCCAAGAAGCATCTGTGTCTTTGTCAAAGGAATTGTTTGCTACAGTTCAAAGATGTGATAGGATATGTTGATGCACCAGGTCAAAAGTATTGTGTATATGCTCCAGCATGCATTGAGAGTGTTTTAGCAAGCTAGTAATTTCTCTCAACTTAACTGGACATTATTTGATAGCACCTTTTATAATGTCAAAATATCTTTCATGATATATGCCAGCTATTTCGAGATTGCACAGGATGATGCTCCAACCAGCTGAGCCACACCAGCCAGGGCTCTCAGTGACCATTTGAAAGTTCTCCCTGCTGTCTGTTTCCTCCAGGCTGATGTGTTTCTGTTTGTTTTGCCTGCATATGTCATATTAGAGACTTTTCTCAGAGTACTGTAATTTTTTGCCTATCTGCTCAGATTTAAGAGTGGGAGCTAGGAAAATAGAATCTCAGGTGGTGGATAGGGCTTGTCATGCTGAGCTGCTCCTGTGACAGTCTAGTTGGACCGACCAGTCAGTTGGCTAGTCTCTGATGTGTCTTTAGGTCTGTCCTCATGGTCTCGTTTTATTACCCAGAGCAGACTCAACTATTCTGCCTGGAATGTAAAGGTTTGATTATCACATTAGGCTATGATTTCCCTCAAGTCTCTGTGTATGTGTTTATCTTTGTATACACATGTATCTTTATGTCCCCAGGCCTCGCACCTAAAAGGTTCTGAGTAAATATATGTTGAATGCTTAAGTGAAGATAGGTACTATTATCCTTATAGTTGAGGAAACTTTGCCTATGGAGATTAACCTGCCTAACTGATTCCAGCAGTTTTTGTCATTCCAAAACCCCAGCTCTTCCCACTTTGGAAAAGAGGAGCTTTGCGTGCTAGTCTGAGCCTCATTGAATAGGAGAATGATTGAAATGCCAAGATCTGTGTAACATCTGGCCCACGTTGTGGTTCTCAGATTTCCACTAGAGAACTGGCACGTAGAAGTGGCCTTGTCTGTACTAAGGTAGTATTATGGGAGTGAAAAAAATCCCGTGGTCATTCTGAACACTTCTTTTAGTACTGCCTTCTTTTTTTTTGAAAGAACAACCTTTGAGTGTTTTAGTAATTATGACAAGGCTGGATCCCTGCCACTGAACATGAATTACTCATTTGTTAGACAGTCATATTTATCTAAACAGCCTTATCCTCGTTGACTGATGGCTGCAGGTTGCTGAAGTCTATTAAGGCAATCACTCTCCTAGCAAGATGATGAAAGCTCGTCTGCCAGTCAGCCCCACACATTCTGTTTCTTTCTTGCTCCTTTGAAAGCTTTTGGCATTCTGTAGTTACACTGTGAGGTCTAGGTTTTGTTTCTTTAGACGTAATCTATTGTGACTTGTTAGACTTCCTGAATGGGAAGGTTGGGGTTTTCATAAATGCTGGAAAATTCTCAGTCATTGTCTCCTCAAATACTGGCTTGTACCCCAGCTTCTCTCTCATCTCCTTCTGGAACTTTGAATATATATATTTCTCGCTATCTTCCACATCTCTTGACTTCTCTTCTATATTTTCCAATTTTTTCCCCTCTATTTGAGATTTGGATAATTTCTTCTGAGCTAACTTTCAATTTACAAATTCTTGAGCTTTGACTAACTTGCTATTAAACCCATTTGAGTTATGTGTTGGTTGTGGTTATTTTCATTGCTAAAGTTCTCTGGTTCTTGGCTCATGGGTCTAAGCATATATTCATACTCAAAACAGTGTATGTAGTACAGTAAAGGGATACAGAGCAAAATTAGCAAAAGAAAAAGGTACGTAGGATGAAGTCCAGACAAAATAGGCTCAGACTTCCAAGAGTTTTCTCCCAGTGCAGTCACACAGGATGTCCCTACTTCCCCAGCAACAAGTTGAGGCAACACGGCTAAAGTGTCTACCAGGGCAGCTCATGAGGGACTTGTTGCCCAGGATGTTTACTGGGGACTGATCATGTAGGCACCCTGTGCCTGGCACACACCAAATGCCAATCTCCCAGAAAAAAAGCAGGTGTTCCGCATAAACCATCTTGTTTGCACAGTCCGGGTAAAGTGAGCCATTCTTATCGGTTCTGCTAATGGTGGGAACTCACCCAAATCTAAGTTCCCAGAAGCCAGCCAAGGGCCAAACCTTGTAAGCAGGCCCTTTCAAAGGATAGCAGTCAGGTTTGTTATGCTAACCCTAACTCCTTTTACACAGTATTTAAAAAATCAGGTGAGAAGTTGATCAGCAAGGGAAGCAAAGAGAAAGGAAGCCTTGGGACATAAGTAGCGGCAGTGTTCCTTTTGGCACTATCCAAGAGCAAGAGCCTCATGGCCAAGGACGCAGAGGCCATCCGCAGGGTGGGGGTGCCCTCGCTGCCTTACCTGAGGGGTGCGCCTTAATATCATTCAACTTACTCCCTTTGTTTTGGTTACAAGAAATTTCTCATTTATTTTAACTATTTGTTTAAGTTTTTTTGTATTGATATTATATTTACAAAGTCATAAAATAAAAAAGGCATTAGTGAAATCTCTTCATCCCTCCCGGACCCAGTTCACTCAGTTATTAGCTCTCCCTTTAAGTGATCACTGTTGTCTGTTTCTTGTTTATCCTTCTAGAAAAAAATTTTAAATGCATATATAAGCCAAAACACATACATAGCCTTTAGTCTTCTTTGCTATATACTAGTAAATGGTAGTAACATGCCATACACAACTGCTCTATCTTACTTTTTTTCACTACTAAGAAATGTTGGAGATCTATCCATGTCCATTCATAAAGAACTTATTCTTTCTTTTTTTTTTTTTTAATATATTCTATTGATTCTCTACAGAGAGGAAGGGAGAGGGACAGAGAGTCAGAAACATCGATGAGAGAGAAACATCAATCAGCTGCCTCCTGCACACTCCCCACTGGGGATGTGCCCGCAACCAAGGCACATGCCCCTGACCGAATCGAACCTGGGACCCCCCAGTCCGCAGGCCGAAGCTCCATCTACCGAGCCAAACCGGTCAGGGCTGAACTTATTCTTTCTTGTAGCTGCATAGTATCCCGTGGTATGGTTGTGCCATAATTTATTCTACCAGTCTCTTATTGCTGGTCATTTGGTTGTTTCCAGTCCTTTACTATTAGTAACAATGCTACATGGAATAATTTAGGACTTGCAGGTTATTTTACAGGTTTGAGAGTATATTGACAGGGTAAGTTTCTAGTTATGGGATTGCTGTGTTAATGGAATATGCATTTGAATTTAATAGATCCTGCCAAATTGTCTCCTAAAAAATTTGTACTAATGTATACTCTTATTTATGGGTATTTGTTTTCCCATATTTTTGCCAATAGCATATATTTTCAAACTTTTAGAAATTTTGCTAAACTGATATATTAAAAATGGTAATTTAGTGTAGCTTTGATTTTCTTTTATCAGTAAGATTGAGTACCTTTCATACATTTGAGCCAATTGTATTCCCTTTTCTGTTCTCTTGTTATCTTTTACCCATTTTTCTATTGAGTCAGTAGACTTTTTCTTACGGATTTGGAGAAGTTATTTCTATATTAAAGAGATTAATCCTTTGTAATGTGAGTTGCAAATATATATATCCCAGAACATCATTTGGCTTTGATTTAGTTTATGCTGTATTTTACTATATATAAGCCTTTGATTTTTTGTGACTAGGTTTATTAATCATAATCATAATAAGGAAGATCTTTTAGGTTACAAAAATAACCCTTTCTTATATTTTCTTTCAATACTTTTATTGTTTAATATTTTACATTTAAATCTTTGGCATATTTTATCCAAGTGTGTGGTTTGAAGTATAGAGCCAACTTTTTTTTTCTACATGGCTATCCAGTTTTTCCTACCAATTTGAATTGTCATCTTTATCGTATATATTCAGCCCTGTCTGTTTTGGGATCTAATTTTGTACTCTCCATTCTCTTTCATTGGTCTTCTGCCCACTCTTATGCCAGGGCCACATATTTTTAATTACTGAAGCTTTAAAGTATGTTTTAATATCTGATGAGTCTTGTTCCCTCTCAGCTCTTCTTTTGAATGCAGCGTTTTCCTGACTAGTCTACTTTTTCCTTACGAACTTTAGAATTATTTTTTTTCAGTTGCAGGGAACTGAACCTGTTTTTTTTTTTGAGGTTGGTTTACATTTTAATAAATTAGTGTAATGACATCTTTAGAATGGGTTCCTGTCTAAGAACATAGTATGTCTTTCCATTTGTCCTAGTCTTTATTTTTATGATTCAGGAGTGCTTTAATTTTTGTTTTGTTCACGTTTATTAAGTTCTGTCTTGTTTTACCAACCAGTTTATGATGTTACTAGAGGCCTGGTGCACGATATTCATGCACTCGGCAGTGGTGGGGGGCGGCCCTCAGTCTGGCCTGTGCCCTCTCACAGTCTGGGAGCCCTCGGGGGATGTCTAACTGACAGCTTATGGGGGAGAGGGCCATCAGTCAGACATCCTTAGTGCTGCTGCGGAGGTGGGAGAGGCTCCCACTGCTGTGCTCCGCCAGCCGTGAGCCCGGCTTGTGGCTGAGCAGCGCTCCCCCTGTAGGAGCACACTGACCAGCAGGGGGCAGCTCCTGCATTGAGCGTCTGCCCCCTGGTGGTCAGTGCGCATCATAGCGACCGGTCGATTTGCATATTTGCCTTTTATTATATAGGATTTCCCATGTAAATCTGCCTTTAGGGAAAGGATATGCTGAAATCATGCAAAGAGTATTTTTTGAGTGTCAGTTTAATTCTCACTGTAAATTAACATCATTCTGAGTGAGCAGTTGATGTGATTCACAGTGAGAGATGGATCTACGCTTCATAGACCAGTAAGTCAGGTTTTCAAGCCTGTGAGGCTGAGAGCCAGACGTTAGACTTTGGAAAATTCACCCTTGTGAATACATCTTCATCGTGTGTATTGCCCAGTGGGTGACCTCTTGATGGATGGCCAGATGACCTCTCCCTGTAACACTGCAACCGTATTTATGCCTTTATTTTAAAAATCGATAGTTCACTTAGTAAATGTCACTATTTTAAGAAAGCCTATCATGCATAGTAGTTTATACATGAATGGCAGCCTCTTCAGCTGTTACTGATGTTTCTGCAGCTGCTTATGAGTCAAAGAGCCCAATCTGAACAATAATGATGTGCCTCGGAAAATTACTGTCTTTGGTCAAACCTTTAATGAACATCTTAATTCTTATATATTACAGAATTTCACAAACTTATTTGGACAGCCACTAGTCTGCTTGCTTTCTCCTACAGCATATCCAAAAGCTTTACAAGGTATGTTCTGTTGTTACCTCTTACATCCATAGGTTACAAGTAAACAGTGTCTACATTTATAATAATACTTATCTTTGTTTTCCCACCTATAATGTGGATTTATGGTGTTTAATGTGGCAGATGTCAATCTGAAATCAGCCCAGAAGTCTTGCCAACTACCAGACGTCTTTAATGTGCTACCATTAGGCCTTGAGACAGTTCTCAAAGAAATGGCAAAACGTTCCTAGGAAAGGGTGGTTTGGGTCCCGTACTCGTGGGGAACTCATGATTTATGAATTTTAAAATGTGTTCTGCAGCTGCTTGTTTGGGTGAGCTTGTCCTCTTCCATCTGGCATGATGTCCTGTATCACCAGCTACACATCTAGGCACCGTTCAGCACTGTAAGGTTTCTGGTCGAGAAGACTTCTCAGCCTCTGCCTAAGAGTTAGGGTACCCTAACCGGCACAACTTCCAGGGCTTCTTTTATTCACATTTTACCTTGTTGTGTTTTTAAAATAAAAGAACCTCTTCTCAGTGTGACAGAGAGGTAGTTGAGGGTTCTGGCCGTTTCTCAGATGAAGAAGAGATGGAAGGCTTTTGCGAATGTGTCCTTAATTGGCAGTCCATGCAGTGTGGTTCCAGCGCCCAGGCGTTAAGCTGGTGAGATACTAAACAAACCTTGCTGCTGTTTTAGCAGTGCTGGTCACCATTGCACTGTCGCCCTGACTGTGAATAGTGCTGCTGTCCCTCTGTGGCAGAGGGCATTCACTCTACTTCCCAGCCAGAAGTCTTGTCTGCTGACATAGTTTGACACAGGAAGTGATGGTCAGCATTTGAATGCCTGAGAGAAGCTGGAGACTTTTCACCGTTGTTTCAAGGTAAGTTCTGCTATTTTACAGGGAAAAACATGTAGAAATACTAAGTTCCTGTATCCAAAAGTTCAATTACTAAGGATAGAACTTACCTTCAAACAACGGTAAAATTCTCCTGCTTTGAGGACTCTGTTAGCCTGTTGCTTATCATTTCTGGAGAAGTGTAACCCCTTCCAGTTATTTGAGAGTACTTTTTGCTATCATTTTGTCCTATCAAAAGGCAGCTTTAGCCTGGCTGGTGGGTGTAGTTCAGCAGTTGAGCATTGACCCAGGAACCAAGAGGTCACCGGGTCAGGGCACATGCCCAGGTTGCAGGCTCGATCCCCAGTAGGAGGCAGCTGATCCATGTTGTTTCTCTCTATCCCTCTCCTAATCCCTCTCTCTAAAATTCAGTAATAACATGTGTTATTTTTTTAAAAAGAGGCAGCTTTAGTTTAAATTGCATGGTCTAATGGGTTAATAGCAAGGTTATTTTGTCTGAAGGGCTTTATTATGTATAGGGTAAAAACACAGGCTCTGGAGGCAAACTGATTGAATTTGAATCCCAACTCAGCCGCCTACTAGGTGTGACCTTGGGAGGTTCCTTATCCATTCTGTGCCTCAGTTTATTTCCTATGAAATGGAGATAATAATAGCATCAGCCTCATAAAATAATTCAGAGTATATAAATAGTATTCAGTATGTGCCGATATGCTTGGTTGTAATATATGTCCTTAATATTTTTTAGTCCAGTATCCTCTTTTGTGCTATAAAGCTTAGGCCTCTAATCCCTAAATATGCCCCCTCTGGACACAAAAGTAGCAGATACCTAAGTATTTGGAATCTCAAATTAGGTTCCTGCACCTCTGGTATCTAAAGTCTACAGTGTTTTATTTTTATTTATTTTCTTTATTAATTAAGGTATTACATATGTGTCCTTATCCCCCCATTGCCCCCCCCCACCTCCCCCTCATGCCCTCACCCCCCTGGTGTCTGTGTCCATTGGTTAGGCTTATATGCATACAGTGTTTTCTTTATCCAAGAGTTATTTCATTCATTAAACATTTATTCAACGTTTATTTATCAGGTACAGTGCTAGGCATTGGAGGTGACACTTGGACCAGACAAACACAGTCATGTTTCTCACAGAGCCAGTTGCCTGGTAGAAGATATAGACAACCTAACAGACAGTCCCTGTTGATGCTATTAGTGTCTCATAGGAGGAAGCCTGTGCAACACTTGAGGAACTCCTAACCTGCCTTTGAGATGGAAGAAAGTGCAGGAATGATGTCTGAAGTGGAGATGAAGGATGCGTAGAATTAAATGAGCATGGGAAATGGTTGAAAATTGGTATTCTAGCAGAGAGAGCATGTGAGCCCTGAGATAAGAGCTCTGCGATGAGAGAGTTTATGGGACATGGAGATAAATTAGAAGTAGTTCCTGCTAGTTAAAGGGCAGAGTTTGTGATCGTGGGTCTGAATTATGAAAAACCTCTTATGATTCAAATGGAGGATAGTGGAGTGCCACTGAAAGATTTTAAACAGCAGTAACATTAAAAAGCATTCAGTTGACCTTATGTAAGGTGAATTGGACAGGAGCATTGATGGAAATAAAGAGATCGTGGTGGCTGAGCTAGGACAATGACTGGTTACCTGGCTTCAAAAAGTGCTTGGTGATGGAGAGGAAGGAGGCAGAATGGACTTCCAGGTTCCTGGCTGAGATGCTGGCAGAAATAATGATACTAAATAACAAGTAGATTTATAAGAGAACCAAAAGGGGGAAAAATTGCCCATTTTTGACATGTTGAGTTTAAAGTTACCTTTGAGAGTTAGGTTGATTATAGAGGTCTAGAGCAATTCTGTCCAATAGAAATATTATGGGAGTCACCTATGTAATTTTAAGATTTCTAGTAGCCACATTTAAAAAAAAAAAAAGTAGAAAGAAACTGGTGAAATGAATGTTAATAATGTCTTTTTGTACAGATGCTTTGAAATCCTACGTATATTTTACACTGTAGTGTGTCTGATTGGATCAGTCACATTTTAAATTCTTTTTTAAGTGTCCAGCAGCTACTGCAAGGCAGCACAGTTATAGAACTAAGGAGCTCAATCTAGGCTGCAAATGGAGAACTGGGAATCAGTAGGCATATAAATGATAACCGAGATTATAAGAGTAGGTGAGATCAGCAATGTATCAGGCCAAAGAAAAAAAAAGATTGATATTTAAGGGATCGGTGGAGAAAGAACAACTCACCAGAGTGAAAAAGACTGGCAGTCCTAGAACTCATCGGAGAATTCTGTCAGGAACTGCCTGTGATCTAGTCCTTGCCATATTTGGGTAAAATTTATTAGTTGGGGGTGGGGGGAGGGGAGGAAGGCAAAGAAATATGTTCATGTCCTGTTTCTCTTTAGTTTACTAGGCTTTAAAGTTAGTTCTGCAGAAAGCAATATGCCTGGTACATGTTTTGTAGTTCCTTGCAGAATCTACTTTGTTGAATTAAGACTTAATGATATAGCTTTAATTGTATACATTGTCAGTATATTAAAATGTTCCTCAAATGCATCTCTTACCTTTGCAAAACTGTTTTCTATATAAATATATAAAACATGTTTGTTATTACAGATCAATCTCAGCGAGGTAGCCTCTTCACGCTCTTTTTGAACAATCCTCTAATGGCCTTCCTATTTGTCTCTGGATTGTCAAGCATGCGCAGAGGCCTGTGGGAAAAGTGTCAAGAATATCTTCGAAAAATCAACCGCGATATTGCCCAGCTACTGACCCATTCACGTTCAATAGGTACCCTACTAACCTAACTGCACACATAACGAAACGTACTGTAATGGTTTAAAATTGTTTGAATTGTTTGAATTTTCAGAAGTATTGGTTGAAGGCAGGAAAGTTGAGAAGGTTTTCCTGAACTTCCCTTCCCCTTAGAAATCTATTTTCCCTTTAAGCATCTTTTTACTACCTCTTTCTCCTCTTTGCAGATCAGGCATTCCTCCAGTTTTTTGGAGATGAATTTCTTCGCTTGCTTCTCACGAGATTTGTCTTTTGTTCAGCCACCATGAGGATGCACAAGATTTTTCGGGTAAGCAAAGAATATTTTAATGACCAATCCTACCATTTTAGGTATTTAACCATCTTGTATTATATTTTACCTGTATTCGAGTTTGGATAGATCCAAAATCATATTTACAAATTAATATGTAAAGTATTAAAGATGGACAAAATAAGCAACATCTGAGTACCTACCACCCAATTTAAGAAGTAAAACATTTTCTTTACTTTTGAGATCCCTTGTAGGTTCTCTCTAATCCTATCTTCCTCTCAAATAAAACTAAAATCCTGATTTTTATAATTATCATTCATTTCCCTTTAAAGTTTTGCCACATGTATTTGTATTCCTACACAACATATTGATAGATCCATGTTTTAGGTATTCTACAATTTGCTTTTTTTCACTCTTTATTATAGTCCTGAGATTCAGACATGGTGGTGACTGGCTATAGCTTTTATTCATTTGTTTTCACTGCTATATAGGATTTCATGGTTTGACAAATGTAGCGCAAATTACTCATCTTACTAGTATTCTACTGATAATGGACATTTGGGTTATTTCCAGTTTATAAATACTATAAACAATGCCATTGTGAAATCTTCTATAATTTTCCTGGTATACATATATAAGACTTTTTCTGAGGAATACCTAATAGTGGAAGGTGAGAACAGACAATTTAGTTACATTCAACTTTACTAGATAGTGCCAAGCATGTTGTAAAGTGGTTGTATCAGTAATTTACACCGTACTAGCAGTGTGTAAGAGTTGCAATTGCTCTAGTCCTTGCCAACATTTGTTGCAGTCATACTTTATGTGAATCAGGTGGGTGTAAAGTAGTAGCTCATTGTGGTTTTAATTCGCATTTCTGGAATTACTGTTGAGGCTCAGCAACTTTTCATGTGTTATTCTGTGTTCTTCTTGTGATGAAGAGTATTCAAGTCTTTTGTCTGCTTGGTTCTAAGTAGTTTGTTTTTTTCTGTGTATTCAGGTAACTAACTATAAGGCATTGTTCATTGAGGTTTTTAAATTTTTAGCTATTATACTTTTCATTTCTCTCATTATACTTACGTTTTCATTGTGCTCTTGAATGTATATGTAATAGGTAAAGTCCTTATCTGCTAATACTATATTCTCTATCATTTATAGTTTTATTTTTATTGTTTTTCCTACTGGTTATGGGTCTCATACTCTAATTTGTATGCCTAGTAATTTCCCTAAACTGTGGGCACTGTGAATTTTATGATGTTGAATTCTGGATTTTGTTGTCTTTCTATAAAGTGTTAGAAAGAAAAAAAAAGTGTTAGACTTTGTTCTGGCAGGAATGAACTTACTTGCAAATTTGTTTGACCTTTTCATAGCTTTTTTAAAAAACTTATTAGGGTGGATTTAGAGTAGTGTTAGCATATAGTTAGAAACTTATTTCAGCCTAAAACTAAGAAGTGTGATTCTTTTGGGGTCTCTTTCATATGTTCCGTTTCAACAAATACTCTCCACTCCGGGGAATGCTTGCTCAGAACTCAAACATCTCCCAACCCTGTGTGAGCTGAGAGAATTGTTCAGTTTACAGTAGTCCCCCAAGTAGTTCTTGGGGTTTTGTTGTTGTTTTTAGTGTTTTTGAACATTTTATCGTTAGCACTCATAACAATTAGTATAGTAAAACAAAATTTGGTCTTTGTAATGTGTAATGCGTGAGGCTTCTAGGAATAAGAGAAATAGAAATGACATTTGAATATAGGACATGTCTTGTGTAGCAACTTCTTCAGAAAAGTAGCAACTTCTTCAGAAAATTTTAAATGTGTGGTAAAATTATGGTCTATAGAAATTACCAAATGAAGACAAAATTCCAAGTGAGAATTACCTGATTCTTGAAATTGTCCTCTTCTTTTGCTTTCATGTAATTACAAAATTATTATTTTCTCTTTTTTTTATTATTTTCTGTTCTTTTTTTTTTCTCTTAACTTTCATCTCCCTTTTTAGGAACTCTTTCTTTTTTACTCTTTGTTAATATTCTTAGAAATCTCATATATTTTTATGGCTGCAATATTTCTCTCCATGCAGATTATACTGTTCAAACTTGTCTTCTAAGATACATATACTGTTCAAACTTGTCTTCTAAGATACAGCCCTAAATTTTCAAATTCTGGTTGGGAAGCAGTTCTATTTTTACTACCCTGTTACCACAAATAAAATATACCTTGCCCTAACCGGTTTGGCTCAGTGGATAGAGCGTCGGCCTGCGGACTGAAAGGTTTCAGGTTCGATTCCGGTCAAGGGCATGTACCTTGGTTGTGGACACATCCCCAGTAGGAGGTGTGCAGGAGGCAGCTGGTCAATGTTTCTCTCTCATCGATGTTTCTAACTCTCTATCCCTCTCCCTTCCCCTCTGCAAAAAATCAATAAAATATATTTCAAAAAATAAAAAATAAAATCTACCTAAAACCTGAAGCTTTCTACTATCCCCAGATCATCTTCTCTTTTACTTCTCTTTCAGTTGTTCCCAACCCTTCTCTCAAGTCCTGAAATCTTAGTCATTTTGACACCTCCCTCTCCTGTAGTTAATTTCAAAGGCCCATTAATTTGACCTTCTCAGTGCTTCTCGTGGTTTTTCTCTCATTTTAATTTCTGCTACAAATCTTCTTATTCATTTACTTAAGAAATACTTGTTGAAATATGCTAGGATTTCTCCCCTAACAAGTGGTAATTGTATGGTCTCCACAGTGCCCAGAAATGATCAGCCCCAGTAAATATTTGGGAACTAACTCACAAAATTAATAGATTAAGTTGAACCATATGAAGTTATCATTTTTTAAAGATCAAAGTGGTCACATGCCAGCAATTTTCTATGTTCAAAACATGTTACCAATAAGAATCATACCAATATGGAAGAAAAATACATATTGTTACTCCTTAATATTGTTAATGCTAACAATAATGTTAATGTTTATAATTTTCTTTCATTAAACTATAAAACTTGACTTTTCTCTGCCTGTTAGGAAACTCGGAATTACCCAGAATCATATCCACAACTGCCAAGGGATGAAACGGTGGAGAACCCTCATCTCCAGAAGCACATTTTGGAATTGGCATCCATTCTGGATGTTCGAAACGTGTTCTTTGAAAATACCTTGGATGACTATTAAAACAAAAACCCTCTTGTCGAAACACTTTCATTTGCCACAGATTTTAAATGGTGCCGTTTTCTAATGTGATGACAGACACATAGTGGTGTTACTTCGTTTTTATTTTTTAATTTAGGACCACCATTTTAAAAACAAACCTAAAACATTGTGCAAACATTTAGGGTGACTGTTTTAAAATACAATCTTTCAGATCTTTTAAAAAACTCACTTAATTTTGGGATTTTTATTTTTTTGGTTTTGAGGTACGGATACTTGCCTCCAGCATCTCATCCTACACTCAAATATTCACTGTTCTCACTCTTCGAAGAGTAAATTATTTATTTTTGTATAATGAGGAAAATCCAACTCTTAAACTTGGACCTTACAGTGTAATTGTTCACAGAGATGAAATTACCAGCATGGACTACTAAAAATCTAGAACAGAGTCCTGCCATAATATTTCTTTTCATTCCAAGTTAGTAGGTAGAAAATGGGTGAAGAGTATAATCGAGACAGTTCTTGAAATCATTTAAATTGCTTAAATACTGTCAGAATTTCAAAAACTATATAAGATTGATTTGCGCCTGAAAGCTAAAGCTTTAATTGGGATCTTGAGAATGATAAATATCATTTGGAATGTGTGAATCCTGTCTTATGAGATATGTTTGCATATTTTGGTTTCTTTGTTAGACTTCGAGTGCTAGAAATGAAAAAGAACAACTTTTAAATATTTCACTTAAAAATCAAATTGTCAGCTTTTTAATACAGTATTTCCAGTAGGAATTCTATTTAAATTCCTCATTCATAAGATCAGGTTTAAAGACTGTCTAGATTGAAGTCTGTGGCGTACAGTACAGAGTTTGTAATTTTTTTGCAGAGTTAAAGTTTGTGAGACTTCAGAGTCAGAGATGGTATTAATTTTAGTTGGGGGCAACCGAATTGTTATGTAACCTAAGATGGAAGTTGTTTTGCATTGACAATTTGGCAATAAGATGTTTTTTAAAACTTCTTATACTTAATATTTTATATTCACACACAAGTTTTTTATTATTTTAAATAGGACTCAGTGTATAATATAAAGATTTTTGTGTTCTTCTTCCCTATCATCCCCTTCATAATTTCACAGGTACTAGCTATGATATTTGCCTCCCTCCCCCTTTCCTTTTGACTCCACTCAGAAAGTTATGCATCAGAAGTCCTTCTACTTAATTTTCTGTATACAGGCTCACATTCTACCTCTGGCAGGCAGTCCCAGGGGAAATGAGATGATTGCTTTTGGTGCCTCTTTCCTATGTCCCTCGGGAAATTTTATTGTTATATTTTAACTTGGTTTTCATAGAGAATTACTTGGGTCTGAGCTATTCATATACTTGTTCTAATTTGCTGATACTATATCTGATATCTTGAAGTTATTGTTCTTGGTTTTGGGGGACTTTGTGGTGTTTTATTAATTAAAAAATTTTTTTTATTGATTTCAGAGAGGAAGGGAGAGAGAGATAGAAACATGAATGATGAGAAAGAATCATTGATTGGCTGCCTCCTGGATGCCCCTCACGGGGGATCCAGCCCGCAACCCAGGCACATGCCCTGACTGGGAATCAAACTACAACCTCCTGGTTCATAGGTTGACGCTCAACCACCGAGCCACACCTGTTTCATTAATTTTTAATTATTTTTGTTTGTTCTTTTAAACATATTTCAGAAAGCTTTGGAAAAGATATTCTGGATAGAGATTACCTTTGCTAGTGGGTTGTTTTCCATTATCAAATAAAGACCACTTTCCCTTTTTCTCAGCCCCTTAATAAATTCACCGCTTTCTTGTCACCGAGGTTTTCACCTAGACTCCAGCAATAGACTGGCCTAGTTGTCTGACCTCTTGTTTCAATTCTCCCAAAGTTCTGTGCCAGTAACGTTCCTAACACAGGAATGCTTAAAATGATATTGTACATCCTGAGCTTTATCCTCACCTGTTTAGCATAAAGAACACTGGTCTGAAAACTAGGAGTCCTGAGTTCTAATCCTGCTTCCCTGATAACTAGCTGTATGTCCTTAGCAGGTGTCTACATGTCTCTACTTTTTAGCATTCTAACCTATAAAATGAAAGCATTAGCCTTAGATCCTGTCCAACTCAATGGTTCTATAATTTGAATTCTTGGTTCCAAAAGATACTGATTTCTCTACCCCCTATCACGTGGAAAACTAATTTTCCTGATTTTAGTGTACACAACATTTTCTTTTCAAGATCATATTTAACTAGTTTTTATTCAAGAAAATATCTGGGTCTCACTTAGTTGTAGAAACTAGTTCAGAAAGAGAATCTGAAATATTAGAGCTTCTGTGATTAGAAATCACAACTAGGGTTTAGATGATGGCATTGGCTTCTTAAGCTAATAGTAGTGTAATTCCTCACTGGTAGTTAAAATTTTAAAGCGAACCAAAGTGATCTTGAGAGGAAAACTGCTAAGAAAGGCTAAGCTCTTGTTTCATTCAGGCCTTCAAAAAACATGTGTATTGAACAACTGTGCTCCGGATTTTGTTGCAGGCACTGGAGAAGCAAACAAAGTAGACGTAAAAATTCTGGTCTTCATGAAGCTTCATTCTAGTAAGAGGAGTCGGGCAATACATACAATAACTAAGTAAATTTATATTAGGAAGTTATAAGTAGTATGAAGAAGATTCGGGGCCTGGTAAAGACATTTTTCCGTTTGTTTTGTGGCAAAGAGCAATGTAGAAATGAGTGATCAGAATAGGCCTTACTGAGATTACATTTGTGCAAACAATTCATATTTATCTTCTCTCTGTGTGTGTATGGTTTTACTTTTTATTGTGAAAGTTTTACACATAAACAGAGTTTAATGAACCCTCTTGTACCCACTACCTAGCTTCTACATTTTAAAAAATGTATTTCTATTGATTTTACAGAGGAAGGGAGAGAGAGAGATAGAAAAATCAATGATGAGAGAAAATCATTGATCGGCTGCCTTGTGCCCCGACCAGGAATCAAACCAAGACCTCCTGGTTCATAGGTCGATGCTCAACCACTGAGCCATGCCGGCAGGGTCAGCTTCTACATTTTAAGGTGTTACTTTAATTAAGGAAGAAGAAACGTAAAAGGACAATCACCCCAGTGGGCTCTAGATGGCAATGGCAAAGAATCTCATTTTTTTTCAGTGCAAACTGCCCCCCCTTATAAATATAAAAATAGCAAGCTTATTATTTATTTATTTTTAGAATTCACAGAAACTTAAATATTGGAACTAAGAACAAAGCAAAGCAATAGAAAAGGGCACTTCTTTGTTTTCCAATTGCACAAACTCCCCCTGGAGATTCTGATAGTCTCTCACCTCTCTTAAGAATCACTGTAAACAAAACAGAAAGTGTAAGACTGCAAAAAGTCAGTTATACACAAAACAAAAGTAAGCACAATGGAATTATTTTCTCTTTCTTTTCCCATATATTTCTGAAGTCGGTAGAGCACTTTTCTTCCCTGTTTTACAGAAGAGAAATCTAAGGTACTTCCCCGCCTCAAAAAAAAAATTGTTAGTTTATTCACAGTGCTAGTGTTAGAACTCAAATCTCCTACTCTCAGCCCAGTCATTCCCAGTAGCTCAGGTTTTCTATAATGAACAAGAAAGAAATAAGAGATTTATATTTTGGCACAAAGATTATGGTATTTTTAATATCAAATATTAAAACCAGTAAATGAGTCAGCCCTAGCAAATTTTTATTTATTATTATAACTTATAGTCCATAAGTTAGACATTTTGTCTTTGATTTTAGCCAGTGTATATATATATATTGTATGTGTCTGTGTGTCTGTGTTTTCTTCTTAGGAAGTGGTGCTCTCAAAACCTCTCAAAGCACATAGAATTTATTGTACTCTTTATATTTTTACCGAGTTGAAATGTTTTGAGATTATAAAAGCAAAGTGCAATCTAGTTATGACTGAAAATTTTTTTTTAAATCTAAGATCTGGGTTTTATTTTTCTTCACTTGTGGCTTCTGCCCTGTGTTTTGTTCTTGTAATAGAATTTCCTGAAAGTGATTAGGTGTATTAGATGGTGATTGAACTGAATTTCGTTGAGGTAAAGGGAAAATCAACAAATACGCTTTTTTGTATGTCAGTTATGGATCTTTCTGTAGCATTCTTCTTTAAGTTTAATCTCTGATCTTTGTGACTTAGCAACTTTCTGTCTCTTAGAAGGGCTTTGGACTCAGTTGAAAAACCTTGTACTTAGTTATCCACGGAGACTTGTAATCAGCCTGATATACAGAGAACATTCCTGACTGGAAATAATATAGTAAGGTATGAAGGTCTGCAAACTTGGCTACTGCCAGTGATTCAGAACCACCTCCCCACCCTAAGTGAGTAAAAGATTTGATGTTAATATCAATGGTATGAGTCTCCTGGTGATATTTTGGTTTATACTAGAATATGTTCCTGTGTGTGTGTTTGGAGAGTGTAAAGTGTATTTACATTGAGAGCTCTTTTGTTGACTTTATTTATTTGAAATTCTTATTTGTAATGGCATGTGTATATTTTTATGACGCTAAATGCAATCTCTGTGTATACTTTTTGTATATATGTACATATTTGTAAATATATTGGTATGCAGTGATATAGTATGTGTATATTATATACCCATATCCATTGTGGGCTGAATTTATTTAAGTTCTGTGAGGACATCATAGTGGCATTGTTCATGCTGCTATAATTAGGTTGTGGCTGTATCTCATTCATGAGCCTCTATTTTGAGGGGCTTGTGTTTGGATAAAATGGGTTAATTTGGAGTTGAAATTAGGATACGAAGATCTTTAACAGAAAGCTGGATATTCTTAGCTTTAAAATCATCTGCCAATTTTCATTTAAACTGATGATAAATTAGTGACATAAACCTGAAAAACCTAAGAATGTGAAACTGAGACACCTACAGGTTCTTAAGCTATATTAGTCCTTTATTTTCTTAATCCATAGCTGAGTATTACTGAGTCGTAAAGTATTTATACTAAGAATCAAGGGGCTGTGGAAAAGATTGAGCATGTTTCAAAGTAGAGAGGAAAATGCCCTTTAAATAGGGAATATGTTCCTAGTTACCATTTTAATACCTGATGCTGACTTTAATTTTGCAACAATTTTTTCACCCATATGTCTCATATGTCTCTGTGAGGCAGAAAAGAGGGCATTAGGTAGGCTAGGGGAAGGCTTTACTTAGGTGGGGTGGAATTTATTGCAAAAAGGAGGTTGTTAATCTGTGTATTTAGAGCAGCTGTGATCACTTTAGTCCTGTCTTGGCATTACTGACTATGGATATTTCCTATTGGGGCTGCATATCAAAGATGAGTACGTTCATCTGAGAAAATGCTTCCAGGGAATACAATGCCTCCAGCTGTATCTATCTGTCTCTGTGAGACCACTTGTGTTCTGTAGATTGATGACATGTTCACACATGAGGGTAGGATTCTTAATATGAGGCGCGTGGTGTGCTCTAAGATCTGGGCCTTCAAACCTCTACCAAAGATGACAGGTGGGGGAGATAAGAGGATAGTGATTATGTACATTGCCACTTTGTGAACCTATGAAATATCACAGAATATCAATGTTCACTTACTTCTGTCTTCACTGGGCAAGTTTATTTGCATGGAAGCGGGTAAAAGATGTTTAATATACACTTGAATACAGTCACCACAGAAATAGAGTTTTGGGTGGTTTTTTTTTGCATGATTAAATAAACTGCAAAGCAACTGTTCACCCCATTATTCTTCAGAAGATTAAATCTATCTGATCCAACATTTTAATAATTTAAAGCTATTAAATTATCTTAAAGAGAGAAGTTAGAGTCAGGAGTCAATTTTACCACCCTCAAAATATTACATTTGCCTCTCCATTGTATTTTTAATAAAATAGTCAACTATTCATAACCCTGCTCAATTACAGTCTTAAATTTAAAATAAAGTTATAAATATAAAAAATTGGTAATGTACCATTTCTGAAAAATCGGTGGAAACATTTATAGTGTTTGATATCAACAAATCATTCATTGCAGTTGGAGAGATGCAGAGCAGGTGCTATGCTGTTTAAAATTCATAGACCTGATTTGGGCTTGGTGCGGACATTGATTTGAGGAGAGTGGCAGCAATAGATGCAGTAGATGAGAATGACATTGTGAATATGACCTCTGACTCTAACAGTTGTAAAGCCAGTTACTTTTCAGTTATGTCAGGTAAGAATTGCATAGAAAACCAAGCCTTTCCCCCCGTTCTCCTGTACTCTTAGACATTGATCCTTCATACGTATTTTTGCTAGACCTCCTCTTCTTTGCTAGACCTCCATAGTGGATACTATGACCACTTTACTTAAAAAAAACACACCCATAAAACAACTTTTTTTTAAAGGCAATTCGTCTTCCTCACTCTAGAATTTCAAAACAATATTACACGATGTCCCAGCTTCACTGAGTTTTTGAACACAGACTTCTTAAGCATGCCTTCTGTTGAAGGAAAAATAATTGATGTGTGAATGGAATCAATCACCTGTTGAAGAGAAGGGTTGTCAAAAAGATGATGTAGGGAGCATGCCTTTAATTGGGGAAAGATAAATGTATTAATATAACTTTGTTGGTGCCATAGAAATATTTCCATCTGTAGATATGAAATGTTCTCTTAAGCCAAAATTGGTATTTTTCATTTATTTGGTGTAATATTGACTTTTGAGAAGAATTTCATTTCTGTATTAACACTGTTTCTTAATCATTGATTGAAGTACCATATCTTAATTTTAAAGTATATTTGTTAAATTCGTTAGTGTGTTTTTAAAAGTTATTTCTAAAATTAATTATCAAGCTAACTTTGTGTGATTTTTAAAAACATATTTGAACAGTAGGTCAATTTTTAAATAGTTTGAAGTATATTAATTCTGTACTCCACATTCACTTAATCATAAAGCCTGAATTTGGTCACAGAACAGACTATAAATTGGGAATATTTTCCTATTTTGGACAATTCCAGTTTATCCTAAGACAATCATCTTTTTAGGTGTGGTATTGTTTATTGAAACATTGGTAATTTTAGGGTTCAGATTGTTACTCTTCAGTTGGCTTATGGAATGGAAGTTAATAGACTGAGTGATTATATCACTTTCAAAATGAGATAAGGAATTATTGCTAGCCTTCCTATATAAGTCTGCAGTAAACAATATTTAAAATTTTATGTTATATTACTAATACTTTCTCTTTTGAAGCTGTTGCAAATGTCCATTTGTCCATGATTGAAAATTAAGATTAGTAACCATTACAATTTGACCCACAAGTTTTCTCAAACATCAAATCAGTATAGTATGATCAACCATTGTAAAATGTGAAATTATCATATATGATTATCCTAAAGTAAATATTTCCAAACCATAAATAACCACAGTATTTTTCAAAATTGTATTCCTACCCTCTTTTGCATGTTACTGATTTTTTTCTAAGTTATAAAAATGTGTTGTAATATATTAAAATCTGCAAGGAAAATTGCTTTAAACATTTTAGGGCAGTAAAAATTTATTACTATTTCTTAAAGAATGGGGTTTTAAAAAAACTTTATCTTTTATTAAAAATAACTTTTAATGATTCAATAAAATATTTTAGGACTTGGTTTTCATGGCTTTTTACAGTTATCTGGATACGTTCCTTTAGTCACTTAGACCATATGGCTAGTTCTCCAATTGTTTTTTGTTTGTTTTTAATAAACCAGCTATTCAGCAATCAGAGAGTCTTACATTTTGTAGATTTCTTCTAGTTGAGGTCGGAAGGTCTTAGATATTAGGAAAGGCAGGTACGATGTCCTAACATTTTCATAGTAGAGCTTACAAATGAATTTATCTAAATAGGTTATCTTTAGTGTGTAGCACCAGTACAAATAGGGGTTTCATTAGTCCTTGAATCTGATGAAGCAGTTATAGGTCATCTCTTACTTTGCTCTAAAAATTGTTGTCATTTCAGGCCACGTTATTTTCTCTGAGCAGTTTGTTGTAAGGTTGAATATCTTTTCTTTATGCAAATCATCACTAAAGGTTAAAATAGTCAAATAAGAGTTAAAAATAAGTTGTGTTTGATTGTTTTTCCTGAAAATAATGGTGAACCTATTGTCTGTATTATGGATATTAGGCAGAAATGCACTTGTTTCAATCATAGCAGAAATTACATTTGGAGACCATAATTACTGGATTTGCTAGTGGTGTGAAATACTTTTTAAAAATTGTGCTTGTCTGTAGCTGAAATGTTACAGAATTGTAACACTATAGGGATTATAGAGTTATATTTATTAGCTCTCCTCAAGAGATTGAAGCACAATAATTATCATGTAACAGTTCTTATACAAGTGCTGCTAATCTGTCGTGCAAATAATGAAGCTATTTGGTTGCCTAGCTAGCTATTCACAAATTACTGTAATCCTTGAAACGTAGTCTTGTTGCTCATTGTATTAAATTTTGGGTATTGTGGGTTAATACTTTAGAACAAAATCCATTAACTCAGCTCTGTGAGACAGCAAACCATTTGAATTTATTAGTTTTATATGTATTATCAGTAGAATAAATTTTGAAGGGGCTATTTACTTCCAATGACTAAGGGGTAAAATTATATTGTCAATATCATTTGACTTGAACTTTTGTGGTCTTGTAAAAGTCTTGTCTGTTGTGTTTCCAGATTGCTTAAGCCATACATACTTTTTAAGGATTTTTTTTGTTATGTTCTTTTTCAGCAGCCTTTTCCTGCTTTGTCTGTTGTTGTTAATACTTCATTGATTTTAGAAATTGACAGGTTATTGAAACATTTTATTTTCTTGAGTTCATAACTTTTGACTCTTGTATGTGTGATTTGTCATAAAGAATAGCAAGCCTTTCACTACTTCACTAAATGAATTCCAGAGTAAACACTGTGATTCTGCAGAGTGGATTCTGTAGGCCTGTCTTTCCAATGTTTTCTTCTTTTATATGGTGCCTACCACCTTGAGGGCGTTTAAATACTAGTGGATGGAAAGTTAAACGTTGTCATTTTTATGTTTATTGAATAACAAGATTACAGAATATTTGATTTTTGTTGTCAGTGTACTGAAAGCATTTTTTTTGCATTGATAAATGTTCTCTAGGAATGTGACTAACATTCATCTGTGTGAACTCTTGTAAATGAATTTTGTATCTTGAATCCACGTATATATTAAGTGTATCAATATGAAAATAAACATTATTTGGTTAAAGTTTTCTTAAGAATTGTTGACAACATAAGTTCTAAACTCTTAGGGTTGTTTTTTTTTTGTTTGTTTTTTTTTTGCTTCTCTCAGATAATACCTCAGACATTTTAAACTCTTTTGGGGTTGTGGATTCAATGCTTATTCTCCTAGTTTGTATATTTCTTCTACGTCCTAGTCTTGTTTTTCTCCCCTCCCCTGCTCCTGGTGGTCAGAACTGGGACCCACGGAGGGAGGGATTGTTCAGGGGATGAGAGGAAGCTGTTGGTCCGCCCGCTGGTGTTGGGTCTGGGTCAGGAGCAGGAGCAGCTTCCATGTGGAATGGTTGGCTTGGTTGGCTTCGAGGAGTCCGGAGACCAGACGGAGGCTCCTCATTTGCACTGTAACTTTGTACAAGGCAGTGTTACCTCTCTGGACTCGCCATCTGTCAAAGTTGGAAACCCGTTAGTGGACAGTGGATAGTATATTGCATTTTACGAAATGCAACATATCAGACTGCACTATATAATAAGGGTATGATTCTGGAAGCTGTTCTTTAAATAGTGCATTATATGTGTCCTGGGTTGCGATATAAAACGTGTAAGCTGCAGTAGGTCATGGGCACAAACGTTAAAACACGAATCACAGGGCGCGAGGTACCAGGTACGGGCTTCCGTGTGAGGAACGAGGGAGGCACGGACGTGGAGTGGTTGCTGCTCAGTGACCTGCGGCCGTGGAGGGTGCGTGGGGCTGGGATGCGGGGGGTCGCCTAGACGCTCCGGTAGGCCCTGCGCAACCGCGACCCGAGCCTTCCCTCCCGCAGACCACACGCCGGCCGCACCAAACCAATAGGGTTCTTCCCCTTTTGCCACGAGGCTCCTCCCACTTCCCCCGTCCCGCACCGCTTCCTTAAAGAAAAAACAACGAGAAAGGCTTCGGCCACCCAGTCACCATCCGCGACTCGGCCGCTCGCTGACGTGGCAGGCCGGCCCAAGGGAGCGAGCGACCAGCCCCGCGCCTTCCAGCGGGTCCGGCGCAACCGCCGCCCGAGCTCGCGCCGGTGTCCGCGGAGACCGCTCCCCGGCGCATGCGCGCGGTGGGCGGGCCCCGCGGAGTCACTTCCGGCTCTGGCGCGAGTGCGGTTCCGGGTCGCAGCCCCGCTTGCCGGCCGGCCGTTCGCGCTGGTGACGCGGCCTGGCGTTCGCGAGAGGCCCGGAGGCGGGGCTCTGCCGGCTGCCCCGAGAGCGGCAGGTGCGCGGGCGGGGGCCGGAGACCCGGGCAGGCCCCTCACTCTCCCAGCGGACTCGGTCTGCCCCCACAGCGGCTGGGACGGGGCTGCCCCCAGACCCCAGGCGGGGGGCGGTGCCGGGTGCTGAAGGGCGAGGGTGGGGTCCGGCGGGCTGCCGGTCCCGGGAGTGCGGAGCCGGTTCCGGAATCCCCCGGCGCAACCTCTTACTAGTCACTCCTCTGGCCTCAGTTTCCCTCCTGTCAGATGGGAGGGACGTGGGTCCCGCCCTTCCTTGACAGTCCACGCTTAGGCAGGTTTGGAAGAAGCCTTGAGTGACTGGGGTCCAGACTGTTGCGGCAGGTACCCGCCTGCCTCCCTGGGCGTTAAGCAGCTGTCTTTTACCCAACTTAGCCATCTTCTCCCCCCCGCGACTTGCTTAGTGCGACTCAGGGCTCCAAGTAAACAGTGTGACTCAGAATCAACTGAGAAACACTGGCCCCGGGAAATCGTAATCTCATTCAAGTTGTTTCGCCCGGGGATCCCAGTGCGAAGTCTGTTTAGGCACCGACTGCAATGAGAGGTTTTGCTCTTTGTTGTGCCTGTGAGTGAAACTCTTAGGCAAATCACAAATACAAAGAAGACCTGGGTGAGGGAGGCTGGCTCACTGAGGATCGTGTCAGTGACAGGTTTTTCTCTCTCTCCTTTAATCATCCTCCCTACTCTTCCCACCTGCCCAGCCCCCTCAGCGTTTTGGTCTTACACTTGGAGAGAAATATCCAATGCATTTTATCTTTGTCTTCATGCAGGACAGAAAACTTTGACCTCCAACCTGTTTTAAATCTAGCAGATAAGCCAGGTGAGTAGGTGGTTTACAGACATTGAAGGTAACATTTTTGAAGAATTGTACAGAAAATGGATGACCTGAAGAGGTAAAAAGTCATTTGTAGATGGTAGGTAGCAGAGCTTGGATATCCTCCACAAAACATGAAAAGTCAAGGTTCGAGCCAGAGTATTCGTGTTTTATACACCATTGGGAGGAAAAGGCATTTGAGTCTCATTGTTGAATATTATGAAAAGAAACTGATTTGAGGTCATTTTAATCATCCTTAAAGAGAACCACAAAGCATTCCCAGGAAATGTTTAAGGATATCTGATACCTATATAATATAGTTGTCTGCCTTGCCTGGTCTTTGCCAGGTTCTGGTGAATAGCTGATTGCAAACCATCTGGGAACATTATACCATTACACCTTTTCCTCACATTGAGTTACATGTTTTTGTTTTCATCTTAAAAACAACAATACTGAACTGTAGTTAGTATTATTGGGAGAAGGTTTCAAAATCATTATGTGATGTTAATGTTTACCCTGGAAATTTTTACTTAATGTGCCATTGCCAACATGGTGTACTAAAGGAAAAGAGTAGGGCCCTGGCTGGTATGGCTCGGTTGGTTGGAGCCTCGCTGTATACTGATAGGATGTGGGTTTGATTCCCTGTCAGAGCACATGCCCAGGTCGTGGGTTTGATATCCCAGTGGGGTGTATGCGAGAGGCAACAGGGCAGGGGGGGGGGGGGCGGGGAGTAGGGACTTGTGAGTCAGAATCCTGAGTTCAAATACCAGCCCTGCCACTTAGCCACACAATCTTTGGCAGATTACTTCACCAACTCAAGACTGAATTTCTTGATCTGTATATGCATATGAAGTGCCTGAGAGCTTTTTAAATGTTTAGTAATTGTGTTCTATTAAGTATACATGGTAAATTGTGAAACTTAATTTTGAAACCTGAAGCTTAACATAGCAACTCAGATGTGAAATCTCTCCATTGTTTAACTTAGAATTCTCTTTGATCTGATTTATAGATTCTGTGTTGCCATAGGTGACTCACATTTAAGACGGAATGCAGCTAGCCTGGATGTCTGGAACTTTTTAGACACTTGTCTTGGACTTCTTGGTTGCTGGCCTAAAGACTACTGTGGTGGCTTAAGAGCTGGTCATCAGGACAGCATAGCCACAAGGCAAAATGTTTGCAAAACTAAAGAAGAAAGTTGCAGAAGAGTCTGCTGTTTCCCAGAGGCCAGGAGGTGCTACTAGGATCCCACGGTCGGTGAGCAAGGAATCTGTTGCCTCTATGGGAGCTGACTCAGGAGATGACTTTGTAAGTATCTTCATAGTTTTTAATATTTGTTACCATCTCAATATATATTTAAAATAAGATTTCAGGGATTGTTCCAATAAGTATATATATATGTATATTTTTTAATATATTTTATTGATTTTTTTATAGAGAGGAAGGGAGAGGGATAGAGAGTTAGAAACATAGATGGGAGAGAAACATCAATCAGCTGCCTCTTGTACACCCCCTACTGAAGATGTGCCCACAATCAAGGTATATGCCCTTGACCGGAATGGAACCTGGGACCCTTCAGTCCTCAGGCCGACGCTCTATCCATTGAGCCAAACCGGTCAGGGCCCAATAAGTATATTTTTTAATTGAAAGATTATTTGTAGTTATATGATTTTTCTCATTCTGAGGTGTTTTTCTATTTATTTTTTCTTAGGTTTCTGTGAGTTCCTTTCCATATTCTTTACCTTGTCCTCTTTTTCCATCTTTGTATCTTGTGCATCTTCTTTTACATTTCGTTTCTCAATACTTCGGTCTGTTGTCTCTGTAGACACATATACTTTAAGCCATTGTTGCTTAACAAGGTCTCTGAGGTGTCATGTGGAGTGAGCCAAAGTACACTCTTTTATTGGGAAAGTTGATGAAAAGATGGCACTGATGACTGCAGTATGTCCCTTATTTGTAAAGTACCTTTGTGGTTGGAAAGTTTTCAAAAAATGAGGATGCTGCTGTGTAAGGTAAATGTTAAACCTTAGGATTAAAAGTATGTCTTTAGCATATGGCAGGATCCTCTTAAAGTCAGATAACTTTCCCAAAATGGTTTGTAGTACTTGATATATGTAAAACATATATATATAGTAAATGTAAAGTATAAAGCATAAAAATAAAATGACGGCTTGTTCATCTGTCACTTATTCAAAGAACTAGAACATTATTGATATTGTTGAAGCTATTCATATGCTCCTTCCCAGTTCCCTTCCCCTCCCTCCCCTCCAGATAACCACTATCCTAAATGTTGTGTTATCATTCTCCTGCTTTTTAAAATATCCTACCAGATATGAATATATTCATAAGCAGTTTGTTGTTTAATGTTGCTTATTTTTGAGCTTTATAAAAAATTGTATACTATAGTCTTCTTGGACTTCCCTGCCCCCCCGCTCAACATGTTTCTAAAATGCATCTGTGTTACATGAAGCTGTGGTCCACTTATTTGTACTGCTATATAAGATTCCAGCACTTGAAGACAGTTTATCTCTGTCTACTCCTGGTGATAGACACTTGAGTTGTTTCCATGGTCAGATGACTCATCTTCCTCCTTTCTTACACTACCTGTCTGGGTCAGATTACATGGCAGAAGCTATTAGGTTATTGGGATGAAACAATAAGACTACCAGATCTAAATTATCATTGGCCTCCTATATTTAACAGGAAATATAAGTGCACATTTGATCACCAGGCTGAAGGATGTAGTTTTAACTCTTGAGTTCTGTGACAGATATACCTGAATTCCCTTTCATGCAGGCAAAAATACCTGCATGCTGACATGCTAAATGAAGGCTCTCATCTCGAATGCACCAGACATACAGATTGGCCTGAATTCAGAAAATACTTTGCTTTGAGACTTCTAAAGTAATTGATTTGAACTTACTATATATACATTCTGATCCTGCCATATTTTCAGACACTTATACCTGCTGCATATAGTTCTCCAACCAGATGTTTTTCCTCTGGCACCTTAAATTCTAAAATGAACAAAACTGAATTCAGTAACTTCATTTCCACATGTGCTCCTCATCACCCAAGTCACCAGCAAGAAACCTTGGAGGCATTTTGAACTCTTTCCTCCTTCACTTCTTGGTGTCCAAGCAGTTAACAAGTACAGGGTGTACCCCCAAAAAATACATACACACTTGAACAGCTAATAACTCAATTTTAAAAATGAAATGTATTTTAATAAATATTGCCTTTATAATTATTCAAAGTGTGTGTATATATTTTTCTGGGATATCCTATATTTGGCTTCCATCTCCTAAATATCCCAAACTTACCCTCTCTACTCCATTTCCTAGTAATACATTTACTTCCATTTTATTTCAGGCTGTCTTTGTTTCTGAGACAAATGTGGTAACACAAGGTAAAATGTTGTGTATCAGAGAAGCCCATTAGCATTTCAGTGCCCAGGGATTTTATTGGGAGGCTAGTCATTTACCAAAATTTCAGACTCCTGGAAGAAGCACAGGTGTCAGCATAAACCATATATTTTTTTTTGCATAATCAGTTTAGGGTACAATGAGCCTTTCTTATCAGAAATAGTGGGAACCCATGCAAAATCCAAGCAGACCTTGCTAAAAATGGCAGTCTCAGGCCTGTGATGTTAACTCTTTGCTGCACAGTATATAAAACACTTTGTAATATAGCCTGGCTCTTAACAAGTATTTCATGATAGCAGTTACTGCAGCTGCTGCTGTTTTAGGTAAGGACTCTTTGTTTTACCTCTCTCTATTCCAGTGCTTATTAGCACAATGCTGAGAATAGGATGTGTCACTAACAGTAATAATCATAACTTCTACTAATAATAGATGATATATATTAAAACTATGCAAGGCTCTATTTTAGGGACTTGACAATTATTGATTTATTTACTCATAACAGTTCTATGAAGTACATCATGTTTGTTATCATAGTTTACATATGCAACCATTGCACAGAGAAGTTAATAATTGGCCCAAGTTCTATACTTTTATAAGTGGTGAAGATGGGACTTTAACCTGGACCTTCTGCCTGCAGAGACTCTCTCTTAACTGTACACTGTACTGCGTCGCCATACATGGTGGATGGGCAAGTGGCTAGATGGGTCAATGATTTAAAGTGAATTGTTCAACCACCTTTAAATACATTTTGGGAATAAATTGAGAAACATTACTAGATATTAGATATTATTATTTTTAATTTTGTTAGGTATGGTAATGGTATTGTGATTATAAAGGAACATGTCCTTATATTTTAGAAATATTTATCAAAGTATTTAGGATGAAATGCCATGATGCCTGTTATTTATTTATCTTAAAATATTTTTATTGATTTTAGAGAGGAAGGGAGAGAGAGAGAAACATCGATGTGATTTGTAACATTGATTGGCTGCATCCCGCACTCCCCCTACCGAGGATTGAACTCTGACTGGGAATGAACTGGTAACCTTTTGGTGCATGGGAGATGCCCAGCCCACTGAGCAACACCAGCCAGGGCCATGATGTTATTTAAAGTACTTTAGTAAAATAAAAATTGATGAAGCAAATATGGGAAAACATCAGCAATTGTTAAAATTAATGTTCATTAAACCATTCTCCCTACTCGTCTGTGTTTTTAAAAATTTTATAATCAAAGGTAAAAATATAAAGCAAGTTACTTATTAACAACAGTAAGCAAAGACCAAAATAATAAAGATAATGTTTTAAGATAATGTGGACTGTTGAGGAAAATTTGATTCACTCTAGAGCTTTAGAATGACATCTCTTCGTTTTATAGATGAAGATACTGAAACTTTATCGATATCAGTAATAGTTTCTTCCTCTCAGACCAGCCTTCCCCTCTTTATCATCACAGAGCTTTTCCCTCTTTATCCCAGGACTTTAGCTTTGGAAACATAAAGTGACTTCCTTTTTTTTTAATCACTGAAAACATATATTTCATATTATGTACTTGGTGTAATAAGATCATAATGGGTTTGTTCACCATCATTTATTTCAATACCATGTATACACACACATCATTTATTTGTTTAGCATCTCACATCTCCTTCGTACTGTAGATGGATATAGTATTGCTTCTGCTTTATAGGTTGATGAGCTAGGATCCGGTAAGTTAAGAAGCTTTTCAGTGATCACAAAGTGTAACCAAACCTAAAATAAGAGTCATCGCTTTCTGGTTCAGTACTGCGGTCTCACACCTCCAGAAACCCATGTGTGAATACTACTTCTTGTGTCTATCTCAACAGGCTTCCGATGGAAGCAGTTCCAGAGAAGATCTTTCGTCTCAGCTTTTGAGAAGGAATGAACAGATACGGAAATTAGAGGCCAGACTTTCTGGTATGTCTAAGAACTCATAAAAAACAAACAGGAAATTTTCCTTCCCTGACCCTCTCTCCCTATAAAATAGCTATATAGTATAATCTTATCGTTATTTTGGTGTATTTTGATTTTCTTAGTAAAGAAAGGAGAAATTTGTACCCCCTTTGTTCCTTCTTTTGTTAGTATACCAAATAGTGTAAGTTCAAAACTGAGTTTTAAACTTTAAAAAGCACACAAAACTTAGGTTTTCTGCTCCTGAGGTTTCTAGCCATGGATATAAAAGGTATTAAAAGTGTATGTAGAATAGATTGGACTGTCTTTTTTAGCCATTAGCATAGCTTGCTTTCCGGTGGAGAGGGGTAGAGGATATCATTTACAGGGAATGACCAACACATGTTGGATTCTTCAACACCAGAGGGATTTGGTGCTCTGTTGCCACTTGCTATAGCTACATATCACCTATGTAAGTGTTATTCTGGTCTGGGCCACATTTCAATAGTATTTCTAACTTCAGCATCTTTATAGAAGCAGTAACTCTCGCTATGTTTTTTTGTGTGCACTTTACAATTTACACAACTTCCATTATATCCTTTGCCTGAGCAGGTCATGTTTTTTATAGAGTGTGAGTTCTTATTTTATTTCTACCAGTGGACACATTTGAAAGCTTCATCCTGTGAAGTGGTTAGTGGTTTCTGTGTTTCTTTTTGTCCATTTGCCTTATGCCCATTTTATTGGAGTGAAAGCAGTAGACTGCAAAATTCCCCAAATTTTATGTGACATCTCTGTGTTTGTTCAGTTATCAAAGGTCCATAATGTAGCTCCCAATTTCTAGTTAGTTTATTATCATTTTGTCCTCACTGTAGCCTTATTAGACATAGCAAGGTTAAGGTCATACAAGTAGTAGGTGGTAGAGCTGGGATCCAAATCCAGATTTGCTTGATACTAGAGTCTATACTCTTTTTAAAAATATATTTTTATTGATTTCAGAGAGGAAGGGAAAGGGAGAGAGAGAGAGAGAAACATCAATGATGAGAGAGAATCATTGATTGTCTGCCTGTTGCATGCCCCAAACTGGGGATTGAGCCCGCAACCCAGGCGTATGCCCTGACTGGGAACCGAATCGTGATCTGGTTCATAAGTTGATGCTCAACCACTGAGCCATGCCAGCTGGGCTAGAGTCCATATTCTTAATTACAGTCTGCTTTAAACTCAGTTTTTACTGTCCTCTTACCCTCTGGTGTAAATAGTATCAGTAACACAGGTGAAATAACTGCACATTTGTTTAATGTTGTGGGGAAACTATAAAATGACATGTACCCTCCCTAATATAGAAGGAAGAATAGTCTGAGCTTGACTTAGGTTAGAGAGGAAGGGACAGGGGAGAGAACTGACATTTACTGAGCTCACGTATGTCCTGGGTATTTTCCAACAGGCTCAGTATTAATAACAATAGCAGCTCCCATTTATTGAGCACTGTGTGCTAGGTGCATAAGGCATAGAAAATGGTTTATTATCTAATGCATCCTTTGAAGTAGGTACTCTTAATATCATCATTTAATAAATGAAGAAACTAATACTTAGGATCAATCATTTGCTTAAGGACTGACAGAGTTGGGATTTGAACTAAAGCCTGTCTACTTTTCCACTATACCATACTATCTTCTTTGGTCACTCAGGTAATTAATTCTGACTTTCACCTTTAAAATGACATAGGCAGCTCAGTTCCTGTGTGGAAAGGAAGCTGACTTCTAGAGCATGAAGCATTTTCACTATAAAGGCAGTACTGTGGTAAGGTGTCTGCTAGTATCCTAACCACTGTTACTCAGTTGTATGGACTGTACGCTATTTAGGGAGTTCCCTTTGATCTATCCTGCTAAGACTGGAAGGGGAAGTGAAACTGAGATTTGAAATTAAGTAATGAGATGATACTGGTTTTCATAGCAGGGCATTTCTGATGACCGATCCAGGACCAATTCTTGTTCTTTATCAAGGCTAAACAAAGCTGCCTATTCGTATTCACCATTTACACCTTGGATAGTTTGTACTACCTGTTTGCCTGTCTTGTTCATTGTTATTGGGAGGCTGTCTGCCTAGCTATCCTTACCAGGAATAGTTTTCAGGCTGAAAAAATCATCATCATTTTCATTCATTTTTTTTGTTTAATTAACTTCCTTTCCTGATGTTTGTCCATTCCTGGTATGTGCGTCACCCTCCTCACCCAAGACTATGCTGAACAGGTCCGAAACTTGCAGAAGATAAAAGAGAAGCTTGAAATTGCATTAGAAAAACACCAGGATTGTACGTATTTTTTTCCTGTTCCCCCCCCCCCCCCAATATTTTTAGGGTTTAAATGAAACAATTGTGTATGGTTAAGTTTTTAACTTTGTCACAGCTCAAATCTTTATTTTATGAGTAGTATCTAGTATTTCTTAATTAGGTTGATATAACATTTGTTTGATATTTAGTAACATACAACTCGTATTTATGGGCATGTTGCCTAATGGGCATGTTTCTTAGGAGAAGGAAGCTGTGTCCATCCAGTTGACCAGTTTATTGGTAAAATCTAGTGCCTGGCCCTGGGATCTAAATCAGGAGGCTTGGTTCTAGCCATAGTTGCATTCCTGCTGTGTTCAGAAACGGGGAAATCTCTAGCTGTCATCACTCCTCCTCCAACAATAGAACATACATTTTGTTTATTCTACCTTAAATCATATGGTATTCTTTGGTCCAATCAAAGAAAATGCTGACAGAAGTAGACAGTTATTTTCAGTTGATATATACTAAAAAAAATTTTTAAAGGAAAACAAAGTGAAATATTTTTGTGTGTTGCTTTGTTTTGATTTTTGTTTTTAATTCTATAAATTGATAATAGCCATCACTTAGCAACAGCATTGGTGTTTTCTTGCACCTTACCTAACTCAGTCAGTGTTCTTTTATTGTACCATTTAAAAGTTACCTTTTGGCATCTTCCTAAATGTATATACTTGATTATTACCAAAAACAAAAACAACAGGAAACAAATAAACAAAAATGGTGGTCTATTACTAAGGCCAAACGATTCTGGGAAAGGAGATGGATCAGGTTTTTCCCAGTCTCATAATTCATTTATGTGACCTTGGCCTGTTTGTTAGGTGACAATTGTAATCACATGGGTTATTTGTGATGCTGTTTCTGAAATGTTTCCATATCTCAAATAAAGCCTCTTTGTTAACAGCTTCCATGCGGAAATTTCAAGAGCAGAATGAGACATTCCAAGCCAACAGAGCCAAAATGGCAGAAGAACAGGCTTTGGCCTTAGCCAGAAAGGACCAGGTATTTTATATTTGTCATTGCCCAAGACTGGCGACAAGATTTTATTTGGGACATGATTTTTTTTTTAAATCATGACCTAAACCTGGTAGAAAATATTTACAACCTAGGAGAAAAGAAATGCTATATACAGGGTGAGACAAAAGTAGGTTTACAGTTGTGAGTTCGTGAAACAGTTTCTTGTATTAATTATTATTGTTTTATTTTCCTTACAAACAGCTGTAGGTCTACTTTTGCCCCAACCTGTATGTTTTTTGAGATTTCATTTGGCCTCAGAGTTGGATATTATCAAGAAACTTTACAGTTATAATCATGAAGTATGTCCAGAATGTGAGATTATCATTCTGCAACTGTGTAGCTTTATAAAATGGAGAAGGGAAATTGTGTGTCCATAGTCTGATAGCGAGCCCAAGACTAGGAAAAAGATCTCTGTCCTCTCAAAGCCTAGATGCAAACACTTGCCTTAGACAATGGAGAAGATGATATCAAGCTAGCCATCATCCATGATATACATAATTCTTACAATCTTTGTTCCCAAATTTCTTCAGCTTCAGCTAGCTAGACAGAAGGGAATTCCTATAATCTCATTAGAATTATCCATTGAAAGATGCTGAATGAATAACAATAAGAAGGGAAAATAATGCTGTTTATTTTGTGCAATGGCATTTTAAATTTAAGATAAGCATCAAGATATTATAATGATAATCCTGACTTTTTAAAGATGGGTGTCAATTTATTATGTTGCATTTAAATAATGTATAGCCCTAGCTGGTTTTGCTCAGTGGCTAGAACATTGGCCCATACACCGAAAAGTCTCGGGTTCACTTCTTGGTCAAGGGCAACGTACCTTGGTTGCAGACTAGGTCTTCCCGCATACCCCTCAGTTAGGGGCATGAGGGAGACAACCGATTGATGTGTGTCTCTCTCTCCCCCTTCTCCCTCCCACCTCTAAAAAAAAATCAATGCAAAAATATTATCAGATGAAGATTTAAAAAAATATATATGTATATATTTAAACATATACACACACACACACACACACACACACACATTGTTAGGCGAGGATTAACAAAAAACAAAGCAAAACAGAAAATGTATACTTTACCTACAGTAGGTGGGTTGGTTGATTGGTTGGTTTTAAAGTTTGCATTTGTCTTCTAGGACATTACTAACCAGAAAAAAAATCATTCACCAATACTGTACTTAGTGGCTAACTATGATGGTATGAGTTTACATAAATTAAGAAATCTAAAATTGGTAGATTCTGATTGTAGGCATTGGGATATGGCCTTTCATACCAGTGGATATTTTCCCCCCATTCAGTGATTTGTGAATAACAGGCATAATCCCTTTTCCATGAACTTATACCAGATGCATAAAGCATATTGGTAAAATCAAGATGAGAAGGAAAATAATTATTAGGAGCTACTGAAGACCTTCCCCTTTAGTAAATTAATTTCTAAACATCAATTACAAAGTTACCAACTCAGCTGGTCCCAGCTACTCATCCCAAGAAGTTATGATAGTAATCATGGAAAACCACTCAGGAATAAGCTAAAAAGCTGCATCCAAGCAGCACAGATAGTTTTGTTTGGGTGCTCTACTTAGTAAAAATCTGCAGGCTTGTATTTGTATTCTAGAGTTTTATAAAAAGTTCATTTTCTTCTTTTTAGGGCTCTTAGCTTTCTTTCTTTCTTCTTTTTTTTTTTTAATCCTCACCCGAGGATATTTTTCCATTGATTTTTAGATAGAGTGGAAAAGAGAGGGAAAGACAGAGAGAAACGTTGATGTGAGAGAAACACATCAATTGGTTGCCTCTTAACACACCCTGACCAGGCCCTGGCCAGGGAGGAACCTGCATCTGAGATATGTGCCCTTGACCGGAATCGAAGCCGGGACCCTTTGGTCTGCAGGCCGACGCTCTATGCACTGAGCCAAACTGGCTAGGGTATGGCTTTCTTCATATTAAGACAACTTCAAGTGCGTGTTTGTTTGTTTTTTAATTCACTATTTTGTTTGTTTGGTGGGTTGCTTTGGGGGTGGGGTAGGTTGTTTTATTTTCTGAAAATCTTGATATTATTGATACTCTTCCCTGGAAACTGTACTTTTTTTGTTCTTTTGCCTTAGGAATGGTCACAAAAAGTGGAGCAGCTTGAAAAGGTTAGTTCATCTTTAATTTTGTCTCATTCCGACTGTGGGCCTCTTCTGCGGAGCTTAGAAAATGGATTCTGCAGCACCCAGTGTACTGATAGCTACACCTCTTGGAAGCAGGGTACTAGATGATTACCCATTGACTTGAAAAACTCATGTCTTACCCTTTTGTTGGTGGGCATGCCCCGCCCAGTATACTCTCCACCCCTCTCTTAACTTTCTCTGTGTACATGAAGGCTGATGGGACCTGCATCAGCTGGGCTCCATTGCCCTTTTGCTTCTGATTGGGTTCCGCCAGTGGGAAACACCAAAAGAACTATGTGTGGAGGAAGAGTGGGGTCAGTGTTCATTTCCCCAACCTTCTCCATGTGGAATCCCTTCGGGTTAGTTGTAGCCCATGACCAAAGGTCACAGCTTTAGTTGGATCTTTGGTTTACCCTCTTGACATAGTTTCTTTCTCTAGGTTTCTTGTAAACTCTTCATCCCTTTGTCCCTTCATGTCCATCTGTTACTAGCACATTTTCTCTTTTGGATTTTGTAACTCTGCCCACAGCTTTGAAAAGTCCCTTTATTAAACTCTTCTCAAAATACCTAACCTGAGTCTGCCATCTGTCTCCTGCTGGGACCCTAACTGACACTGTGGTAGCATTAGGAACACTTTTGGAGGAGACAGTGAAAGGAGTGCATTTCTCCAAGCTCAGCATTGAGCAGATAAGAGAACCTCTTGGCTAGACACAGATGAGGAAAATTTATTATTCCAGCACCACAGCTTTTCTAACACTGTGTAGATGCTTAAGTAATGCATTCCTGGCTCCCAAACATGAATACTAAGGTGAAATTTCAAGCCTACAATTAGAAAAACATTTTAATTTAAAATAATCAATAGTCAACACCCTGAGCCTGAATTATATGTTGCTACTTTATTCATTCCTTGTTTTCATTGAGTACTCCTAAGTTACTCCTCATGGTAGAAAAATTATTTCTTAGATTGATAGGTTGCTGGTTTAATTCCAGGTCAGAGCACATGCCCGGGTTGCAGGCTTGATCTCTCGTCGGGGTTGTGCAGGAGGCAGCGAATGGATGCTTCATTTTCACATCTGAGTTTCTCTTTCTCTCTCCCTTTCCCTTCCTCTCTCTCTCGCTCTCTCTCTGAAAAAAAAAATAAATAAATAAATAAATAAAAGTTTTTAAAGAAAAAAATGTTCTAAGCATGGTGTTGATGGTCTTAAACATGGTGGTATAGATTAGGTCAAAGTTTTGTTATCATAAGAAACTTAAGATTGTAGCAATTGAAATTCTCATTGGACTATTTTTTGTCTTTTAAAATTATGGGAAAGGGGGATCCATATAGGACTGAACTAAATAAAACCTACTTCAGTTCACTAAGGAGATTGTCTCTCTTCACCCATTCAAAGGAGGGACTGGAAAGTATTTTAGACAGGGAAAAACTAGAGACACCTAGGTCTTTGAAGCCACTGTGATTTTTGGAAATGTTATTCTTATAGACTGTTTTAATTTCTTTTCAATCAAGAATTGGAAACTGCAACAGCAGGGTTTGTCCTTAAGATAATCCATCTTGGTTGGGGGGATGGAGGGGGGAGGAACAAAAAATAAAAAGAGATCCATCTTGAGAAGTTATCATTTAGTAAATTGTAATCTGCTGAAATCAGTCATGTCTAATTTTTGTTGACTTGCTCATTGAAATCCGTTCTACTTAAATGCATCTAGTTTTGTCATGGCATTCAGTCTCTTACTCCAGTTATTAATGCTATTCAGCCAGTTGAGCCTCTCACTGGGAATAAACATGTAAAATGGATATCTGGAATTGTTAATCAAACTTAAGATTTTAAAGCGTTAAGTAATTGTTCTTATTGCTCTTATTCGCAACTGTCATTTAAAACATTTATTTTTTAACTTAAAAAATTAATGCCATATTGATCATATTACTGTAAAGCTTCCTATTATCAATGTTTTCTTGTCTACTGACAGGAGATTTTTATTAAGAATTCTGCTTACATAATATTATTTTAATGTCTTAGTTGCCTGAGTTGATATCTTCTTCCAAATAGGAGAAAAGGTTTCTGACAGCTCAGTTACAGGAAATGAAGAACCAGAGTTTGAATCTTTTCCAAAGGAGAGATGAAATGGATGAATTAGAGGGGTTCCAGCAGCAGGAACTAAGTAAAGTAAAACACATGGTGCGCATTTTTGTTTTAGTAGCTAAATGCTGAATAGATTACTCATTATTCTGATTTTGCTAGTCATCACCCTCTCAGTGCTGACAAACATACCCCAGTAGTCTTTGATATTAATTATATTTATACTAAAGGCCCAGTGCACGAAATTCTTGCATGGGTAGGGTCCCTAGTGGCTGCTGGCTGCCAGCCAGGGTGCCTCCCTTCCTCCAGCCGCCTGCCACTCCCAGCCCCGCCCCCTGGTTGAACTCCTGATCGAACTCCCAGTTGAGGGGACAATTTGCATATTAGGTTTTTATTATATAGGATATTTTTCAATTTATTAAAGGAGAAGTTCTGTTTCATTTTCTTTCTTTTTCACTACTGGGCATATAAGGCCACTCAGAAGCTGACAAGTTTGGCTTATTGATTCAGATTTTTTTTAAAAGTTATATTTCTCAGTAGTGGCTCAATGAAACTTTTATCTTCGTGTCAGCTTTTAAAAAAAGAAGAAAGTCTGGGGAAAATGGAGCAAGAGTTGGAGGCACGAACCAGAGAACTTAGTCGAACCCAGGAGGAGTTGATGACCTCCAATCAGCTGTCGTCAGACTTGAGACAGAAGCTAGAAGAATTGCAGAGACACTGCTCAACGCTGGAAGAGCAGAGGTTCTTGCTTGGTCTGTGGGGCCCATGGGAAGTGGTGTAGCTCTGGCTAGAACCTGCCCACCATTCCCCATTACTCATTGCAATACTTTCTGATCTCAGTTCTGGCAAAGGCTTATGGGCTTATCCTTATCTGCCTAGGGCTTAGGACCACCCCCCCCCCCCTAAAAAAAAACAACAAAAAACGAAAAACACTCATCCTCATTCCCCTTCCCCTGCCTATGCTCAGAGCCCCTCCAACTCTGCTGAGAAATTTAGTGTGTTTTAGTTTGTAAGCTATTGAGAAACCACAGACAGAATATCTTGCTTAAATCTGGGTGGAATTTTTCTCTTTGGGCTTCTGCTTCAGAGAGAGATAAGGAGTTTTCTCCATTTTTTCTAATCTTCACATGGCAAATGTTTGCAGCCCTGACATATAAAGAAACAGCTGTGTTTTTCCTGTGGAAGAGAGTTTCTTAGATGAGATATCCAAATTTATTCATTGTCTGCTTTCTTTCAATGAAGAGATCTTGTGACAGCTTCAACAACTGGTGCAGAAAGTAAGATCACAGACCTGGAGCAAAAGGAACAAGAGCTCCAAGCATTCATTCAGCAGCTTTCCATTGATTTGCAAAAGGTAAATAGAACAAAAAACAAAAAGGTAAGTAAAGTTCTAGGAGGGGACCCAAGTTGGGGCTAAGGTATGAGATGCACAGCAGCTCTCTGTGGTCCTTGTGCTGTGAGCCAGGGTGTATATCATCATTTGTTTTACAAGTTCTCTCTTTGGCCTTAAGGCAGCTGATTGGCATCATCACTGCTTCATCCAGCCTCATGGAGTGATGTAGGTTATTGTAGGCTGGCTGGGAGCTTCTTGCATGGGATTATCTGCTGGATTTGACTAATAGGATAAAGATGCAGGTCCTGTTGGACTGTGGATTAATAGGATTAAACACTTGCTTGTTGAAAGTGTGAGGAAAAGCATTCATTTAGCTAGTAGATCACAATACAACTGAGTTATTTTAAAGAGGAGAAACATCTTCCCAGGGTCCTGGCTAGATTCCACGGAGGTAAGAACATTGCTCCTTCCCAAGTTGTGGGTTGCTTGGGGCAGGCATTTGCCTCTTGCTGCTGCATGAGGTCTGAACTGGATGCCAAAGTGGTGCTGGGTTCTGATTTTGTATCTTCTATGTCCCATTTTCAGGGAAGATTTCCTGGCAATATATTCTTCTGGCATGCAGTTGAGAACAGAATTTCTGGGAAACGCAATGGTCCTCGAAGGGACCAAAAGGGAGGGAGAGGGGATTTACGGTGTAATGTAATCTCTGCTTTCACATGCAGGTCACTGCTGAAACTCAGGAGAAAGAAAAACTCATCACACATTTGCAGGAGAAAGTCACATCCTTAGAGAAGAGACTGGAGCAGAACTTATCAGGAGAAGAACATGTGCAGGAACTCCTGAAAGAGGTAATTAGCTCTCTCTGGGCCAGCCAGTGTGGGGAAGGAGCTTTCATAAAATCCTAGAGTTTCAGGTCCTGAGAGTTTGCAAACAGCTTGGTGAGAAGAGCACTCTCTCCAACTTTTGATTTTCCTGCTTACAGCAGAGAGAGTCTCATGTCACCTGTGTGGGACATGTTTTCCTCAGGGAAAGCTTTACTCAGAGATGCCTGTGAACAAATAGCATCCCGATCAACCAATCAGCCCACCTAGGGATTTACTCCACCTGGACTGTCTTGTCTTATTGCTTTGCTCTCCTCCTCCCTTTTGCACTTTCCATTGGCCAAGGAACCATCTGTTACCATCTGCCTTTGGCTTCAGCACAATTGCCTTGGGCAGCAAGTGGACTCTCCTTAGCTGAGAGGAGGCTATTGAGAAGACTTACCTTTTGCCCAGGTCAGTGATGTAGATGAACTTGCTTTCTCATCAGGTCTGAGCTCATTGCCTATATTCCACTCCTTTTCCTCTTGTTTACCAGTGATTGTCCTCACATGACAAAGGTAACAAAGCCAAGGCCTTGGGCCTAGATTACACCCTCACTTTCTGTCTTTAGTTCCCACTAAATACCTCTATCTCCACTGCCACTATAGCCTGGTCCATATTAGAAGTCTCCAGACTGGCCTACCCAGCATCTCTCCTCCTTCACCCTCTGTCAAAGTTATTGCCAAAGTGATCTTCCTAAACATAAAGACCTTACACAATTCCCCTATAATCCACAATGAGTATAATGTGAGTTCTAGAGTGTAAATTGATTTCTAGAACCAGACTAGGTTTGTATCTCACCTACAGGCAGTCCTCTGGTTACATTGGACTCCACGTACGTCGTTCCATGGTTACATCGCCATCTCCTGTTTACAGTATTTATAAAAAAAAAAAAAAGAAGTTCGGTCATTTCAACATATGTACATATGTGCTTTATGTTTTTATTATTTATTTACCACAAGTAAACGTCAGGAATTTTTATCTTTCTTTTAAATTTTTTTTATTGTTTCACTTCATTACTGCTGTGTATGTGCTCCATGTGAGTGATGTAGGTGCTTATGTAGGTGGGTTCCGACTTACGGCAAAAATTGTGTTACGTCGCGCCATAGTAACGGATCTCTGATGTAACCTGAGGACCTACTGTATTCTATTTATTGGTTTGTGACTTAAAGCTAACCATGTAATCTCTTTGTGTTTATTTTTCCTCTGTAAAATAGGGTTATTAATTGTACCAAATGCATAGAGTTGTTATTAGGATTAAATGAGTTACAATATGTGAAGTGGTTAGAACGAGGCTTAGAACATAGTAGGGTCTTGATATAATTCAGCTATCTTCTATATATATAAAAGCCTAATATGCAAAGTGTCCCCTTGGGAGTTTGACCAACCGGTAGTTGGATCACACGCTATGATGTGCACTGACAACCAGGGCGTGGCGTGGAACGAAGGAAGGCCCCCGCTGGCAGCCGGGGAATGGAGGCCCCGGCCGGCAGCCGGCAGCCACTAGGGACCCTACCCATGCACAAATTTTGTGTAATGGGCCTCTAGGCTATGTATAGAAAATCCTAAGCGACCTTTCAACCATTTGACCGTAGCTATGACATGCAGTGACCACCAGGGGGCAGATGCTCAATGCATAGGTATGGAAACATGGAAAAGACTGATGAATCTCAGAGGGAAGTGGGGGAGTGGAGAGGGCAGGAAGAGATTAACCAAAGATCTTATATGCATACTAGAAGCCCCGTGCACCAGTTCATGCACCGGTGGGGTCCCTTGGCCTGGCCTGCGGGGATCGGGCAGTCCGACATTCCCCAAGGGGTCCTGGATTGCGAGAGGGTGCAGGCCAGGCCAAGGGACCCCACCGGTGCATGAATCGTGCACCGGGCCTCTAGTTAGTAAAATAATCATTATTGTGCCATCATCATTATTATAATGTTTAGTGTGCATAATAGCTACTTAGGGAATTTGTTTAAAGTATGTATCTCTGGCCCTACCATCGGAAATTCTGATTTCTGGAGTAATAGGCCTGGAGTAAAGCCTCATGTTTAACAACCCCCAAGTAAGTTTTAATGCCAATGTTTAAACAACTCCACTTTGAAAAATATTGCCTTCAGAATTAAATTCAAACTTCTTTCTGCAGCATAAAATACTTCTCATGATATTGCCCTTTGCCTCACTTTCTAGTCTTATTTCTTGACTTGAGCCCACCATCACTTTATTTTTTAGTAAGTTGTAGCTTCCAAATGTTCCAGGCTGTTTCCACCTTCATTGGTCATCCCTCTGTCTGGATGCTGCCCCCCACCCACACCCCACCTCCCATCCCTGGCCACCGTGAATTTTGAAGCCTCCCATTTCCCTGAGGCCATGAGCATATCCTGCTCTGTACTCCTTTTTGTGGGCACTATTGCATTCTATTATATAACTAGAGGCCCAATGCATGAAAATTCATGCACTGGAGGGGGGTTCCTCAGCCCGGCCTGCCCCCTTTCACAGTCCGGGATCCCTCAGGGGCGGGAAGCGACCTGGCGATCAGGGGAAGGTGACACCCCCATCACGCCTCTGCTGCTGCCACTGCCGGCAGCGCAAGCCTCAATCGGCCCTGATTACCTGTGCCTCGGGCCAGCCCTGGGTGGCGGGGCTGAGTGGACTGGGCTCCGCCATCTTGAGGTTGTGGGTGCCGCCATCTTTGAGGGCATGGCAGTCAATTAGCATATTTCCTCCTTATTGGCTGTGGGTGCCACCATCTTTGCGATGGTGTGAGGGTCAATTAACATATTCCCTCTATTAGATAGGATTGTTTTGTCCTAGCCACAGGGTCAAAGGACTGTGTCAAATGTATCTGTGTATACTTGATGATATGTGAATTTTATCTTAATGTACCGTATTTTCCAGCGTATAAAACGACTTTTTAACCCAGGAAAATCTTCTATACACCTATTCGTCTTATACGCCAGAAAATACGGTATTTGTGTCCCTTGAGACTTACACAAATCATAGTTATGTTGTGGATATCAGTAAATATTTATTCAATGAAGAAATGACTATTTTCTTTTACTCTTCTTCCATTTACAGAAAACAGCTGCTGAGCAGAATTTGGAGGATACCAGACAGCAGCTCTTGGCAGCCAGAAGCAGCCAGGCCAAGGCCATTGACATACTGGAGACGCGGGTATTGACCTCCTGCCAGTGATCGCATTGTCTGGGTGGTAACCTGGTTGGATGACTTGGTTGTGGCTGAGAATCCCCTTGGGTCAAAGGTTTTCTTTTGAGGGGACTGTTTTTTGGCTCTTACTTATATTGAGTTGAGTTAGTCATTTTATTCATTTGCTACATTATCGTCATTGTTCCACACAAAGTTGTCTTCTTGTTTGTTCCCTTTTATCTCCATTTCTCTTCCTCCCATAGGAAACCATTTTGACATGGTTAATAGAAATCCTTCTATTGTTGGGTTTTCCTAAAATATGTGGCATTGTTTTGTGTGCTTATTTATGTAAATGATATAGCTATGCATAGTCATCTCTTAGCTTCAACTGCTCCATCTTCTGTCTGTGTCCACATCACTATACTTACCTACTCTACTTTGTAGTTATCTTCTAGAATGATAGACATACAGATTGCCTTCTTCCTGTCACCACAGATTACACTGCAGTGAACATCCTTATCCCTGTCACCTTGAGGAGAGAGAATGCATGTGACCTAATGTGACTAAATAGGATAAGGATGTTCCCAGCAGGGTTGCTCCTGGCTCTAGTCCCCCAGCATGCCCGGGGATTCCTGTATCTGAGGGCTTTTCCAACATTGGCATTTCCAAGCATTTTCTTTTTGCCAGTTTAAGGAGTGTGAAGTGGTGGGAGGAGCAAAGGATCTCTGTGGGGCCTCCTTAAGGAGAGCCCTAATCCCATTCTCGAGGGCTCTATTTTTATGACCTAAGCACCTCCAAAGGCCCCACCTCATGATCTCAGCATATGAATTTGGGAGAGGGGACACAGACTTTCAAACCATAGCAATTTAGCTCATTTTGTAAAATCTTATTTCTTCAGAAACATATTTTAAGGTATATTTTTCTCTAAATTCAGTTTTGTTTGTTTTATTATAATTCCATTTATTTATTTACTTAATTTTTAATTTTTTTTGTTGTTGTTTGTTTTTGAGAGAGAGAGAGAGACATCGATTTGTTTTCCACTTATTTATGCATTCATTAGTTGATTCTTGTATGTGCCCTGACGGAGGATCAAACCTGCAACCTTGGCATATTGGGATGATAGTCTAGCCAACTGAGCTACCTGGCCAGGGCAGTTTTATTTCTGTGTGTGTGTGTGTGTGTGTGTGTATATATATATATCCATTTTTTGTTGTGGTGTTAAAATATACATAATGTAAAATTTATCATTTTAACTGTTTCTAGGTATACACTCAGTGGCATTAAGCACATTCCCATTGTTGTGCAGCCATCACCACCATCCATCTCCAGATCTTTTTCATCTTCTCAGACTGAAACTTGGTACCCACTGAAACAATAATTCCCCATTCTCTCCTCTCCCCAGCCCCCTGGCAACCATGATTCCACTTTCTGTCTCTGAATTTTTCGAATCCAGGTACCTCACATTAGTGAAATAATACACTATTTGTCCTTTAGTGTCTGACTTATTTCACTTAGCATAATGTCCTTAAGGTTTATCCATGTGTCAGAATTTTATTCCTTTTTAAGGCTGAATAAGCCATTTTAAGGCTTTTAGTCCATTGTATGGATGTACCACATTTTGTTGATTCATTTGTCAATGGACATTTGGGTTGTTTCCATCTTTTGGCTGTTGTGGAAAATGCTGCTTGAACATTAGTGTAGCTTCAACAACGAGGTTTTTGTGTGTGGGTTCACACTTTCACTTCTCTGAGGTATATACCTAGGAGTGGACTTGCCCGGACATATGGTAACTCTGTGTTTAACCTTTGAGGATCTGAAATCTTTCTTGAGTTGTGTCTCTAATTGGGACTTGAGTAGATATTTTCTGAACCCAGGAGTTTAAAAAGCTAGGTTTCAGTCCTGGCTCTGTCACTAATTTATGATTATGGACAAGTAACATTACTGGTCTCCTCTGTGGAAGTTCTCACACTGTTCATATAGGCTAGTTTTAGTGAAATCATGTAATGTGAATGTATCTGAGGAACCATGAGATCTAAAAACATTCTCTTCTAATCGGGCACTTGTCCTTGACAAAGCTGTCACCTTCTTGTGCTTGTTTTAATAGTAAAGTTCCCCAAGGGCAGAGATTATTCCACAAAAAAGAGAAATTGGCAGATAAGAGTCAGATAAAATTGGCCCATTGGAGAGTTAGGCCTAGCTAAGTGCTGGGCAGTATGTCATCATCCTGTCCATTGGGCCAGCCTAGTGCAGAGCCAGGTACATCCTAGTCAGACTTGGTCGAAGTTCAGTGAATGAATGGAACCAAAATTGTGTCATAACAGTAATCCTACTTCTGGGAATCTGTCCTAAGAAAGTGATTCAAACCAGGTCTAAACATTTGCATAAATATTTTAACTGCTGTACAATTTTGGAGGGGAAAATGGGAAACAACCCAAGTGCCAACACGGGAGGCAGCAGTGCAGGAAATTCCAAAACATCCTTTGAGAAAATAATCTAAGGTCTGCAGACCATGTAGAAACACAGAAGAAAACTTGAGTGAGGAGAAAAAATACAGTTTTACTAGAATTGTATACAAAGTTATTTTAAAAAGTCATAGAAATAGACTGGAAGAAAAGACATTAGGATGATAGTGTTTTATAGTATGGGTATTTTTTTCCTATAAAATGTTCAATTATGTACCTGATTTCTGACTTAAATTAATTTAGTTTTTAAAGCCATTTATTGTTACTCTCAGCTTTTTTTTTAGATTGTCTTTTTAAATTTATTTTGGAGAGGGAGGAAGAGAGAGAAACATCAATGTGAGAGAGCTATACCCACCAATTGGTTGCCTCTCGTACGAGCCCTGACTGGGAAGCGAACCCACAACCTTCCAGTCCATGGGACACCGCTCCAACCAACTGAGCCACACCAGCAAAAGAGTGCTTCTGGCCTTAGCCAGTTGGGTTCAGTGGATAGAGCGTCGACCCGCGGACTGAAAGGTCCCGGTTTTGATTCCAGTCACGGACATATACCTCGCTTGCAGGCTTGTTCACTGGCCCCAGTTGGGACACCTGTGGGAGGTAACCAATCGATGTGTTTCTCTTGCATTGACGTTTCTTTGTGTCTCTTCCTCTCCCTTGTACTCTCTCTAAAAATCAATGGGAAAATATCCTCAGGTGAGGACTAACAACAATAAAAAAGAATGCTTCTGTTTCCACTAAGGTGAAAGAACTAGAGCAGAGCCTGCAGGCCTCTGAGGAGAAGCTGAAACAGAGCAGAGACGCCGTGGCCGCTCAGGAATCGCAGATTCAGGAGCTTGTAAGTAGCTATTGTGCTGCTGCAGTCTAGGCCCTCAATGCCTTCCCTTATGCCTTTGCAGCTACCCCAACTTCTGGAATGGTATCTGGGCCTGACTTCATATACAGTTGTGCTGGGTGTGGGCAGCTGGGCAGTTGCAGGTAGAAGGAGTCAGGCCTGCTGGAGGCTCTGAGTTACCCAGAGAGGCAGGGACTGGCTAATTCCCACCTGACAGCCTAATTGTGGGACTGTTACAGGTGGTAACTCCACTGGCAGTCAAACCTCAGCTTGCAGCCAGGGCTGTGGAGAACAGGTCCAAGCTTTGGGGAGAGGATGGCGAGGGCTTGGCCAGTTGTCGCAGCCTCAGAAGAGGTGTTGAATTAGCAACTAGAGAAATAAAAACGGCATTCATTGCATGGTTACCCTGTCCCAGGCTCTGTGCTAAGTACTCTGCACGTGTTTTCATTTAGTCCTTGCAGCAGACCTAAGAGGTATGCAGTTATCCTCATTCTCTAGAGCAGTGGTCGGCAAACTCATTAGTCAACAGAGCCAAATATCAACAGTACAACGATTGAGAGCCAAATTTTTTAAACTTAAACTTCTTCTAACACCACTTCTTCAAAATAGACTCGCCCAGGCTGTGGTATTTTGTGGAAGAGCCACACTCAAAGAGCCAAAGAGCCGCATGTGGCTCGCGAGCCGCAGTTTGCCGACCATGGCTCTAGAGCAAGCATGTCAAACTCAAAGCCTAACACGGGCCAGATAAACAAGGTTTAAGTTTATGTGGGCCGCAAAAAAACAAAAGCTTCAATTTTCATAGAAATGTAGGTTTATTTCAATAGAGACATGCTGAATACAAAGGAATGAAATGAGTAATCGTTAACATAAAATAATAGAACATTTTCATAAAAATTAACATTTTTTTCTTGAACATTAACTTACCAGACACTGAATAACTGCACAAATTAATAAGCATAACGCAAATAAACCTATTTTTCTTGTTCTCCAAAAGCGAAATATTTTCTGTTGCTCACACCCAACAAGTCAGTACAAGACTAATGATGTGGCAATCGTCTGCTAAAATATTAGCTGCTAGTATTAGTGGAGAGAAATGGTATGCCTGCGCATAGGCGCGTAAGGGAAATGAATGCAACACAATTATAGTAATTAGTCATTAGGGAATGTTGTAGTTCGTTATTAATAATTAAATATAACAGGATGTTGTAAAAATTAAGTTACGAAATTTTTATTAAAACGTTTCTTACATACCGCTGTATTGGCTGGGCCACAAAAATATTCATTGTGGGCCGCGAGTTTGACATGCTTGCTCTGGAGGAAGCAGGCTCAGAAAGACCAGGCTGCATCCTTCTCAGATCAAAGCCCAGTTCATCACTGGGTTATACTGCCTCCCCGGGGAGAGCTGCCGCCATAGAGGGCAGCACTGAGTACAGTGAGGGAGGACAGGGCTGTCCCCCCAGCACCGAGACCCATCCCCGATGCCAGCTCCCGAGCAGACCAGGGCCTGGGCCATACGCTGAGCCTGCAGGTGGGGACCCCGGCAGCACCCAGGCTGGAGAAGGTCAGAAAGGAGAGTTGCTTGTATAGGACACCCATCTTTGGGTCACTGAGAAACAGAATAAGGCCCCCATTGTCCCTGTGAATATCTATCCTCTGGTACCCCCACAGGCCACCGCAAACCAGGAGAGCAGCCGTGCACAGCGGCAGGTGCTGGCTCTGCAGCAGCAGTGCACGGAGCACGTCCACGCGCTGGAGGCCCAGCTTGCTGCCCTCGAGACGGCTCGGGCCGCTGACCAGACGGCTGCAGAGCGTCAGATGGTGAGTGAAGGAAGGAGTGAGGTTGTGCTGCTCAGCACCAGGTTCACAGGAAGGCCAGCCCCGCTCTGAACTAGGGAACCACATTTGGGAGTTTTTATCTTTCCAACTAGACACCTTCTCAGGAGACTACATGTAAAAAGGCTGCTTTTTACAAAATCACCAAACAGATGGCTTCTCCTTTTCCTTGGGCTGCACAGGGGCTCCCTGACCAGTCCCCTCAGCTTCTTTCCAGTCTTTCTGAAATTCATATTCTTCCCTAGTGGCTTCTCCTTTCTCTGGCCCCTCCCTCTGTTCCAGATCTTCAGAATCAAGTGCCTCGTTCTTGTGAGGAGTTTGTCTGGTGGTTCTGCCCCACCCCATACTCATCTCCCAAAAAAAGGGAGGGGCATTTTTAAAGGTTCCCTGTCAAAGAGATAGGACTGTGCCCAGGGGCAATATGGTAAAGACCTTTTCTTTTTATCTATGCTTTTCTCACTTTGCAGAGGGATCTGGAACAAGAAAATGCACTCCTTAAAGAAAGCAAGAATGAGTGTGAACTTTCTTTACAACATCACCAACTTGAACTAAAGAAGCTAAAGGTATTTAGCTCACGAGCGGCATGCCTTTCACTTGGAGAAGCAGTGGCGCTAGCATTTGTTCAGTAGTTCTGTTAGGCATTTGCTAGAAATTGTCACCTCACTAAGTCCTCTCAGTGATCCTGGGGGAGGAAGAATTACCCTCATTTTTCAGCTGTCTTTGAGGCTCCACGTGTAAGTCATTTGCCCAAGTTCCATAGTTACTGAGAGGTGGTGCTGGTCTGACTTTTCACTCCACCACAAGGCCCAGCCCTTCCTCTGTGTCATCAGGAGCTGCCCGGAAAACCACTGTCAGAGCGCCACGGTTAGTGACTTCCAGCGAGACGAGCAGAGCACGGCTTCAGCAGGTCACAGGGCCTGGTTGGTTTGCATTGGGCGCCGTGTACATAAATGAGGAAACAGTCTGCTGGATTCTGAGAACGGGGTGCTTTATCAGATGCTGCCCCTTCGTTTCCTGGACATAACTGGATGAGGAGGAAAGAGAGACGCTGCCACTTTCTTATAGGCCTCCGGGCTCCCGTCCCTTTCTGTAGCGGATGGTGGGTCACTGCAGTACTTGCCCGGCTTGGTCATCACCCAAAGATGTTGTGGATCCCTCGGCCAAGGTCTTCTCTGAGAACACCCATAGCTGAGGGCCTGCACTGGGTCAGCTCTCAGGAACAGTATCTGCTAAGTTCTGTAGGTGCTATTGCAGAAGAGCTGTATGTGAGGGCCTGCACTTTGCAGTCAGATATTTTTTATGCATTCCTTCAGCAAACATTTGAGTACCTGTAAGCACCATTGTAGGTGTTGGGATGTGGCAGTGAGCAAGACAAACACACACACTCCCTCCCATCCCCTGGTGGAGCTTGTAACTAGAAACAGTAAACAAGTGATAAATAGTCTTAAATGCTCTGAAGATAAGAAAGCAGGGTGAAGGACAGAGCAGGGAGGAGAGGGTTTTAGCTATGGAGGCCTGGGCAGCTTCAGTGATATTTGAACAAAAGCGCTGAATAATGAGAAGGGGCCAACAATGTGAATGTTTGGGGAAGGAATATTCCAGACAGAAGAAATAGCAAATAGAAAGGAACTGAGGCAGAAAAAAGCTTATTTTGTTCGGAGAACAGCATAAAGGTAGGTGTGGGTGCTGCTTGGTGGGCGGGGGACAGCAGGGGAGAAGTGGGCAGGGAAGCCGTGAGGCTCTGAGCAGAGCAGAGATGTGAGTTTTGTTTTAAAAGGGTAACTCTGACTCTGTGGAGAATGGTTTGTAAGGAAGCAAGTGCAGAAGCAGGAAGACCTGCGAGGAGGCTCAGACATTACTGTCCTCATAAATTTTATCATAAAAGACAAAATTTCAGCAGAGATTTGGAAACTTTTATTATTAAAAGAGAAATTTTTAAAATAAATCAGATTAGAATTTTATTTATTTATTTATTTTTTTTCAATTTTTTTATTAAGGTATTATATGTGTACATATCTTACCATTGCCCTCCCCACACCCCCCTCCCATATATGCCCCCACCCCCCAGAGTTTTGCATCCATTGGTTATGCTTATATGCATGCATACAAGTCCTTTGATTGATCTCTTATCTCCCCCACCTCTCCCTAACCTTCCCCTTGTAATTTGACAGTCTGTTTGATGCTTTACTGTCTCTGTATCTATCTTTTTGTTCAAGATTATAATGTTCTTTATTATCCATAAATGAGTGAGATCATGTGGTATTTTTCTTTCATTGACTGACTTATTTCACTTAACATAATGTTCTCCAATTCCTCCCAGGTTGCTGCAAATGATGAGAATTCCTTCTTTTTTATGGCAGCATAGTATTCCATTGTGTAGATGTACCACAGTTTTCTGATCCAGTCATCTGCTGACGGGCACCTAGGCTGTTTCCAAATCTTAGCTATGGTGAATTGTGCTGCTATGAACATAGGGGTGCATATATCCTTTCTAATTGGTGTTTCTAGTTTCTTCGGAAATATTCCCAGGAGTGGGATTACTGGGTCAAATGGGAGTTCCATTTTCAGTTTTTTGAGGAAACTCCATACTGTTCTCCACAGTGGCTGCACCAGTCTGCAATCCCACCAGCAGTGCACGAGGGTTCCTTTTTCTCCGCATCCTCGCCAACACTTGTCGTTTGTTGATTTGTTGATGATAGCCATTCTGACAGGTGTGAGATGGTACCGCATTGTTGTTTTGATTTGCATCTCTCGGATAATTAGTGACGTTGAGCATGTTTTCATGTGTCTCTTGGCCTTCCTTCTGTCTTCTTTTGAAAAGATTCTATTTAGGTCTGTTGCCCATTTTTTTATTGGATCATTTATCTTCCTTTTATTAAGTTGTATAAGCTGCCTGTAGATGTTGGAGATTAAACCTTTATCAGTGATGCCATTTGCAAACATGTTCTCCCATGCAGTGGGCCTTCTTGTTGTTTTGTTGATGGTTTCTTTTGCTGTGAAAAAGCTTTTTATTTTGATGTAGTCCCATTTGTTAATTTTCTCTTTAGCTTCCATTGCCCTAGGGGCAGTGTCAGTGAAGAATTTCTTTTGGCATATGTCTGACATTTTGCTGCCTGTGGATTGCTCTAGTATTTTTATGGTTTCCCGTCTTATGTTTAAGTCCTGTATCCATTTTGAGTTTATTTTTGTGTATGGCGTAAGTTGGTGATCAAGCTTCATTTTTTTGCATGTATCTGTCCAATTTTCCCAACACCATTTATTGAAGAGACTGTCTTTATTCCATTGTATGTTCATGCCTCCTTTGTCAAATATTAATTGAGCATAGTGGTTTGGGTCAATATCTGGATTCTCTATTCTGTTCCATTGATCTATATGTCTGTTCTTGTGCCAGTACCAGGCTGTTTTGAGAACAGTGGCTTTGTAATACAGCTTGAAATCTGGTATTGAGATCCCTCCTACTTTATTCTTCTTTCTCAGGATTGCTGTGGCTATTCGGGGTCTTTTTTTATTCCAGATGAATTTTTGGAGAGTTCTTTCAAGGTCTGTGAAATATGCCGTTGGTATTTTAATGGGGAGTGCATTGAATCTATAGATTGCTTTGGGTAGTATGGACATTTTAATGATGTTGATTCTACCAATCCATGAACATGGTATGTTCTTCCATCTGTTTACGTCTTCCTCTATCTCTTTTTTCAGTGTCCTGTAGTTTTCCGTGTATAGGTCTTTTACCTCCTTAGTTAAGTTTATTCCTAGGTATCTTAATTTTTTTGGTGCGATGGTAAATGGGATTGCCTTTTTAGTCTCTCTGTCTGTAAGTTCACTATTGGTGTATAGAAAGGCCATAGATTTCTTGGCGTTAATTTTGTATCCTGCTACATTGCCGAATTCATTTATTAAGTCTATTAGTTTTTTGACGGAGTCTTTCGGATTTTTTATGTACAATATCATGTCGTCTGCAAATAAAGACAGCTTTACTTGTTCTTTTCCAATTTGGATGCCTTTTATTTCTTCTTCTTGTCTAATTGCAATGGCTAATACTTCCAGTACTATGTCAAACAGGAGTGGTGAGAGTGGGCATCCCTGTCTTGTTCCTGTTCTTAGGGGAAATGTTTTTAGTTTTTGTCCATTGAGTATGATGTTTGCTGTGGGTTTATCATATATAGCTTTTATTATGTTGAGGTATGAGCCATCTATTCCCACCTTGTTGAGAGTTTTTATCAAGAAAGGGTGTTGGATTTTGTCAAATGCTTTTTCTGCATCAATTGATATGACTATGTGATTTTTATCTTTCAATTTGTTTATGTGATGTATCACGTTTATTGATTTGCGGATATTGTACCATCCTTGCATTCCTGGGATAAATCCTACTTGGTCATGGTGTATGATCTTTCTGATGTACTGCTGGAGCCGATTTGCTAGAATTTTGTTGAGGATTTTGGCATCTATGTTCATGAGGGATATTGGTCTGTAATTCTCTTTCATTGTGTTGTCTTTATCTGGTTTTGGTATTAGGGTGATGCTGGCTTCATAGAAGGAGCTTGGAAGTGTTCCTTCCACTTGAATTTTTTGGAATAGTCTGAGGAGGATAGGTTTTAGTTCTTCCTTGAATGTTTGGTAAAACTCTCCTGTGAAGCCATCAGGCCCCGGGCTTTTGTTTGTCGGAAGCTTTTTGATGACTGCTTCAATTTCGTCCATAGTTATTGGCCTATTGAGCTGTTTAGATTCTTCTTGATTGATTTTTGGAAGGTTATATTTTTCTAGGAATATGTCCATTTCCTCCAGGTTGTCCAGTTTGTTGGAATAGAGTTGTTCGTAGTATTTTGTAACAATCCTTTGTATCTCAGCGGGGTCTGTTGTTATTTCACCTCTTTCATTTCTGATTTTGTTTATTTGGGTCCTCTCTCTTTGCTTCTTGGTGAGCCTGGCTAGAGGTCCATCAATCTTGTTTATCCTTTCAAAGAACCAGCTCTTGGTTTTGTTGATCTTATGTATTGTTTCTTTGGTCTCTATGTCATTTATCTCCGCTCTGATCTTTGTTATTTCCTTCCTTCTGGATACACTGGGCTTTTCTTGCTGCTCTTTTTCTAGCTCTTTGAGTTGTAGGGTTAAGTAATTTATTACCATTGTTTCTTGTTTTTTGCAATAGGCCTGTAGAGCTATGAACTTCCCTCTCAAGACTGCTTTCGCTGTGTCCCATAGATTTTGGATTGTTGTGTTTTCATTGTCATTTGTTGCCATGATGTTTTTTATTTCTTCCTTGATCTCTCTGGTGACCCAGTCCTTGTTTAATAGCATGCTGTTTAGTCTCCATGTGTTTGATTTCTTTGGATTGTATTTATTGTAGTTGATTTCCAGTTTTATGCCACTGTGATCTGAGAAGATGCTTGATATAATTTCTATCTTCTTGAATTTGAAGAGACTTTGCCTGTGACCCAGCATATGGTCTATCTTTGAAAATGACCCATGTGCACTTGAGAAGAATGTATATTCTGTGGCTTTGGGGTGAAATGTTCTGAAGATGTCAATTAATTCCATCTGGTCTAGTGAGTCATTTAGGATTGCTGTTTCTTTGCTGATTTTTTGTTTAGAGGATTTGTCCAGTGGTGATAGTGGGGTATTAAAGTCTCCTACTATGATTGTGTTGCTATTAATCTCTCCCTTGATATCCTCCAGGAGTTTTTTTATGTATTTGGGTGCTCCTATATTGGGAGCGTATATGTTTACCAGAATTATTTCTTCTTGTTGGATTTCTCCCTTTAGTATTATGAAGTGGCCTTCCTTATCTCTTGTTATGGCATTTACTTTGAGGTCTATTTTGTCAGATATAAGTATTGCTACCCCAGCTTTTTTTTCATTTCCATTTGCCTGAAAGATATTTTTCCATCCCTTCACTTTCAATCTGTGTGAGTCTCTTGTTCTGAGGTGGGTCTCTTGTAGACAGCATATATATGGGTCGTGTTTTTTTATCCATTCAGCTACTCGATGTCTTTTGATTGGAGCATTTAGTCCGTTTACATTTAAAGTTATTACTGAAAGGTATTTGTTTGCAGTCATATCTATTTTTGTGTCTGTATTTCTTCTTACCTGTTTATTTCTTCTTTTTACAGTATTCCCTTTAGCAATTCTTGCATTGCTGGTTTGGTGGTGATAAACTCCCTGAGGCTTTTTTTGTCTGCAAAGCTCCTGATTTCCCCTTCAATTTTGATTGATAGTCTTGCTGGATATAGTATTCTTGGATTCAGTCCTTTGCTTTGCAACACTTTGTATACCTCCTTCCATTCACTTCTAGCTTGTTGTGTTTCTGATGAGTAATCATTTGACAATCTGATGGGTGTTCCTTTGTAGGTAACTCTCTGTCTCTCTCTTGCCGCCTTTAGGATTCTCTCTTTATCATTTATATTTGCCATTGAAATTATGACATGTCTTGGCGTGGGTCTTTTGGGGTTGATCCTGCTTGGGACTCTCTTTACTTGCGTAACTTTTATCTTTCCCATATCCGGGAAGTTTTCTGTCATTATTTCTTCAAATAGATTTTCTAGTCCCTGCTGCTCTTCTTGTCCTTCTGGCAGCCCTATTATACGCATGTTACTTCGTTTCATGTTGTCCCGAAGTTCCCTTAGGCTTTCCTCCTGCTTTTTAATTTTTTTCTCCAATTGCTGTTCAGCTTGAGCTTGTTTCTGTACCTGATCTTCTAACTCACTAATTCGGTCCTCTGCTTCTTGTAGTCTACTGTTGAAACTTTCCATGGTGTTTTTGATTGTAGCTATATCACTTTTCATTTCTTCCTGATTCTTGCATAAGGTGTTGATTTTCTCATCCATCCGATGTATAAATTCCATGACCATTACTCTGAATTCCTTTCGGTCATGTTGCAAGCTTCATTTTCACTAATTTCCTTTCTTGGCGACTCCACATTTTCTTTCCTCTGTGAGTTATTTCGTTTCCCCATTCTGGCTATTACCAGAAAGCTCAAGCTTCTGTTTGCGTGGACCTGGGTCGTGTGCTGTGGGGACTTCGCTCCACCCTAGTTTCACTGAAGTGCTCTGACACTAGGACGTGTGGCTGTCTTTGGTTGGTGGGAACCAGACTTGCCCAGGATCAGTGTCCCCAGTGTTCTGTGTGGTCTCGTGTGCACATTTAGAATCAGGGGCCCTGTCTGCACCACACTGTTGGTATGTGCCGAGAATGAGATCCTTAGCATGTGCCAGGAGTCAGAGTTTCCCTGTGTCTGCACCAAGACTCGAGTGTCAAAGTCTCTGTTGCCTTGTGCGGTTTCTCGTTGAGAATCAGGGTCCCTGTGTGTGCACGCACCAACAATTGGGGTCGCTGGCTCTTAGTGTGAATGCGCTGTGAGTCAGGGATCCCAGGCAGCTGTGTCCGGCGTGCCAAATTCCCTGAAGTGGAGCTGCGTCCTGTGTGTGCTCTCTCTGCTGAGCCAAACCGGCTAGAGCGCACTTTCTTAAAAACCTGAAGGTGAGCCGGCTCAGTGCACTCTCCCAAAGTCCCAGAAGGGGGGCGGAGTTCGTCCTGCGCGCCAAATTCCCCAAAGGGAAGCCCCTCTGTGCAGGCTCTTAAGAATCTCCGAAGGGGGAGCTGTGACCCGCGAGCCAAATTCCCCCAAATTCCCCGAAGGGGAGCCCTCTGTGCGCACTGACAGATTTCCCGGACGGGGAGCTGCTTCTGTCCCGTGCGCGAGCGCGCGCCAAATTCCCTAAGAGGGAGCGCGTCCCTGTGCAAAGCTCGGCAGCTTGGGCCGGGGGCGGGTCTATCAGTTACTATGGCGCTGTCTGTGCGCGCTGTGCGCGCTCCTGTGAGCAGCTAGGGCGAAGGGTGCGTCTATCAGTTACTATGGCGCTTTCCGCGCGCTGTGGGCGCTCAGCAGCTTGGGGGAGGGGCAGGTCTATCAGTTACTATGGCGCTATCAGCGCCTGCGAGGAGGGGGATAGGCTCTTTGACTCACGGAAATCTGCCGGGAAGTCTGGATTCTTGTTGTTTGTTTGTCTGAAGCTGTGATAGCAGTTCTCTGTCCCCGGTGGCTGCAGGGTCCTGGTTTGTGTCAGAAGCCAGGATCCGAGTCTCAGGCAGCTCTGTTTCTCAAGATGGCGTGGTCTCTGCGTCCGCACCAGCCGCCGAGAAGTGTCCGCTTTGTGCGCGGGGCTCCGCCGTCTAGGGCTGCCCTGTTCGGGAGCCCCTTGGAAGACCTGCAGAATCTAACTGACCCTATCTCATACACACACACACACCACACACATCTACACTCTCCTCTATGGGTTCCTCACTCACACTCTCTCTCTCCCTACCTTCCTGCCGGTCGCCATCTTTTCCAGATTAGAATTTTAGAACTGAACAATGCAATAGCTGAAACTAAGAATGCCATCAATTATAAAAGGGCATGAGGAAACGTTTGAGGTGATGGATATTTTCAGTATTTTTATTGTGGTGATGCTTTCACCATAATTCTTCATATTGCACACTTTAAATATATTCTATTCGTCAGTTAAACTTCAATAAAGCTGTTTAAAAAAAAAACAATGAATGAGTTTAATAGATTAGAACTAACGAGAGAATTAGTGAAAAGAAAGGACAGAATGAAATACAGAAAAGAAATGGGAAAAGACACACAGGAGGTGTTCCAGCATGTGTTATTGGGGGCCTGGAAGGCAATGAAACAGAGGAGTCAGGAGCTATTATTGAAGAGCTAATGGCTGAGAATTTTCCAAACTGATGAAAGCTGTAAGTCACAGGTACAGGTGTAAGAACGATTCAATCCAAACAGGATAAATTTTAAAATCTATACACTGACACAGCCTGGTAGTAGAACTAAAGAAAACCAATAAAACAAAAACAAAGAATTAGTCACCAACAGACTTGCACCTAAGGAAGTACTAAAGAGCACCTTTCAGGTGAAAGAAAATTCTAGATGGACTTACGGAGGATATAAGGAGGTAAGAAAGAATGAAGAACTATGATTAATGCAAATATGTATATGAGAAGAAACAGAAAATCTGACCGACGGTGTGTCTTATGGTCCAGTCAGCAGAGAGGAATGAGAGTTTACTTTCTAATGTAAAGTTTTTAATCCAGCACTGAAACTGTTAAAAGATATCTCAAAGGTAGCAACTGAAGGAAGCAGCTTCCAACCCAGGACTAGGGAATTAAGGGAAGAAGTTGGAATTATTAAATTTAGGAATTAAGACAAGGAACCCATAGGTCTGACTCAGGCCTCCGGTTGGGGGATGCAGTACAGTGGCACGTGTGTGTGTTGGGGGGTAGGGCAGTGAATGAATTCAGCCCCAAGTGTTGGAAGCGAAGTTGATGGGAAGGAGCAAGCCTTTTTCTCCCTCCTCCTGCCTTCCAGTCTCCCTCCTGCTTCCCCCTCTTGGCAGAGATTAATATGGAGCCAGCTGGATGCGCAAAAAGTGGTTTGCAGAGTCCCAGGTGCAGCATCACAGAGCAGAATAGAGAAGGGCGGGTGTGAGCTGAGAGCAATAACTTAAAAGCCAGCACATGGGCTGTTTAGAAGTGTGGTTAATTTCCAGATGTTTGGGGAATTTTCTCAACGTCTTGGATTTCTAGTTTAATGCCATTATAGTCAGGTAATACCCTAAATGATTTCATCCTGATATTTTTTTAGACTTGCTTTAAGATGCAGCCTATAGTCTATCTTGGTAAATATTTCAGTGCATTTGAAAAGAATATATTTCTACTACTGTTAGAATATTCTGTAAGTGCTAATTAGATCAAGTTGGTAGTATTGTTCAAATCTGTTTTCTTTTTTATTTTGTCTGCCTGTTCCATTAGTACTGAGAGCGGTATGCTAAATCTTCCATTGTGATCATGCATTTGTCTCTTCTCCTTTTACTTCTGTCAATCTTTGCTTCAAGTTTTTTGAAGCACTCTTTTTAGGTGCACACATACTGTTATGTGGAATTGTTTGTATTTTTCAAAACAACTGTTCCCGTCCTAACCAGTTTGGCTCAGTGGATAGAGCGTTGGCCTGCCAACTGAAAGGTCCCAGGTTCGATTCTGGTCAAGGGCATGTACCTTGGTTGCGGGCACATCCCCATTAGGAGGTGTGCAGGAGGCAGCTGATCGATGTTTCTCTCTCATCGATGTTTCTAACTCTATCCCTCTCCCTTCCTCTCTGTAAAAAATCAATAAAATATATATTTTTAAAAAACAACTGTTCCCTGAGTCTCTCAGGGAAGTCATTCCCAGGTGCAGAGAGCGGCACATGTGGTGGCCTGGTGGCTCCTCAGCAAACCCGAGCTGTGCCAATCAGCCGCGAATCCCATGGTCCTGAGGCGCAAGTGTCTGTTGGCAACAGCACAGACTTAGAGCCACGTTGACTCAGTTCTGTGTGCCAGCCTAGCCCTCCATTAGTTGATTCTTGGGGGAATTCAGTTTTTGGTGTTTTTTTTTTTTTTAAACCTGTGACCTCCAGAGGATCACCCTGAGGATCAAGCATGACCATGGCTGGAAAGTGCTCAGTGCAGTTCCTGGCACGAAGGTGCTGAGTCCCTGCTCCCTGCCCTGCTTCCCTGTCTTCTCGCTCAGTCTGCACAGTCTGCGTCCTGTCCTCTTAGCCAGAGCGATCCTAGCGTCTCCTGAACTTCCCCAGAAAGGCTGCTGCGGAGGCCTGACATTTGTATCCCCTCCCCTCCTGGGCCCACAGGCCAGGGTTTCACAGCTCCACCAGCCTGAGACCTTTTGCTCCTCCTGTATCAACAGAGCATCCCCAGTGAGGGGTAGTTCAGGGTCCTACCATCAGCCTTTTGAGCTCAGGCACCAATTTTCCTTGACTACTAGAAGTGGACTCACAGAAGGTCAATTCCAACAACTCCACAGTCGGATCCAGAATGCCACTGGCCACAAGACTGTCCTCTTCCTCCATTAACCCACTTGTATTGGCTGGAGTGGGAAGGGAATTTTGTAGGAGGACTTGAGTAGCTCACAGAACCAGAAAGACTTGTCTCACTGGAATCTGGGGGCTCAGGTTCTTCTCTCCTATTCCATGCTGTCTCTTGCCTTGGGGGTCAGCCAACTCTTGTCCTTGCTTTTCTCCATGATGTAGACTGCATCCTGCAGATCAGGAAATAGTCACCACAGCCACTCCAAGCTGGTAACATTCCAGCTTAGCAACCGCAGGGGCAAGAGGGTCTCTCCCCAGCTTCACCTTAATATAAAAAGGATTCTGATATAAAAAGGAATTCTGATTGATTCATCTGTGGACAGATTGATTTGGCCAAAGGAATGAGGTACTATTGGCCAGGCCTGAATCACATGCTTACCTTGTAGCCACAATGTGGGGGCATCATTATTAGCAATCCTACCAGAACCATACCGAATTGCTGGGTGGGAGTGGGGAATAGCAACAGTGAGGCTCTTATCCAAACAAAGGGGGCTGATTCTAGGTAGAAACAGCAGACATCTCAGACCAGTAATGTGGGGAACTGAGCAGTCATAGTATTCATCTGGGGGTTGATGGGTGCGCGTGGCATGTCTCAGGGAAGAGGACTGATGTGTTTGTCAGGAGATAATCCCTGCACTCTGAGGAAAGACCAGTGAGGTAGCCTTGCTCGGGGTAGAAGTTATTCTGGGTGCTGGAGTCTAGCATCAAAAGGCTTGGCTCTGAGCTCAGACAGGTGCTGGCTTGAGCAGATTTCTTAACCTCTTAGAGCCTCGGTTTTCTCTCCAGTAAAATGGGTAGGTTTGGTGAACCTGTGACATTTTGCCCTATTAAAATTCAGTAATGGTTTATTATTTTTTCTGTAACCGAATTGTTCCAGTGCACTGCACCATTCACACGAGCCCAAGTCTCTCTCTCTGTGTTCTGTGTTAATTTCACTAAGACCAGCTCTTCTAATCCTAGGTCCCCCAGCCTTGGCTTGGGTCTGGCTGCTGTGCTCATGTGGTGCTAGTTTCCAGAGAGGCTGCTGGGTTGTCCCCAGGGCAGTTCTCAGAGGGATACAGAAGGCACTGCAGTGAGAGGGCAGCCTGGGAACCTTGGGAAGCAGGAACAATACTCCCTCTGTGGGCTTCATGTGAAGTAAAAGCTAAAAAAAATAGGCGCTGAGTTATTGGCCTCAACCTCGACCCATTTTCTGAATTATAGGAAGAATGGAGCCAAAGAGAAATCGTGAGTGTGGCAATGGCTCAAGCCCTGGAGGAGGTGCGGAAGCAGAGGGAAGAGTTTCAGCAACAGGTAGGCTGAAGGGTCATGCCTTCACCTCAGGCCAGGCAGCACAGCCTACCTCCCCATCTGTCCAGAGCAGGGTGTGGCCCAGGTCTCCGGAATGCTGTCAGCTGTGTGATTCCCTGGAAGTCTCTAGAAAAGTGGGAGGAAAATGTTAGAAAGAAACCTCCACCCCACAGGGATGGCCGTTTGGATTTGTGATGGTCAGTTATTGTTATACACATCACCTGGAAGGGCCATGCCCAGGCACCTACAGGGCTCTAATTCTGTGAGCTGGGCCACAGCCCAGTGAGCTCTCAGAAGGGAGGGTGGAAAGAACCTTCCTTTGAAGACAAAGTCAGCATCAGCCCAGACCTCCTAGTGAGTTGGCTCTAGGCCGTGGGTAAGTTGGCAAAGTCTCAGAGTTGCCTTTGAAACGACTCTAGGATCATTGCACCTTCCAGGATATCATAATGAGGTCTGTATAGCAAATGCCATGCATGTCACAGGCACAGGGGACCTAGAAGTTATGCTTACAACCAGCTTGTTGGAAGGCTGAGCAGAATGGCCACATCTCGGGGTGGCCCAGTGCAGGCCAGAGAGGCAGTGAGGGCGAGTGCCCATCTGCAGGGCCCTGCCAAGGAGAATTGGTGTGTGCATGATTCTAGGAGCAAAGGTGAGCTTGGGGCATGTTCTAGGCTGTGGACTTGAGGGAGGGGTTCTCCGGAGGCCTGGGGAGTGGAAAGGAGAGAATCCTTGGAGGAGATGGGGGTCACTGTAGCCAGCCTTCTCTCAGCATGGTTTTTTCCCCAAGGCTGCTAACCTGACATCCATAGTAGAGGAAAAGGAGCAGAGTCTGCAGGAAAGCACGGCTGCGATTCTCCAGAAAGAGCAGGAGATTCTCCAGCTGAAGAAAGGTGAGGGGCCTGCCCTGTTCCTGCCCAGCACCCCTACCCTGAGGTGGCCCAGGCATGAAGCAGCATGGAGTCACTGGGCTCGCCTCCCCTCTGCTCGGCCTAGGTCACGACGCTGCCCTGCTGCAGGCACACCAGCTGCGCAGTGAGCTGCAGGCCCTGAGAAACCTAAGGGCAGAGGAACCCGAGGCCGCCGCTGGGCGGGAGGACCTGCTGAGGCTGCCAGGCCAGGAGCAGGGCTTGGCACTCTCAGTCAGCGAGCTCCAGGTAAGTCCCACGCCAGCCCGCCAGGCCGTGGTGTAGTGGCAGCAAGCCACAGGGCAAAGCTGCAGTCTGCCAGTAGGAGGCGGCAATGGGCAGACAAGGAAGCTTGCTGGGTTCACTAGCCTAGGGATGCCTTAGCTTTCTTTAAGGTGGGGCCGCTTAACTGACTTGGAGGTTGTGAGTCTTGAGGAGCCTGTCAGCGGCCAGGTGTTACAGCCCTTTCCTTCCAGGCAGACTGGCTGCGTGGAAAGTGGATTGTCCCTCTGGAGGGCGTTGGCCGGACTCTTTGTAGTCTGTTTGGTTCTTGGCAGTTAGAGCACAGCAGTCCCTGTCCCGTTCTCCTCCTCCCTCCCTCCCTCCCTCCCTCCCCCATGGACCTGTGGCTTAGCTTGACCCCTGTCCTGGCTCTCCATTTGCTGCCCCACCCTGTAGGTAACCTCAAGGTCCAGGGCTATACGGGAGCCTGCATATCAGCTTCCGCCTGCAGAGGGGATACCAAATGGTGAGGTGGGGGCCATGGACCTAGAGCAGCTACAGAAGGAAAAACAGGACTTGGAGCAGCAACTTCTAGAGAGAAATAAGGTAAGGGTGCTCTTTATTTCGGCTCTATATCTCTGCCCTTCCCTGTCCTTGTGCCAGAAACTACTCAGTCCCTTCTGAGAGATTTGCTGATGCTCCTTGGGCACCTCCTGGGGAGATATTCTTTCCTGGTTTTCCTCTTCTGTTTCCCTCTGCATTTTTGTCTTCCTTTCACACCCCCAGTCTCCTCCCCTGCCTCCCACGTGAGACAATGTCCAGAGGATCAGCGCTTGAGCAGCAGCAGATCTAGGTGTTCCCAGCCTCCTCTGCTGTCACCAGTTTTGTCCTGTTGGACCCCTGTTCTCACCTCTCCTGTGGCCTTCCTTTCTACAGCTGTGAAGTGATAGCAGTGAGATCTGCCTTTGAGGGTGACATGGAAGTGTGAGCTGTCCTGTAAAATTCCTGGTATTTGGTAGAGGCTAATTCAATGTCATGACTACACCCTCCCCAGCAGGCCTCTGCAACTGTAAATGCAGGTCTCCTTTGATGCTGGTTTTTAAAGTGCCCTGCGCAATTCAATGTGTGGACTATGCTCTGGCCTGAAATTCTGCCCCCAAATTTTGTGATTGTGTGTGTCTTTTTTTTTTTTTTTTTAGATCTTTAACAAAGGGAAAAAGTGTTTATTTTCCTTCTCCTCTCCCCCCCCCCGTCCCTCCCTTTCCCATTCTTTCCACTCCCTCTCTTCCCCCCACATTCACATTTAATCTTTTCCTGTGAAATATAAAATAGACACACAAAAGTGCACAAACACTGTGTGCCCCAGGGTCCAGCCATCAGACCTTTTCTCTAAATTGTACTCACCCTCTTGTGATCTCACCCAAACTACACGCTGCCGGCTCCCACATCCATATCTCAACCCGGACAGCTCCCATGAACTCTAGACGCCTGTACTGATTTGCTTTGTATCTAAAAGGCATCTGAAGCTTAAAACATCCAAAACCAAACTTCAGATGTCCATGCTCCCTTACATCTACTGCCATTTTTCCTACCTCAGTAAATGGCAAAAATCTTGGTGTCGCCCTCGACATCCAAACGTTAGCAAATCCTTTTGGATCTCCCTTGATATTGTACCAGCTGCTCCTCAGCTCCACCACTGCTGCCATCCTTCCCTAGATGGTGTTGGGCTTCTAGCCCGTCTCCCTCTGACCCAGCCCTCTGATGACACGACTTTCCTTCTCTCTATAAAAGCTAAGTCCTTGCAGTGGCCCACAAAACCCTGCCCCTATTACCCTTTTCATGGCCCCCTCTGCTATCCACACACCCCCTCAGGCACATTGGCTTTGCCCGCTGTGACTATCAAGCACCATCAGGGCCTTTGCACTCGCTGAACCTTCTTTCTGGAAGATTCTTCTTCCATATACCTTCACGTCCTTTATGGTAGCATTTTGTCAGTGAGGCCTCCCAGCTGTCCCTGTGAGCCCTCACCCCTCACCGTGCTCTTTTTCTCCATGCCTTCTGATAGCCTTTATGTTTGGTTTCGACACTTTCCCCTCCCGAGGGCAGACATGTTTTTGTTTGTTGATTGCTATTTCCCCAGCCTCTAGGACAGCCCATAGTAGGGACTCAATATTTGTTGGATAAATTAATGAATGAGCCAAAATCCTAGAAAATCAAGTAACATAAAATAGCAAATGTACTTTTGGAGTAATGTCCAGTCTCATGGTCAACCAAGAGAATACAAATTGAAACACCCCATTACCATTTTATTAAGTGGAGTGTGGTGGGGGCAGTTTAATGTACTTGACAAGACTCTCAGGATCCTCTCACCCAATCCTCTCCTTCCTCTAGAGAGATTTCGGGGATCCTCTCTTGAGAAAACAAAGCATAGTACAGCTTTGGCCGGGTGGTTCAGTTGGTTAGAGTTTCATCCGATATGCCAAGGTTGTGGGTTTGGTCTCTGGTCAGGGCATATACAAGAAGCAACCAATGAATGCACAAATAAGTGGAACTACAAATCAATGTTTCTTTCTCTTTCTCTCTTAAAAAAAATTGATAAAAATGTATTAAAAAATGAAAACTCAGCTCCACAGTAAGACATGGGAATCCCCTAGAGCCGTGGTCGGCAAACTGCGGCTCGCGAGCCACATGCGGCTCTTTGGCCCTTTGAGTGTGGCTCTTCCACAAAATACCACGGCCTGGGCGAGTCTATTTTGAAGAAGTGGCGTTAGAAGAAGTTTAAGTTTAAAAAATTTGGCTCTCAAAAGAAATTTAAATCGTTGTACTGTTGACATTTGGCTCTGTTGACTAATGAGTTTGCTGACCACTGCCCTAGAGTTACTGTCACATTGAAAGTTTAATTAGGAAAACTGTAGGAAGCTGTGAAAACTCTGATAAATGAAAAATACTATTCAAAATTGTAGCTACTCCATGCAAGAGTGACATGGACTAGAAATCCACAAGAAAATCTCATTGTGATGTGTTACAGTTTGTGAGACTTTGGAGAAATTTTTATTTAAATTTTTTTCCTGTACAGATGCTTATATAGTAAATTTTTTCATTGGGAACACAGTTCAGCCTTTCTAGTGATTAATGGAATGAGTAATAAATTACACTTAAGGCCCTGGCCAATTTGGCTCAGTGGATAGAGCACCTGCCCGAGGATTGAAGGGTCTCAGATTTGATTCCAGTCAAGGGCATGTACCTTGGTTGCAGGCCCAATCCCTGGCCCCAGGTCGGGGCATGTAGAGGAGGCAACCAGTCGATGAATCTCTTTTACATCGATGTTTCTCTCTCTCTCTCTGTCTCTCCCCCTCCCTTCCACTCTCTCCTTAAAAAAAAAAAAAAAAAGGAAGAAGGAAAAATATCCTCAGGTGAGGATTAACGCCCCCCCACCCCAAATACATGTAAGGTTATAATGCTAATTAAACTCACTAAAAAAAAAATAAGTAAATTTACACCATGGAATACTGTGCAGCTGTAAAAAAAGAAGGATCTTTTACTCTTTGAGACAGCATGGAGGGACCTGGAGAGGATTATGCTAAGTGAAATAAGCCAAGTATCACATGATCTCACTCATATGTGGAATCTAATGAACAAAATGGATCCACAGACAGAGAAGGTTGGAACAGACTGAAGAATCTCAGAGGGAAGGTGGGGACCCAAGAGTATCTGTGTATGGGGACCCAAGAGTATCTGTCTGATCTGTTGTCCTTCCCCTTAAAGATAATGAAATGTGCATTTACTGAGTGGCTTTTGGCTGGGGTGGGGGATTTGTCTCAGGCCATAAAGCAGATGCAGCAGAGGATGCTGGAACTCAAAAAGACGCTGCAGAAGGAACTGGTGAGTGCCCTCCCCTCCCTGCTGCCTGTTCCCTCTCTGGTCTCTGGTCCCCTGGGGTCCCTTGCTGCTTGATGATGCTTCCCTTCCCCCGCCCTCCCATTGATTGCAAGGGGTCTCTGCTATCTTGGCTGGTGGGACAGCGGCCCTGCCAGCTTGAACATGCTTCTATGAAGCGGCTGTGTGACCTCAGGCATATGCCCTCCTTCTCCAGCCTGTATGTTGTCTGAGAAGTGAGTGAGGTGATGGGTGCACCACAGTGAATGGCAGAGTGCCAGGACCAGACATAAGAGAGCAGGACCTCTGCCCTGGCTGAGGTGCTCACCGCCGCAGGGCATGTGTCCTGACACAGAGGAAATGTCTGAACTTCCCCAGGGACCTTTCTCCCTCCTCTCAACTGTCCACCCCACCTGGAGGAGCTGAGCTTTCTTCAGCTGCTGGCAATTCCTCCTTGGAGGGTATGCGGGGGGTGGGGGTGGGGACGGCAGAGGACCAGCAGGTGATCCTAGCGTGGGTCAGGTGAATCTCCCATGTGACTTTCTGACCTGTCTCGAGCAGTTCAATGTAGCATCTTTTCTTTGGTTTTTCAGAAAATCAGACCCGATAATGAGCTTTTCGAAGTCCGGGAGAAGCCTGGCCCTGAGATGCCAAACATGGCTCCTTCTGTCACAAATAACGCTGACCTGCCTGATGCCCGCGAGATCAACTTCGAGTACCTTAAACACGTGGTTTTAAAATTCATGTCCTGTCGGGAATCCGAGGTACAGGGCTTCTGAATTGCATTTGGGTACTGAGTTCTACCCCGGGGCCTGGCTTATTTGTCAGAGTCCTGCATGGCTTCCCACCACGTCCATGTGTTCCTTTCTCTTTCACATTCCAATTTGACTATAAGTGTGGACCCTTGGTCATTTCTCCAGCCGGCACTGACTTGCTAATTGAGCAGCAAGGGGGCACCTAGCAGGGAACTAGCTCCTGGGAGGGGATGTGGTTTGGATGCTGAGGCCAGAGTCAAGGCAGCTGAATCTGCCCAGCATTCCTGCATCCTCTGCAGAGCAGAGCTGCTGTGGATGTCCTGGTCATCTTGCCAGTCCCCGAAGTAAAAGATGGAGGGAGAAAGAGAACCTGTCATTGCTGTCAGACCTCTGCATGGTCTTTGCTCACTGTTGGGAGCACACACGAGGAACAGAATCAGAAATGCTGCCATTTAGCCCCAACTCCCACCACCACCATCACTTGGACCCAAGGCAGCAAAACTTACTTTGTTTCAGGCCTTTCATCTCATAAAAGCTGTGTCAGTGTTGCTGAACTTTTCACAAGAGGAAGAGAACATGCTCAAAGAAACCCTGGAGTATAAGGTAGGGTTCCCTGGCCTGCTGTCCAACTTCAGAACATGTAGTTAGTGTTCCCAGCACTGGCAGGTGAGAGCAGCCCACAGCTGCAGTATCAGCTTCAGAGGTGCTTTTGGATGAACTTGACTCAGGCAGTATTTACTGAGCACATGCTTTGTGCACACGGGTCTCTGCTGTACTTGACCAACAGACCTTGTTTTCCAAAGCAATTGATATCACTTTATCAGTAGCCCTAGGTCTGGCCCAGCACCCAGACTTTAAAAAAAAAAAGAAAAAATATATTTTAAAAGAACCTGCATACATTATGTAATAGAAAAAAAATTTAAGGAAAAGATACCTACAATTTCACCTGTTTTGTCAACTCAGTTTTTACTCCTGTTTCCCTCCCATACTTAGAATGGGCTCCACCCTACAGACTGGTCACTACAACCATTTTCACTGCTCTGGTCACAGCCGGAGTCAGGATGCATGGAGGGCAGGAGGGTCACCCAGGGGTGGGAAAGGGCTCTTTCCGCTCCCTCTGCACCTATTCCTGATTCTCATCTCAGGAGTTTTTTCTGTTTCAAACAGATGTCATGGTTTGGGTCCAAGCCAGCTCCCAAAGGCAGCATCCGGCCCTCCATCTCCAACCCTCGGATACCATGGTCCTAGATGGAACTACCCAAGGATGGAGCTCCGTGGGCTGACACTCTTTCTGTGAAAAGAACACTGACACACCAGTCTGGGTGGGTTTTTAATCACTGTAACTGCAGTATTTTGTACAAGCGTCTAAACATTGTTTACAAGACCTAAGGTCCACTTCCCTGCAGACTGATAAGAACCTCAGGAGGCAGCGGATCCTGTCATTCTAGTCACAAATGGGAGGGTCCTGGCACCACCCACATTTCTAGTGCTGCTAAAATCCCAGCTCTGGCTAGCACGCCTGCACCTAAATTTCTAACTTTTGTTAGCACTTAAAGCTGAAGCTATCGGCACCTGGCAGAGAGGAGGCAACTAATCCATCCTGTAGTGACGATGCTGGACAAAAAGCCCTTTGAAATGGTGCCCGCAGGCCAGACTCACCTGCTTCTGCCACCAGCGAACTCGGTGGGGGTGGCTTTTAAAAATTCCCCTTCCTTGGTAGCATGATTGGGTTCAGATGAGTTAGAAGAGGCTTTTTAACCTTTCACAAAAATATTTTACCTTGTTTCTCAAACTACCTAGAAATTCAGATGTGTACATCTTTAAGATACTCTAAAGCCAGTGTGGAGCAATGACTATGCAACTGACAGTATCTCATTTTATTGAAGAATACAAGCAAATGTATAAAAAGATCCAAATACACTCAATTGCCTTCTTAATAAATGTACTTGTCTTGGGTAGGTTGCCGGTAAACCATTTAAAACTATTTTTTATAGCTAAAATGTCTTCTGTATTATGAAACCCAGTTAAGTGTTCTCAAAGGACAATTGGAGCATCGAGAGGAAATTATTCCGGAGGTTGGGATTCCTGTCCCTTTCAAACTTCACTAGTGTTCTCTGGCGTCTGCTTCCCTCTGAAGCAGTGGTGGCGTTTCCTTTACTTTGCTCTTGATTCTGGGATTTCACACTGAGCCAGTGCTAATTACATGTTTTCTGCTGTTAAGGACAGTCTGCTGTATTCAAAGGAGGCAGCAGCTGTCCCCCCCCCCCCAGCCTTGACCAAAACATTGGAGGTGGCCTGCCATCTTTCTTCCTCACCCTACCCCCAAATATTTAAGATGACACTACATTCATATATGGTGTCCAGACAGCCCCCAGCTGGCTACAGGACTTGATACGTGCAGATGTCTCTGGTAATGACTGACAAAAACTTGTATTACTAAAGAAAGAGACCATGCTTGCCTTGGATAAGCCACAATATCAAATCTAAAGGGAAACTGTTTATTGATTTAGTTTGATAAAAGTTTCACTGGTTAAATAAAAAACTGAATTAGTAACTGGAGCTCCTTTAAATTTTATTATCAGTTATCCTGTTAAGTTCTGTTTCTCAATTACGCTTAGGGTTAAAATACATGAAATAGACCTCACAGAAAAACAAGGATGTGCAGAGTTAACCTGCTACATTTCCACAGACCTAGACGTACCAAGCAAGGGCAGCATCCCCTTTGTCCCAGCTCGGGCTCTCTGCCATCCAAGTGACCCATTCACCTACCTGAAGATGTCTATCCTGTTTAGAATGTTATTTTCCATTTACGTGTTGGGGACACAAAACAGGACCCTTCTGTTCTGTAATTTTGATGAGGAAGAGGTAGCTTTACCAGCTGTTCCAGGAGAGAATCCTGAAATCCGAGTAGCTCAGGGCTCTCCAGAGGCAGCTACAGCACAGCTGTGGGAGTCCATCTAACTCCTCTGTGGCCTCCCCAGCCCTTGAGCTGGTCCCACCCCCACCCATGCTCCCGGCAGGTTTAGGTATAGATGTGGGGCCATCATGAAGTCTGGACTTGTTTAGAGGATTCAGTCTGATTAGGTTTGCCTCCTGCACATTGAATTTCCTTCAGCTTTAAGAGGAAGAGTGGAGTAACTATTCTAAGTGATTTAATGCACTTTTACTTGTATAAACATTCTGTGATAGAGACTATATATAAATATATATGGCCCTTTATATGAGCATTGGATCTGGCTCTCTCCCTCCATGTTGTAAATAGCGATTATATTATCTCTAAGACTGCTGTAGAAAAGTCATTTGTGGTGCAATATACTTTTTGATTAAAGCTCTTCAATGCAGAAGCTACAGTGGGTTTTACTTGATATGGTGTGCCAATATGTCTTTGACTTACTAAATCTAATACATTGTGTCTCATACTTCAAGGGCTACAGAGCATTGTCTTTCAGGAAGAACCTGCCCAGACTGGGTCTGGGTGAATAAATATATGTAATTTAACAAGCCAGCAGCCTAGGCCTACCTCCCAAGCATGGTGGGGTTCTGCAGGAGTTGGGAGGATTGTGTGCTTTGGTCAACATGTATCTCTAAGGCCCACACGACTGGGGAGAGCTTCAGAACATGAATGGGGTCCTTACCTTCAATAGAATGTAGACTAGTCACGTATGCTAAAAAGGTAAGAAAAGTATCTTTGCTCTTCAAAAAGGCTCATTGTTATTAGCTATAGGGAACAAAATGGGTTTTTATATTTATAGGCTGATTGCTACCTGTTTCTGGCTTTTAATCCTTTAAAGAGAACTTGTCAAATTCACGATAAGAATGTTGCTATCACACAGCCAAATCCAGTGTCAGGAGATGGTGACCAGGCCTGTCGGAGGCCTACTCTCAAAAGACTCGAGTGCAGTCACACGAACTAAAGACTTTTTAAAACCTAGGTTAATTATTGAATGTTTGGCACTTTATTAAATAAGCTCCAAATTACATACAAATCAAAAGAGTAAACAATAAATACTTATTCAGCAAAACATCTCTCCATAGCAGCCAGTAGCACTGTAGCCCAGGCTTGAGGTACTGCTGTGTAAGAGGCTGGATTGCCATGCTCACTTCCTGGGGAGTTTCCAGAATAATCAACCCCTCATTCATTACCAACCCATTCACTACCCTTTTTTTTTTAAAAAAAAACATATATGAAACACACTGCAAAGTATATACTAATAAGCCAAGAGCTTTATTGATGCAGCAGGCACTTTACAAAGAACCCAAGAGAGCCCGCCTTCTGGGAGGATGGGATGTCTGTACAAACCCTTGGGGGGTTTCCAGTTCAGAAACTCAAGCTCTCCCTTCCACCGCAGCCCTTGGATCTGCACCTGCCCAAAGCATCCCTCCCCCGTTTTAAACAGGCAGTGCACACAGGGACACCTGACCAACACTGGCCAGCCACTCTGGCAGACAGTCACAATGTCAGTTCTGCATTATTCGTGGACAAAGGCATAGACTATCAGATCCTGCAAAAGGATTTAGGAAACAGTAAGACAATTTCTCCCTCCACCTTGAAAATAAAATACACTTCAGCGGATGCATGTCCTGAAATAGTTGGGAGTTCCTAGGAAGATGGTCCATTGTCAATCCCTTCTTCACCAGCCTGTGCATCCAAAATTCTTCTCAAGGTAACATGAGTCTTTTTTTTTTAAACAGTCTTTCTTGCTGTAAGAACTCTTATAATGGAGCCTAGTCCTCCTACAGCTAATGCCTGTGGGGGCAGGAAAAGGAAAAGTGTCACATGAACCCAGGTGGGCAAGGGGAAGCCTGGCTTGCCAGGGGAGATGGGATGATACACTCCCTAACCCAGTTCACTATGTCACAGACCCCAAAAAAAGGATTCTAAAAAGAGCACAGGCAGTTAGGAGAAGGTAACGGAGCCCTGTACTGGAGCCAAGGTCCAGGAGTTGCTCTTTAGGCAGAACTGGGCTTGAGAACATTGTTACCAAGCACACACACAACAGAGCCCCCCAAATTTCCCCTTTGACAAGCTCATTTGTTTCCAGCCTGCTGGCACTGCTCTAGGCACTTGAACCGACACATGCCCATCAGAGCTACCTCAAGGAGCCATCATTAGAAATGCCAATAAGGCTGAGCACCAAGTTGCCTTAAAGGGCCCAAAAGGCCTGGCCTTATTACCAGGCAGAGGGCTTGCGCACTTCCCCCAAGCACCACAGCTGCCCCCACATACCAAACCAAGGGCCTCACATTCGTGCTGAGCAGGCAGCATACCCACCAGCAGGACTAAAGGCCACAACCCTAGCCTGGCACCAAGGCTGACAAATGACTGACCCCTCAGTAAGAGATCGCTCCCTTAAAACACAATGGAGCATTCAGGACGGATGTTAGTGAAGGCCTGGTCTCGGTGATGGTGGGCGTGCTTCCTGTGGCTCTACAGGGTGCGGGGACACGGACATATAGGCAAGACACAGACTTGACGAAAAGCCTACTCTTACACCAACCCTAGCAGAGGACAGGCACAGCTTTTTCTGCTGCAGGTGGGTGAAGGCCCTTTAAAGTGACAGTGAAGGTTTCTGCCTCTGCTCACTCTGGCCTGGTGAGGCTGAGGCCAGAGCAGGAAGCCCTCAGAGCTAGCTGGAGGGCACAGCTGCGTTCCCAAGCACCCCTACCATCACCACCACCACCTCCACTTCCACCAAAGCAAAAAGTATTATGAAGCCCCAGCCACCAGCAAGCCTGCCTGCGTCCCATCTGGGACTCATCTACCTTACCATGCCAAGTCACCTGCCCCATGACCTGCCTGGCAAACATCAGCAGCTAAAGCAACTGTGATTACCAGACAGTGGGTCCCTACCGATGCTTTTGTGGCAGAGGTAAGTGATCAAATGTCCCAGGTTTGGCCCCTTGTTCTCAAATGCCTATCAGAGCTAGACCAGGCTTGTTTTGGAACATCTAGCCTGCTGATTTGAACCCTGGAGTGGGGCTGAGTCCATGGGCTGCCTGCACGGGCAACGTGTTCACATACCTTTTCATGCCACTGGAGTAACACTGCGCTGCTATTTTCTGTGGGCTTCTCAAACCCTTTATAAATGTACTTCATTAGCAAGTCAATGCCATTTTTGTCCAGTGATTGCACAGCCTGCTCAATCTCGCTGCTCTTAAAATTTGTAAGTACTTTCAGCACCACACCCTGGGCTCGTTCCTACAGAAGAAAGAGAAAGAGTGAGGCCAAGCCACAGCCCAACACATCCAGGCCCCCCACTGCTGGCACAGAAACACCAAACCAAGCAGTATGAACTCACCTCAAACTGCATAATTTCTAATCCGTCTGGGATGGTTAAAAAAATAAGTGGGGAGAAATTCTTTTACTGACTTAAATTTCAAAGTATCCCTTATTTATGTCAGTAAGTTATTCCATTATTTGGGAGGGAGGGGAATAACTACTTTACTGGGGAGAAACATCACTACATCACTACTATTTTTGTTTTTAAATCCTCACCCGAGGAGTGAGAATATTTTTTCCACTGATTTCTAGAGAATGGAAGGAAAGGGATCGAGGGAGAGAGAGACATCAATGGGTCATCTCTCACACACACCCTGACCCGGGTGAAGGATCAAACCTGCAACCCAGGTATGTGCCCTCGACCAGAATCAAACCCGTGACCCTCCAGTGCACAGGCCAATGCTCTAACCACTGAGGGACACCGGTCAGGGCAAAATGTCACTACTTTTGATGACACCAGCAAGGCCTTAGAATCCACAGGATCACAACGGTGGAGATCTATTTTTTTTGAAACAGGTTTATCTGTCTGCAGTTTCCCTCTGCGCTCACCCCAGTAATAGAGGGGCCATTCCCTTCCATGTTTGAGAGGTGCAGCCATTGTACACACCCTTCAGTCCACAGGCTGATGCTCTATCCCGAGTCACAAAAGAGCAAAATCCCAGCTTTGGAAACCCCTTTTCCCTAGACCAAATTTTAGCTTCAGTGATGAAATGTTAGACTCAGAGATGCAGTAAAACACAACTGTATCTTCTCACCTAGTTTGTAAAAGGCAGGAAATCTTAAAAGCACTGAAAATCCTTAGGCAAATAAAGCCTATTCAATAGCCTATAAAAGCTTAACCACCGATAAGTCTCACACGGCAAGCTAATTTATAGTTCTGCTAATCAGTAAGGGCTGGGCTGACTTCTCACCCCACGAGGCTCTGGGGAGGAGTGAACAGTTTCTTTGGGGAGCTTTTACTACAAACACTGATAGCTTTGATGTCAGGAACACCAGGAGGCTTCCGTGGAAGCACTGCCAGTGCCAACTCACTCCCTTGGCAGATACTCACTGATGCAGAGATGGAACAGACACTGTCCAGAGCCCCAGGCAGCTCACACTCAGCTGGAGACAACGGACAACCACAGCCCAGGTCCCACCACCACCCAGCAGAGCTGCAGCACAACCCCATTTACCTTCACAGCTTGATTCTTGGTGTTGACGGGAGAATTCCGCAGGGCTGCATGAAACGCCCGAAGCATGTCCCCTGTGCATCACCACCAGTTAAGGACGGCTAGGCTCGAGCATGTCCATGACTTTATTAATGAACTCATCTCAGAAACAGCTCAAGAGGGTGAAGTCAAATGGCACCTTATCCCATCCAACCACCTCCCACTGCGGCTTGCAGGTGGGCACACCCAGGCTGTTTAGAGGGTAGCCTGTAGCCTTCCTGAGCCACACAGGGTGGAGGCCACCTCTGCCAACGCTGCATACTCCTTCTGCCATCCCCTAAACCTTCCCCCTCAAAGCAAGTTGTTTAAAGGAAATAGGATTCTTATTTTATGTATTGATTGATTGATTTCAGAGAGGAAGGGATAGGGAGAGAGAGAAACATCAATGATGGGAGAGAAGCATTGATTGGCTGCCTCCTGTATGCCCCCTCCCGGGGATCGAGCCTGAAACTCGGGCATGCGCCCTTGACCAGAATCAAACCCAGGACCCTTCAATCCACAGTCTGATGCTCTATCCCCTGAGCCAAACCAGCTAGGGCTCAAAGCAAGTTTGGACACACCTTCCCCCCATCCCTGGAAGTTAGAGGCAAAGCAATTGCCCTCAAGTGGTATCTTACAGCAAAATCTTGAGTTGCTTGCACGGGCTCCGTCCCTGTATCTGCCCTACTTGATACTAACAACCACCATGTGAGGTCATCAATCTCCCCTCATTCTCAAAAGGGAAGAACAAAGGCACAAACCAAGGTCTTCTCTATCTTAATCCAATGTTTTGTATCAGTTAAACTATTAAGATGTGCTAAAACTTCTATCCGGTAAGGTCCCAACTGCTACAAAGAGGGAGATTTATTAATCTATAAGAACCTTGCCAACAAATGAGCCGATCTCCTTGCCCCCTATTCCCCAAATCTCAGCTGCAATCCTGACAGATTCTTTGCTGAGTTCTGAATATCCAGCACTTAAAAGAAATTTATAATCTGGGTTAGGTCCCCAAAGGTGACACCTATTTTAAACTGAATTACATTAGCCGACTTTCATTTCCTCATCTGAAACATTGGCTTCAGCCAAAAAGCCTCAAAAATAGAACAAGGAATGGCTTCTGCCCAATCGGATACCATGCAGCGATACGTATAAACAGACAGGCCTCTGGAGCAAAGCTGTCCTGTGTTCCCTAGTGTGGGCTCCATCTTGTCTGAGCAGTGCCCACACCACTCCAAAGCCACTCCTGCCAAGCTCCCAGCCCCCTGCTGGGCTGTGATCCACCTTCCACATTTGAGAGGCGGCCACCCCCCAAATGTGGAAGATGGATCAGAGCCTGCTGCATTCCACCCACAGACCCAGTATCTGTCAGCCTTGGAATTCCTCTTCCCCAGCCAGGCAAGGGCCAGTCTGGTATCAGCCACTGATAACTTCCACCTCAGAATTCTTTTCTAATTTGGTGTCCCAGAACAATAAGCAGAGACCCAACGACTTAACAGGACACGTTGGCTGGTACTCTTCACTATTCAGCATGGCTGGCAGACAAAATCATTTGGAAGAGTAGGGTAACTAACCCACACGAGTTACCTCACTGTTGTGCCAGTCTCCCAAGCATTCACTCTAGGCGTTGATGGGCAGTGGGCCTTCAGCAGGTAAGGAGATATAGGGTGCTGCGAGGGCATACCATTTATCAAGCTGGCCTCCGGCCCTTTCAGACAACAGGCTGTGGAGGCTGGGGAACCCTGTCCAACCGCTTGTCTCCTCTATCTCAGGGTTTCTCAACCAGGCACTACTGACATTTTAGACCAGATGATCAATGTGGGGTCTGCCTATGCATCGGAAATATTTTGCAGCATCCCTGGCCTCTACCCACTAGATCCCTCAAGTCCTGACAATCAAAATGTCTCCAAACATTGCCAACTTTCCTCAGGGAAAGGAGAGAGTGCAAAACCCCTCAAAACCACTTCTCTGAACAGATCCCTGCTCCTAAGGGCCAGAAGGTGCTCAGCAAGGAAAAGGAATTACTACTACTTTAAAATCCCTGCAAGGTCTCCGATCCTGTGCCAAGTGCTTTCTTTCACATGTTATTACCACAAACAACTCTGTGACCAGAGTCATCATTCTTATTTTAAAGGCAACGGATTTGAGGCTCAGAAGGAAAGTGACCTGTCCAAGGTCACAGAGCTAAGCTGTCCTGCTGGCCTTCAAGCCCAAGTACGCCCGACTCCAAAGCCAAGGTCTTTTTACAATCTCCTGCTGCATTCCACCCACAGACCCAAGTTTCATGTTCAAGACACATGCTGTGTGCCTAGCACTGCACTGAGGCCTTCTGGGATGTTGTCCAGTGATGCTCCCATGGGACATACAAGGCAGTGTGGTTCTCCTCCTTTTAACAGAGAAGGATGCTGAGCTTCAGAGAGTGTATGTGACCACTCAAGGTCACATAGCTATGGCATGATAGAGCTGGGTCCGTATGGATGCACAGCTAGTGTTCTTTTTATTTCATCTGTTAACTCCTACCATGACTCGCTTCCGTATACAGCACCACGACATGCCTCCTCCCAGCACTTTCCCATTCCAAACAACCAACCACTATTTCTCCTCTCCTGTTCTGAGTCCTAGAAGCCTGTTCCATAGTTTAAATTCAATGATGTGACATAAGCCCAATACCTGGCACATGGCAAGGACTCAGTAAATATCAGTTCCTCTTGGATGTCAGTTCTCACCTGCTAACTTCCCTTTCCCCAGTCCCCAGAGGTACACTCTCCATGGTAACAAGGTTCCCAACATTACCAGCAGTGAAGAAGCTACCATCCCCTGGATGTGCTGAGCTGTCTCCAAACAGCCTCTAGAAAGCTTTTACTGGTCAAGGGCATATAAGAGAAGACCTTTAAATCTGCCAGGACCAAGGCAGCAGATAACCAGACCTTGTCCTCCACATCTGTGGACGTTTCTGCGCCACAGGCCTGACCCTGCAGCCAGCCCTTTTGGCACCACCTGCCCATGAATGAGGTCCTGCACCAGACTGCAAAATCAAACCTTCCGTCATGGGGTCTTCTCATGCCACCATTTCACCAAAGGAGTAAGCAAGGCGATCCTGATGGGGCAGGAAATACAAGTTTGTATTCGAAAACACATTCCTGTCCAAACAAAGAAAGTCTGAAGGTTTTTCTTTTAAAGGCACACTGGACTCCTCCCAAAGGCAGCCTTCGGGCCTGACTTCCCAAGCTGAGTCAACTGATTAAACACCCAGAACCTGATTTATATACAGCAGGAGCCTCCAACCCTGCACTGGCAAGTACGGGGGAGGGGCAGCACTTCCTGTAACACCATTTGAATAAAGAAAAATCCTTCCTCTGAGAATAAGTCAGTTTCCTGTGTTCAAGCTGCTAAGGGGCCAAGCAGGCTGTGACAACCACCTCTATTTTTAATCTTGCTTTCTAAATGCTAGTTTTCTACGGCCACAAAAATAGTCGTTCCCAGTCGTGGGGCTCTACTTTTACATTTCACTTTCTGCTCTCCGGTTTTTCTTAGCTCTAAACTACTAGTTTTTTTCCACTGCTTCCTGCACAAGAAGGCTATTGGGGGGTGGTGGGAGGGAGCCAAACTCACTTGTTGAACATGGCTGAGACCATCAAGGTCCAAAACCCAAGGTGTTCGCAGGAAGCTGAGAACAGGTCAGAAACAGTGGCGTTAAGCTGCAGGGTCGGACTGATTTGCGGGTGAGAAGTGTACAACCTCAGTGCTCAGGGCTGTGACCTTTCTTCCCCGCAGCCATCCACCCACCTATTTTCGCGTGGTGCAGCGATCAGGCCCGAGAGGACCGTGCCCAGGAGCCGCCCTGGCAGCTCAATTACTCAGCGGTGGTTCACCTCGGCCCCTCCCGCCGGGGAAGCCCGAGTATGACCCCATTGCCTGCAAGGGAAGGATGGAGTGATGGGGCGTCCAAGGAAGGGGGGGCCTGAGAGGATGAGTAGGCAAGGGGAATCAAGGAGAGGCCTCGCAGAGCAGTGAGCAGCCTGGGGGTTGGGGGCGAGTGCCGCACACCCCCGGAGCCGCCGAGCAAGCCGGCCCACCAGGGTCCAGGGGCCGCGTGGGGCTGAGATGCCGAGGGAGACTCCGGGGGCGGGGGCCGGGGACGAGAGGGGTGGGGAGGCGGGTCAGAGGGAAGTGGGGGGTATTCGGACTCAGGGAACCTTGCCCGAGGGGGAGCCAGGTCGGAAGAGAGTTGGGAGACTGACCAGAGGGGGCCGGGGATAAGAGGAGTGGGGGTCAGCCTGAGGGGCCGGGAGGAGGGAAGCGGGAAGCCTGGGCCAAAGGGGAGCCCGAGACGCCACGCCGGGGAAGGATATTGCCGCAGGAGCCCATCCACCTCGCTAGGGTCCGGGCCTGGCTCGCCTGCCGCCGCCGCCGCCTCCTCCTGCTCGTCCACGAATTTGTTCTCGTCAAACTCGTCGATGTCCACCCGACGGAAGCGCGAGGACAGCGTATTCCGGGCCATGGCGGGGGGCTCGGCGCCCGCTCGGCCGGCTCCGCTCCGGGCCCGACCTCAGATCCACTCCGCTCCGAACCGGCTCGGGGGCGGGAAGCGGCCGCCGGGCACTACCTCCACCTCCTCCGCGCGCAGCCGCCGCCGCCGCCCGCCCACTTCCGGCCCACGCCGGAACCGGAAGTGCAGGTGGAAGGCGGGACAGAGCCGTTGCGGGAGCCGCTGAAAGCGCTCTGCGGTCCGTCTTGTTGCCGACCAGATCTCTGCCCCCCGCCCCCGCCCCGTCAGACTCCCAGCTTCATCGCGCCTCAGCCCTCCTCTCTGAGGAGCGGGCGCCCGTCCCCGAGCACCCAGCATCTCCGACGCCCCGACTGCTCTTGTTCCTCGGCCTCCCTCCCGCAGTCCGTGAGCTCCTGCCCTGGAAGGGCTGGCGCGGGCACAGCCCCGGACTCCGGGGGTCATCACTGCCCAGACTGAGGGAGCACGGCAGCCGCAGGAGAAGGCACCCGGCTGTGCCTGTCGAAGGGCGGGCAGGCTTCTTGGAGGAGAAACCTTCACGCTGAGGGATGAGTAGTGGTTCTTATGCCCTGGGAGTGATGGGGGTTGGGAGAGCCTTGAACGCCACCACACTGGGCCGAGAGGCGGTGGCCTCTGCCTTGTACACAGTGACCCTTGTACACAGTGACTAGGAGAATTTAAAGACGTTTAAAGTGTATCTTGTTGATAAGACAGTGAAGACCTTTGGACTTGAGGGTGTGGCGGCCCCCGCATGTGTAGCAGTCACCTTGGCCGGGCGGGTGGTGGTGGTGGTGGTGAGGAGAGGGAGATGACTCTGTGGCCACCATCCTAGCAAGAAGGGCGAGGCTCCAGGGGCTGAGAAGTTGGACCTGACTGGAGAGGCATTTCCTGGTAGGAAGCCCAAAGTCTGAGATGGGGGAAGATTGGGGTGCAGGTAGGGCACAGTCAAGGACGAATCTAGTGCCAGGATTAGGTGCCTAGGCTGTTGCTTGAGGGCTTCCATTAATGGGCCTTAGCCTTAAACCAAATTGGGTCTTTGTTTTCATATAATAGTACTCTTTTTAAAAAAATATATTTTATTGATTCTTTACATAGAGGAAGGGAAAAGGATAGAGAGCTAGAAACATCAACGAGAGAGAAACATCGATCAGCTGCCTCCTGCACACCCCCTACTGGGGATGTGCCCGCAACCAAGATACATGCCCTTGACCGGAATCGAACCTGGGACCTTTCAGTCCGCAGGCTGACGCTCTATCCACTGAGCCAAACCGGTTTTGGCCATATAATAGTACTATTTAATAAAGGCCAGTAATTAATGAAATGGGACTTGTTTTATTGCTTTGAGTATTTCTCATTGAACTGTCTTCAGATCAAAAAATATGCCAAGCTTTGCGCAGTGCAGTATGGTAGCCAGTGAGGTTTATCTGAGGGGCTATTATTGCTAATTGAAGAAGAAACATATACCAGACTATGATGCTACCTAATCTTGGGTGATAAAGACACAGACTCTTAGCCCTAGCCGGTTTGGCTCAGTGGATAGAGGGTCGCCTGCGGACCAAAGGTTCCTGGGTTCGATTCTGGTCAAGGGCAAGTACCTTGGTTGCAGACTCCTCCCCAGTCCCCGCCCTGGTCAGAGCACGTGCAGGAGGCAACCAATCATGTGTTTCTCTCTGTCTTTCCCTCTCCCTTCCACTTTCCCTAAAAATCAATGGAAAAATATCCTCGGATGAGGATTTTAAATAAATAAATAAAGATACAGGCCCTGACCGGTTTGGCTCAGTGGATAGAGCGTCAGCCTGCGGATTGAAAGGTCCCAGGTTCGATTCCGGTCAAGGGCATGTACCTTGGTTGCGGGCACATCCCCGGTGGGGGGTGTGCAGGAGGCAGCTGATTTATGTTTCCCTCTTGTCGATGTTTCTGGCTCTCTATCCCTCTCCCTTCCTCTCTGTAAAAAATCAATAAAATATATTTTTAAAAAAATAAGATACAGACTTTTATAGTGGGAAAATAGGTGCTGAATAAAAGTCTGGGTGTCCTGGAAACAGGCAAAGCACGCTTGTCTTTCAGCTCCATATCTTGGAAGAAATCAAGCAGGCCACAAGACAGCAGAAATTCACATCCCCAGAATATCCTGGTCAGGAGGAACTTTAAATCAGAAATGCCCATTTTACAAGTAAAGAAGTAACCTCCAAATAAACTGGTGAATGAAATCATGTTTCTCCTATAACTGTGGGCCTCCATTCCAGCCAGGAAGGCAGAATTTAAAAATCTGTACTGTCCTATGTCAGAGATGACTGTGCTGAGGGAGAACAACCACCATGCAGTGCCCGAGAGAGAGAGTGCCTTAGGTAAAGTGGTCAACAGAGATGTCCCTGAGAAGGTGACACTGATTAGGGACCTGAAGGAAGTGGAGGAGGGAACCAAGCAAAGGCCCAGAGGCAGGGCAGGCTTGGTGTATTCAGAAACAGCAAGGCCATACTGGAGCAAGAGTGAGAAGAGATGAGATGGAAGTGGAGGAGATGCTGTACGGCTCGGAGGAAAAGGTGTGGTCTTAATCCAGATGGGACAGCCCTGGAAATTGTGGGCAGAGCAGTGGCATGTGTGAAAAGGATCCCTTTGGCAGCTATATTGAGAACACCTGGGAGCAAGAGCCAACGTAGAGAGGTGATTTAAGAGGCAACACCAATAATCCAGGTGACAGTCCATGGTGGCTCAGACCAGACAGGTGCCAATGAGTGGTGGGGCTCTGGCCAGTGTGGCTCGCATGGAGTGTCTTCCGTTAACAGAAAGGTTATGGGTTCAATTTCTGGTCAGGGCTCATAGCTAGGTTGTGGGTTCAACCCCAGGTTGGGCGCATATAGGAGGCAACCGATTGATGTTTCTCACATCGATGTTGTTCTCCACCTTTTCCATCCTCTCTCTAAAATCAATAAACATATCCTCAGGTGAAGATTTTTTTTTTAAGTAGTGAGAAGAGGTCAGATATATTTTGAAGGTAGAATTTGCTGATGGATTGGATGCGGCAGCATGTAAGAAGAATGGAAGTCACAGATGACTTCAAGTCCAGAAAAGATGTACGCAATCATTAGCTCTAATAGAACTCTAACCATTTGGGAAATAAGACAGCAAAGTCCCTGTGCACTATTTGACTTCCATTTAAGACGAATCCAGGCCATGATTGCTCTTTGCCATCTCCTCCCCATATCCCTCCACTTCCTAAAATTCTTTTTTCTTTTTTTTTTAAAGTACTTTTTATTTATTTTATTGATTTCAGAGAGGGAGGGAGAGAGAGATAGAAACATCGATGATGAGAGAATCATTGCTCGGCTGCCTGCTACACGTCCCCTGTTGGGGATGGAGCCCACAACCTGGGCATGTGCCCTTGACAGGAACCGAACCCAAGACCCTTCAGTCCACAGGCCGATACTTTATCCACTAAGCCAAAAAGGCTAGGGCGTAAAATTATTTCTTATTGTAGTCTGGGACAAGGCTTATTCATTCATCCAACAAGCACTCATATACTGTGTCTGGAGACTAGAAAAACGAAATCGTGTATCAGCCATGGTTCTGCCCCCAGAGAACTTCCAGGCAGGCTATAGAGACAACATTTTAACTCAGGATGTTTGGAGCTAAAGAGAGGATTGCACAGAAAACTTGGGACACAGGGGAGGTTGTGCCAGTTCATTCCAAGGCTAAGGTATAAAGAAGGGGATGGGAGAAGGCTCCCCGGAGATGACACCTGACAGCAACAAGGGGGCAACCTGGTATTAACTAGCACTCTAAGAAGTGTCCTGTGTCTTTGTTAATGGCAGTGGAGTGACACTGGAGCAATGACTCCTGCTTGCTGGTTAGGGAAACAATGAAACTGCCCAGTTGGGAAGCCTGAGTCCCTTCCTGCTTTGTGAATTCCCCTTTAACTTTTAGGGTCCAACTCAAGTGTTCATTCCACTGGGAGAGAGCATTAAACCGATGGTATTTTGATCGATTGTTACACATCAGGTCTTGTGAGAAGTTTTAAGTGTTATCTTCCTAATCCTCATAAATACCCCATTCCACAGGTGAGAAAACTGAGACTCAAAGAAAGGAACGTATTTGTCAAGTCTCAGCTAGCACCAGGCAACAGAGCAAGAATCTGAAACTGGGTCAGGTTCGCTAAAAAAGGCCACATGCTGCCTCCATTGGAACGTTTATGGAGTTGGATTTATAGTTGACCCGCCTCTCCCCGCCCACCTAGACCTTTAAATTCCTCCACGCCCGGGGCCGTCTTAATTCATCTTTGAAAATCCTCAACTCATCTCCTCCATCCCCAGAACAGAGTAGCACGAACTGGGCGACCTGCAAAGATTGAATGAACGAACAAATAACTAAATAGACGAATCTGAGTCCTCACTATGCCATCTCTGGTAAACTGCCTCTCCCGTGCCTCAGTTTCCCCAACTGCTCGGCTCGGGATGAGGCCGACCAAAGTAATCTCGAGGACCGGCGGAAGACAGTCGCGAGAACTACAGGGCTGGGCAGGCAGTACCACCCCGCTACTCGCGGCGTTGGGGCGGGGCTGGAAGGGGCGGAGCCTGGACTCACATGCTGCGCCACCATTGGCCGCGCCCGCCGTCACCCGGCAGTAGTTGTAAAGGTCAGCCCCGCCCCTTCCTCTTTCTCTCCGAGCAGGCGGCGGCGGCGGAGGGGTGTTTAGCCATGGTGAGAGCCGAGGAATCGGGAGCCATCCGCGCGGTGTTGGGCTCGGAGACTGGGGTTGGGGGTGCAGGGTGAACCCTGGGGTCCCATCTGCCAGCCGGGCCTGTGGGGTGTAGTGCGGAATGGCCTAGCTCCGCCACCGCCGGCCTCCTTCCAACCCCTGCCGGCCTGGGCTAGGGGAGGTGCGCGCGCGCTGCCGGCGGCCTCTGCCTTCCTGTCTGCGGAGTGGGAGTAGCGGCCCAGCCTCGTAGCCGACCCGGGCCTCGGATACCTTGCGCCAGGCGCGCGCCCTCCTGGGGCTGGCCAGGACGCAGGGGGAGGGGTGGGAAGGGCCGGTGGAAGCCTCGGTGAGCGGCGGCGGGGGAGACGGAAGCGCCCGGCATATGACCCAGACCCTTTCCTGCACGCAGGCCAAAATTAAGGCTCGGGACCTTCGCGGCAAGAAGAAGGAGGAGCTGCTCAAACAGCTGGACGACTTGAAGGTGGAGCTGTCCCAGCTGCGCGTAGCCAAAGTGACAGGCGGCGCAGCTTCCAAGCTTTCTAAGATGTAAGTGACGGGCGGCCGGGTGAGCACTTGTGGATCTTTGCAGTTGGCTTAGGGAGGTGTCCGTTCAGTGGAGCTGTGGGTTGGAATGTCACGCCCTCCTAACCGGGCTCACCTGCTCTCGGCCCTCCGCGTGGGAGAGCCGCTCCCCTTTACCTGCCTTTGACCGTGTGGTCCTTTTGCCTGGTTCAGCTTCTCTGGCTGGTGAAAGAACAGGGTGTCCCTCTTCGGGGACATTTTAATGCTTCCTTCAAAAACCCAACTGGACATTTTCTTTCATCTCCCACCAGCACTTGATTCCCTCCCCACCCCCCACCCCCAAGTTGGTAGGTGGGTGCCTTGCACCTTACTTGAGTTGTAGTGTAAATTAGTGATTTACATGGATCAAGAATTGTGTAAGGAATGTGGGTTTAGAGTCAGTCAACCTGGGCACAAATTCCACATCTGCCACATCCTATCTGATGGGCAGGTTGGCTAACCACCGGCTTTTTTTCCCATCTTTTATGAAATCCCCCCAACAATCTTCATATGGTGGTGGGAGGATATTGGGTGAGTTTGGGAACATGTAAGCAAGTGTCATCCCGAATCCTCAAGACCAGGTTTACCAAGCTATCTACTGAGTGAGCCTCCCCTCATCCTCCAACATGACTACAGATTCACCTGCCCCCAGCTGGTTCCTCCCTTCAGGCTCTCTACTCAGTAGCATTTCTCCCTCCCAAGTGGCCCCTGCTGTGACTCTTTAAGCTTCCCTGGTTGCCCAGCTTGTGACATGATTCTTTCTGGTCAGCTCATTAAGATGGGCATTGGTTAGGTCGGCTTCATAGCCCTCAGGATGTATGGCCTGGGATGGAAGATCTTTTCCTGATCAGCCCTCCATCGCTCCTCATTAAGCCTCCTCAGTGGACACTCCACAGATCCTCAGAAGCACTGGACACTCCAGGCCTTCCCTAGTCACTCCTGAGATTCCCATATACTGGAGTCGCTCCGACCTTACTCTCAGAATACTTCCTCCTGGGCTGAGTTGAGTGCATCTTGGGTGGAGATGGATGAGATCTGGGTCAGGCCCTGAATGAGATGCTTTGGGAGCACTATGTGTTCACTGTTGTGTCTGTTTTTGTAGCCGAGTTGTTCGCAAGTCTATCGCCCGTGTTCTTACCGTCATTAACCAGACTCAGAAAGAGAACCTCAGGAAATTCTACAAGGTGAGTGGGGGTATGCGTGGGGCTGCCTGGCTCTAGGGAACAAAGTTCCAGCCCTCGCTGAGGGCGGTCAGTATGAAGAGGTTCTGCTGGTGTGTGTGGGACAGCTCTGCCCAGGCATAGTTGGGCTTTCCAGACCCGTCCAGCTTGTAAATGGGTTTGCCTTCCGGCATCTTGCTCAGCATATGGTATGCAGACTGCATTTCCTCGGGGCTGCAATTGTCAGGAAATCAACAGTGTGGTAGGACTGGGGCTGAACACTTGGGTTTTGGGTGCAGCCTCACCAGCTGAATGAGTTTGTGCAGTCTGAGGATTGACTGCTAAATGTTTTGTCTTACTAGTACTGTGTGTCTTACTAGTACTCTGTGTCAGGCACTGCCAAGCCCCTGACATTCTTGTTTTTCGGATGAGGACCTCAAGGCTTAAAGAGGTTAAGTTGCTCAGAGTCACCTACAAATAATGGAGTGATTGGGCTGAGGTTCAAAACCATGCCTTGGGGAGGGGTGAATGGGGTGCTCCTGGGAGATTTCCACAGGTGTCTGATCCCTCAGCCTAGGATATAAACAACCGTTTCCTAGTCCTGTCCTCAAATTAGTCTTACCAGGGTTCAAGCAGTGAAGGCAAACCAGTGGGATGCTTTGTATATGCGTGTATATGTATATTTGCTTTGTTATAAGGAATTGGCTTATGTGGTTGTGAGGGCTGGGGCGAAGATTGTGGGCAGGCTAGGACTCATGACACAGGTTGAAGCTGCTGTCCCGCAGGTGGCATTTCTTGGGGAGAGCCTCAGCCCTGCCTTTAAGGACTTCCAGCTGGTTTTATCAGGCCCACCTAGATTACCCAGGATATTCTCTCTTAATTTAAATCAACGGATTGATTAGTGGATTTAATTACATCTACAAAATGGCTTCACATCAACTCCCAATTGAGTGTTTGAATAACGAGGGTTTGATACCAAAAAGGCCATCACGGTGTGCCTGAGCTAGCCTCCCAGGGACACAACTGTGGGGATGGGGTGAGGTGCTGCCACCCCTGGATGTATGCACATCTGTGTGGGAACGTTTTTCTGAGGATTGGGTCTGAAGCGTTCATCAGGCTCTGAGGGGACCAGGCAGAGGTGGTGGCCTGGAGCGATCCAGTGAATGCACCCATGCCAGGCACCACTCAGTCAGGGAGGTGGGGGTGAAGTCTCCGTCTGTGTCAGTGGACCTTCTGTGGTGACAGGCGTGTTCTGTGTCTGCTCTGTCATCAGTCACCTCCGACCACATGTGCCTGTTGGTCACTTAATGTGACTCTGGTGTCTAAGGACTGGCGTAATATAAACAGTATGGGCTAGTGGCTGTTCTGTTGGGTAGCGGAGCTCTACAGGGCTGAGTACATTTGAAGTGGACACCATTCTGACTTGTGCCCTGATGTGAGGGATGGGGGTGGACAAAGACTTGAATACTTCCAAGTTCCCCCAGCGCTCGTCCTCATCTCCTGTTAGGCCTTTTCCGCAGTTCTGTGCCCTGTGCCTACTCCTCCGGGCTGTTGGTGGTTCCCAGAGAGAGCCTGAGCTGTCATTCTTAAGGGGTTTTGTGCACAGGTTTCTCCCCTGTTTCAGTTGGCTTCTTCATTGCTTTCAGGGCTATTGCCAGTTGCTAGGTGAAACCTCCTGCCCCACAGATGAGCCACTTGTTACCTGTTCAGTCTTCCCCACTGAGCTGGGAGCTCCTTGAGCAGGGATCAGGCCTGATTCCTGGCCAAGCCAGCACCCAGCACAGGGCCTCAAGCCAAAGAGGGCCCAAGGAACCTTTGCATAACAAAGGAGAGACCCTGAGAGCTGCCTTAGCCTAGACCTGCTCTTTGGAAGCAAGTGGGACAAGACTAAGTGAGAGCCAGGGATGGAGACACGATGGCCCTGTTAAAGGTCTGGGAGCAGGTTTGGTGGGAGGCAGGAAAGGGGGCTTTGCCTCTCTGGAATTCCCTTGGCCAAGCCAGAGCTTCCCTCTGGGACTTGTAAAATGGGAACATAATTACAGGGGACACCCATAGGTACCTGGCAGGCATTCTAGATTTATCCAGTACCAGCTTAAGCCGCAACCCCTCCCCCACCCCTATCACCATATGCACCAGCTTGCATAACTTAAACCAAGAAAACAGTGACCACCCAGTACTTGCTGGGTGCCACATGCCCCTTACTTGGTTGATGTGATGTTGACTCCATGGCAGGAATTAGGCTGGTGGGAAGAACACTGTTTAGGGAGCTGGTTGATTTAGGTGCAAATCCCAGTTCCAACACAGTATTCGTGAGATCCTGACAAGTTCACTTGCTTTTTGACTCTTAACTCAAAAGGCTTTTTTTAAATGGGGATGATTCTCACACACACACACACACACACACACACACACCTTGAATTTGGGGGGATTGTATGAACTAGTAAGCAAGAAGTGTGGTCTGTCCCAGTCCCATGGCGACAGTCCCCTACTGTGCTGGATGTCATACAGCTCACTCATGTCTACAAATGAACCTCCCCAGCCCAGCCATGCACCTTCCCCAGTCACCTCCCAGGTCTTCCCAGCACCATCTCAACACCGTAGTTCCAACCTCTGGGGCTTGCTTAGCTACTGCAGTAGCTCCTAAGTCCTGGTCCTCAGATTCCCCCTGCTCTCCCATCACCCAGGGCAAGAAGTACAAGCCCCTGGATCTGCGGCCCAAGAAAACACGCGCCATGCGCCGCCGGCTCAACAAGCATGAAGAGAACCTGAAGACCAAGAAGCAGCAGCGGAAGGAGCGGCTATACCCCCTGCGGAAGTACGCGGTCAAGGCCTGAGCATCGCGGCGTCAATAAAGCACAAACTGGCTGTTGCTTTGTGTTTGCAGTTTTCTTAACCATGCTGGAGAGAGGGGCTGTTGTGGGGCCATGACAAGGATCTGCTGGGTGCTCGGTTATGGTTACTTTGGGCCTGTGGTGTGGAACGGCCCTGACTGCTTTCGCCAGGCCCCAAGCGCCCAGGGCAGGGAGAGGCAGGGGCGTGAGGTTGGAGACCTTGTGTGGTGATGTTACATTAGACGCTCTGGGTGGTTGATCATGCGGGGACATGGCGACTTGCCTAATCCACAGCTCCAGACACCAATAAGAGTTTCCCATCTGGGGTGAAGGTGCAAGCGTGGGCCACATCCAGGGCTCCCTGCCAAAAACACATTGTTGGGTTCTGAGGATGCAAGTCCTGTCTGAGCCCAGCTTTCTGGTACACCTTCCCCTGCTCCTTTGGGTGCTACAGCCACAGGCCTTACCTTCAGGGTTTCAATGCACTTTCCTGTGTTGCAGTCCCAGACTTTGATCTGGAAATAAAAACAAACAGGCAGGGAGGCCTCACGACACAAGCAATTTTTAAATCACCTTGGGGGTGAGTCCTAGCCAACATTTTAATCTTTGGAATGGGTTTTGTTTTTGAGGGTGTATTTAAGATGCCTGCCATAACATCTGATGCAAAAATGCAGTGCAATGCAATTTCCTCCCCCCTGAAGCTATTTGAATCCTACAAATGTTACTAACGTTTGGGCTAGCCCAGACCTTGGTGGCTAACACCTTCCTGTTCAGGGCAGATAGGGCTGTGGTCCTTCCTGGGCAGTGCTGAGGACTCGAGTAGGCCCAGTGTGGGGGTAGGAGTTTGCCAGGAGGAGGGGCCTGGTGGGGTAAGGTTACCATTGGGGAGTAGCCCGCGCTGGCCAGCTGCAACCCATCTGGGGAGAAAGCTATGCTCTTCACCCAGGTGGCATGGCCCTTGAGCTGGACAAGCAGGCTTCTAGTCGAGGGCTTCCAGATGTGGATGGTCTTGTCCCAGGAGCCAGATGCCTAGACAGCAGATAGCTGTTTGAGGCCTGCATGTTCACTGTTCCTAAATGGCCCATGACCCTACCAAGGGTCTAGCTGTCAGCAAGGGACCAGCCCAGAACCCAGGGCAGCCCAGCTCACCAGCAGGCCAGATGTTGAGTAGGACAGGCAGCTGACATTGCCACTGTGACCCTCCAGCTCCTGGTGGAAGATCGCTGGGGTCCCTGTCCGAAGGTCCCAGATGCGAATGGTAGAGTCCCAGGAACCAGTGGCCTGCAGACAGCGGCCAGAAGAATGGACCAGTTAGCCCATGTCCACCCAGTTTCTAGGCTGGTCAGACTCAGAAAGCAGGCACCAAGCCCTGCTGAATCCCCATCTTACAGATGGGGGGTCAGGCTCAGAAGAGCCAAGTCATCTAGTCAAGGTCTAGGATTCTAACCATTGCTCAGTCCCAAGTGGGAACGTGGGTGTTGGTACCCTCAGTGTGGGGCATGGGCAGCGGTGGTGTGGCTCACCAGATAGTCTGAGCTGGGTGCGAAGTCACTGCTCTGGATGGAGTCTCGGTGCCCTGCCAAGTGGCGCAGCACCTGGCCAGACTGAAGGTGAGAGCCCTGAGCTTCGGAGGGCAGCCCAGAAGCCTCACAGTGCCAGGTTCTAGGCCTCAGATGGGGCAGACCCAGGCCCTTCTTTCAGGGCTGCCTGGGTAATGTGTGGCATATCACAGAGTCTGGGAGACTTCCCCAGCCTGAGGAGAGGGGGAACCTCATGGGTACAGGGGGTGGGGTGAGGTAGCTGTAGCCAGATGCTAGGGGGTGTGGGTGTGGGCAGTGGAGGGTGTGTGTGTGTGTCATCCACCCCTCCATATACCTGCACCTCCCAGAGCATCACCCGCTTGTCCCAGCCACCCGATGCCAGCTGCTTGGAGTCTGGACTGAAGCTGACTGTTTCCACACTCCGCTGGTGACCTACAAGGTGGCACAGGACACAGCAAGGTGCGGAAGGGAACCCAGGCCTGGCTGCTTGGCCCGCAGTCCCACCCAGCCCACTCACCCTTCAAGACCTGCAGACACTTGGCTTCTGCTGCGTCCCACAGGCGGATGGTGCAGTCATAGGAGGTGCTGGCAAAGAGGCGGCCGTCGGGGGAGAAGCGGCAGAACTTCACAGGGCCTGGGCGGGTGGCCGTGGTCAGAGAGCGGCACTACCCCCACCTCTGGCCCTCCACTCGGACACCCACCAATTTCTCCAGTCTCATCGCCTACCTCACTTCCTTCTAGCCTACACCATACACCTGGAATTCCTGGAACACCCAACCCCACAGTCAGTACCAATCAAATGCAGGCACCTCCCAGAAACTCCTTGACACCCCAGCATAGGTTCATTGCCTCCTTTGAGCTCCCCAGCCCCCAGATTTTCCTATTACAACATTAATCAGTGTGCCCTATAATGAGCCAGAGCTTTTTCTTTGTCTCCTTAATTGTAAATTATATCTACTGAGTACTTACTGGGTACTAGGTACTTTCCTTGCATTACTTCACCCTATAGGGTAGCAACCATTATCCCATGCTACAGAGGAGGAAATAGAGGCTCAGGGAGGTGACATTACATAATCAGTCAAAATAGGAGGTAAAACATAAAAGAGCCTTAATGACATTATGCTAAGAGAGGTAAGCCAGTCACAAAGAGGAATACTGTATGGTTCCCCTTATACAATTAGAGTAGTCCAATCCTTGGAGACAGAAAGCAGAATGATGGTTGACAGGGTCTGGGGGGAGGGAGGAATGGGATGTTTAATGGGTATAGAGTTTCACTTTTGCAAGTTGAATGAGTTCTGGAGACTAGTTGCACAACCATATGAATGTAGGTAGCACTACACTTACAAATGGTTAAGACAGTAAATATGTATATTTGTAAACTTTTTAAAAAGTAGGATCTGAATCTGGCTGGAGGTCACGGTTAGATTCCCCCTTGGGGCACATGCCTGGGATGCCGGCATGATCCCCAGTAAGGGGAGTGCAGGAGGCAGCCAATGAGTCTCTCATCATTGATGTTTCTATCTCCCCCTTCTCTCTAAAATCAAATAAAAACATACTTTAAAAAAAAAAAGTAGGATCTGAGTTCAGGTCTGCCAGAGTCAGAGAGCCCAGGGAACATGTCCGTCTTCTTGCTCTCGTGCCTCAGCCCCGCCTAGGCTGTCTTGCATGGGTGCCCAGCTCAGACATTGGAGGCCACTGCGGGCCTTAGCCTCCCGATCCAGGTTGAGGAGCCCACCTGTGTGGCCACCCAACCTCCACAGCAGATTCCCACTCTGGGTTTTCCAGCCATACACACAGCCGTCTTCAGAGGCTGTGAGCAGCGTCTGGCCATCCGGGGAGAAGGCGGAGAAGTTGACCTGGAACAGAGCACAAAAGTAGTCCCATCACAGGGCAAGAAACACCTGCTGTTCATTCTTGACGCCAGACCCCTGGACCATCCCTAAACACCCCCGCCCCCCCCCCCACCCCCCCACCCCCCGCAGGAGCCTGGGGTTGGAGCCACGGCTTCAGGCCTCACTCTGCAGCCAGAGCCCAGACCCAGGAACCACTCTGCAGCCAGAGCCAAGAGCCTGGAGCTCTCTCCGGAGCCCTGGAAAGAAAACCCGAGCCTGAGGCTGAATCTCAAGGACGCCAGCTGCTGGCGCCTTCTCTAGAGCCAGATTCGGAGCCAGGAGTCCGTTCTAGAGCTGGAGTCCAGAACCAAGAGTTCACTTTGAAGCCAGAGCCCAAAGAACGGGGGTTTGAGGCCTCTCTGGCACCAGAGCTTAGACCCTCAAGCCCATTCTGGAGTTGGAGTTCCGCTGTGGGGAACCAGGAGCCTAGAGTCTGGGCAGGGCCCACTGGCCTCACCTCTCCGCGGTGCCGGCGGAAGAATTTCACTCTCCCGATGACCAGCTTCCCTGGGGCCTTACTGTTCATGGGCCCGAGGCCAGCTCCCTCGGGCTCCCCCCCGGCCCGCTGATGGGCTGCGGGCCGGACTTGGGACAGGGGGAAGGGGAAGGGGGGGAGGAAAGGGAAAGGGAAAGAAGAAACTGTGTACAAGTGGTCTCCATGGCAACGGGGGGGGGCGGGGAGCGCGCAGCTGCTGTGGGGTCTCTGGGAAGTCGTGAGGAGATGGACTGGGAGAGACCGTTCTCAGCTCCCTGGAGGTGGGCCTGCAGCTGGCACCGTGGCCGCCAGAGGGCAGGTCAGCCCCACGCAACGCGCCTGCCTCTCGCGCCGCTCAGAACCCGTGCACAGTGCCGATCAGTTTGCAAAGGACCCGCAGACCCCTGGAGAGGAGCCTGTTTCCCACCTGCACAATGGGGAGGATCATCCCTACATCCCTGCCCCTCAGGTAGGGATGATCCTAGTAGGTGCCCTGGAACCAAGACCCTTTCCTCTAGGAGTGGCCAGTACTGAGGTGAAGAGCTTCCATGGAGAAGGCTGGAGATGATGCCCCTCTTTGCCCTCCCGGATGTGGGGAGCCAGAGGCAGTGTGTGCCAAGCACGGGGCACTGAGAGATGGGAGCACTGTGGTTAACGTTCCCAGCAGCACGAAGTGTGCCATGGGAGGACGTGGAGGTGGTGGAGAGAGGCCGCGGGAGCTGTCAGGATGCTTGTTGAATAGTTCAGGCTGAAACTGGGAAAGGACTTGGTTTCAATGTCCATTTTACAGATCAGGAAACTGAGGCCCCAGGATGAGGGGACATTCAAAGGTCACTCAGCCAACAGGAAAGGAACTGAGACTTGCCCATGTCTGCCTGACTCTGGGGCCTCTATGGGGACCGCCTGCCATGAATTCCAGGCCCTCACAGCCCAGGTCCCTGCCTCCTGGTACATCTGGGAAGCTGAGGTCCTGAGGGGGCAGATTTGGCCCAGGCTTCCAGCACCCCCATGGCAGAGCTGGGGCCAGCTCCCTTCCCGCAGGACAGGCTGGGGCTGAGACACCCTCGGCTCCACGGGCTCCACGTCCAGTGGATTCCAGACTCCCTGGGGATGGGGGTGGGGCAGCTGGGCTTTGGGAGCTTCAAACTTGAGGGTTCCCAGTGGTGACTCACACCCTTCCTCCCAGATCTCTTTGCCAGAAACCCTTCTCACGAGATCCCCTGCTCCTGCTCTATTTTAGGTCCCAGACAGTCAGGCGGGAGAGGGGGTGACAATGGTGGCTTTGAGGCAGCCCCACCCCCATTCTAACTCCCAGAGGGCCCAGGTCACTGAATTGACTCCTCACGGACCCGTCTGAGTTGGGCCTCTAATAGAGGCAGCCCCTCAGCCCCAGACACGGGTCCCAGACATGGTGCCCCTGTAGCTGGCTCCCCAGGCCCTCCTTCCCTCTGCTCAGGCACCCCCAGCCCATTCCCCATGTGGCTTTCTCCAGCCACCTGGTTGTTCCTACTCTACTTGGATGGCCCAGCTCATCATAACCAGAGCCTCTAGGCAGACCTCGTCCACCAGGCCCAGGGACCCCTCGGCCAATAGGGGTTAAAACCTTTCTGCTTAACCCAGGAGTCGTGGTTGCAACCACCCACCATGAATTCCAGGGGCCTCAGGGGCTCGAGCATCATGCCTATCTCCTGCCTCATCCTGCCCCTGTCCCCCGCTCCCACCTTGCTCCCTGAACTCAGCCACAAGGGCCCTTTCTTCCTTCCTCCATCCTTTGCCTGGGCACATGGGGTTGCCCACCCTCTTGTCCTGTGCTTACCTTCGGATCTAGCTCAAATAATCCTCCCCATCCCCTATAGCCTCCCCTTGCCCACCCCCAGACTAAGAGCTCCTGCCTCAGAGACGAGGCATTAGAATCACAGGTCTGTGTTAAACTGGGTTGTACCAATAACTAGCTCTGCAACCTGGGGCAGCCACCTGGTTACTCGGTGTCTCAGTTTCCTCATCTGTAACGTAGGGGTGCGCCCCGTGGCTGCCTTGTGAGGAGTCTCCTGGTGTGCAGTAAGAGCTCAGAGGCAGGAGCTGTGACATCTCCTAGTCCCTTAGGCTTAGAGCCCAGACACAAATGCCCTTTGCCAGGCGCCCCCAAGGGTCCAGGCCCAGGTCCAGCTCATGATGGAGCGAGAGGCCTGGGATCAGGGGCTGTCCGGCCTCCTGTTCAGCAGGGGCTGCACCTGCCGGGGGTGGTCCCTGGCAGGGGGTGGGGCACCCGTGTGTCACAGTGATGGTGGCAGCAGTACTACACCGACTCAGGTTTTGTCCATGGTATTGGGGGACCCAGATTCTTGCCTCTCCAAGAGGGTCTTTGGGGAACATTTTCCACCCCTGGACTGTCTTTTCCTTGTTAGGGCCCGCCATATTCTCTCCTCCCTCAGCCCAGACTGTCTGAGGAGGTGGCTCCGTGCTGGCCTTTCCCAGTCTCACTGCATCCTCTGAGGTGACCCACTCCTTGTCCCCACCATCCCCATCTCAGTAGTTCAGTGGAATATGCATTGCCAGGCGCGAGTGCAGTTCCCAGGAAGCAGAGAAAGCTGTGTGTTAGCAAGAGAGCCAGCAGAGAGGAGAGGCCGAGAGCCAGCCTGCCAGGTTCCTGCCAGCGTTCCAGCTCCCAGCCGCAGTCCCTGGCGCTGCCGTCCTAAAACACACGTTTCCTTACATTTCTTTTTTTTTCTTTTTCTTTTTTTTTTTTTGCTGAGCAATCTCCAGTATGATTTTGGTTACTTGCCACCCGAACAGCTTTGACGAAAACATCCCTAATTTCCAGAGCTGGTCCCCTAATAGTATGCCTTTGGGATTCTTTTCTGGGAGTCCCCTGCAGCTTTGCACACAGGGATCCTAGCTCCGCAAGGGTGACTGACCAACGCCCTCAAGTCTCAGTGGTTCCCCCACAGCCTGGGCTCTCTGTATGGGAATGCACTGTAATTGCCATTGTCCCTCCTGACGTGTCGAGGCCACCGCTGGACACAGGCTCTCTCTGTGGACCGACAGGGCCAGGCTGAAAGGTGCTGTCATCTCCAGTTTTCCAGACACTCAGTCTCTTAGTCGTGCCACCCGCATCACCAGAGGCACTTGTGTTTCAGCAGCAACATTATTCGGGTGACTCACAGACTTTGCAGTGGGAGTGTTTTCCCATGGACTCCTATCTGGCAAGCTCTCCCCCCTATCTGGTACGTGCACAATGAGTTCTTCGGAAACACAGGCAAGACCTTACATTATGCTGGGTAAATGTCATCTTGTTGGCCCCCGTCCAGGCGCCGAGTCTTGAGAGCGTTGTAAGTCGGGCTTCTGTTGCACAAAGCATGGATTCTGCACTGTGGCAGCTGCACATTTCATGAGCGGGACTTCTGTGTTCTAAATCCAAACTGTAAAAGCGATGATCAATGGGACGAGGCTAAGGACAGAGCCCTGATCAACAGAGACTGCCAATAATTCTGATTTATTTATTTTTTTTGCGTCCATCCACACCCATCAGGATGGTGGGCTAACCATGGGTGGGGGCAGGAGAGTGATGAGCTTCTGCCTCAAACAGGGCTCTTTGGTTGCAAACAACAGAAACTTTTAATGGCCCAAAGGGATCATATGGGAAGGAGCTGGCGGGGGGGGGGGGGGGGGGGTGCGGGAAGGAATCGAAGATGGAAAGGACTCCATCATTGCCATGCCAGCAAAGGGCAGGGAGCAGGGGCTGAGAATCTAGAGCGAAGTCCAGGCGGTTCAGGGTCCTTGGTCAGCTTCCCATTGGCCCAGTGAGTAGAGGGCAGGGCATCTGGATTGGCAGGCCTGCATCCTCCTCTGTTAACCAAGCAGGGATCTCTAGTTCCGTTTAAAACCAGCTGTGCACCTGTGGGTTCTGGAGCCACAGCTGTGCTCAAATCTGGCTCCGTCACCCACCAGCTAACTGCTCTGTACTTCCTTTTCCTGCTGTCTGCAATGAGGGTGATGATTACTTCCCACCTCACAGGGTTTGCCTTGAGGATGGAGTTAATGCAGTGGTCGGCAAACTCATGAGTCAACAGAGCCAAATATCAACAGTACAACGATTGAAATTTCTTTTGAGAGCCAAATTTTTTAAACTTAAACTTCTTCTAACGCCACTTCTTCAAAATAGACTCGCCCAGGCCGTGGTATTTTGTGGAAGAGCCACGCTCAAGGGGCCAAAGAGCCGCATGTGGCTCGCGAGCCGCAGTTTGCCGACCACGGAGTTAATGCATGCAAAGTGCTTGGAACAGCATCTGGTGCATAGTCAGTGCTCTGTGTTGGTCAGCTGTGTTAGTAAAGTACTAGAGGCCCCGATGCACGAAATTCGTGCAAGGGGCTTGGCCCTCGCAGCCCCGGCTTCGTCTGGAATGTTGTCCAGACGGTCGTTCTGCTGTTTGGTCTATTTAGCATATTAGCTCTTCATTATATAGGATTATTACATGGTGAGTCCACATTTTCTCATTTAGCCCCAAAGATATGTAGGTGTGTCTGGATTAGGCACAGTTGCCCTGATTACAGGAGAGAGGTAAGAGTGCTTAGGGTTAATTCCCAGTGACCCTTGTTAGCATCTCTGGCCACCACTTCCTTTCTGAGCACTCGGATAACTACTGAACAACCTGTGCAGAACCTGCCGGGCGATGAGTGTCGGGCCAAGGAGGCTGAGATTGCTGGGTCCACACTTTCTGGAAAAGAGGGACTGTGGTGCTTTCTTCTCCCCTGGCTTCCGGGCCGCTCTTGTGGAGTCGGTCACACCTTTCGCTCTGGCTCTCTTGGGGTACAGTTTGCTAGACCTAGAAACTTGGTCTTGGCCTGGCTGGTGTGGCTCAGTGGTTGAGCATCAACCTATGAACCAGGAGGTCATGGTTCTATTCCTGGTCAGGGCACATGCCCAAGTTGCTAGTTCCAATCAATGATTCTCTCTCATCATTGATGTTTCTATCTTTCTCTCCCTCTCCCTTCTTCTCTGAAATCAATAAAAAAAAATATTTTTTTAAAAAGAAACTTGGTCTTGTTTATTTATCTTATTATATTTTTAGCATGTTGTTTTTTTTTTCCTTTCTAAGACTGTTCTTTTGTTTGGGTAGCAAAGTGACCCGACGCCAGAAGAAACCCGAGCAGCTCAGGGGGCCTGACCCTCACCCACTCTCTTCAGCCTGGGCCCGGGCCCGGGCCCTGCGCCTGCGTCCCAAGCCCTCGGGCTCAGGGACTCTTCCCCACAAGTCTCTTGGGCCCCTCCCGAAATCCAGTGACTCTTACAGAGAAGGGAAGTCTCGGAGGCCTGGGACGAGCACCGTGGTGTCTTGAACTCACCACCCTCCTGATGCCAAGTCCAGATTAGGACGGAGGGAAGGGGGCAGGGTGGCGGCTGGGCAGGGTCCCTGTGACAGGCCCATCTGGCTGTGGAGGCAGGGCCACGACCAGGCAAAGAGGACTTTATTGGTATTTAATTTTTAAAATTCTTAGAACGTCCTGGACCCAACAGTGTTAAAGAGCAGCGTGAGCACAGCTCCGCCGCGGTCCCAAGCTCCCGTGCTGTTGCCATTGTTACTCTTCCGGGGAGGCCTGTGCTTACAATTTCAGGCGGTGGCTGTGGAGATGGAGGGATGGGTCTTGCTGCAGGCGTGGGGACCGAACCTGGGGCTGCCTGGCTTCTCTGTGCCTCTTCTGGGCCCTGCTTTATTCCTAGCACACAAACCAAATGTTTTCATTTTAAAAATGTCTTAAATTACATGCTGACTGCAAAAAACACACACACATGTATATGTATGTGTAGAAGACTAAAACATAAAAGACACCCCACCGTGCCTTCAGCCTCGCTCCTTAAAGGGGACTGCTGTGAACAGTTTGGAGGTCTTCTGGGAGGAGAGTGTGGGCTTCTAGGCCTCTGGAGTTGAAAGGTATTTGCCAATGCCAAACCCGGAGAAGGCCTGGGAGTCAGGAATGGGATGTGGGGGTGCTAGGCCACCTGGGGCGACATCTATGGGAAACCAAAATGAGAAGCTGAGGGAGGTGCCTGAAATGGAGGCCTTGAATGCTGGGCTAAGGGCTTGATCACATTCTTTGAGCAGTGGTTCTCAAAGTAGATCCCATGGAACCCAGGGGGGTGCAAGAAGGAACCTCAGCGCTCCTTGCGGGGTGAAAGGTTAAGAGGAGGAGCACCAGTGGGGAATCCGGGCCCCTGACCCAGCTCCAGCCAGAATGACTCTAATTTCACAAGACTGATGGACTGTGCTGCCGCATGCAGCGGGGAGCAGTGGAGAGCAGTGAGGGGCATTCAGCAAGGACAAGGGGATGGCCCAGACTGGGCTTTAGGGAGCCAGCGCTGAGAGGAAGAAGTGAACTCCAGGGGTCAAGTGGCCCCCCAGGCCTCCGTGCAGAGGTTCTCTGGCCTCCTGACCTTTTCTTCTTAGGCCACCAGGAGGTAATAATAATAATAATAACCCAACCATCACAGTGGCAGCAGGCACCACGCTATGCAAACCTCATCACATCATCACATCGGGTGGGTAGTGTGCAGATGGGGAAATGGAGGGCCCGGGAGAGGAAGAGGCTCAAAAGCAGGGTGAGCAGCCAGCCGCAGTGGCAGAGCCATGTGGAGAGCGGCTACAGTGTTTGGACAGGTTCAAGCCTCGGATTAACGAGAGGCCACAGTCCGCTCATTGCCCCGTGCAAGTCCCAGCTTGGAGGGCAGAGCCCTCCCCCTCCCGGCACAATTATAGCCGGAGGCTATAGTTGTAAGCTTGAACCTATGGTCCGAACACGTGGTCCCACGTGTCTGAGTGATGTGGGCTTGACAGAGTTGAGGTGCATGTAATTGAGTAGATTCAAAACTCACGAGAACGTTGTAACCACGCCCTTACTTTGCCTCATGGAATCTGGCTGTAAAATAAAGAGACAGCTCACAGCCTGTGGCACTGCCTCTCTCCGTCAGAGAGGGCAGCGTCCCGCCCAGGCCCAGCTTTCTTCTCTTGTCTGTCTTTCCTAACCCCTTCACCGCCCCCACTCCGGTCCACCCTTGGCCGTGCTGGCGCGGCACCGAGCCAGGACGTACACCCCGAGCAGGTGCAGAACAGCTGCTGTGGTGTCCGATCCCCTGGAGCCCCCGCAGCCGCTGCCCCCTCTGCCCATCTGCCCTTCCAACTGTCTCAGCCACACCCGGCACCCACAGGCCTTGCGGAAATCCGATCTGCCCTGTGCTGCCTCCAGCCATACAACTGGAAGATAGGGGTTGGGAGACAGGGGTGGGGTGGGAAGCGGAGCTCCAGCCGGAAAGTGGGAGCAGCTCTGGCAGGGCAGGGAGAGAGCAGCAGGCTCTGCCTGCTGTGTGACCTTGAGCTCCTTGCTAGGCCTCTCTGGGCTCAGGCTGCTCTGAGCCACCAGGAGCTCGGGCTCCAGGGTTAAGTATAGGCAACTTGTGGCTCATCTGCTCAGGCCTGGAACAGCACCCGGCTCCCACAGGTGCCACCTCGCCCGCAATGCCGACAGGCTGTGTGACCCCAGGCCAGTGCCACAGCTTCCTCATCATGTTGGAAGGGTTGGGGCTGGGATGCCCTGCAGGCAGCCCTTCCCTCCTCTGCTTGGGGGCTGGTCCCAGCGGCCCCATCCCTCCCCCCAGGCCAGGGGACTGCTGTTTGCTCAGCTGCCCCCACCCCTGAGACCTCACGATAAAGGATGAAGGACTCCTGCCAGCCCCAGGGCCCTGTGTCTGGGGGTTGCGGGGTGAGAAGCCCCCTCCTTCAGTCTGGCGGGGGCATTGTCCTTTCCTTCCTGCCGGGGTGGGGGTGGGAGGCGTTTGTGGTCATTTCCTCTCAGACTTGTTTCCCTTTCCAGAAGCTCAGGCCCGAACCGCAGCCTGGCACCACTCCCAGCTGTGTGTGCCCCTGAGGGTCCCAGCGGCCCTCAGCCTCAGTTTCCCACTCTGTAATGGCTTAAACACCTTTCTAGACCGGTCACATCCCCAGTTCAAATCCTACCACTTATTGGCCTTGTGCCGTAATCCTCAGGTTCCTCATCTGAAAAATGGGAATGTTAATTGTACCAGCTTCATAGGTAAATTAAAAACACGGAGTCCACAGCCCTGGGCTGCCCTATAGTTGGGTGATTTGGGGTGAGTCGCTCGACCTGTCCAAGCCTCAGTTTTCTCCTCTGTAGAATGGGGATGAAGTCTTTTCCCAAGTACACATCACCTAGGTTAGTAATGAATGTAGGACCCATTTATATCAACACCTATTCCCTTCTCGGGTTATTTTAAATTTCTACAGCTCCTCCCAAACGATTTTTAAAAAAATATATTTTATTGATTTTTTACAGAGAGGAAGGGAGAGGGATAGAGAGCTAGAAACATCGATGAGAGAGGAACATCGATCAGCTGCCTCCTGCACACCCCCCACTGGGGATGTGCCCACAACCAAGGTACATGCACTTGACCGGAATCGAACCTGGGACCCTTCAGTCTGCAGGCCGACGCTCTGTCCACTGAGCCAAACCAGTTACGGCCCAAACGATTTATTTTGATTAACCCACCTCACAGGGTCGTTCATTTTCGCTGCAAGTAAGAGCTTAGTTCGGTGCCTGGCACACAGTTAATGCAGAACTGTTGTTGTTATTAGTGAAAGTGTGCAGAGTGAATCCCCCTAGAGGACAAAGCCAGACTGTGCCCCAACAGGCTCCTGTGGCGGAGGCCACAGTGTCTGGCCTGGGCGGATCCTGATGCCAGCTGGCTGAGGACGGGCTCAAGGCATCTCAAGAAGAAGTAGTTTGTAGGGCATGGGATACAGAAGGCGCCTAGGACACCCTCACCCTCTCCAGTGCCCACTGGCACTGAGGCCAGGCCCAGCACTCGGCTGGAAACCTGTTTCCCAGCTTAGGACCCCAGGGAAACTGCCTGGGTCTACTCAGCCGGCAGGAAGAGCCCAGGAGGGATGCTCAGGGGTCCTGCCCTTGCTGCCGGCCTGGGCTGTCTCAGGTGCAGTCAGTGGGTCTTTCACCAGCTTCTTCCCTCACCTGACCAGGCTTCCAAGTTGTCATAGCAGCCCTGCTACCGAGCACCTACTGGGTACCTGGCATGCAGCGCATATGTGTTCTTTGAGTCATTGAATGCATCATTGGCCCACTTCACAGGTGAGGAAAATGTGGATCAGAGGGGCAGGGACTCTGCCGGCTCATGGCCAGATTGGAACCCTGCCCCGCCCACCCACAGTCCAGCTTCCGGACTGCCACACTGCAGCCTGCCCCCGGCCTTGGCAGTGTCCCTCCCTGAGCCAGTCCCCCAGCCCCTCCACTGACATCCTCCAGCTGCTTTCACTCCCAGAATCCCCTGCTGCCAGCTCCCAGCCTCTGCATCAGAACAAGCTGCTTTCCAGCCCATCCACGGTTCTGTGTCCCTGGGCCCATCATGTGCCACCCACCCAGGCGCTTACAGGCTCTGGGCGCTGCTGGCTGCCCTTGCTCTAAACTGTTAAATGGCTTGGCTTTGCCTCTCTTCTCGCTAACTTACCAGGCAGTTTTTCCAGAGCATGAGCATTTCAGAAGGGCTTTGGGATAATGGCTGAGGATGTGCTGAGCACTCACTCATTGCCAGGTACTGTGTGAAGTGGTTCTCTTGCGTCTTCTCATCTGATCAGCTCGTCAGTGCCGATCATTTCCACTGCACAGATGGGGGAACAGGCTCAGGGAGGGAGGGGGCGCTGCTCACAGACACTGTAGCAGCGATAGCCCAAGTTCACCGGGCACTTTGAGTCAGACACTGTTGCAAGCACTTTATGCATATTGTGTCATTCCATCCAAGCCTGCGAGGCCACCGCCATTCTAGTCCTCTTGTGAGAGATGAAACTGAAGTGCAGAGGGCGAGGCGTTGCCCAAGGCCACACAGCCAGGAAGTGGTCGAGTCTGGGTTCTAACGCGGGGTCCGGCTCCACAGCCCACACTCAGGACTTACGGACCTCGAGGAGGTGGAGGCGGGATTTGAATCCAGGACCGACTGCATCCAGGCCTCAGTTCTCCCCTGTCCTCCCCTGGGAGGCAAGGAGCCAGGCCTCAGACCGTGGGATGGCTCCCAGCACATCAGGCAAAGACCGCAGCTGGGAAGCAGGCCAGCCTCCGGGCCGGCTCAGAGCTCCAGCCAAGTACAAGGAAGTGGCTTTGGCCTAGACCCCTGAGGGGGCGGGTGCGCCCCGAGGGCCGCTCTGGGGCAGGGCCTGGACTCCCCAGAGGGCCCAGGGATTGGCAGGCATCTGTGCTGTCCGAGTGCTTTGCAGTAATTACTGTTTCCGGCCTCCAACAGCTTCCAAGTTCTGACACTTACATATCTTATGAGCCTTGCAAGCTCCTTAAAAAAAAAGAAAAAAGAAAAACAATAACAAATTCTTAAACATAAAATTCAGAAACACATGTTCAGAGATGACCTCTCTCTGTGTAATATCCATGCTCTGGAGAAGTTATTGTGAAAGCCCAATGGGGACGACCAAGTTCACTGTGAAAGAAAACTTGGAACGAGACCTGCCACCAGAGTGGCCCAGAGCATGGGTTCCAGTGTGAGACAGGCCCGTCCAAGCAACTGTGGGTCCCCGGACAAGTCGCTGGACCTCTCTGAGCCTGACGAGACATGTGACACCTGGCTAGGGGGTACTCTTATTATTACGAGGGGGTGAAAGAGTCGCCAAATAACCCCCATGCACCCGAGTGACTACCGCTTGGGCTGGGCCGGCTGCAAGATGATGAGCCGTATCCTGGTGACCAGCCTGTTTTCCTGGAAGGATGGGCGCCCTTGGCCCTATCTCTGGGGCCTGTGCCTCACTTAGCCGGCCTCCCTTCCTTCCACGCCCTCACGCTGAGGCAATGCCCAGCTGGCAGCGCCCCACCCGGGCCGCACTGGGACTGGGTGTAACGCTATCCGTCACCAGTGCATGGGGCTGGCAAGCCCAGAGCACCTGGGGGAGCTTTGCAGGGCCTGGGGCTGAGGTCCTAGGAGCGTGAGTTGGGAGGGGTGTGTGGAGGCTGGAGCAGGGGCCCACATCTCCTCCCCCGTCATATTTCATGTCATAGATGTGTCCCATGAGCAAGCAATGGGATTCACCCTTTTTCTCCCCACACCTGTCCCATCTTAGAGATGGCACCTCCTTCCACCTCTTCTGTCAGCTAGAATCCAGGGGTTGTCCTCTCTGTCCCTTAGGGTCTACATCCAGTCAACCCCAAGTCTCTCCACCATTGGACTCTGTTAGTTTGCTCGGGCGGCCATAACGAAGGATCACTGGCTGAATGGCTGGATCCACAAAAATCGACTTTCTCACGGCTCTGGAGGCAGAAGTCTGAGATCAAGGTTTCATGGGGTTGGCTCCTTCTAAGGCCTCTCTCCTTGGCTTGTAGTCGGCCACCTTCTGGCTGTGTCTTCACACTGTCTTCCCTGCGTGCTTGTCTTGTCCTAATCTCTTCTTTTTAAAAAAAAATATTTTTATTGATTTTTCACAGAGAGGAAGGGAGAGGGATAGAGTTAGAAACATCGATGAGAGAGAAACATCGATCAGCTGCCTCCTGCACACCTCCTACTGGGGATGTGCCCACAACCAAGGCACATGCCCCTGACCAGAATCGAACCTGGGACCTTTCAGTCCGCAGACCGACGCTCTATCCACTGAGCCAAACCGGTTATGGCCTAATCTCTTCTTATAAGGACACCAGTCATACTGTATTAGCACCACCCCAATGACCTCATTTCATCTTTTTTTTTAATATATTTTATTGATTTTTTTACAGAGAGGAAGGGAGAAGGATAGAGAGTTAGAAACATCGATGAGAGAGAAACATCGATCACCTGCCTCCTGCACACTCCCCACTGGGGATGTGCCCGCAACCAAGGTACATGCCCTTGACCAGTATCGAACCTGGGACCTTTCAGTCCGCAGGCTGACGCTCTATCTACTGAGCCAAACCGGTTTCGGCTCATTTCATCTTAATTACTCTCGAAAGACTGTATCTCTATATCTGGACGTTATTCGCAGGCACTGGAAGTTAAGGCTTCAACACATGAATTCTGAGGGGACACATTCTGCTCCTAACAGACTCTCTTGAGTCTCCCAACTTCCCTGGGCTCACAGCCTCACCACTATCCTCTGACCACTGTCGACTCTCTCTACTCACCCCTCCAGCCCACCCCCACCCTCTCCTGCAGGCACCCTGATCTGATCATGTCATTCTCCTGCTGAAAACTTGCCCTGGCCCCCATCAGCTTCCCCAGCCTCAGCTTGGTCTCCCCACCTCATGCCCCTCCTCCTACTGGGGATCGAGCCCACAACCAGGGTATGTGCCCTTGACCAGAATCAAAGGCAGGACCCTTCAGTCCAATGCTCTAACCACTGAGCAAAACCACCTAGGGCTTGCCTCACTTTTAATTCTGAGCCCAGTGCAGCCTTGTGGGCCTTTGTCACAAATTCATACCTACCCCTGGAAGGAGGAGGAGGTTATCTAAAACGCCAGGAAGGAGGTCAGGGGAGGGAGGATGAAAAATAAAACAACGGAAGGAAGTTCTTAGCACCTCGTGGGTTCCTTCCACATCTGAACAGATGAAAATGACGTTCTGTTTAAAACAGTAATAATAAAGGCCTTGTTTTTGTAAAAAGGACCCAGCCCCTTGAAAGTGATGCTCATCACATCATTGGGAAAAGATTTAAACCGCCCAGAAAAAGAGCTGAGGGGAAAGGAAGATGACCTCACATCACACTGCCCAGCTGCTGACGCAAGTGAATTCGTCTGTGCGTCACGGAGCTCCGCCCAAGCGTGAGCTCTCCCTCCGCTGCGTGTGCCCTTTAATAAAATAAAACGCGTCCCCGCCCAGAGGAAGCGCCAGCAATCATCTTCCAAACCTCACATCTGCCTCTTGCAACATACTGATTCCTTTGTCTCGCCAATAACCGTTGAGGGAGTACCTACTGTGTGCCAGGCTCTGGCTGGGTCCTGGGGAGAAAGGAGAGAGCTGCCTCTATGGGGCCCACTTCATTCAAACAAGGACCATGTAGTTATTTAGTTGTAACTATGGCCGAGCTATGGAGAGAGTGCTGGTTCTCTGACCTGGCCAGTGGGGCGGGGAGGGCTTTCGGAGGAGGCAATGAGTTGGTGTGAAGGAAGAGGAGGCCTTGACCTGGAGAGATGGAGACAGGACAGGACAGGCAGAGGGCAAGGCCTCTGGCGAAGGAATTCCAGTGTGGCCCCCGCGGCTGCTGGTTCCTCTTCCTCCCTGGCTGCAGAGACCAGATGTGCTGGTGTAGCCCCCTCCATCAGCGAGTTTACTAATAGACTCAGTACATCCTGATGAGTCCAAGCCAGTGGTCCGCAAACTCATTCGTCAACAGCGCCAAATATCAACAGGACAACGATTGAAAGTTCTTTTGAGAGCCAAGTTTTTTAAACTTAAACTTCTTCTAACGCCACTTCTTCAAAATAGACTCGCCCAGGCCGTGGTATTTTGTGGAAGAGCCACACTCAAGGGGCCAAAGAGCCGCATGTGGCTTGCGAGCCGCAGTTTGCCGACCACGGGGTCTAAGCCAATCACAGTGGTCCTCATCTCCTTGCCAGTGGTGGGAGGCGGGGGAGGCCACGCGGTCAGGTTCTGGCTATGAGGAGAGAATGGATGGTCCTCCAGAGGGCTTCTGGGAAGGCTGGCCGGCCTCTTTCCTGCCTCTGGACACCAGTGGTGAGGATGTGATGTCCAGAATTGCAGCAGTCGTTTGGCAACCCAGAGGATGAGACCAACACATGAGGGAGGCCAAGCAAACAGAACGAGAATCTGGGTCCTTCATGATGTTATCCAGACTTTGGATAAACAACCCCGACCGCCCTACCTAGGGCCTTCTGTGGTTTAAGTGACTTTAAATTGGGTTTGGGATGTCAGCTAGTTGGAAGTGGGGGGTGGAGGGTTTTCCTGTAGTAATTAGATAACGCGATGAGCACATCGTTTTTACCTGGATTGTGGGTTTACTGGGAGTGCGAGTGGAGCTGGTGGAGATGAGGGTGGGGCTAGAGCTTCACCCCTCAAACTGTCCTTTGGCTCCACTGGAGGCCATTAAAGGGAGCAGCCTCTCACCCAAGAGCCTCCTGGGCTCACACAGGGAGGGATGGGGCTCACACAGGGAGGGATGGGGCTCACACAGGGAGGGATGGGGCTCACACTACCCACAGACTATAAAATTCATCCTTTTAAAGTATACAGTTCAGTGGCTTCTGGTAAATTCCCAAGGTTGTGTAACCATTGTCACTATCTTATTCCAGAACATTTTTGTCACCCCATAAAGAAACCCATACCCATTAACAGTCACTCACCAGCCCTCATAACCTCCCGCAGCCCCCGGAAGCCCCGGATCTTCCTGCCTTTATGGGTTTGCCTATTCTGACCTTTCATATGAATCACACGGCATGTGGCGTTTGTGCCCGGCCTTCCTTCCACACCAAGCATCCCATCAGATCAAGTCCTAAACAAGCACCAGAGCTACTGCAACCCCCTCTTGTTACAGATAGCACCCCCCCCTTCCTATAGGCACACAACATTTTATAGAAATAAAACCATACTATGCATGTGGTTTTTAAAAGTTTTTTACGTGATCAAGTATCAGACATCTTTCTGTGCAACTACAGATCTGCATAACCTTTTCTAATGTATGCAGAATAAATTATGTGGTTAAAAAAGTAAATCTGGCCCTAGTCGGTTTGGCTCGGTGGTTAGAGCGTCGGCTGTGGACTGAAGGGTCCCCGGTTCAATTCCGGTCAAGGGCACGTACCTTGGTTGCAAGCTGCAAGCCCTGGTCAGGGGCACACGGAGGCAACCAATCGATGTTCCTCTCTCACGTCTCTGTCTCTCCCTTTCCCTTCCACTCTCTCTAAAAATCAATGCAAAAAATATCCTTGGGGGAGGATTAAAACGAAAGTCTGGCTCGAGCTCAGTACTCAAGTGTTCAGGCCCAGGAGGAGCCAGAGGAGTCCCCCCTGGATGAGCCTTTACGTGAGTGTAAATGGTGAGACGAGCATCCTGTGTGCACGTTTCCTTTCCGTAAAGTCCTAGCCATGGCTGCGGTCCAAATGCTGTGCGTGTTTACTTTAAAAAACATTTTGTTGGGTCAGATGGGCTGTCCACTACAGTGAAGCATTCTGACCTCTGGACTCTAACTGTTTGGGGTTTTTTTGTTTTGTTTTGTTGTTTAGTTTTTGTTGATCCTCACGAGAGGATCATTTTCCTCATTGCTTTTTAGAGAGAGTGGGAGAGAGGGGGGGAGGGGGGGAAGAGAGAAACAGGGATGTGAGAGAGATACATCAATTGGTTGCCTCCCGAATGCACAACCAATTGATGTATCTCTCTCACATCCCTGTTTCTGGGATCAAACCTTCAACCCAGGTACATGCCCTTGACCTGGAATGGAACCTGAGACCCCTCGGTCTGTGGGCTGATGTTCTAACCGTTTAGCAACACCAGCTAAGGCTCTAACTGCTTGGGTATTAATCCCTTCTCTACTGCTAATTAGCAGTAGAACCTTATCAGTTTCCTTACCTGTAGAATGGGGATAATCAAAGTACCAGTCTCATAAGATTGTTGTGAGAATTAAATGAGGGTAATACATGTTAGCCGTGGTTCTCAACCAACAGGGGTGGGGAGTGTCTTTGCCTCCCCGCCACCCAGGGGATATTTGGAAATTTCTGGAGATATTTTTGTTTGTAACAATTGATGTTTCTCTCTCCCTCTCTCTCACTCAAGTCAATAATTTCAATAATTTATAAAAGGACATAGTTTGAGCTCTCGCTGGCCAAATCTGGAACAATTTGGTTATCAAATAAATAATGGCAATATTAAATAACACATTGAATAAGAAGGCATGGCCCATTGTCCACACAAACATACATTTTTTGGCATACTCTTTTTTTTTTTTTAAATTTATTTATTGTCTAAAGATCTACATATGTCTACTCCCCCCCCTCCCCATTGATCACCCTCCCCCTCCCCCAGCCATTCCCACCTCAGGCAAGCTCTCACCGCCCCAGTGTCTGTGTCCATTGGTTATGCTAATAAGCATGCATACAAGTCCTTTGTTTGCTCTCCAACAACCCCCGCCCCCCACCTTCCCTGCCATTTGTCTCTGGATCTATTTTTGTTCATTAAATTATGTTATCATTATGTCCCATATGAGAGAGATCATGTGATATTTATCTTTCTCTGTCTGGCTGATTTCGCTTAGCATAATGCTCTCCAGTTCCATCCATGCTGTTGCAAATGGTAAAAGTTCCTTCTTTTTTATAGCAGTGTAGTATTCCATTGTATAGATGTACCACAGTTTTTCAATCTACTCATCTGCTGATGGGCACTTATGTTGCTTCCAAATCTTAGCTATTGTAAATTGTGCTGCTATGAACATAGGGGTGCATATATCCTTTCTGATTGGTATTTCTGGTTTCTTGGGATATAGTCCTAGAAGTGGAATTACTGGGTCAAATGGGAGTTCCATTTTTAACTTTTTGAGGAAACTCCATACTGTCTTCCACAGTGGCTGCACCACCAGCAGTGCAGGAGGATTCCCTTTTCTCCACATCATTGCCAGCACTTGTCGTTCGTTGATTTGTTGATGATAGCCATTCTGACAGGTATGAGATGGTATCTCATTGTTGTTTTGATTTGCATTTCTCGGATGATTAGTGACTTTGAGCATGTTTTTCATATGTCTCTCGGCCTTCTGTATGTACTCTTTTGAAAAGTGTCTATTTAGGTCCTTTGCCCATTTTTTGATTGGATTGTTTATCTTCCTTTTGTTAAGTTGTATGAGTTCTCTATAAATTTTGGAGATTAAACCCTTATCAGAGATAATATTAGCAAGTATGTTCTCCCATGCAGTGGGCTTTCTTGTTGTTTTGTTGATGGCTTCTTTTGCTGTGCAGAAGCTTTTTATGTTGATGTAGTCCCATTTGTTTATTTTCTCCTTAGTTTTCATTGCCCTAGGAGCTGTGTCTGTAAAGATATTGCTACAACATATGTCTGCTATTTTGCTGCCTATGGAGTCTTGTAGGATTTTTATGGTTCCCCATCTTACGTTTAAGTCCTTTAGCCATTTTGAGTTTGTTTTTGTGTATAGTATAAGTTCGTGATCTAGTTTCACTTTTTTTGCATGTATCTGACCAAATTTCCCAGCACCATTTATTGAAGAGACTGTCTTGACTCCATTGTATGCTCTTCCCTCCTTTGTCAAATATTAATTGAGAATAATGGCTTGGGTCGATTTCTGGGTTCTCTGTTCTGTTCCATTGGTCTATATGTCTGTTCTTGTGCCAGTATCAGGCAGTTTTGAGAACCGTGGTTTGGTAATACAGCTTGAAATCTGGTATTGTGATCCCTCCAACTTTGTTCTTTCTCGGGATTGCTGTAGCTATTCAGGGTCTTTTTTTATTCCAGATGAATTTTTGGAGAGTTTGTTCTAGATCTGTGAAATATGCCATTGGTATTTTAATGGGGATTGCATTGAATCTGTAGGTTGCTTTGGTTAGTATGGACATTTTAATGATGTTGATTCTACCAATCCATGAACATGGTATGTTCTTCCATTTGTTTATGTCTTCCTCTATCTCTTTTTTCAATGGCCTGTAGTTTTCTGAGTATAGGTCTTTACCTCCTTAGTTAAGTTTATTCCTAGGTATCTTAATTTTTTTGGTGCAACGGTAAATGGGATTTTTTTTTTTTTTTAGTTTCTCTTTCTGTGAGTTCATTATTGGTGTATGAAAAGGCCACAGGTTTCTGGGTGTTAATTTTGTATCCTATTACATTGCCGAATTCATTTATTAGGTCTAGTAGTTTTTTGATGGAGTCTTCGGGGTTTTCTATGTATAATATCATGTCATCTGTGAATAAGGACAGTTTTACTTCTTCTTTTCCAATTTGGATGCCTTTTATTTCTTCTTCTTGTCTGATCGCTATGGCTAGCACTTCCAGTACTATGTCGAACAGGAGTGGTGAGAGTGGGTGACCAATAATGATAGAAACTTTAAATCACAAATTTGTCATCATCAGAGTAATACTTAATATAGGTAAGAATTTTATCAAGGTGCTAAAGCTAGAGGGTGAAAGTATGGTGGAAATATCTGGATAGTCTCAAAGTATTCCCCATAAAATTCTGTATTAATTATATGGAGAAAATAGCAATTGTACAGAAGATAAAACTGTCAGACATCACCTTAATGGAGGGATGAAAGTAAGCTTCACTAATAATAGGACAAATCAACATCAAGTGATTCTTAACATCATGTTAATGCCCTGAGAAAGACAGTCTCATTTCTGCAGTATCCCTGCCCCAAGTGCATAGCCTGAATAAGGAAACATCTGACAAATGAAAATTAAAGAATATTCTACAAAATAAATGCCACATACTCTTAAAAAATGGCACTGTCACCTGGCTGGTGTGGCTCAGTGGTTGAGCGTTGACCTATGAATTAGGAAGTCATGGTTTGATTCCAGATCAGGGCACATGCCAGGGTTGCAGGCTCCATCCCCAGTAGGGGGCGTGCAGGAGGCAGCCGATCAATGATTCTCTCTCATCATTGATGTTTCTATCTCTCCCTCCCTCTCCCTTCCTCTCTGAAGTCAATAAAAACACATTTTTAAAAAATGGTACCGTCATGAAAAGCAAAGGAAGTCTGAGGAAGTGCTCGGGAGGTAAGGCAGACTAAAGAGACATGAGAATAAAATAGAAAATGAGATAATGGACTTGGACTAGAAAAAAATTGCTCTAAAGGGCGTCATTGGGAACATTTTCCAAATTTGAATAATACCTGTAAATTAGATATAATGTTATGTCAACGCTCAATTTCCTGATTTTGCTAATTGTACGGTGGTTTTGTGACTGTCCATTTTCTCAGGAAATATAGGGGGAAAGGGGACATCATAACTGCAATTTCCCCTCAAATGGTTTAGAAAAAAAAAGCACAGAGAGAATGATAAAGCAAATGTCACAAAATGTGAATAATCGGTGAATCTGGGGGAAGAGTATATGGGAATCCTTTGTGCTGTTCTTGTGACTTTTACATTACATCAATGGAAAAAGTGAAACAGAAGCAAGAAAGAAGAAAACCTGTTTGGATTCTTTTCTTTAAAGAAGCTATTTTCCCTCAAGGAACTAATTCAAATGGTTGCCTCCTTAGCAAGCCTAGACTCTTCCTCAGCGATTTCAGTACAGATGCCAATCTTTCGGAACAGACGCACATCTTTTGAGATGTGTTCATAAGATCCTCGCTCTCCAGCCATGCAATGCGGGTTGTGCTTCTCGACCACCACCCCTTCCTGTCAGGGTCATTGACAATATCCAGTGTACACTTGCACTGTGCCATATCCGAATCTTCAAGGCTCATCCCCCCGCCAGGCCAGAGCAGGAGATCAGGGCAGGAGTCTGTGAAGTTGAAAGATTGAAATATCCAGGGAACAGCATGAGCTGGGACTGAGCGGGAATGTGGAAGAACCCCACTAGACTCTGGTGGGGCAGGGACCCTCGTGCATGCCTGGATCCTGGACAAAAAAGCTTTGCACATAGCAGTGGCCTGGAGGCCTCCACCCTGTGTCTTGCTGACGAAGGGATTTGCCTTGGAATGGGCAATCAGGAGAGAGAGGAGAGAAATTCCCCTCGGCAGGGGCAACTCAGGGCTAATCTCATCAGCGTGGTTAGGGGTGAACCGGATGACAGCTTTGCTCAAGTGCACTTCAGGGTTCGTTGGAAGTTTACCAGCTCCCTCCCGTTGGTTCAGCGCACTCACCAAATGCAGTGAGGTCTCGGGGCTGCCCCTCTGATCTTGATCTGATCTTGTGAGTCAGGGCACATGGTTTTCGGTCTGACTTTCCAAGTTCCTCAAATTCTCATCTCAGTTCTGAAAGGTCCTCAGGTAATGGGGTTTGAGGCTGGGATATTTGGAAGTGAGTGGCCATGGATGAGACCGGAGGGTGCGTGGCGGCCTTGAATGTTACCCTGGGAGCATGGTTTGATCCTCAGAGCAATGTGAGGAGCCGCGGGACAGGGATAGGAAAAGGAGTGAAATGGTCAGATTTCCATTTTCAAATTCATCCGGGCAGCTGAAGTTGAGGATCAGAGGGCGGAAAGAAGCAGAAAGATCAGGGTGGAGGCTGTCACAGAAATCCAGGCAAAAACTAGAGCGAGAGTATTATTTAGACCTTGCCCGAAAATAGAAATGGTGACAGTTAGCATCCCACCACCCGACTTCTTATTATAGTGGCAGGCATTGCTGATTGCTCGGTGTCCTCCGTGGGCCTGGTGGGCAGCGCCCAGGGACAGCCACTACCCATCGATCTGAGCAGCCACACTCTAACAACTCTCTGGTATAGGAGGCAAGGAAAGCCATCCGTTGTGAGGATATGCTTGGGTTTGCTGACAACTCTGGGTCTGCCCCAACCTGAGGCCCTGGGGATAGAAGGAGGGTGATGCCTTACATTAGTCTTTGAGGCCTGGCCAGAGTGGCTCAGTGGTTGAGCATCGACCTATGAACCAGGAAGTCATGGTGTGATTCCCGGTAAGGGCACATGCCTGGGTTGTGGACTTGATTCCCAGTGTGGGTGTGCAGAAGGCAGCTGATCAGTGATTCTCTCTCTTCATTGATGTTTCTGTCTCTCTCTCCCTCTCCCTTCTTCTCTGAAATCAATAAAAATATATACATATATATATATTTTTTAAAAAGTCTTTGAGGTCCCTTACAGTCATTGTGCCTCGCCCTGCTGTGTGCCCTGCATGTCCCCACTTAGAGCTTTTCACGCCCATTATCTCATTTCAACCTCACAGCATTCCTGGGAGGTCAAGGTTGTCATCCCACTTTATAGATGAGGAAACTGAGGTAGAGACTTCTCGTAGAGTGCCTGAGTCCCCCTGGCGTCAGGTGGCGGAACCGGGACAGACCCAGGATCTGTCTGGCTCCAAAAGCGATGGCTCCTTCCCGGAGAAGCGCGTGCCCCAGCTGTTTGCCCTTGTCAGGGCCTCGTGCAGAAAAGCCAGAACAGGTTGGGGCTGACATCTTGGTAACAACGACTTTCCCTGTCAGTAAAAATCCCCGGCTTAAGAAGACCTGGGAAACTTGACTTTTGAGTCACCCTTACCTAATCCGCTCCGTGCTGAGCCATGGAAAAGGGAGGCTTTGGCCCCAGGGTGGGGGTGGGGGCTCCCTGAGGGGCTGCTGCACAGATGGTGAGGGGTGGAGGCCTCTTGCTGTGGAAGAGAATAAAGTTTCTGTCCTTGCACAGTTGGAATGAGGGCCCTGGAGCCAAGCAGCCAGGGCCAGGGCGGGGCCAGCCAACCTTTGGCACGTGAAATGCCACCCCGTGCTCATGGCAGATAATTCTCGGTAATAATTCATCCCCCGCAGGCGTGCATCCTGAAAGCCCTGTCTGTTCCTGCCTCGTGGGGTCCCTGTCGGAATGTGGGGGGTCGAGGTGCTGGCCCCAGTTGTGGGCAGAGTTCAGACTGGGCTGGGTGAGCAGGGCAGTGTCTGGGCACCGCCTGGGGCAGAGGGAGCCTTTGTGCTCTGGGCCCTCGGAGCCCCACCCCCACCCGGCGGAGTGGCTCCATTGAGGAGAAATAGCTGACACTCACCCTTGCTCTCTCTGCTCCTTCTTCTGGGACAGCCTGGGCAGAGGGTGCTTTCCTGGGTGCGGCCTGGCATCTGACAAATCTACCCTCTCCCATCATGCCCAGGTTGCTCCTTCTGAGCTGCAGGAGACCTCAGCCTCGAAAGCATGGCAAAATCTCCTGGGGAGCTTTAAGAACACACCAACGCTCACTCCTTGCCCCCAGAATGGATGGTGTGTTGGTCTGGGGCGCACCCGGCATTGGCACCTTTTATTATTTATTTATTTAAATATATTTTTATTGATCGATTTCAGAGAGGAAGGGCGAGGGAGACAGAGAGAAAAACATCAATGATGGGAGAGAATCATTGATGGGCTGCCTCCTGCACGCCCCCACCTGGGGATGGAGCCCACAACACGGGCATGTGCCCTGACTGGGAATCGAACCGTGACCTCCTGGTTCACAGGTGGATGCTCAACCACTGAGCCATGCCAGCTGGGCCCGGCATTGGCACCTTTAGAACAACCCCAGTGATTCTGCTGGGAGCCGGGGCTGAGAACCACTGGCATGAGGCCTTGAGAGAATAGCACTGCAGCTCAGCCACACCAGCCATGGGACCCTGAACAGGTGACGTAGCACGTGGTGCCCCAGTTTCCCCTTTTGTGCGACAGGGACAGCAACAGTGCTTGTGTCCTGGGGCTCCTGGGAGGATTCGATGAGATGACACCGTACATACGTGGCACCGCGGCCGGCACAGCGCACACACTCAGATGTGGGCACTTCTCCGGGGAGTCGCTACTGTTTCCTCCTTTCTCATTCCAGCCAAGGGGAGATTTTAGGGCTTGATGTGCCGGGGAGAAAGTCAAAAGTGCCGAGAGAGGTCCCCGTGGAGGACCGTGGCTTTAGAGGTGACCCGAGGAGGCTCTGCCCCGACTTGGAGGCGGGTGGGGAGGTGTTGGTCCCGACGTGGCTCCGTGGCTCCTGTGGCTCCAAGAGAAGCCCGCACTCCTTAGCCAGGCACGTGGCGCCTCTCTGGGTCCTCAGCTCTTGGAGCACCAAGAGCACCACGTGGAGGTGGGGGCACCTGCTTGCCCACCTCCCGGTGAGCTCTCAAGGGGAGGGATGAGACCCGCTCAGCTCGGTGCCCCTGTGGCCGGCACACGGGTGACAGTCATGTTGGATAGTCCACAGTGCATGACATGGACCTGCCAGGAGACCTGGCAGATTCTCTGAGCAGGGCATCACCTGGTCACAAGGGCAGCAGTAGCTACCACTCCCTGAATGCCCACTGCATGCTGGCCGTCTCGCTCAGGGTTTACAAAACCACCCAGGAATTGCCATGGCTCTTTCGGCCTTCAGCCACGTAGGTAAGGGGGAGGGATAACGCCGCCTGGTCCCCAAACCCAACCAACTCCACAGCCTCTGTCCTCTGTCAGCCGCCGAGCTGCCGTGAACACGGAAGGGGGCACAGAGCTGCGTGCCTGTCGGGTCCAGTGAGTGAGAGTATTGTTGCCACAACAACAGAGAGGCCACAGCTCTCTGCCTAGCAAGGCCCTGCTTGCAGACCAGGGTGGAGTGTTTAGTTGGGTATCTTCCCATGAAGATGGGGTTTCTCCCTCTCCTAGAACTGCAGGGTGGAGAAAGTCACTGGAAATATCCCATCTGCTCCCAACCTTAATGATCTGGGATAGCATTCTAGAGTGGAACCTGACTTATGGATGACCTTCAGGAATAAGTGTTTGCAAAGGAACCTGTGAGTGAATGACTCCAGTTTGGGAAAAGGCCCCCTCCCCAATGCCATGGTGCTTTTTTCCAGGAAAGCATTTCTTTCTGTTTTTACTTCTCCCCCAGCGATTGAGTGTAAATACCCCTCTCTCTGCAGCCCATGGGGGAAGGTGGGGTGCAGGCGGTATCTGAACACCTCGGGAATGGCTCTGGCTTCTCCTCTGCGCCGGGAGGGGCAGCTTTCAGGCGGCCTCGGATTCTCCTGCCCTCACTCATTATTCAGATCAGTAGAGTGACGAGGCCAAGTCTCATAACAAACTCAATATTTTTAAAAAGTTATTAAATGTCTGTGTTATGATAAGGATGTAGACCATTGCATTTAGTCGAGACTTTCAAATCAAGCTTTTGAACATGTGTTTATTTAGGTATACGCCACTTGGTTGCAAACAAGGGATTGTGGCAACTTACAAAAATAGATAACATACAATAGAATAAAAATAAAGAGATGAGGGTAAAGGTAAAAGCAGGAAGACTAGAACGAAGCCAGAGTCCAGTGGGAGACTCAGTACAATTGTTAAAAATAATAACAAATTTGACTTTGAGCTTCCCAGTGGCCAAAGCAAAACAGAAAACATGACTGGTTACAGAATTCCTAACAACAGTTAGTTTGGGGCTTTGATATACACCTAATTGCCTCAGAATTTTCTTTTCTCTGTTAATTTATACTTGGCTTTGTTCTAAATGTGGTTGGCTTGGCATTCAAGGCTCTTTCCAAGCTGACCCCAACCTTCTTCTTGGGTCCCATATGTGGATGTAATCTGTGGCCTGGCCACACTGAATAAAAGCAACAGCCACCATTTTTTAGAGCTGCTGCTAGGGTGGCGTACAGTTAGCATAGAAAATACAGTGACCAGCCCTGAAACCCCGACTCTGCCACAGACTAAGCTGCTCTGTGACCTTAGATAAGTCCTTTCACCTCAGTTTCCCCATCTGTAAAATGGGCATATTCAGAGTATATACCTTATATTGTTGTGGAGATGCAAGAATATGCCCATGGCATGCTTAGCACACGGTTGATGAGTCAATGAATATGGTTTATTACCTGATTTTGAAACTTAACTGACTACATGACTTAACTTCTCTAGGCTGCAGTTTGACTCTCTGTAAAACGAGGAAAAGAACTATTCCTACCACATAACCCACGTACAAGGGCCTGAAAACAGAAGAGGCTTAGTAAGTGTTTGGAGGTTGCAGCCAGCCAGAATCATCTTCCCAGACAACCATTTTGCTTGTCCTTTAATTTTTCAAAATCAGTCCATTCTCACTTTCCCTTTTCTCAGACTAATGGAGAAAGAGGAGCCTGAACACTTCTCACATGGTTGGGCTGTGATATCATAAAAGACACAGTCTTGTAAAACCCACACCCAGGGTCAAGGGAAACGCAGCCCCCTTACGAGCCTGTGAGTGGAGCGGGATGCTTGGGTGGAGGAGGCTGGATGTATCCACTGCTATGAGTCAGGCCTTGCTCGGCTGGGCGTCATCGTTCCCCTTTATTTCCGGGGTGAGTTACAGCTTAAGCAAAACAACATCACCGGACAGTGCCTGACGATACACAACCAACCACCTGACGACACGAAGAAATGTATTCAGCACAAAATGCCTTTCCCTGCCCTCTTAGGTATGCAGTTAGATTTCCTCACGTGACAACAGGGTGTCCAAATACACAGATACCCAGGAGCCGGCATGCGGGGGAGCAGGGTCTGGGTGTGTAGGGATCAGCAGTAAATACCTTTCTGAGGTGTCGGGATGGATTGGGTGCTGGGTGGTCTATCGCCTTCCCAGGCAGAGCTGCCTCTAAGCCAGGAGCGTAAAGGACGTAGACAAAGACCTTCTGGAAGGAAATCGGCTGTATCCTGTTCCCAGTGTGGCCCCGTGCCCTCTCTAAACCTCCCTGGGCCTATTTCTCCTTTGAAACAGGGAGCTGGACTGGAGAACGTCCCAGCTCTCAAAGGACTGTCCGAAGCAGGTGAGGGGCGGCTTCAAGGCCTTGTTGCCTGGATCTGAGGCCCAGGGAGCCAGCAGCAGTTCCAGGTGGGAGCTCCACCAGTGCTGCCTCAGCCCCAGGTCCTGGGCCCGGGGCAGCCCTGGCACCAGCACCTCTGAAGCCAGGAATAGGGCTCCGGCTGTTCCCTGCAACCAGAAGGTCCGAAGCCTCCCCTGGACCCGACTGCTCCGATCTCAGCCTTCCCCAGCCCCCCGGGCTGCTGGGCCACCTCACCAAATGACCAGGTCAGGACTGACAAAGAAGAGGGAATCTGTTTCGTCCTGGCCCCACCCTGACCTCAGGCCTAGCGTCTTGCTCCCGGCCGCCCTGGAGGTATCCCTGAGTGCACATAGGTTGTGGCTTGAAATGCCCCGAGTGAAAGGACAAGGTAGACCCCAGGCCCAAAGGCTCTGGAAGGGCCTGGGGAGCGGCCCCATGGCCGGGGTCAGCTCTTGTGGGTGGAGAGGGAGCCTGGGGGCTGGCCCGGCTCCCTGCCCTGGTAGAGTCGCTGCTGGCAGGCAGCTGTCTGCAGCCTTCTCAGCTGTTGCTGCAGAAACAAATGACAGCACTGAGGACGAAGAGAAAATAGAATTGAGTACAGAGGGAGGGGGGACTTGGAACGGGGGGCTGGTATTTTTCTTGGGGTGTGGTTTCGGCTCAGTGGCTGGGTGACCATGGAGGTTTGGAATGTGGTTGGACAGCGGGTGGGGTAGGGTGGGAGGCCTGGCCACAGCCAAGGAGCAGGGACCGTAGCCAAAGGGCCCGAAGCCCAGGGCCACCAACGCTCCGCCAGGACGGGGACCTGGGGTGGCACCGAGCCTGGCCTCCACCCAACACGAGCGCCCTGGTTCCCAAGGCCCCGGTTTTCAGAAGCCCCGGGAAGGGAGACAGAGTTGTGAGAACAAGAGAAATTAGGAGAGAGGGGAGAGGGACAGACACAGGGGACAGCATGGTCACGTCTCATCTGTCAAAGGGGGCTGTTGTGACACATGGCCTGCCTGATCCAAACTGGCTCCTTAGGCAAGGGATGTTGTCTCTCTGAGCCTCAGTGTCTTTCACCTGTTAAATGGGCTTAACTATCTCTACCTCCATGGGTGCTGCTGGGAGGGTGAGGTGGGTTAGTGCTCATGAAGCTCTCGGCACAGTGCTCTGGAGTGGAAGCAACGATTATTCCACTGGGCACTAAGGAAGCTTTATGCTGGCTATGCCATATGCTTAGCTCCTGGCTACCACCCCCCCACCCCCGGTCCCCAATAAATATCTGCTGATGGAGTTCCTCGCAGGAGTCGCTATGGAGAGCCCCGATCCCATCGCCACTCCTCTCCTGTGTGTGGGTGCTGGTCCCCGCTCAGACCACGAAGTGGAGGGTGTAGGTGAGCTGGTGGCCGTTGTCCCAGGCGTACAGCACCCGCTCCTTCGGGTTGTAGTCGATCTGGGTGGTGTAGGCGTGCTCGTTGAGGAAGGGCAGCTGCGGGCGGGCGTCGGTGCCCGTGTGCGTGTCGAAGGCGTAGGCCACCTGGCCCTCCCGCTGGTTGTAGGTGTCCACGGCGTACAGGATGCCGCACACCAGGAAGCAGTTCCCGTAGGAGTTGCGCCGCAGCCGCGTCTTCCACGTGGTCTCACGGTGCACCGAGAGGTCCCCCGGGTCCAGGCGGCTCAGCACGATCACCTCGGGCTGGGCCCCGTCGCTGTCGTCCACCGCGGGGTAGATGACCCATAGTCCGCTCTCATCCACGGCGAAGTCGATGTCCGAGTGCCCGCGCCACTTCCAGGGCGTGGTGTCCTCGTACACGGCGTCGGGCAGCAGCGCCCAGGAGGCCACGAAGCGCTGGCGCAGGTCGTACTTGATGATGTTCTTGGTGAAGGCGCGGTTGTAGTAGAAGGCGCCCTGGTACACCACGTGGCCCGTGCCGATCCAGTTGTAGGGCAGCTTGTACATGTTACTCCAGCGACCTGCGTGTGCAGGGAGGGCAGCTGGTCACACCAACCCTCAGCTCACCCAGGGCCCAGTGAGGCCACCCAGGGCTCTGGGATGGCTCCCCAAGCCATGGACACTGAGTGTGCTGTGGGCCTGGAGCTGGGCCTACCATCCTATCCCCGAAGGAAGGACTAGTATCCCGTCTGCCCAGGAGGAAACAGGCCGACGCCAGGCCCTGTGCTTTGGCTCATGCTGCTCCTTCTGTCGGGACTGCCAGGCCCCATCCTATCTGCCTGGGAGGGCCTCCTTATCTCTCAGAGCCCTGGGCCAATCTACCTCCTCCACGAAGCTTTCTCTGATCTCCTCAGCTTGAGCGAGGGCCTCTCCTCTGTCCTCCCACACCTTTGTCTCTGCACCTTTCATTGGCTTTTGCGCCCCTCGAGGCAGGGACCAGGCCAATTTGATCTGGCAGAGGAGTGACGTTAGCTGTTCCAGGTCACACCCTGTGACACCACAGCTCTCAGGGTAAGTCCAAAATCTTTCATGGGGCGCAAAGCCGGCCTCAGCCATTCTCATTATACGCCCTCCACCTCCCTCTGTGTCTCAGTGCTCCTTCTCATTGCCGAGCCTTTGCACACCCTGGGCCTTTGCCTGGAACACCTTTCCTTCTCCTTTCTCTCCCTCCCCTAGGGCTCAACTCAGCATCACCTCCTCTGGGAAGTCTTCCCTGATCTCCCGGCAGGGTTGTGACTGCCCCCCTGAGCTCTCCCTCTAACACTGTATGTGCTCAAATTGTTTCTTTAAGTCTCTGCCTTCCAAGTAAGACTGCAGTTCTGGAGCGTGGGCCATGTCTAAATGACCCCTTCCCCCACCGTGCCCCAGATCTGATAACCAGAATTCTGTCCTCCCTGCCCAGACCTGCAGCTCCTCTGAGGCCTGGGGCCCTGCTCACCTGTAAAACAGGGTGGTAACCCCCACCTCCTGGATTATAAAGACAACATGCGCTGACTCACACAGGTGAGTAGCATGTAATACGCACCAGTGGAAACTAAGTATTGCTTCCCTTGGCAGTGAGTTACCCTCATGAGAACAGGGCCTTGTCCATCTTCTTTGCTGAGGCTTCTAGCTCCTGGCACGGTGCTAGCGCTTAGGGGGTTCCCCAGACTCCCCTTCTCGGGGTGGCTGACCATGTGGAGCTAGGCCAGGCTGGGGCAGTCTGGGCCACAGGAAACCGCAAGGCCAGGAGGGCCAACCCTCCATGGGGGGCTCTCCCAGGCCACCCACACCCTGCCCCGCCCCCACCTCCAAGGCCCCGACCTTGCTTGAAGTTTTCCAGGTTGCGGAACTCCACCAGGCTGTTCCCATAGTAGTAGTTGGTGACGTAGATCCTGTCATCCTGCGCGGCCGGGTCCTTCATCCAGGCTCCCTCATGGCGCCCATAGCTGTGGTGCCTCACAGGGGGGTCCACGGTCCGGAGGGTGCCCTCACAGCTGGCCTCCCTGCCTGTGGGGAGCGAGGGGAGCAGCATTTGGTACTCAGACCCACGGGCCCCGAGTCCAAGCAACAGTCCTGGAACACTATCCGGTCTAACCTAAACCCCTCCTGATGTTTTGTTTGCAGCCTCTTGTTTTTATTTCCCCCATGATCAAAGCAATGTCTGATGGTTGTAAAAAAACACAGAACATTCAGCAAAGGAGATAATAAAAATCATTCAGAATTCCATCATCCAAAGAAACTTTCTAGCATGTAACATTTCCTCCCTTTCCTTTACATGTACAGTCATGCAGATGTACTTCTGAAAACTATGGTTCTTCCGACTAGATCCTGTCTTTCCCCTCCACTTAGCAATTTCTCCCATCAGTAGATGGCCTTTTAATGATGTGACTTCTAGGTTCTACCAGGCCACCCGACAGCTGTGCCCTCGAATTTATTAAACCAGACCCCTCAGTGTCAGAGCTTTAGATTATGTCCAATTTTCTGACATTAGAAATAGGCTGCGTGGAAACCAGTTTAAGCGGCAGCTGTTGTCCAAATCGCTGATGGATCCTTAGGAAAGATTCCTAAAAATGGCATGTGCTCGGGCCCAGGGCGGCTTGCTGTCGCGGGCAGGCAAGATGCCCAAGAAGGATAGGCTCGATGACTTACGGAGGAGGATTTCTACCAAAGGCACCAGCCGAAACCCACATATGTGTACCTAAAAACGGGCCAGAGACTGGACACAGGAAATAAAGAAGTGAAAATAGTTGTTGGATTTGATGATGGGATTCTAGGTGACCTTTTAAAAAGAACTTGCTGAGCCCTAGCCGGTTTGGCTCAGTGGATAGAGCGTCAGCCTGCGGACTAAAGGGTCCCAGGTTCGATTCCAGTCAAGGGCACATGCCAAGGTTGTGACCTCGGTCCCCAGTGTGGGGCATGCACAAGGCAGCTGATCAATGATTCTCTATCACCATTGATGTTTCTATCTCTCTCTCTCCCTTCCTCTCTGAAATCAATAATATATATATATATATTTATATATATATGTGTGTGTGTGTGTGTGTGTGTGTGTGTGTGTGTATATATATATATATGTATATATATATATAAAATTTTTTTTTTTTTAAAGAACTTGTTGAAAATACCTGTTTCGTTGTAAATGTTGTTACAGCTTTTTCTGTAAGGATCAGATGGTAAACATTTCAGGTTTGCCAGACCACATACTTTTGCCCCATCTTCTCCTTTTTTCAACAACCCCTGAACAATGTAGAAACAGCTGGAGAGCTGGAGAAAAACAGGCTGCAGGCTGGGTCTGGCCCATGGGCGTAGGTTGCTGACCCCTGGGAGGCTTACTCACCTTGCCTGGGGACTTCTGGGTGTGACGGTGGCTCGGTGGGCAGGGGACTGGTGGTGGGACTGGGGGTTGGGGTGATGGCTGGCTTCGAGGAGGGGGTGCCAGGGACCAAGTCTGCTCCCTCAGAAGCCCTGGGCCCAGCCTCCTCATGTTCCGCGGAGTTGGGCTCGGGTGGCCTGCCCTCCTCCCTGGGCGACAGCTGTTCCAGCCAGGAAGTGCCCCTGAGGGCGTTGTCTGTGGAGAGAAGAGCCTGAGCTCACATCCCAGCAGCACCTGCTGCTCCCGGCTCCTCCCCAGGCCGGCAGGCGCCCAGCGCTGGGGCCCTGCGGAGGACAGGGGAGGCCTGGGAGTGGAAGGCCTCGAAGAGTGGGCTTCGTGGGCAGCAGACCAGCTCGGAGCCCCCCAGCCGAGTGGCCTCAGCTTCCCCTTCTGTGAAGTGAAAGGCCCACCGTGTTAGGCTGCTGTGCTGATTATAGGAAAATGTGTACATCTGCACCGATTCTGCCAAATGCAAGACCGCTTTCCTCCCAAGTGTCAAACACATTGTGCCAATTATTTCATTTCCTAGATTCCGTTCCAGGAGGCAGAAAGCCATCTCCGGACATTCTCCCAGCCCTGCCCCCTGGAACCCACCCTCTGGTTTCTCTTACCTGGTATATGACACTTCCAGCCGGAGGAGCGGGTGCAGCCAGCTTCCCGCCACCTTCCGGACCCGTCCTGTCTTTCTCTGTCCCCTCACTCATTTCCCATCTCCCATCTCTCAGCTTTCTTGGCAACCCCTCCCCCCCGCCTTTGCCCATCCCTGCTGGCACGGGCTTTGCTCACAGGAGGCCTTTTTCAGCATCTGTGGGCTGAACTCTGGTTTGGAGCCATCTGGGTCATCCCTGACCCATACACTTCTCCGGGCTGGGTTGGATGGGGTCTGGAAAGCAGGCTCAATGACACACAGAAAGGGACAAAGACCCCTCAGCTCTGGGGTCCAAGGCAGGCTCTGCAGCCTGCTGACCTGGGTTCCAGTCCCAACAACTCACTGTGAGACGTGGAGCCAATCACTTCACCTCTCTAAGCTTGGTGCACCTGGGTTAAGGATGATACTGGGTGAAAGTACAGAAAACTGTGATGCCGGGACAAAGGAATGGTGGTGTTGCTGTGATGGAGTTGGGGTGCACTGAGGCCCCTTGACTCCAGGACCAGGACCTGATTTCTTCCTGTCCCGGGCTTCCTCTTTGCACAGATGTAGCCACAACTCACTGCAGGGCAGCCCCTGAAGTCTCTCAGGAATGGGGGCACACCCTCTGGTCGGGGGGCCTCCTGGGGGCCTGGCTTGGGCAGCCTGCCAGGGCAGGGGCTTGTTCCCACGGGCCTCGCTGGCAGAGTCAGATGCCTGCAGCTGTTCTTGGGCAGTGTCCCAGCCAGGGGTCAGAGGCTCCGTTCGGCCCAGGCTGAGCTGGCAGGACTCAGGGCCAGCAGCTGGCACCGGGGGCTGGGGGGGGGGGGGGCGGTCTCCCCTGAGCCCCGAGAAACCAAGAATTGAGGGGGCTCTTGAAGGAGACAGGCTCCTCACAGTTCCACCTCCCAGCTCCCTTGGACATGGGCTGGGCAGAGGGCCTCATGGAGGAGGTGGTCAGCAGGACCCAGCAAAGGGGAGCAGGCTTGGGACATTCTCAGGGACATCAGAGAAGAGCAGGCGTCTGCAGAGGGCCTTGGAGGAAGAGTCAGGAGCCACACGAGTGGTGGTGGCCCAGAAATTTGACTACTCTTGGAACTTTTGTCTCTAAGTAATTACTTTGTGGTCCTTCACTGTGATCCCTCAAGGGGCTGCAGGGAAAATTGAGGTGTCTGTGGGCTCTTTGGGGAGATAAGAAGTGGGAGGTGCTGGAGAGGCCATCCAGTGCAAGGCCAGTCTGGAAACAGGAAGTGTCCCAAAGGGCCCACGTCACTGTTTAGAACGCGGGCCCGGCTGCAGCCCCTGCGCTCTCTCACCCCACCTGTGGCAGCTGCCTGGTCATGGATTCGGTTTTTCCCACTAGACTGTGAGCTCCCTATTAGGCAGAATCTCTGGGCGACACAGCAAGTACACAGTGGACCTTCAGCAGATCTTTGAATGAAGGAGGAGAAGTCCCGTGAGGGCGGAGATGGCTGTGAATCTGGAAAGGAACTGCGTGGCCCATTGTGGTGATTCTAGCATTTCATCCCCACAACCCCACGAGGGGATATTATCCCATTGTGTGCATGAGCCAAGGGACCAACAGGTAACCAGGGGAGTTGAAGTCTGGGACTGTAGAGAAGACCCTGGATCCCTGTGGGGCATGCTTGGGCTGTGGCCAGCCATCAGCAAGCGCCGCTCCCCAAGGTTTCAATCCCCCTCCAACTCACCAGCCTCGGTCGCCTCCCTGCTGCCCGCCTTGTAGTAGGTGATGCCTCGAATCACTGCCTGTTGCTGGGCCAGGGCCCGGGGCCTGATTGTGGGCTGGGGGAATCGGCCCTGGACGCCATCCTTTCTCAGCTTCTCCACCTTCAGCAGCTTCTCCTTAGGAGGTTTTGAGAGGGCCCTGTCTGCAAAGCTCTTCTGCGTGCTGCCATATTTGTTGCTGTCTTTGCCTTTCCCTCCAGCTGTGTCCTAGGAGAGAAGGGAAATCTCAGACTTGGGGCTGGTAGAAGGGATATTGTGGGGGTGTCATGGAGGCTCAGCATGTGGGGGCTGGAAGTGGTCATGTTGCTCTAGGCCCTAGAGCAAATATTTAGTCCATACATCCTCTAACATTTACTGGCCTAGAGCAGTGGTTGGCAAACTGCGGCTCGCGAGCCACATGCAGCTCTTTGGCCCCTTGAGTGTGGCTCTTCCACAAAATACCACGGCCTGGGCGAGTCTATTTTGAAGAAGTGGCATTAGAAGTTTAAGTTTAAAAAATTTGGCTCTCAAAAGAAATTTCTTTTTTAAAAAAAATATATCTTATTGATTTTTTATAGAGAGGAAGGGAGAGGGATAAAAAGCTAGAAACATCGATCAGCTGCCTCCTGCACACCTCCCACTGGGGATGTGCCTGCAACCAATGTACATGCCCTTGACCGGAATCGAACCTGGGACCTTTCAGTCTCCAGGCTGACACTCTATCCACTGAGCCGAATCGGTTTCAGCTCAAAAGAAATTTCAATCGTTGTACTGTTGATATTTGGCTCTGTTGACTAATGAGTTTGCCGACCACTGCTCTAGGCCATACATCCCAGGTGCTCATAGCCACAGCTTTCCTCCCACAGTGGCTACATTCACGAGGGTGTACCTGTTTCCCCACTCAGCTCTCTAGCTCCCTGTAGGCTTGAAGGCCAGCCTGGTGGGTTAGATTCCTCTCCCATTTCCTAACTCCTATACACTCCCCAAAGGGGTTGACTGCAATAGCTTCTCTTCTCTGTCTCTATCGCTCATTGGTCTTTGTTTATGGGCAGAGGAGAAGTTCTCAGGCCCCTAGGCAAGGTGACCAACTCCTCCCAGTGTGCCCAGAACTTTCCCAGTTTCAGCATCCTGGGAGCCCTTCCGTCCTGGGCAGACTGGCAAAACTGGCACGGCTGGCCACCCAGGCATTGCCCTTAGGGCATGCCATTTCTAACATTTTGTAAATTTTGTCCTTTTCCTTTCCTTTTAAATGCCCTTGGTGCTGGCTTGGCACAAGAACACAGGGCCTGTGACGTCAACCTCTGTTAGGCAGAGCAAGGACAGAATCTGGACCTCTGCACGGTTCACTCGCGCCTGTGGGACTGGCAGGAGAACAAGCAGAAAGCCAGCTCTGGGCCAAGGCTCCAGCCCTAGGCATTCCGGTTCAGATGCCAATGGCCCCATCATCACAATGTCAGCGCAGGAGGCCGAGGGCGGCGACGGAGAGCCTGGGCTCGGCAGGCACACGACCCGTTCTGGTCCCAGTGCAGACACACCAAAAACAAGGCCGCTGTGAGTGGTGCGGGCTGTGTGCTGCATGCAGGTGACTGGCGAAGGGGCACGAATGGGGCTGAAATCTGGTCTTACTCCTTTAGCCAAGCCACACACCTGGTGTGTCCATCAACGGAAGGAGCCTTTGTACAGTCTGTCCACTCAAGGGGGCTACTCTTTCTCATTTATCTGCCCAGAGGGACACCCTTTTCCTCAGTGTGTCTGCCTGCAGGAGGGCCTTTGCCAAATTTGCACAACGGTGTGTTATATGTCAAGGGTGGCTGTGCCTGTGACAAACCTCTGCTCACTTTGTGCTCTGAGCTTGAACACGCAATGTCTGGGGGTTTGCTGCAGGAGTCCTTCACCCCAGGTTGGGCTGGGTGATGTGGCGTTCCTGTGCAGGGATCCCCGAGGCATTGCCTGTCCACCCCTGAGCAAACTTGACCCAGACAGCGGCCCAGCCGCAGCAGGGGCGGCTAGAGGTGGTTTGCTGCAACAGGCCTGGTCCCCCAGGGCCAGGCAGGGAGGGTCATCTCGATGGCCCTGTCCCCCCTAGTTTGGAAATGGGAATGAGAATTCTGCCAAGTGCATGGCTCAGGGAGCGGACCCCCCTCGGCTAGATCCTCGCGTCTGCTCCCAGCTCACCTGGCTGATTGTGCTCACTGCATAGCAGGCACCCTCTGCACCCCACCCTGGAATGGATGCTCCAGCCCTCAGCCCTGTCCTACAGCCCCGGACCCACCCAGCTGCCCTCAGGGCTGAGGCCCTGGCACACTGTGCTCCCAAGCCCACCCATAATCAGCCCTGGTCTCACCTGTGCCTTGCTACCAGGCCCGGGGGCGGGGGCGGGGGCGGCGGCAGGGGCTGTGGCCAGGTCCTTCTGCAGCAGCTGGTGGCCCAGGCTGGAGAGCTCCTTCTTGATGCTCAGCATGATGGCCGACTGGTTCTCGTAGTGCTTCAGCTGCTCGCTGAAGTGGCGCATGCTCTCCCGCATCACCTCGTTCTCCCGGCTCAGGTTGGCCTTGATGCTCTGTGGGGGCGGACCCGAGGTCTTTCCAGCCTCCCCTGCTGGCCTCCCCACCCCTCCTCCTGGGGGGACACCCCGGCTCCTGCCATCGGGCTTTGCTGCCCAGTCTCATGGGCAGGGGCAGCACCGGCGAGCAGGGCGGGAATAAAGCATGCCGCTCAAAGACCCTGTAGTGATTCTTGATTTAAAAAGTGAATGAATGAAAAACTGGATGAAGTATGTTCACAGTGCTAAATTAAGAAGCTACAAATGGGTATAAAATATGTCCTCCTCCCACTTTTGTTTCTCAGCCAATTATTATGGATTTTCCTTTTTTCTTCCCTAACACTTCGCTCTTTCACTTGAGCCGATCTTGAGAACTCTCCATGTCTGTGTATATAGTGCCGGCCATTCCTTTACTGGACGCACAGTCTGCCACCGTATGAATTCGTCACTTAAGTTGCTACTTTAAAATTACCTCTTAATTTCACAAGAGATACATAAATACCTTCTTTTCATAAAATGCTCAAATAATGAAACTCTTTGGGGTTTAGCGATGGGTGAGACTCTGATCCTCCCTGGTCCCCAGTCTCCAACTTCTCTCCGGGGTGGCGCTGGCTCCTCCCACTGCATGAGAGCCGCTTTTACTCCCAGGTTTCTGCATCTGCTAGCCTGTCCCCAGCTTGCTGGGGACCCCACCTGGTTTTAACAGCCCCCATCCACCCCCTCATGGTCCTTGCTTCTGAATCCTGCTGGAAACAGGACTGCTCAAAATCGCCACGTTCTCTCTGTGGATCCCCCAGCCCAGGGATCCCCATCGCCAGGCTGTGGCCCAGGCTGACCTTGTCCATTGGGCAGGACTCAGGGAAGCTGGGTGGCCTGGTATCAGCCCCAGGTCCCTAAAGCCCCAGCAGGTCTGGGTACGTATGGAATTCCTTTGTCAAGTCTACTTCTCAGCTGAAGCAGGAGAAATGAGAGTCAGATGCAGGAAGCACCTCTTTGCTGTGCGGCCCTGGAGCGGCAGAATCGCACCGATGGACATTGTTACGGAGGAGAAGATAACCTGGGACCAGGAGGCAGCAGGCAGGAGTCGGACAGAGCTGGGTTCAAATCCTTGCTCTCCCCTTCCTGGCTGAGTAGCCTTGAGCTGGTGGCTTTACCTCTCTGAGCCTCCGTGTCCTTGCCTGTTAAATGAGGATCTTCATCATAACAACTAAATATCAGGGTGACGCGCAGAGATGCTAAGAACAAGAAAGTGCGTTCTAAACTAGATCGCCTGGAAGACAGAAGCCAACCTGTAACAAGGCGGGTTTCTCAGCCAGCGCAGCACCGCTGAAACTTGTCAGGCAGCTGTGAATTGCTGGGGGGTGGGGGGTGTCCTATGCATTACAGGGTGCTTAGCCGCATCCCTGGCACCTACCCAACTAGAAGCCAATAAATAGCATCCGCCACCCACTCCCCCAAACTGTGACAACCAAAAATGTCTCCAGATACTGCCAACTGTCCCCCCTGGGGAGCAAAGGGCCCCCGGTTGAGAACTTCTGTTGAAAGGGAAGAGGGAGAGGGAGCCAGCTCCTCCGAGTGAGGCTGTGCCCCCCAGCCCTCCCAGGCTAGCAACAAACTTTTCCTATCACTTAGTGAACAGAAGCAAAGCACAGATAATGCAAAACAGGAGAGAATTAAAAACCATTTCCCGGTGGCTGTGGAAATCATTTCTGATTTGTTCCAGGCCCAGCAGCCATCCCCTCCAGATTGTCTGGCTCACAGTTATGTGAAGTGAGTTAACATTTCCTTAGATTGCAAGCAGAGAAATCAAAGGATAACTGTTGAGTCGGCAAGAGGGGAGCCTGGCATGTACTAGGTGCACAGGAAACACGGGTGCCCGGTAGAAATTCAGTCGGTATTGCCTTTCTCCCATGTTGGCATAGGCCTGGCACATAGTAGGTACTCACCAAACACTTGTTGAGTAATTAAAGCCACCGTGACCCCAACTTTGGGGTTAGTAAGGGGTTAATCTCCCACCCTGGGCACAGGATGCCCAGGTGCCCCCTCCCTCTGGAAAGGAAGCTGGGAAAGGAAGCCCCTACGCCCGCTCCTGGCAGCTGCCTGTCCCAGGCTCCCAGCAGAGGCCGGATGCAGGAAACAGGCAGAGGCCAGGCCGTGCCAGCAGAGAGGCAAACCTCGAACCTGCAGCCCGGAACGCCTGCTCGCCCAGCTCCGTCCCTGTCCTCGGGGGGCAGTCCTAGCCGCCTGCCAGTCCTCCAGCCCAGTTGCTCTGACCAGGAGAGACACTGTCTCCGTGGCAGGTGCCTTGAGCCTGGCCCCCATGGGTTCAGCCAGTCACGGGGCATCGCCATGATGCACCACCTCAGGGGGGCACCACTCACGTGGCTTTTATGAGAAGGGTGGCCCTGAAGTTTGCAATGTGTGGGTCCTGGTCTTGGTGAACTGAGGGCAAGTGCAAGTTCCAGCCCGCTCCCCACCCCTTTCCTACAAGCAGCAGGTGCCTCCATGTCTCCACCCAGCCTTCCGGTTTCCTGCAGGCCCGTGAGTCCGTCAGACCTCTTCCCCACTGTCTGGACCCTATGGCCTGCGTCTCCCCCTCCCAGCTCTGCTGGAGTCCAGCTTTCAGCAGCCACCGGGGTCAAGATAGACCCTGCCCAGGCCCCCGGCACTGTGCCAGCCCGGCCTCTGGCTCGAGCCCCACTCTTACCTCTTCCAGCGTGTCCATCTGGGAGGCCACCTTGTGGACGTAGGCGTGCACTCTCATCAGGTCCATGCTGTACAGGGCGCCCTCCAGGAGATCCACCATGGACTGCAGCTGCCGGGGAAGGGGGGTGGTTAGGGGAGGGCAGAGCACAGGACCCGGCACGAAGGGTGCAAGGAGTCCCACCTCGGCGCAGAATCCAGGGTCTCAGAATGGCCTGCGTGGGCCTCAGCACCCACTAGACCTCGCCTGCTAATAATCACGAGAAAAGCAGCAGAGTCCATCTTTTGAGCGCTTACCACGTGGCAGGCACGGTGCCAGGGGCTTTAATGGGCTATTTCACATAATCCTCACAGCACCCCCAGAGGTATGTAGTGGCAGCTCTAACCATAACCCCCTGGGCTCCCTCCGACTGCTTCTTGTGCCCATGCCTGGCTTCCAGGGCTCTCCCTGGACCGGCCTGCATCTGTGACTCTCTAGAAAGAGCCACTTTGCCCCCAGAGTGTCTGGGTGCATATGTCCTCCTGGCAATGTCTGACTGGTGTGGGCATCTGAGGGCCAGCTCCCTGGCCCCAGTGGGACAACTGAGCCATCCTTCAGACTCCAGCGTCCCCTGGGGCTGAGGCCAGCACTTGGCCTGAGACCACAGCCCTGCTGGGCTACCTTCCCTTCCTGCCCCCACGTCTCCCACTTTGGTACCAGCTTCTCCTGGGAGCACTTCCGTTATAAGCCGCCCGCACACAGATCACTCGCCTCAGGGTTTGTTCTAGGGACCCAACCAAAGACAGGTCTGGACACCTTTTGTCTTCATCCTAGAAATTGGGAAGCTGCAACTTAGAGAGGGGACGTGACTGCCCAAGGCCACCCAGGTGCTCTGTGGGAGGGCCTGGAGCACAGGCCTGCTTGGAGATACCCAAGCCTCTTCCCTATCATGCTTTACTGCTCCTGTTTTGTGTTCAAACTGAGGATAAGAAAGAAGGGGGTGGGGCCCGCACAACAGGTCAGTGGCCGATGCTGGGTCTCCCCTGCCCAGACCAGGGCTCTTCACCATAGCTGCCCCTCCCCTCCCCCTCGCTCTCACACCTCATCAGGATATGACATTTCCCTCCAGATGGCCAGGATGACAGCAAGTGTCAGGGACACCTTGGCACAAGGGGCTGGCTGGGAAATCAGCTTCCCTGGCTTCTCGGCAGGGCAGCTCCTGCAGCCACCCTCCAGCACGGCCCCACCCCCAGCCCTGCAGCCTTTCTCAGGCCCGAGCAGGCCCGCGCTCCCGACTGGCCCTGGCCCACTGTTTCCAAAACAGTTTTATTCCCATTCTCCCAGGGGTATTCAAGCTGTTTGAGGCAGAGAGCTTTTCTCTGAGTAGACTTGGCTCTCTAAAACAGAAAAAGGGGGTGGGGGCTCTGATGGGAGCAGGGGGAGGGCTTTGAGTCCTCCCCCTGCTCCCCTACAACCTTGCTCAGGCCCTGAGGTTGCCCAGTACCCGGAGGGCTTGGTGGAGCATAGTTTGAGAACCATGCGCATAGGTCCTTCTGTGCCTCAGCTTCCTTCTCTGTGAAATGGGGCAATAGGATTGCGAGGAGCAGTGAACTGGACAGGGCTCAGCACAGAGTGAGCACACAGCAAGGGCCTCATGGATATCAGCAATGATGACTTCTGGCCAGGGGCTACATGGAACCTTCCAGCTTCACTCTGCTGACACCAAAACTGGCTTCCTAGCCTGGCCAGTTTGGCTCAGTGGGTAGAGCGTTGGCCTGCAGACTGAAGGGTCCCTGGTTTGATTTCGGCCAAGGGCAAGTAGGGGGCGTGCAGGAGGCAGCCAATCAATGATTCTCTCTCATCATTGATGTTTCTATCTCTCTTCCTTCCTCTCTGAAATCAATAAAAATATATATTAAAAAAAAAAACAACCAAAAAACTGGCTTCCTAAAGCTCAGCTATGACCATGAGGCTCTCCCCTGTGGATAACTTCCTGTGGCTCCCCACTGCCCACAAGTGACTTGTCATCTCCTGAGCCTGGCATCTGCACCCTCCTTGATCTGTCCCTGCTACCCTCTTCAGCCTCAGCAAATGTTTATGCTGGGCCAGGCACTATGGACAGTGATGAGCAAGACAGACACATGGTCCTTCAGAGGCCGGCAAGGAATGCAGAGAGTGACCGAGGGGTGCCCGGGTCTGGGAACGCAGACGGTAACACACAGGCGCCCAGATCATTCATGGCGAGGTGTGGCCTTGTCCGGGAGCGGGTATGAATTAGTCAGGTCTGCCAGGGAAGAAGCTTTGATTGAGCTGAGCACGGAGAAAGCAAAGATGGCGGGAGAAAGGCATTCTAGGCGAAGGGAACAGCTTGTGCACAGAGCTGGCGGTGGGAGGAAACATGGTGTGTTTGAGCGTGCTATTCCAAGTGTGGTCCGCGGACCAGCGCCGGGCCAACCTGCTCCTGACTACTCTGTGACACAAAGGTTCTAAAAAGTGAGAGGCATTTATAGACTTCTGCAGCATTTGGCAGAGCAATTTTATATGTTGACTCTCAATGATCAAACATTGGACTTGTATTGGGGATTCCTCAAGGTGGGGCTATATCTGCTCTGAGTTCAAGGGAGGGGAGTGAAGAGGTGAGAGGTATGCCCCTGCAGCCAACCTCCCCAAGAAAGGGGACCTGGAATCCCCTCACTCCTGCTCAGAATCAAGTAACTAAGGCCAAATCAGAGCTGGATTCCTTAGCTTGAGGAGAAGGGATTGGTAGGGATGAGGGGCGGGTATAAGGCAGGGGTGCCCTCTACCCTCTCCACGGGCTTCCTCTAACTTCTCCCCGGGGCTGCCCACAGAGAGCCTCCTGCTGAGGGAGGGAGAGCCAAGCCAAATGGGAGAGGCCTCAGCTCTGTGTCATACTTTCCCTGCCCCCTTCTCCTCTTGGGATTCTGTGGGTACCCACCTGTTTCTAGGGTATTAATGAGGCAGAATATCTTCTCTTCTTCCTACAACCCCACCTGCTGTCACCCTGCTCCAGTCCTTTAAGGCTAAATGAACCCCCCCCCATGGGCTCCTGTGTGCCAGGGACCCCTCCCATGGGCAAGGGGGCACAGCAGAGAATTCCTGAGCTCAAATCCTAGTGCTGGCCATTTCTTGCTGTGTGATCGTAGGCAAGTCACAGTCTCTCCCTGGGCCTCAGATTCCTCCACAAGTGAAGCTGGGACCATACGTTCCCCCTCCAAGAGGTGTGGTAAGGACTACGTTAGCCAGCTTTTATGGAAAGGTTTTGAGTAGCCTCATGTCCAGTAGTTTGGAAGCTATTTAGTTATTGGGAAGTGGACTTGAGCAGAAGTTGCATTTGTCCTGGAGCCGAAGACTGGCCTGTGGCTCCAGTGCCTGGAGTCTGCAGGCCCCCCCCCCCCCCCGGTGAGGCCCCAGGGGGCCGTGTGCTCCAGGGGCCGCCACGTTGTCAGAGGCCACTTAGCTTCAAAGTCAACAATCCCCCCACCCCCACCCCCACCCCAACTTTGAGAGTTTTGGTATCCATTCAATTGTTACAATAGTGCAACTAAAGTTAAATGTAAGGAAAACATCTTGAGCCGAATGTCCAATGTCGGGAGACCATTTTTCATGGGTCTCCTGCTTTTCTGCATGTGTTGCACGCGGAGGCACTGGCCGCCCTTGTTCCAGGCCATCTCGTCGTACGGTGAACAGCCTTGGAACACAGGGACAGGGGTCCTTCTGGGGCCGGGAAGGCATGCGCAGTGCCCATGAGAAAAGATGTGCATTCTCCAAGTCGGGACACCTCTTTTGAAAAACACCCACTCTGTGTGCAGGTGTCATCTGGCCCGCACTCTCTCATGTCACCCTGCGGGAACTGGAGCGGGAGAACCAGGGCAAGGAAATGTGGAAACTCTGGCTGCTCTGAGTGATAAAGTCCTTTGTTTCTGACCCAGGAGGCTCGTGTCTTCTGCCAGCATCCGTGAGAATTGTTAGCTGACAAGGAGGGTAACAAACAGCTCAGTCAACTTCACAATTCATGACACCCACATGTTTGGAAGAAATTGCAAGATAAAAAGGTACTCTCAAAAGCACCAAGTTATCTGGGCCATTCCAAAAGGCAAACAAGAGAGCACCGCGGTTCAGAACAGCTCGGCACCCAGCAGGGCCTGGGTTCAAATCCCCAGCCCACTAAGCACCGAGGTGGGCGGTACAAATGGCACAAAGGGGCCCGGCTGGCTGGGGCGCTGATCTCGCCTGCACATGCCCTCCCACCCATGGGTCCTGATGGTCGCTGCTGGCACGGCCTGTGCCGTGACCCCGAGAGCTGGTGCTTCTTTCTAATCTGCCTATGGCGTGGGGTGGCGATGGTGTGAGCACAAACTTCACCTAAAGGATGCTACAGGCTTGAGGCTACATGCCATTACGTGAGAGCTTGGGCCAGTGATCTAACCTCTCCAAAGCTCAGTGTTCTTTTCTTGAGGACAAAGACCCCGTATTTCATAGAACGGTTTAAACATTTAGAGGCATAATCTGTAAAAAGAGCTTAGCACAACATCTGGTATGCAGGTGGTACTTGAATATGGGAAATATTATTACTAATTTAAAACAATACAATGACAAAAAATGTAAAATGCCATGTAGAGGTGCCGACAGATGAACTGGTTTGGGTAAAATACAGATCATCGGACTAGATGGTCAGGGGCTATATATTCAGGTAAACGAGCCAAAGAATGCTGCCTCCATCACCTCCTGACCCAATGGTCCTGGGCAAGGCGCGGCTTCCCTGCAGGGAGCCTCTGTTTCCCCACCTGTGAAATGGGATGGTAACAGCACCTGCCTGGGAGCACGTGGACGTTTCCCGGGCAGTTCAGCCTGGGCCAGCCCATGCCAGGTACTCCTCCAGGAGGCGTCCCCACCCCCACGCTCAACCCAGAAAGCCTACCTTGAGGAGCTCGGGTGCCTGCTTCTTGAGTTTATCCATCTTCCACTCGTTCTCGCAGGGGTTGAGGGAGGAGGGCGGCGCGGTGCAGGAGCAGCGGCAGTCGGACCCCGAGCTCACGGTCTCCACGGTGTAGAAGTCCTCCACTCGCGCGCGCCCGCTGCGCACCCGGCTGCACGCGTCCTTGCTCAGCGGCCGCATGATGCACTTGCAGCGGCAGTCGGAGCCCTCCGAGGTCATCCGCACCTGGTCCACATCTCCGAACACCTGCAAAGAGGGGCTCAGGTGAGCCAGAGGCCAGTGCTCGGGGGAGGGAAAGAGGAAAGGAAGAGGTAGCAGAATCCAGCCCCCCCCCCCCCACCTTTGTGAAGGCGGTTAGAGATGGCTGAGAAGCTAGCATCCACTACAAGGAAATAGAGGGGTTATAATAATACTATTTAAAATATTAACAGCCGCTATGGAAAACAATTTGACTGTTCCTCAATAAGTAAAATATAGAACTACCAAATGACCCGATAATTCTACTTCTAGGTATATACTCCAAAGAATTGAAGGCAGGTATTCAAAGTCTTGTGCAGTCATGTTCATAGCAGCACGATTCACAACAGCCACAAGGTGGAGACAATGCAAATGTCCACCCACTGATGATGGATAAATAAAATGGGGTACATCCATACCGTGGAATCTTATTTAGCCATGAAAAGGATTAAGTAGCGATACATGCGAAAACATGTATGCTAAATGAAAGAAGCCAGACACAAAAGACGACGTATGGTATGATTCCGTTTATATTAATATCCAGAATAGGCAAATCCAGAGACAGAAAGCAGAGTACTGGTTGCCGGGGCTTAACGGGAGGGGGAAGTGGGGAGTGACTGCTTAACGGGCCCGTGGTTTCCTTTCAGAGTGGAGAAAAAGTTCTGGAGCGAAGCAGTGGTGGTTGCACTGCACCGTGAATGCACTAAATGCCACCGAACTGTATACTTTAAAATGGTTAAAATGGTAAGTTCTGTGTTATGTGTGTTTTACCACAACACTAAAAAGTATGGAGACCTTTGATTGGGCACTTACCACATCCCAGTTTTCATGTGCATCACACCCTTTAATAATGCCTGGAGGGTGTTGTTATCTCCAAAGTCCTTACCCTGGCCTTCAAGGCCTATGTGAGCTGACATCCGTCCCTCAACCCCTCCTCTTGCCACCCTTTTCTTCACCCACTCCAGCCTCAGGACCTTTGCAGATGTGGTGCCCTCATCCTGAAACCCTTATCTCCCTGCTGTTTCCTTGGCTCACTCCCTCAAATCACTTACATCTCACCTCTTCCCTGACCACCCACCTCCCATTATTCCCTGTCCTTTTAGCTAGTGTCTTTTCCCTTATTGCACCTATTACCATCTGAAATATTATATCTGTGTGGGGTTTTTTTTGTGTGTTTTTTTTTGTTTTGTTTCCCCTACTCTGCTGAAGGCACCATTAGAGGCGGGACTTTGTCTAGTTCCCTTGTACATCCTCAGAACAGTGCCTGCCTGGCCTGGAGGAGGAGCTCTGTAAGTATCTGTTGGACAAGCAGGCCTGTATTTTTCAGACACATGAGAGCACAGGGCTAAGAGCCTGGTGTCTGGAGCCTGGGTTAGTAACTGTGAGCTTATGGGCAACTCAACCCTCCTGTGCCTCTGTTTCCTTATTTGTGAAACGGGCTCCTGCCTTGTGGGGTTGTTGTGAAGATTAAACGAGTTAATGTGGCAAAGAACAGAGCCCCGCACATAGTGAGTGTGTCTCAAGTGTGGGTCGTTATTAATACAGCTAAAGAATCAGAGGCTCAGAAGGTGAAGTCACATGTCCAAGGTCCCACCGCTTTGACTGGAAAGATCTGGCTGCAGACCTGACTTCGGATCAAAATCACTGGGCTCTGCTGCTTCTACAGGTCTGTTCCCCCACACCCTGTGTGACCTTAAACAGGTTACACAACCTCTCTGAGCCTCGTTCCCTCAGTGGGAAAGTGGGTGACACTCCATACCCAGCCTCCTGGTAGTGAGGATCCAATGAGATAACATGACCTCCATTTCGTGCTTTCCCTCACCTCCTCCCTTTTCTCTCGGTTCCCCTGGGATGCTGCATGGCCGAGTGTCTAGCTGTGATCACTGGTCACTGGGGTCAGCCTGTGGCTGTGGGAGTCAGCTCAGTGAGATCAGTGGCAGGAGCCACACTCAGTCACCGCCTCCAGGCTACCTCGTCCTGATACACCGGCTGGGCTCTGGGAGCCCCAACCAGACACTCCCTTAGCTATCTCAGCCCGCCCACTCTGAGCTCTGGGCTCCTGGGTCGCAGCTGTTCCTGGCTCAGTTAACAAACACCCCAAGCCTCGTGGCTACTCAGCTCTCACTGAAGCCACCAAGCCCAACTGAATTCTGGGCTTTCTGCCAAGCCCGGCACCCAGGAGTGTCTCTGAGCCCTCAGACACCTGTTTGAGCCCCTGGCCTCTGCCAGGCCCTGGGTGATAGCTGGAGGTGCAGAAGAAATAGATGGAGGGAGAAGCTGGCATAGTGAGCCCTGAGCACAAAGATACCCATGAAGACTGCTCAGAGGAGGGTACCCCTTGGGGACATCTTTAAGGAGGAGAAAGGCATTCCAAGCAAATCAAATCTGTAAAGACAAGCCTGGTATCTTGGGAGTCTGGAGGAGGGTCACCGTGCCTGGTACTTGCAAGGAGCCTGGGGTGGCAGGAGGTAAGGGTTGGGGTGGCAGAGCCTAGCTCATGGAGGGCCCTGAAACTTGGCTGGGGATCTTGCTTCTTCCTGAAAACATGGGAGCATCATGGAAGGGTTTTAATCAGGGGGAGTCAGGATCAAATCTGCATCATGGGAAGCTTACTCAGCTGCTTCGTGGACAGACAGTAGATGGAGGCAGCAAACCTGGGGCAGAGTCCATGGAGGAGACATTTACTGAGAGCACACTGAGTGCTGGGAAGGGTGGGGCAATGGTTAGAAGACAGCCAGGGGCCACCTACAGCTGAGTGCTCTTGGGTGGATGATTTAACCTCTCCGTGCCTCAGTTTCCTCATCTGTAAAATGAGGCTACTACTAGTGCCTACCCAACACAGGACTGTGTGGACTGAGACGGAACACCAGAACTACGCTGAGTCCAGGGCCAGGAGCACACACAGCCGTCTGGATAGTGTAGCTATTATCACACCAGTAATCCTGAGTGGGGTTGGTTAGCTGATGGTTTCTCCATGTGGGTGCATTGGTAGATATTCTCAGCAGCGTCCTACAGAGGAGGAAACTGAACCCTAGAGCCATCAAGTGACTTGTTCAAGGGGATTAGAACCCAGAATGGGTGGACTTCCAGGCCCTTGGGGAGTGAGGACAGTGGGTGCCGGGAGCCAATTCCAGCATGTCATAATTACAAGAGTTTTATCAAAGGTTGATGAAACTTGGGGGCTCAACAAGGGCTGAGTCACATATGTAATTACCTGTTGGAGTGGCTAGAGGGCACTTCCCCCAAACCTGAATAGGATGATAGTTTGCTGCCAGACAGCTCAGGGCATCTCAATCTACATGTTATTGCCTGCTATTGGCCAAATACCTGAACAGATGTAGGCTATTCCTCAATCTGACAATGCTTCTGTAAACCCTACCCTTTGAAGTGTATTATCTCCACCCTGCCTTAGGACAAATTGTGTTAATAAAAAGCAAGGGGTCCTGAGTCAAAGAGAGTCTTTAGCTCCTTTAGCTGAAGCTCCTCTGACCCCCAATGCCTTTCAAAACTATCTTTCGTCTTTGAACTCCTTATTGAATCTACACACAGCCTTTCTCCAGATTGCTGAACCCTTTGTAATGCTGGGACAAGAACCCCAGCAGTGGGAAAGGGGGCAGCTGTGGGTGGAAGCTTTGTCCTGGGCCCCCAATAGGCAAAGTGTACAGTGGGCACTGCAGGGCAACTCTTCCCTGCCCATGACACCAACAGCCAGGCTTGGGGGCCTGCACATTCATTCCTCAGATCACTGCTAGTACCTTCTCTTCCTTGGAGACTCCTGGGCCCCCTTCCCAGCTCGTCACTTCCACCCACTCCCCCAGGTGTGGCTAAGAGCCCAGCGGGTGGATGTGGGTGCGGTCTGTGTGGTCAGGCCAGAGAGGCCTCCTCCTTGGGAACCAGCCATTATCCCAACGCCCACCCCACCCGCCCCAGCAGCAGCCTCCACACCAAACTGCAACATTCCTTCCCTCCGCAGATGAGGTGCTATGTCCTGATGGGGGCAGCCAAGGCCTAGGGCCCTGCAGGAGTCGGAAGAGGGCCTCTGCTCCCAGCCGCAGCTGCCGGGAGCCCAGGCTGGGCCTGACCTCCTGGGATTGCTACGTCCTGTGGTGCATGTTTGGACGAGGCAGAGCTCCAGGATGAGGCGCCAAGCCCGGACTCAAATCCCAGCTCCCACATCTCCTCCCTGCAGGGCCTTGACCTTCTGAGACGCAGCTTTCTCCTCTGCTGTGGGGAGGCAACAGTCCTTTCCTCGTAAACTTGTCCTGAGGCTGAAATGAGTCAATGCATGCAGAGTGCCTGGCACCAAGCCTGGCACAGAGTGACTGCTCCCGAGTGGCACTTGCTATCAGAGCTGCTGCCAACAACCCTCCCTCACACTTTCTACCTCTCTTTGCTCTCACCACACCCCGTCTTAGAGAGGAGAAATCTGAGCATCAGAGAAGACTACGGGCTTGCCAAGGGTCACACAGCACAGCCTGACTCCAAGATCTGTTTTACATGCTGTTCCTCCCATGACCACCCGTAGTCCCCAGGCAAGGGCTTCTCTAGCCCCTGGGACACAGAGGGGGCTCTGGGGGAGCATAGGACCTGGGGCTCCCGCCAGGCCTGACCCACCCTGCCCTCGGCATGAGGGCAGGAGGTGCTGCCAAGCAGGAAAGCCCCTACCTCAGCCCCCCATCTCTCCCTGCAGCCTGGCCCAGCACACACTGCCAAAGCCCCCAGACGTGGGGGTGGACAGTGTTTAAAAAGGTCCCTAGGTATTTGCAAGGAAATCCCACAGTGAGATGGTGAGAAGGTGTACTTGAGGTTTTTCTTAAGAGAGATGGAGAAATCTGCCTGGAATTGGGAAGAGGAGATTGAAGCTGTGAAATGTTCTGGAACTGGAAGAGGTTCAAATTGTGACACCTTGAGGTCGAGTCTTCCCTCTTCTCTCGTGGCCAGCTTCCATGTCCGCCTGTAGCAGAGACCTCCCTCCCGTAGAGCTCACTGCCAACTGGACACCTCCCCCTGGATGCCCGCAGGCATCCCTGACTTAATCCATCTAAAACTGGACCCAGCATCTTCTCCCAAGCCCATGTCTAACCCTCCTGCCCAACCCAGATCTCTGAGCCTCCTTTTTGTTGTTGTTGTTTTTAATCCTAACCTGAGGATATTTTTCCATTGATCTTTAGAGAGAGAAAGAGAATACAAGGGAGAGAAAGGGGGAGGGGGGAGAGAGAGACACATCAATTGGTTGCCTCCTGCACACACCCCAACTGGGGCCGGAGATCAAACCTGCAACCAAGGTATATGCCTTTGACTGGGAACTGAACCCGTGACACTTCAGTCCTTGGGGCCAACTCTAACCACTGAGTAAAACCAGCCAGAGCTGAGCCTCCTCCTTACTCTGGACAACCCATCCGCCATGTTCTTCTGATTCTTCATCCAAAGTGTTTCCCTTGCCGAAACTGGTTTGGCTCAGTGGATAGAGCGTCGGCCTGCGGACTGAAGGGTCCCGGGTTCGATTCCGGTCAAGGGCATGTACCTTGGTTGCAGGCACATCCCCAGTGGGGGGTGTGCAGGAGGCAGCTGATCGATGTTTCTCTCTCATCGATATTTCTAACTCTATTCCTCTCTCTTCCTCTCTGCGAAAAATCAATAAAATGTATTTTAAAATAAAAACCAAAAACACACACAAAGTGTTTCCCATCTCTCTCCCTCGCTCTCCACTCCCTGGCAACAGCCTGCGTTCAGGCCACATTAACTGCTCTCTGGGCAACACAGCAGCCTCCTCTCTGCCGGATTCATCTTCCAAGAGCTCCTCTTTGATGACCTGTCACTCTCTTCACAAACCTCCATGGCTCCCTGTCACCTCCATGAGTTCTCAACCAGGGCATGTGCCTCAGAATCACCGGGGCGCGCCTGGAAAATGCAGTTGCTCATTCCACACCCCTTGACAGACTCTCAGGCCCCCCAGGCATCTGGATGCCCACTAAAGGCCAAGAATCATGGAACCCCAGGAGTCTCCAAACTCCTCAAGCTCCCTGTCCAGGACGTTTGGGCCCCTCCGTGTTCAAGTCCGTCAGACAGGGAGGGACCACGGACGCCTCGGAGTGTCGGCAGGAGGGTTGTGTAAGATCCCGAATGTAAGTGCTGGGCGTGGGGGGCACACAGGATGTTTCTCAGGGCTTTGTCCTGGGTCCCCCAGCCAACAGGGGTGTGGGGGAGACCTTCCCTGCAGAGAGACCCTGCGGGGCTGGCCCCACACCCTCCGTGTGCAGGTCTCCATCACTGCATCCCTGGCCTGCTCCGAGCCTGTTTCCAATTACACCCACAGGCGGAAACTCCTGGAGCGGAGGCACAGCAACACCTAAGCCCCCGGGACCAGCCTGGCCAGGACACCACCGCCTGCGTGCCCCAGCCCCTCCTGTTCCCCTGGCCCAGTTCCCTCAAGTCAAGGCCTTCCCCGCGTGCTCAGACCTTGGTCCGTGGTGGGGCTGACCGAAGACCCCCTTCCCACACCTGAACGCACGGAGCAGGTGAGGCGCCAGCAGCCCTTTCGCAGATGGAGGAAATGAGGTAGAAACGGGGGATTCGCCACATTCCAAGGACGCACAGCAAAGAAGCAGGTTCCCAGAGGTCTCTGGGGCATGGCTGGGTTTTTATGTGGTTACCTCTCTGTCCATCCCAACCAGCCTCCACGCTGGGCAGCCCCTCAGAAACGCCAGGGAGGCTCTGAGCTCCCTCTCCCCTTCCCCAGCTGGACAAAGCACTTCCTTACATGGAAACGTCAAGTCCTCTTTAGGAGAGACCTTGCTGTAAACACAGAATTAACACACACGGAGCGGGCTGGCTGAGACCACAGAGATCTGGGGTGCATCAGGATGAAGCTGCCCCTGTAGCCCAGAGAGTACTGGGCAGGAGAGGAGCCTGGACCTCCGCGGAGCAGGAATCCCGAGGAGGGGCCAGCTGAACCCTTAGACCGTCTTCCAGTCTCGGGGCTAGCCCTCCCAAGGTCTCCCCAAACCTAGGAAAATAGGACAGGCTTAGAGAGGAAGGAGGATTGTTATGTGGGAGGGAGAGGGTGATAATGAAAACAACTCTCTCCGCAGAGCCAGCAGGAGTCCGGCTGTGCTGAGGAATGTGAAGTAAATTCACCCATTTTTATTTTTCCCAGCTGGCGGAGGCGGTGTGGGGTGGGAGGTGTTGGGGGAGAGCTACCCTGAGTCCCCCATCCGCTTCATCCTCCAAACTCTAGAATGTGCCTCCCCACCCCACCAGCCCCAGCTTGCCCTGGGACAACTAAACACACACACACACACACACACACACACACACACACACACACAACCCAGCAAGTGTTTGGCTGACTCACTACACAAACAGGGTGTTGGGTTTTCTTTGTCTTTGCTTTGTTTTGAATGCTAGCCCTCCCCCACAAGCTCTACAGCCCTATGCATTGCTCAGAGGATGCCCAAGACCCAATCTTTCTCCCAGCCAGAGAGATGAGCGGGGCAAAGCGCTGATCAGCTTATCTGGGGGTTTTTGCTCACTTGTTCCTGTGCCTGAGCCAGGTTGGGGAAAATCCTAGAAGGCCCTATATGGAAGGGAAGTTGGGGAGACATCGTTTTTCAGATGGGGAAACTGAAGCCCAGAGACAGGCAGGGACTTGCCCAAGGTCACACAGCCAAAGCACAGGGAACCAGAACCTAGGTGTTCCTTATTCACAAGCCAGCGGCCTCTCTACACACCCTGGTTTGCCCATCTATAAAATGGGAATGATACTCATTCCCTTCTTGTCCTTGGAGCACAGGGTCAGGACAGCAACCCAGTTGTTTTCATACTCTGAGCTGAATCTTCCGCCTGAGGGTCTGCCAATGCCCATGCTCTCATACTTACTGTGAGGCGAGTGGCTGCTGACCTTTACCTGCCTGTGGACAGGACAGCCTCCCCTTCTACACAGGAAAGAGGCTGGAGAGAAATCACTCCTTCTCTCTCATGCCCCGTGAGCGGGGCCCTGCCTCCCTCTTGCCCTTCACTAACTCCAGTCCTGTCCTCCTCACTGGGTCATTTCCAAAACACTCTCAAGGGGCCCCGCTCTGACACTAGGGTGCTCTCTCTGCATTCTGGATCTCACCCCCTTTTAGAGCCCATGTGGTGAGATTTCATAATCACTGTGTCATGTATTGGTTACTTACTAAGTGCCAGGTGAGGTGCTAAACATCTTACAGGCATGAACACACTAACTTAGAGATCATGATGGGTGCGGATGCAGGGTGCGGGAAGTGTCAGAGTTCCCGTATGTACAAGGGAATGGAGGCTCAGAGAGCTGAAGACCCTAGGGTACCCAGCTAGGATTTGAACCCACTTCTGCGGGACACCAGGGCAGATCCTTTCAGCTAACACGGAAAACAGCTCAGGCCACTTCTGGAGACACGTGTCCTCTAGAGGGTGCATGAGGTCCCTGGCAGGCAGTGGCCAGACCAGATGGGGTCACCGGGGAGGGACTCTGGGTCCCCAGCATGGCCTGAAAGCCTTGGCCCAGGGGCTGCTACAAACCTGGGAGTCGCTGGGTAGCAGTTACCCAGGGTCTGCCCCCCATGAGTCAACCTTCCATGGAAACTTTGAGTCAGATCTCTAGCCTGCCCATGCCCAGCGCTCCAGGGAATCCCTTCCCTCGGCTGGGGACTGCATCTCCTGTCTGAGCCCCTTCCCCTCTCCCTCGTCCCGGGTCTCAGTGCTGACCTCCATCTGCACTGGACTGGGTCACAGAGCCCCCTCCTCAGTCCGGGTCCCAAGCACCACTACCATCCCCAGCGCTTCTTTCCCCACGCGCTCCGCTCCTGGGCTCCAGGTCCCAGCGGCTTCCATGCTAAGCCCGAGCGAGGTTCGGTCTCCCTTCCTGGTCCTCCGCTCGGGTCCCCCGCCCCCCTCCTTTGGCGCGCACCCCTAGCCACAGCGCCCCCTCGCGCCGGTTCCCCACGGAGCAGCGCCCCGGTCGGAGGGCCGCGCGTACCTTACTCTCGGCGCGCACGGGGCCGGCGCGCAGCAGCAGCAGCAGCGGCAGCAGGAGCAGAGGCAGCGGCCGGGGCGGGAAGGTGTCCACGGCCATGGCGGGGCGGGCACGGCGGGCACCGACAGCCGGGCGCGGACTTTGGGAAGCGCGGGCTGCACTGCGAGCCCGGTGCCGCCTCCAACTCCGTTCGCGCGGCGCGCCCCCCGTCCCCCGCCCGCTGCTCCCCGCCCCGCGCCCCATCCCGTGCCTCTGGGGGCGGAGCTAGGATGGAGGTGGGTACCCCGCCCTGCCCAGCTCTCGCCTCTTCGCTGGCGGATCTCCCAGGGCATCCCGGTCCGGACACAAAAAAGGGACTTGTTCAGAGTCTGCAGGAGCAGCGGGGCCGTGGGGAGCATGGCTTCCCACACATTCTGTGAGAATGTGGCACCTTGGGCGTGTCTCTTCGCCTTTTTGAGTCTCAGTTTCCTCGTCTGTAAAATGGGAAAACTAGTGCTTTCCGTTTGGAATGGTGTGAAGTTAGGATGAGGGAGGTTTCCAGGGCAAGCGGGCCTGTGAGCTCTCCAAACACCCTATACCCCTCTGCCCCGCGTGCTCCATGTCTTCCTTCCTCTAAGTCCCCTCCCGTCAAGCCCCAGTAGCTCCTGCCTTTTAAACACCCTCCCTGGTCCCCATCCGCAGGACCGAGCGCCTCAGCTCTCTGACTCCTGGGCAGCAGAACTTTCCCGAGGACCCGTCCCTCGTCGCCACTCCTCACTTGTTCCTGTGCCTGAGCCAGGTCAGGGAAAATCCTAGAAGGCCCTATATGAAGGGAAGTTGGGGAGACATCCTCAGGTTCCCTGCCCATCCTCTCCCCAGGGCTTGTCGGGCTCACTGAGGAAATGCTTTGTTGGGAACCCTGGGACCTCCTGAAACCGAGCCCGCCCGAGGGCACCCTGTCTACCATCCCAGGATAAACAGCTCTTGATCACACCTCCTTCTCCATCCCTCTCCTCTCTCGGCCTCTTTCGGATTTCCCCTCATATCTCACCCGGGCCCCTTCTCGGTGACTTTTGCAAGTCCTTCTGCCTCTGCGCACCCCGCGTTGGGGGTGGGGCTGCATCCTTTCTCTTCCCTCTCTACACTGTCTCTTTGGTAACCCCTCCCCTGAGCCCAAGACACTTGTGTGTCTGTTTACCTGGCCTTGTAAACTGCTCAGAAAGGAACACTTGTTTGTGCCACAAATGTTGCTACCCTCCACTCCTACCCCATCTCTACTCTCAAGCGTGCCTCTTCACGCACACCCCTCCCCTCTTCATTTTCTTCATAGAATTTCCCACTCTGTGGGACTAGCTCTCTACTTGGTATGTGTTTCTTTGTGCAGCTGCTGCCTTCCCTTGTGGGAGAGAAAGAAAGTTGCCAGTGCACATGCTTTGTCCAGAGCAGCCAGCTCCGTGGTCTCAAAGCTGGTTCCCTTCACCTGGGAACCTGTTAGAAATGCAAATTCTCAGGCCTAGCCCGCCCAGACCCGGGGAAACAGAAACTCTAGGGGCCCAGGCATCTGTCTGTGTTTTAACAAGCCCTCCAGGGGATTTAAGGTTTGTGACCCACCAGCTTAGTGCAAGTGGTCTGGTGCGCCATAACTCTAGCTGAATAAAAGAATCATGTGCAGTAGGTGTTCAGCACAAATTAGCTTCTTTCACAACTAGAGGTCCCTTAGGGAGGCGTCAGAACCAGAAATAGTGTAAAAAATAAGTATAGCGTGTGTTTTTATGCGCATAGGCCACCGATTTCCAACTGATGTGCCCCAAGAATTTAAAACATGCATACCTGACTATTTAATCAGGGGCATTAACCTCTTTTCCCTTTGATTTTCAAATTAAAAAAAAAAAAAAGGAGCAGCCAACACAATAGTAGCTGTCCAGTAGGAATTAATCAAAATTATACCTATTTTTTTGTCAGATCGCTAAAAAAAAATATACTTTGGTGTGCTGCAGAATTTTAGTGATTAGTTTATGTGTGCCATGAGATGAAAAAGGTTGGCATAGACTATCTGGGAATGGACACAATAAATCGGTTTGGTAGTTACCACTAAGTGGGGAAGGCAGCTGTTGGGAATCAGAGTAAGGAGAAAGGCTGACTTTAAATTCATTCATTCATTCATTCATTCATTTGAGAGAGAGAGACATTCATTGGTTGATTCTTGTATGTACCCTGACCTGGGATTAAACCAGCAACCTTGGCATATCAGGATGATGCTCTAACCAACTGAGCTACCCAGCTAGGGCTTAAAGGCTTACTTTTCACTGAATACTTTTTTGCATCCTGGGGATTTTGTACTGTGCGGCCTATCTATTCAAATAATAGACGAAATGAACCGTACTTAAACAGAACCTGGTGGCGGGGTCCTTTTCCCAGCCCTTTCTCCCCCTGCAGCCTGGCCAGTTTCTCTGACTAGGGACCCTGGAAGAGCAAGGCTGCTGTCACGAGTGAACTCTGCCCCCTGCTGGCTGTTCTCCCACATGGCCCCACCGGTTCTGCTTTCCTCCTTTCCGCCCTTCTCTCCTCCAGTGGGCTCCAGTCATAATGGATTCTCTCAGTTCCAACTTGGCCTTAGGACCTTTGCTCACACGGTTCGTTCCTCCAGAATCTCTCTCCACTTAGTCTGACCCACATTTACTCATCCTTCCCATCTCATTTCAATGCTCCTATCCCCAAATGCCTCCCCTGGGCCAAAATGAGCCCTGTCACACACTCCCATAGCACCAGGAACTTGCAAGTGTGTTCTATTGTAGCATATATGTGCAGTTGTGGGCTGTTTGGCTGAATTCTGTGTGATTATTTGATTTAATTAGTGTCTGTCTCTCCCACCACAGGGCAAGGCCCCCGTGATGGGGCTCATACCTGCCTTGTTCTTAGCTGTATCCCTGTCTCCTTATCCTGTTAGTCTGCTTACCTTTGACCTCAGGACCACTCCCTTGCAGATGCCTTCTTATTCTTAGACACTTTCCCTTCCAGCTCTTCTGTCATGAGTCCTGCCGGTGGTGAGAGTATTTTTCATGTCTTTCTGAGCCTATTTCCTCTTGGTAAATTTGGGAAAAAGTATTGACTTCTCTGGATTGTTGGGGGACACAGGCGGGCTAAGGCTCCTTAGTAGGAGATGGGTATGTGGTAGGTGCCTACCTCACAGAACAGTGAGGGTCTGTGTACATCATCATTTCCCTCACCTTTCTCAAATTTGTGGTAGCTAATTCTTTTTATTTATTGGAGAGAGAGAGAGAGAGAGAGAGAGAGAGAGAGAGAGAGAGAGAGATTTGTTACTCCACTTATTTATGCATTCATTGGTTGATCTGGGATCAAACCCACAACCTTGGTGTATTGGGATGATGCTCTAACCAACTGAGCTACCCAGCCAGGGCCATTGTGGTTGATTTTTCCCAAGAAGCATTTTCAGAAGAGTGATAACTGCATATTAGGACCAGTCTTTCCTCTTTCCTTCCTTCCTTCCTTCCTTCCTTCCTTCCTTCCTTCCTTCCTTCCTTCCTTCCTTCCTTCCCCTTTCTTTCTCCCTCGCTTTCTCCCTCCCTCTCTCCCTCCCTCTCCCTCCCTCCTTCTCTCCCTTCTTTCCTTCCTTCCTCACCCAAGGATATATTTACTGACTTTAGAGAAAGGGAGAGAAAGAGAGAGTGGGAAATATAGATGTGAGAGAGAAACATTGATTGGCTGCCTCTCACATGTGCTCTAACCATGGATGGGACCCGCAACCTAGGTAGGTGCCCTGACTGGGAATCACACCAGGAACTTCCAAGTGTGTTCTATTATAGCATACTAGAGGCCCTGTACACTAATTCATGCATGGGTGGGGTCCTTCTGGGTGGCCTGCAGGGATTGGGCCGAAACCTGCAGTCCAATGCCACCTGCCGCTCCTGCTCATCCTGGCCCCACTGTGCCTGCTGCGGACTTGCACCCAATCAGTCCGCGCTGCCACAGCAGTGCTCACCAGCCATGAGCCTGCATCTGGCGCCCTCCCAAGGGGAGTGGCCTGCAGGATTGGGCTGAAACTGGCTGTCCGACATCCCCTGAGGGGTTCTGGATTGTGAGAGGGTGCAGGCCAGGCTGAGGGACCCCACTGGTGCACAATCGGGCCAGGGAGGGATTGCAGGAGGGCTACAGGGCATGTCTGGCCCATCTCGCTCAGTCCCAATCGGCTGGACCCCAGCAGCAAGCTAACCTACCAGTTGGAGCATCTGCCCCCTGGTGGTCAGTGCATGTCATAGCGACTGGTCGATCAGTTGACTGCCCCCTGGTGGTCAGTGCACATCATAGCAAGAAGTTGAGCAGCCTTAGCTTATCATTAGCATATTACGCTTTGATTGGTTGTTTTGCCATTCGGTCTATTTGCATATTACCCTTTTATTATATAGGATACTAGAGGCCCGGTGCACAGATTTGTGCACTAGTGGGGTCCCTCAGCCTGGCCTGTGCCCTTTCACAATCTGGGACCCCTCGGAGGATGTTGGACTGCCTGTTTCAGCCCAAGGAAGCAGGTGGCCTGGGAGGGGCCTGAGCCAGGGCCAGGCTCTGCTCCTGCTCATCCTGGCCCACTGCGTCTGCCATTGCCGCTTGGTAGCACTGCTGCAGAGGCTGGAGAGGCTTGCGCCGCCACAGCAGTGCTCGCCAGCTGTGAGCCTGGCTTCTGGCTGAGTGGCACTCCTGCTGTGGGAGTGCACTGACCATCAGGGGGCAGCTCCTGAGTTAAGCGTCTGCTCCCTGGTGGTCAGTGCGCATCATAGCGACCGGTCGACCAGTCATTAGGTCGCTTAGGCTTTTATATATATAGATGTGCTGTTGTGTGATTACATCCTGGAGATTTTGTAATGTGTGACCTATCTATTCAAATAATAGACAAAAGGTATTTAAACAGAATGTACTTAAACAAACAGGTTGATGAGCCAACGGAGCCACACCAGCCAGGGCAGGACCTCCTTTATATTAGTAACAGGTCCCATCTATTAGGTCAGACCTTACATGAATTGCTTTGCATGCATCATCTTATTTAATTCTTATAATAATCCTGTGAGGTAGCAACTACTACTATTATTCCTCATCCCTTAGAACCAGACTTTGAGGCTCAGAGGTAAAATGCCCACGGTCAGTTATTACTTAGAAAAGCCAGATATGTTTCATTCATTCTTTCACCCACTCAGTTATTTATTGAGTGTCTATAATGTTCAGGCCCGGTGCTCAGCAATCGGAGTTAAAATGATGAGCATGAGAATAAAGTGGTTTGATCTGTCAGGGAGACGAAGGAAGGTTTTGGGAGGACGAGACAACACGGTTGGTCTGAAGGATGAGGAGTTGTTTCCGTGGGCTGAGTGTTTGGCCGAATTCTGTGCCCACCTTTGAGCTTAGAATCAACGTAGAATCTCTGTCCACCACTGCAACCCCAGGGCTGCCGGAGGCTTCTGCGCTGCCATTTAGCCTGATGAGATGTCTTAGGAAGGGGCACTCGCCATCTGCAGAGGCTTGTGATAGAAAGGAAAGTTCTGGCCCTGACACATTTCAGAATCCGGAGTGGAGGGTGTGGCTCAGAGGACCCATCTCCTGCCCCACCTCACCACTGCCACCCCAACACACACACACACACACACACACACACACACACACACACACACAAAGGGCATTCCTCTCCCTCTTGGGCTGGGGAATGGTAGTGGGGAAGCAACCACAGAGAGACCATTTCCCATAGTCCACAGAGAACTCGACAGAGCCCTAAGGGAACACAGAGGGGACCCAGATGTCCCCGAGGAGATATTTGAACAGGATTTTGAAAGATGAATGAGGGTTTGGGAGTGGGGCGAAACCAGCAGCATTCCAGCTTGGAGGAACCACGGGTTCAGGTTCTTGGGTCTGGAATCCTCACCTCTGCCAGGTGACTTCATCAGTGTATGACAGGGATAATATTGGAGCTACCTTATAAAAAAGAGGGTTTGAGGTTCAGGCAACATTGTGTTAAAATCTCTCAAAAACAGTGGCAGGCACAGATTAAGGCACAATACAGGTTAACTAATGTTGGCAAGGAACCGGCAAGTGCAGAACGGTGTTGCAAAACCTCCTGCATAGCAGGTGAGGGAAGGGGCGTAATGAGAAATATGGGCAGACGTCAGACCAGACAGGGACGCAAATGCCAGGATAAGAACGTTTTAAAAACTAAGGAATGACTTAGACGAGCTAAAGGATTGGTGGAGCAGGGTGGGGAGAGGGCGGGAAATGGGCAGCTAGCCAGGAAGCCGCGGCATAAGCCGGCAGGACAGAGGCGGGCGAGGATCAGTGTCCTGGGTCTTTGTTTTCAAGCAGGCCAGGTAAGGGCTTAGACCTTGGGCGGCAGCAGCGATGAGTCCTTCCGTGAGAGGGTGTCGGTAGGCTGACGCCCGGGAAGGTCCCAGAGGCTGATGGCCGCGCGCCGCCTGGTGGCCAGAGGAGGTGGGCTCAGCCGGGAACAGCAAAGAGTACAAAATCCGGGAAACTGAGGCGGGGAGCGGCGTTTGGGTTCTCCCAATTGGACCCCGTCCCTATTCCAACTCCGCTTTACAGATTGGGAAACTGAGAAGAGATGGGCAACAAGGGTGGGTAAGGAGCCCCTCCAAGACACCAGGAGTTTTTATAGAGTTTCTTTAATGGCATCAATGGCCTGGGAGCTAAGTTTGCCATTCTGTTCAACGGGCAGGTGGAAAATGAAAGAGGAGGAAGAGAAACTTTTGTCTTTCCCGCCCACCCGGAGGTAAAAGCCTTTAAAGACTACCCCGGAAAGCAGAGTTTTATAGATTCTATTTGCATACGAACGCAGTCACCTCGAGTTAAACCCCGACCCTTTAATCTCGGGTCCAATTTGTCCCGAAGCCGCAGAGGAAGGTCCTCGTGAATACCCCCAAACTCCACCCCCCCAACCCCGCCCCGAAGGCTGGGCTTCGTTGCACGTGCTCACCGGTTCCTTTGCGACCCACCTCCTAGGAAAGACTCATTGTCAGGGCGGGGGGGGATGCTAGGAGTCATAAGAAAAGTTGACTAAGGATAAATCACAACAAAGAAAAGGCCCTGAAGCAATATATACTCTTTTATAGCAGAAGTTTTTATTAGAGTTTTGCGATTGAAACGGGCTTTGGCTTTCAGTACTTCAGAGCTGCTAATTGTTCTTTCCGCCCCTCCAGTTGCTGGAGTCCCGCGTGGCCGGCCTCGCCGGGCCGACTCCAATTCCCAGCGTGCCCCGCGGGCCCGTGCGTGGCAGCGGCGCGTGACGTCGGGGGAGGGAGCTGGCCAGTGCTGAGGGGGCGCGGCGCGGAGGGGCGCGGAGCCGGGCGGCTAGGGGCCCAGAGAGCGCGGCGGCCGGGAGCCCGCCGGCCCCTGACAGCCCCCTCCCCCTGGCGGACGACGACGACGACGAGGGCGCTGGTCATGGCGGAGCAGCGAGCCGAGCGCGGGCCCTGAGCACCACCGCATGGAGCGGGACGAACGGCCTCCTAGCGGAGGGGCAGGCGGCGGGGGCTCGACGGGGTTCCTGGAGCCGCCCGCCGCGCTCCCTCCGCCGCCGCGCAACGGTGGGTGAAGGGCGTGCAGAGTCCGGGCCCACCTGGAACCAGCCCCATGTCCCCTGACCCGGGAGACCCCTTCTCTCAGCCTACTATCACCCTGGGAAGCCACAGCGCTTGGACCTTCACCCCGGTCCCCTCTGCGCGGTCCGGACCCTCCTTCTCCTCCCCTGTCTTACTCGGTGTGGAGCCTCCGTCTCCCGGTTCTCCTCCGCGCAGGTCCTCCCCCCCGCCTGGTTCCCTCTACTCGGACCTTCATTTCCCTCCTCGCCCTCCCTCCCCGCCCCGTCCCCTCTGCGTGACTCCCCCACCCCCAGGTTCCGTAATGGCAGACCCTCCCGGGGTCCCGGTCCCCTCAGTGCGATCCTCCCCCAACCCCCATCTCGCGTCCCGTCAGTGGGGGCTTCCCCTCCCCCTCGGGTCTCCTCTGCCCAGAGCCTCCTCTTCCTGCCCCCTGGGTACCCTCCGCGGGGGGCCGCTCCCCCATTGGGTCCCTTCAGCGCGGAGCCGTCCCCTCCCCCCCGGTCCCCTCGGCGCTCCCCACGCGGGTCCCTCCTCCCTCCGCTGACGCTCCCTCCTCGTCCTGCTGACCCGACGCCACACCCTCGTCCCCTCGGTCCCCTCGGCCCCACACCTTTCTGGAGCCTCTGTCCTTCCCTCCTGCCGGCCCGCACTTCCCCCGCGCCCCCGTGCTCCTGCGAGCCTCCACCTCTGCGCTGACTCTCCTCCTCTCACCCGTTGGTGCCTGCTCCGCACCCCATTTCTCCCTGCTCCCTTCCCTTCTCTGTTAGGCGACAACTTTCTGTTGGCTCAGATCTCTGCCCCGATCGGGTGTTGGGGGGACACCTGTCTCCCTGTGTCTCCGAGCGGGTCCAGGTCCGCGCTTGCCCCACCTCATTTCCCCCGGTCCTCTCGCGATCCAGGACCCTGAGCCCAGAGAGTCCCTCACCTGGCCCGGCCCTTCCTCCCGCACTCCCCCTGCCCCCACGTCCCGGCCACGTCCTCAGGTTCCTCGCATCCGTCTCGGGGGGTGACTCGCCCTCCGCCCCCTGGCTCCCTCCCCCTGCGGGATGTTTTATTTGTATCTGTTTGATACCCCCCCCCCCCCAGTGTTTGCCGCGGGATGTTTTTATTGGTAACGTGTAAGGAGCTTTTGTGAGGTCGTAAAAGGTGAACTTTTGAACTTGGAAAGCGCCCTGGAGCAATTAGCGCAGGCGATAGCCCCGGGAGGCCCGCATTACAAAGGGTGCTCGTACGGGCCCGGCAAACGCTCCGGCGGCAAACCCGATTTATTTATTTATTTGCCCTGCCTTCCACCTTTCACATCTCATTTCCGAATAAAGGGCAGGCCCTCGGAGATCCTTGCCTCTTCCCCTCTTTGCGCCATAAACTCGCAATTCTCTGCAAGATCTAGGACCGGACAGTGTCTAACAAGTAACAGATTTCAAATTGAATGCAAACACCCGGGACAGTTAGGAGGCACTAAAAATTAATTGCTTCAACAAGAAGTTTCTCAGTCAGGACAGTGACCTGGCAGGTGTGAGGAAAGGAACCTGAATATAGGTCACTTAGGTGCTCAATTGTTGAGTGAATGAGGAACTACAGAAGGAATCTTTGGGTGGATCTGAACCTTCAGACATATACTGTCAATTCAGTAGCCGTGCTATTTTTACCGGTTAAGAGAAAAGTGTGTTTAGAGGAGAGCCTGGTTAACTTCACTTGATGTTGTGACCAAATAGTGATAATGTTTTCAAAGCTCTTGTCCTTTTTTAAGATGTTTGTGATGTGTGGTATATAGGTGGCCGGCAGTCCCTTGGGATGTCTTTGGAGACTAATTTCTGAATGTGAACATGTTTGAGATCAATAAAATCCCGTGTCACAAAGGAAGCTGGAATCTAGTTAGGGTAGGAGACAGTATACTGGAACAAAGGATTTCTTTAACGCTTTTAACTTTTCAAGCTTTTAAAGTGGAGATTTGGTTTGGTATTAAAGTGTGAATGTTATAAATCTGATCTAAATTTTACCATGCTGATTTTTTTTTACCCAAGCCCAGATCTTATAGCCCACATTAGTGTATTTCTCATAATGCTTTTCTTGTGTATACTTCCTGTACCCACCTTTGCATAACACATAGATGGATTTTGCTGCAGACTTAAATTCTACTTGAGAAAATTGTTGTAAGGGAAGCCTAGGAATTGCATTTGCTATTAATTATTCATTAATACATTTTAAAGAACCCAATGGTAATTTTAACTCTTAATCAAATTTCCTATTCATAGTCTCATTTCCTCAATTGCTCAGAACCATTCAAAAAACTGTTATGGAGCAATCCACTTAGGCTAAGGTGGCTTTAATATTTTACATCAGTCCTATTTAGTGCTATAAATATTTTCTTTTTGTTGAAAACACAATGGGTCTTTTGGCACTTTGATGAGCTTAAAAAATACATGAAACAGACTCTTGTAGGATGCTTTATTTTTCAGTGTAAAAATGAGCATTGTGTTCTGTTTTACAATTTATGTTCATTATCTCGATAACATAACATGCTCACAGAAAAGACACACACACAAAAACACAAACAAAAGAAAAGGGAAGTTTATCTCTGGAATGGTGGGGATATTTTTTTCTTTTATACTTTCTTAATTTTATTTTTCTCTAAAAGTAAAGGAAACTGCTTAAGTTCTAAGCAGAGAAAATGAAATTTTCTCACTTTTTATCCTACCGACTGATTTTCATTTTGTATGAAATATTTGCAATAGATAACTATCTTGATAGCAGGTCTTTTGGTTTCTGTCATGAAGAAATAAACTGGAGGTGGAATTTTAGAAATGTTTTCCTGCCGGAAACGCCATTGATGTTGAATTTACAGTCCTTTAAATGGTTTTTATTATTCTATCAGAACAGAGTTGCTAGTCTTTTGATGCACCATCACCCTTCCAGGAATTCCATGTGCTAACTGCGCTAGATATTTACAGTTGTTGCTTGTAGGTTTTCATAACAAAAATGAACTAATTTAGAGTACTGCTCCCTTTTGGGGTTTCAAAGGAAAATGAATGATTTAAGGAAGTATATGCTAAATATTGCATTTGTTTTATTTTAAGAGAATGAGGAAGTAGACTTAAATATTTCAAGCAAAGAAAGGTTATAAGCCATTATCAGTAATTAAAAGCATGTTTTATATAATTACACTTTAGGAGAAATGCAAAAAGTTCACTAAATAATCGGATGCCCTTTTCCTGCTATGGCCCTGCCATCAAAATGTTATTCCTGAAAATAAATTAGCAAGTGTTTTCCATGACAATTTAATTTCAGTTTGTGACTTTGAAAATTAATTCTAAATCACCTAAAAAATTTCTACTTTCATTTAAAAAAAATGCATGCTCTAGTAATGTTTTTCTTTAGAACAAGCAGCACACAGGTTGTTGTGTTTTTTTTTTGGTAGGTCCTCTGACCTCCAAAGAACATTGAAAAGCAACAGTGAGCAGATTCACTTTTGATTTTTGAATAGCGGTAATGTGAGAGGACCACATTTCCAAACTTAGATTTACCATCCACCAAATTCTTTTTTGAGTATTTCTGTTTCATGTAATCAAAATATGATCATGACATGCTTTCTAATCTGTAAGTCATTCTGAATTTGCAAAAGGATGTGTGTGTGTGAACAGGAGTTAGATGAGGAGGACTGAGATGGCAGCTAATGAAAAAGAACACATACATTTCCTAAAATATGCCCAAATCATGCATTCCCATATTTTATTCCTAGTTTCTTGGTTCCTCTTTCCTTTTACCGGGGTTGTGGAGCAAAGGCAGAAAATAAAATACCTCATTTTGGTTAGTGGGGGGATGGAGGGTAGAAATGCCAACTACTTGATACTGCTAAGGGAAGTTTCTTATACCACTTTACAGTGCTTGTTATGCAAGTCGGGTTTAAATCGCTAACGATATTTGCATGTTTTGGGGCCTGGGACTGTGTAAGTAAGTGAATTTCATCCTGTATTATAACTAGGTTAGATATTTATTAGTTATTATTGAATAAATTGGTCCATTAATGAATTGTGGTCAGATGGCAACTTCTGGCTTCAGAATTAAGGACAGCTTCTTTAACATAGGAGAATTCCTTTTCAGCATGCTCATCTAGATTTTAGGGGCCTTATTATTACTATTTTGTTTTGTTCTTACGTTTATTTTTGTGTTGTAGCCAAGTTAAATGACATTTCAATTTAAGTATTTTTTCCATGTTGAAAGTTAAATTTGAGAAGATACCTTTTCAGAATACATTTAAATTTTTGGTCCAATCTTTCCTTTTAAAGTAGAACAATAAAAATGCTTTTTTTGGGTGTGTATGTGAACCAGTCATTTTTTTATGTGTAAAGGGTCATAATCAGAAAAATCAGAATTCTTACTCAACAGATAAAAACAAAGCTTTCATTTCAGCAAAGAATAAGAGTGCCCTTGGAACAATTTTAAACAGAAGGTAACTACTGAATATATCCACACAAGTAGTGATATGATACACCCATCCCTCTGTTATACTTTGAAAGTATTTATAAAACCAACACATTGTGAAAGAAAATACATTCTTTTAAACTTTCATATTCTTAATAGCTTTTCCTGGCTCAGGTAATTTCTTATGGGTTTATGGATGCCTTTGATTGATAACTAGGGTTTAGAAATACCAGAATTATTAAAAGTCGGCAAGAAGTACTGAGCTCGTAATTCTTTATCTTGAGTTGAGCTGATGTTTCAGATTCATCTGAGCTTGATCTTACATTAAAAAAAAAAGAGTTCTTAATGTAACTTTGATCTACAGTACTCATAGAATCAGTCTGCTGTTTATTTATTGCTTGTTTTCCAACATAGCTTGTCTTTATGAAAAAGATAAGCCTGTTAGACATTAGTTTCCTTAATAATGTAAAGTTAGAAAAAAACCGTTGTCTCTAACCTTTTCAGTGTGGTTTAGAAATAACTATAGAATAGAGAACTTTATTTTAAAGAATTTCATACTTTATTTCCTTATTACCTGCTGTTAAACAGTAGTAGCCTGCGTAGAACAGTTTCTCAAGAAAACAGACCCCCCCTCCCCCGTTACGATTATTTAAATAAGACTTTACTATGTAACCCAGCAATTCTAATTAACAGTGATTTAGTTGGGGAGAGAACCAGGATTTCCTCAGCTGGCTGTTGGGAAGCTGAATTGCCTTTTACCCCACCCCCAGCTGCACCAAATCTTTTGATCCCTAAGCTACAGTGGTTGTCATTTGAGAAAGCAAACTGAGAGAAAATAAGTTGTGAAAATAACCTACTTTAAGGCTTCATTTGCATTTTGGAATTTTTGTACTTAAAAAAATTATAGGAATAATTGAATCTTTAAAATTTATCTTGAAGGAAGCAAACTGACCAAACTCTCATGTCTAAGTAGAAAATCCCTGGATTTCTTTAAAAATTCCTGGATTTTAAAAAAAAATTTGGAAATGTTTTAATATTGACAATCACTATTTTAAGAGAAGTTATCCTAATTATAAATTTACAGGAAGCATCAAGTCTTTGAATTTCTTTAGGAGTGTGGAAATGTGGGGAAAACAAAACTTAGTCCTTAGGCACTATAACCATTTTCATTCAGGGTATTTTGTGTTTTCCCCCTTACTCATTTATATAAGTTCAAAGAGAACTACAAATTCTTCTCTCATATACTAAATGCTACAATTTGTTATATTGAGTTAACTTTAAGAAGTATCTTCAAATAATGAGTCTTTGGATCCTAATTGCGAATTGTATACCCTTAAGTTTGTTTACACCAGAGAAGCTATTCAAGCATAAACCGCAGATGGCAGTAGTAGCATATTTTTATATTTTCTGGAAGGATTCTTGCCTTTAAGTTGGTGTCAATTCTATGGGCACTGTTGATAAGTCAGCTGGTGAGTGTAATGTTTCCAAAACCAATTCCCTAGACAGCAACATGTAATGTATTCTGGAAACAAATCCTGGCGGTTTGATTAGAAGATATACTCTGTGGGTGGTTTGAACCGGAATAGTGACTTTGCTGTCATTGCCAAAGTGATAATAGGGATAGAGGGAATTGCATAATAACCTTTAGCTTATTGGAACTGTAGTGATGGTATTAGCAGAAGATGTATTAACATAGATACTTGCTCGAACAACTATTTACATTGGAAATGATTTATAATTCATTTAAAAATATATTTAAGAATTGCATTTGAGAGAGAGAAATGCACAACTAAATTCCTCATGTGGAAGAGGTAGATAGCTTTCTCAGCTGCTTATTTCCAACTCCTTATGTTTCATAGTACCATAGAATTTTAGATCTCTACAGAAGCATTTCATAGGTCTACTAGTGGGTTTTGCTTGCTCTTTCAATCCATCATTGTAGTGTCAAAATTTGTGTTCTTTATGTTTTCCTCTAACACTATTGATTGAAAACGGACATGATTGATTTAACTGATGTTTAAACTTCCTATGATATTTCCTTTGAGTTTTAGTTTAAGACTCAGGAAACATTTCAGTGACAAATCTGTGCCAAAATGAAGGACAGACAGATTTCAGTGAAGGAACTACTTAACCTGTATTGAGTTTTCATTAAAAAATTAAATTTTCAGTGTTACCTCAATAAATTCAATAAAAGGGAAAACATTAAAAATAATTTTATTTGTTCATGCACTTATTTCAATCCTGAAGCTGTATCATCTTGGAAGTATTAAAAATTCAGACTTGATCATTGTTGTTAATTCCTTATGCTGTACAGGATCAGATGCATTGTTCTTTTTTTATCACAATGAAGGCACTGAACTGTAGTAGTAGTAGTCATTGTATTCTTCACCTTCATACACTTGTATTGAAAAAAAAAAAAAAGCCCTAAATGAACTCCCAATTTATGCAGTTTAGTTTTTCCTCTCATAAGAGAAAAAAATAGGACAATTCTGTGAAGCCTTATATACCTTTTATCCTGTTTCCTCATCTCTTGCCTTTTAAATTTATAAATGATTAATGAAATAGTACTCAGTTGGATTGTATTATTTTCTACCATTTATCATTTGTTGACCATTCACTACTGGATTGTTTCAGACTTAATCTCTTTCCACTTATTGAGTCATTAAATTTGTTATTTACTGTATTATTGAAACCAGTAGCTTTCAAATTGTGGTCCATGGACCTCTAGGGGTGTCCCTGAGACCCTTTCAAGGAAGCTCTTGAGCTCAAAACAATTTTTATAATAATACTGACATTTTTTGTCTTTTTCACCATGTTGACATTTGCACTGATGTTGCAAAAACAGTGGAGGGTCAAAACTGTTGGCGCCTTAGCAGAAATCAAGAAAACAAATTGTAGTAGTAGTAGTTGTATTCTTCACCTCCATATACTTGTATTTTAAAAAAAGAAGCCATTTTTACTTAAGAATGTCTTAGATGAAGCAATAAAAATGATTAATTTTATTAAATCTCAGCCCGTGAGTATACTTGTTTTTGATATCCTATGTCAAGTACATGCAAAGCATTTCTGCTACATACCAAAATAGAAAAGTTGTATCCAGCTCATTCTGTTGTGAGCTGAACTAGCTGCTTTTTTTTCATGGAACACCATTTTTACTTGAAAGAACAATTAACAAACTATGGTTTATTCAGATTGGGGTATTTGGCAGAAAGTTTTTAAGAAAATAAACAGCGAGCCTGTTATCCAAGAAAAACTGACATTTGTTGCTGGTGAATAAAAGTTGAGCTTTCAAGCAACAATAGCATGTTGGAAATCTTGTCCCTGTCACTCTGAGCTTGACAGCTTCCCAATACTTACCTTTTTTTATGAGACTGATGGTGATATTAACAAATAGGATTTTTTAATATTGTATAAGGAAATGATAACATTTTGAAGATCATCTTATTTCAGTAACGGAGTATTTTCCAAATCTCTGGGTATATGATATTACAAAATCCTGCATGGGTAAATATCTGTTCAAAATGTTATATAGACTAATGGACTTTTAAAAAAATATTTTATTGGGTTTTTACAGAGAGGAAGGAAGAGGGATAGAGAGTTAGAAACATCGATCAGCTGCCTCCTGCACACCCCCCTACTGGGGATGTGCCCGCAACCAAGGTACATGTCCTTGACTGGACTCGAACCTGGGACCCTTCAGTCCACAGGCCGACACTCTATCCACTGAGCCAAAGCAGTCAGGGCTAGACTAATGGATTTTAATGTAACAGAGTATACAAAGTTCATTGATGTGGTTTTAGATTTCACATTGAACTAACCTTTAAGAAACCAGCACTTACTAAGTTTTGAAAAATATCTGTAATTATTTTAATAAGCAGGTACTCTCAAATCAGTGTTCTGCCTCCATATCTCAACCAAAACAATATATATCACAACATACTGATTGCATATAGGAGAATCTAGCTGACAGAATTAAGCCTGATATTAAGAGATTAGCAAAACTATAAACAGTGCTACTCTTTTCACTATTTTTTTGGGGGGAAATAGTTATTTTTAATAAAAATGTTAATTTATATTAATTCGTAATAGGTTAAGTCCACTCAGACCAAAATATGTGAAAAAGCCTCTGTTCTAAATTAATCAACTTAATATGTAAGAAAATGGTGACTTCACCAGATATTATTAGTACTCATTTACTTCGGGTTTTTCTTTTTGTCCCCCCCTCACCCCCCCGTAAAGGTGCTACGGAGGAAAAATAAAATTGAAAATGCGTTCATACCATTTAAGTTTTATCTTTGCTTGAGACTAAATGAAGTGTGTCATAGTTTACCCTCACTGAATTCTCTGATAAGATTTTGTTACCTGCTAATATGAAACCTGTTCACTATCTTGTGGCAGAAAATTTCCAATAGAACCTGTGTCCTCACAAAGGATAGATTTGTAACTATGGAAATAAATCCGACAACACAAAAATACTCCCTTACTATTAAGGGTCATTGCTATAAAAATAACCATTTATTTATAAGAGATAAAAATTCTACCTTGCTTTTTAAAACTTTCATCAAAAATAGCTTGTTTGTTTATTTGTTTTCAGTAGACATGTTTGGTTTTCATTGAGTCTTCTAAAGTTGTTATTTTGGCATTGTCATTTTGTAGATTGGCTTGACTTTTAACCTGGTTTTCACTGAGCGAGCTGGTAATAAAGTCTGTATAGGAGAAGCATCTCCTCTCCTGGCTTAAGAATAATACCCTTTCCTAGTGTGAGTAACATTTTAGTGTAAGTCAATTACTGAGTTGTTAAACAGTTAGGGATTTATTCCTTAGGATAGTTGCTAGGTAGAACTCATTCTGTAGTGAGATTGCTGGCAGAAGAAATGTCACCTAACAATGTGAATAACAAAAAGGAGTTGCTGGGTCAGAATTCAAGATGAAGCTTGGTGGGTGATGAAAGATCATTGAGAGATTTGGGCTTCCTTCCTGAGAGCTCTGTAATTACCTTGATGTTCTTAGAGTGTCACATAATGTACCTCTTAAAGCATTTTTGTGTTCTGTGGAGGTTGCAGTTTAGTCATAAGAAGAAACAATCCTTTCCTTTTTCATTTTAATACTTGGATTTTATGTTAGATTTCAGATGAAATATTTAAATGCATTCTTCATCAGTTGAAGTGAATCGCTTTAATTACTGAACTTAATAATTGAGGCAGATACTTTTTCTTCCATATTCTTGCTGTACTGTAGAAATCTAACCTGTCAGGAGACTTCCTTTCAAAGCCTTACAACCCTTCTTCTAAAATGCCTTTTTAGTAGGATAATAAACCACCTGGGGGAAACCCCCCACTGATATCTATTTAGAGGGCTTTGTTTTTTGGAAGTGGCTGTAGTAGGCTCAGCCAGGGAGGAAGGATTTTTGTATGATGGTGTGAGAGGGAAAGAGCAGAGACTCGGGAGTGTGGCAGAACAAAGATCACAGCTATGTGACTTTGTCACTTGACTTCTCTGAACTTTAGTGTTCTCATTTAATAATAGCAGCTAAAATTTACCAGTATGTAGTGCTTGTTATATAATATTCTAAGCACCTTACATGTATTAACTCACATTACCCTCATAACCCTATGAGGTAGGTATTTTATTATCATTTCCAATTTATAGATGTGAAAACTGAAGACCACAGAAGTTAAGCCCCAGACTTCACAGCAACAGCATTAATAATTTGTTTTCTAGATTTAACACCTCCCTCCCCCTACTATAACATTTCTGAAATTGACTGTAGGGTTCCCAGGATTAGTGACAAAGACTGTAAAGTGCCAAGCAAAGTATCTGCCCCAAAGGAAGCACTCATGAATGTTGAGGAGGCCCAGAAATCAACTCCCTGTAGATTAAGAGTGACAAAGATCCACTCTTAAAAGTTGCAAGTGACTTTTTTCTTTTACGTTGGCTTTAATAAGCCAACCAGAAAACCATTTTTGCAGAATCAGGAACAATCCTTAGTAAATCTAAGGGGGGTGCTAAGGAAGAAAGGGGTTTTGAGCTACTCAAGGCAGGGATATCATATCTTGAATCTGTTTCCTCTGCACTAAGCACAAAGATTTGCTGTTGCATGAAGGTTGAATGAATGCAGTAAAGGAATGGTCAGGTTAGGAATCTGAATCCTTTGCAGGTAGTCAGAGGAAGTCTACAAAATATAAGGGGAGGGAATGTGTATTTTAGTCACTAAGGCAACTGGGGTCAGTATATAAGTCAAAAGTGTGTTGAAGCTAAATCCAAGGTTTTATGAGCCCTCCTGGAACCAGAATGTAGTTTCTGTGTGGAAATGTGGCCCTTCTTGTAACCAAAATGACTAGATACACCAAATACATACAGATATGCTTGACTGCATTGGGGAATGCAGTTCAGGAAAAGATGGCCTTTGTCTTTTGTACCTTTTAAAAAAATTCTGCCACACAAAAGCTGGCTATATGAAAGAGAGGAGAACCAATCCAAGGAAGTTCATGTGACCCTTTGAAAATGGAACTAGAAGAGCCCAGTTGTCCAAAGCTTGTGAAATATACAAAATGACTTCCTAGCAAAGAGAGAGCGAGAAAGAAAGATGTGGCAGTGTGGGTTAATGGATCGTGATGGCAATGTAGTTCAAGTAGGGAAGGATTTGTGAGTGGCCCAGAAAATAGTTGATGGGCCTGGGTTTTGCCTGGGTTCTGATTCTAGCTCTGTTTCAAAGGCGCATCTCTATGGGCCCACCTATAAAGTGAAGGCGCTAAATTAGATAATCCCGGAAGGGATTTTTCAGTTTGATGATGGAATGAATTGGGTAAAACAGGAAATTGCAATTTAGGAAAGCCCTGCCTAAAGCATGCAACTATGGTGCTAACAGCCAATTTCTCAGGGATGATTTTCATTTCAGATGCTGTTCAATCTTCCCTCAAAGAACATTTACACTGTTACCCTGTCCTAATTTTAGAATACCTGGCTGCTTTAAAGTTTGTGAGATCACATAATTTACATGTAAATTCCATTTTCCAGGTTCATGTTATAGAAATGTTTGCAATTAAAGTTCCCAGTGTTTTGGTCATTGATAGTGTAAACTTGAAATTTGATATAGTTGTCATTTTTTTAAACATGATCACTTTCTTCCCATTTATACCTCTTGTAAGTATAATTTAATTCACTGACTCAAACTCATAGTTAATTTCAGAGTTTTCCTTCATTCCTTGTAAAGGGATTTTTTATTTGCAAAACTCACTCAGCATTGAGAAGACTAAATGCCCTACATTTGAGAATGTGGATTCATTAAGGAAAATTGCAAAACCTCCTTAAACGCTGTTGGTCTGTAAAAAAGGGAACCCAGCAGGAAAGGAGCGGCAGTGCATGGGGGAGGGGTGGAGTGAGGGGGGGGGGCAGCAAGGGAGCTGCAGTTGAAATATTCATCAATCATTTTACTGGCACCAGGAAACCAATCAGCCTTTTAGAGGAGAGAACTTAATCAATCACCTAATGTGGGAAATTACAATTGCTTTCCCACAAAAATATATTTCCTTACTTGCTGACAGATAAATCTGAGAGATAATTGGGCTGGCTGGAATTTAGAGCTAACTGATGGCAAGTAGTTACTGAAAGTGCTATGTGATGAAGAAAGGCATTTAACTTTTGAAGATAAAATTTCCTATCTGCTGTGAACTTTTTCAAAATATTTCAAAGTAAGTTTGATTTTCATATAGTGTGCCTATTGATTAAAAAAACAACAACAATTACCGAGCATTCATGGGTAATATGTGAAAAACTGTAAATTTATTCTCCAAAGCTAGTTTTCAGGAGCATTGATGAGACTAGTGGTTGGAGAATATTCAGTGCTTCCAATGCCTTGTTTGTAAAGCAACTCCAGAGCATTGCCTAAGGGACATAGCCAGGGGAACACAGTTGGAAGTGCTTGCATATAAATAAAAGCAGGAGGGATTTAGCTGTATCTTGTATTTAAATTTTAAATGGTGTGATCTCTTAGCTCTGTGCTTGAATTGCCTGTAGCCCTTAGGTCTATAGGTGTGAACTGTTTAGGTAATCTAATGTTTTAAATTTAGAAATGGTTGGTCACTGTAGAAAATACAGAAAATTAAGGGGAAATTACCTATAGTCTTGCCTCCAAGCAACTTTCACTAAATTTTTAAAATATTTTCTTCTGGACTTCAAATCCTTGGTTTTTGCTTATTGTGATTATATATACCATTAAGTTTTATGCTTTTTGTTTTAAAGCCTTTCTTATGTTATGAACTTTATTCATTCGACATGAAATTACTTAAAATTTTTTTTATTGAGGTATTATATGTGTACATATCTTACCATTTTAAAATTTTTAATAGCTATATGACAGCCTATTGTTTTTGATTGTTGGACATTGAGATAGTTATTAGTTTTTGATATAACAGTTCTGCCCAGGCCATCTTGTGTTTTCTTTCATTTTGGGGGAATAGATTTTTAGAAATACGTACCTTTGCCGACAGCCAGTTCACTAAGATACCTTGTATACTAAAATCTAGGGTTGTCAGCAGTACTTATTTTTTAAATAAATGCCCAGTACTTGAGATAGAATTGAGTCACTGTGGTAGGTTATTTGGTCTGTTCTCTCTCTCTCTCTCTCTCTCTCTCTCTCTCTCTCTCTCTCTCTGTATAATTGTTCTCAATGCATTTTGTCCTCTGAATCTTTTCAGATTTCTGGTACCAGGCCTCACATGCATGTTGCCTTCCAAATCCACCCCCAAACCCAGTATCTCTAGCTTGGTCAGATCAGTGCTTAGGCTCTCTTCTGTGGCTGCCTTCTCTCTATTACAGCCTAGAGGCCCAGTGAACGAATTCGTGCACAGGTGGGGTTCTTTGGGGTGGCCTGTGAAGATCAGGCCCCAGCTCGGACCCCCAGCCTCGTAGCCCCAGCTTGCTCCCGCAGCCCCACTTGCACCCGTCTTGGCCTGGCGCTGCCCGCTGCTCACCTGCTCCACCACCCCGCCGCGGTCCTGCTCTCCGTCCTGCTCTCAAGGCCCATCTGGGTTGGCAGTGTCTCCACTGCTGCCTGCTGCCAGTGCCGCATCACTGACACCTGCCTTGTTCTGTGCTTCCCCCTGGTGGTCAGCACACATCATAGCGAGCAGTTGAACTCCTGATCTCCCGGTCGAATGACTACCCCAGGGGACAATTTGCATATTAGGCTTTTATTATATAGGATTATGGGGGAATGGGTGGTGGCAAAGATACTTGAGCCTTTTCTGGTTGCCTCTAAAAATCTTGGGAGGATGGTGTGTGTATGTGTGTGTGTGTGTGTGTGTGTGTGTGTCTGCCTGCCTGCCTGCCTGATTGTGTCACACATCTATATCATCTTCATCAAAGTCTTAAATAAATCCTGAATCTTACAATTGAATTTGATGAATTTGATTAGAAATTAAGTGTATGGAGAGTGAAGTTAAACTTATTCCTTTAGAAATCTGAAGAATTGTCATGCGTTCCTCAGTGGCTGACTTCTATACTGATCCTGCACAGGGTTATAGTGAAGAGACCTAAATGAATCTTACGCTAATTTGAAAGGCATTCACAGTTTGTAACAAGGCTGGTTTCAGAACGGAATCTGGTTATCTACAAATTATGAGTTAAAGCATAAATCACATTTGTTAAAATTAAAGAGCCTTCTAGTAATTTTTAAAGTTTATATTGAGTTAGAGCAGTGGTCGGCAAACTCATTAGTCAACAGAGCCAAATATCAACAGTACAATGATTGAAATTTTTTTTGAGAGCCAAATTTTTTAAACTTCTAACGCCACTTCTTCAAAATAGACTCGCCCAGGCCGTGGTATTTTGTGGAAGAGCCATACTCAAGGGGCCAAAGAGCTGCACGTGGCTCGCGAGCCGCAGTTTGCCGACCACGGAGTTAGAGTAAACACTAATGTTTGAAGATCATTACTCTGTTCTTTGTGCTTACCACTGGTGGTTCAGAGAAGTTGCAATTTGCTAAGACACAGTTTTTTAAAATATACTTTATTGATTTTTTACAGAGAGGAAGGGAGAGGGATGAGAGAGAAACATCAATCAACTGCCTCTTGCACACCCCCTACTGGGGATGTGCCTGCAACCAAGGTATTGAACCTGGGACCCTTCAGTCCACAGGCCGACGCTCTATCCACTGAGCCAAACCGGTCAGGGCCCAAGACACAGTTTTTATAATGCTCTTTAATAACAAAGTGAATAAGCCAGCTGCTGTTTCCCTCAACTATACCAATTGCATACCTCCTCAAACCCTGGTTAGTAATTAAAAGCCTTGAGATGACCTTGAATCTAACTGACCTACAAAAGCTGTCTTGAGTTAAATTTATAGCTTTTGTTGATTTCAAAAGAGGTTAGGTAGAATTGCATTCTATTTGATAAAACATTAAGACTAGCCTTGGATGTACAGTGAAGATCAGAAATAATTAAAGAGGCATTATTAAGTGCAAAAGAGACATCTGAAATGGACTTAAAAAATTAAATTTGTCAACTCTTCATTTTTCAGTGTGTCAGTTTGCAATATTCAGATTTGCTGAAAAGATCTCTTTCCCCATCATAACATCAAAGCGATTTTTGAATCCAATGAGGAATCACAACATATGTTGAATGCTTTTTATAAATACCAGTTTAATTGGTTATTAAAATATTTTACAGGAATTGTAACTTTGCTAGTAAAAACAGGCAGTGTGAAAGTAAAAATGTTAATATTTTTAAAATGCTTTATATATGGATTGTGTCATAAGATCTGTAAATAAAGGGCAGAATGTATTTTCAGTTGTTTAGAGAGCCTTGGGCTCTACTATCTGATTGGCATAATGAAACATAATTGTTGCTGTAAGAAAACTCAGGTTTTATGTGTCAGTGGGTGAGCTATGACGCCTCTCGTCTCCTAGTATCATCATAAATGTGATGAATCCCTGAAGAGTCCAGTTGTAAGGCACATAGTTTGAGCAAGCTACTAATGTCTTATATAGATGTGGTACATTTCAGAATTATGTTAGTTTTTACATTTATTTAATGAGACTAGCCTAGACTTTCTTTTGAATTGCCAGTTTGAGTCTGTAAAGATGATAATCGGGATTCTCAAGAATTTTAGTTTTGCAAAATTGATCTGAAATCATATGTATAAGTAAGGTTTTTCCAGGCTAAATGAAATTATCCCAGTTTAGTCTGGCAACAGTGCCACACAACTTTTGAATAGCAATACTCTAGAGTAAGTGATATTGTATTATGCTAGACAAAACTTCATTGGTGGAGGTGGTAATTAAAAATTATCTCGGGGCACCCTGGCCCTTGTGGCTTAGTTGGTTGGAGCATTGTCCCTTGCACCAAAAGCTTGTCAGAAGATTCCCTGTCAGGGCACTAAGTTGTGGAATTGATCCCTGGTGGGGGTACTTAAGTGAGGCAACCTATGGATGTGTCTCTCACAGATGTTTCTCCTTCCCTCTCTCTCCCCTCTTTCCCCTCTCCTCTTCTTCTCCTTCTTCCTTCCTCTCTTCCCTCTCTCTAAAATCAGTAAAACATACCAGTGAGGATTAAAAAAATAAAATTATTTAGGCAAGGCCCTGGCTGGGTAGCTCAATTGGCTGTACCTTTAAGGCCCACGAAATTGTTTGGTCTGGCCCTGCCAAAGCATTAGGTGTGAATTAGTTAAATGTTTGACCAAATATAGCAGGCTAATTTTTAAGTTGATAATTTTGTATGGCTTGCAATTGATGTTATAAATATCCAAATGGCCCTTGGCAGAAAAACGGTTCCCCACCCCTGGGTTAGAGCTTCCCCTACCCCTTCCCCTAACCGCCTCCCCCCCCCACTCCTACACCAAGATTGTGGGTTCAATTTCAGGTCAGTCAGAATCAACCAATGAATGCATAAATAAGTGGAATAACAAATTGATGTCTCCTCTCTTTCGCTCTCTCTCCCTCTCCCCCCCCCCCCCCGCCCCAGATTACCAAGCAGAGATTACTGGAGAATGAAATTCTGTGTGAAGAACCTAGAGTGTAGCTGTGCACTTTTTATGAAAGTTATTTAACATTTCTTAATTTTCTTGTCTGTAAGGTTAATACCACCTGGTTTATAGGTAAACAAGCCAGTTGACCAAAATCCAAGTAATTGAAACTAGTTTGCCATGTGTTCAGTTTACGAAATATTCAATTCAACCATTTTTTTTCCCATTTCCTTCTCCATCTTTTCCTGTACCTCATCCCTTCCCCATCTCACCTGCAGCTCAGACCAGGTTGTATATTTCTGCAAGTAGAACTCGTCTCTCTACCCTGGCTCTTCCATCTGCAGCAGCAGAGAACTGGGGTAGAAATAAATTTAACATTCTTGAAAATGCTGCTATCCTGTCCGTTTTAATTTGGCAGAAATCTTTAAAAGCTAATTAAACTGCCTCATCAATACAGATTATTAATAGTTAAAACAAAATTTTGGTAAATTTAGAGAATTGGCTATTTGGACATTTGACCGTTTGGTGAGTTGACTTGGAACTGCTTCACAGTTATATTTGGATAAATTAGGCAATCTATGTAAAATAAAGTGCCTATTACTATACAATGGTTGGATTTACTAAAGTTCCTTTTTTCTAAGTACTCCTACTCAGGGAACTTGAGAACTTCCACCCCCACCCCCGCAAGAATTTTCTCACCTGTGGGCTCTGGTTGGACAATAGCAAATGATGAAGTGATAAAGGATGGTTTATGGGCCACCTAGTGACTTCCCTCCCATTGTCAAATTTGTCCAAATGGAATACCTTCTTTTAGCTTGGACATCTGTTATAAAATGGCCCTGCCTTTCTTGTTACCCCATGGGATCTGACTTCTCGGTGCTTTAAGATATGTTCCACTTTTCTGAAGCACTTTATTCCCAGTTACTTGTAACTAGAATTATGAGCCTCAGGAGAGTAAACTGTAGCTTTATCAGGGTAAAAAGCAAGGCCAGGTCCCTAGAGATTCTTGGTGGGAAGTATCACAACCAGAACAAATGCTCCTGTCTCTAATACACGAAGCCTGGCTTCCCCACCGCTACCTCTTTGGAGGTCTCTATAAGGCCTTTCTAGTTATATCCTTAAAAAGGGAAGTGAACAAAAGGCTGTTGAGTGCTCAGTGTGAGCCAGGCACTGTACTAAACTAAAGTAATCCTTTCTACAACTTTTCTTTGCTATGTGGTGATATTCCCATATTACAGATGAGTTAACTGTGGCTTAGAGTTGAAAATTACTTAAAACTATTCCACCAAACCAGTGTTTTTTTCTTTTTAATTTTTAAAATATATTTTATTGATTTTTTACAGAGAGGAAGGGAGAGGGATAGAGAGTTAGAAACATCGATCAGCTGCCTACTGCACACCCCCTACTGGGGATGTGCCCGCAACCAAGGTACATGCCCTTGACCGGAATCGAACCCGGGACTTTTCAGTCCGCAGGCTGATGCTCTATCCACTGAGCCAAACCGGTTTTGGCTAATTTTTAATTTTTTAAAAAAATATATTTTTATTGATTTTTACAGAGGAAGGGAGAGGGATAGAGAGTTAGAAACATTGATCAGATGCCTCCCGCACACTCCCCATTGGGTATGTGCCCGCAACCAAGGTACATGCCCTTGACCGGAATCGAACCTGGGACCCTTGAGTCCATAGGCTGACACTCCATCCACTGAGCCAAACTGGTTAGGGCTCTTTTTAATTTTTAAAATGTTTTATTGATTTTTAGAGAAAGAGGAAGGGGAAGGGAGAGTGAGAGTGAGAGAGAGTATGTGAAAGAAACACTGATGTGAAAGAGAAACATTGATCGGCTGCCTCCCAGACTCACCCCTACGGGATCAGGAATTGAACCTGAAACTTGGGTATGTGCCCTGACCTGGAATCAGACCAGGGATCTTTCGGTGCATGAGACAACGCTCAACCAACTGAACCACACTGGCTAGGGCCAAACCCTAGCCAGTGTTTTTCAGACTTTAGTCTTCCCTGTATCATCATCATGATTTTTTGTCATTTCCTAATATATTGTTCATTTAATATTTTAAATATTGAATAGTTAGTTAATACTTTGCTACCCAAAATTTATTTTAAAATGAAATTTTGTGATTATACTAAATGAAAAAAATATTTGCCGTAAATAGAAGACAACAGTAAAAATAAATTTCAAAAAACAATATTGTGTTAAATTCTAGCTAAGATGTCTCTCTGATAAGGCTTTTTTTTTTTTAAAGGAAGGGTGATTAACAATCATTAGAGAGGTAATGGACAAACTAGCACCAAACTGAGATTTTTCTTCTGATGTAATCTATCTAATAATAGAGTAATATGCAAATGAGCCATCACTCCGCGACAAAATGGCGGCGCCCATGGCCACAAGATGGCGGCGCCCAGTCCTCTTAGCTCCGAGCCCCAGCACGCCATCCCGGGCAAAGTGGCCGCAGGCTGGGGGGCCGGGGGTCTCAGGCCAGCAGACAGCGCCCCGCCCCCGAGCCCCGGCACAAAGTGCGCGATCCGGGGCAAAACAGCCACGGGCTGGGGGGCTGGGGGTCTCAGGCCGGCTGACAGCGCCCCGCCCCCGAGGCCCGGTGCACGATCCGGGGCAAAACGGCTGTGGGCTCCGGGCCGGGGGTCTCAGGCCAGCCGACAGCGCCCCGCCCCCAAGGCAAAGCGGCCGCGGGCTCAGGGCCTCAGGCCCGCTGACAGCGCCCCACCACGAGCCCCGGCACAAAGTGCGAGATCCAGGGCAAAACGGCCATGGGCTGGGGGGCTGGGGGTCTCAGGCCGGCCGACAGCGCCCTGCCCCCGAGGCCCAGTGCACGATCCGATCGGGGCAAAGCGGCCGTGGGCTTGGGGCTCGGGGCCTCAGGCCGGCCGATAGCGCCCCGCCCCCGAGGCCCAGTGCACGATCCGATCGGGGCAAAGCAGCCGTGGGCTCGGGGCTCGGGGCCTCAGGCCGGCCGATAGCGCCCCGCCCCCGAGGCCCAGTGCATGATCCGATCGGGGCAAAGCAGCCGTGGGCTCGGGGCTTGAGGTCTCAGGCCGGCCGATAGCGCCCCGCCCCCGAGGCCCAGTGCACGATCCGATCGGGGCAAAGCAGCCGTGGGCTCGGGGCTTGAGGTCTCAGGCCGGCCGACAGCGCCCCGCCCCCGAGGCCCGGTGCACCATCCGGGGCAAAACGGCCGTGGGCTCGGGGCCGGGGGTCTCAGGCCAGCCGACAGCGCCCCGCCCCCGAGGCAAAGCGGCCGCGGGCTCGGGGCCTCAGGCCAGCCGACAGCGCCCCGCCACGAGGCCCGGCGCAAAGTGCACGATCCGGGGCAAAACGGCCACGGGCTCGGGGCTGGAGGTCTCAGGCCGGCCGATAGCGCCCCGCCCCCGAGGCCCGGTGCACGATCCGGGGCAAAACGGCCGTGGGCTCGGGGCTTGAGGTCTCAGGCCGGCCGACAGCGCCCCGCCCCCGAGGCCCAGTGCATGATCCGATCGGGGCAAAGCGGCCGTGGGCTCGGGGCTCGGGGCCTCAGGCCAGCCGACAGCACCCCACCCCGAGCCCCGGCACAAAGTGCGAGATCCGGGGCAAAATGGCCATGGGCTGGGGGGCTGGGGGTCTCAGGCCGGCCGACAGCGCCCCGCCCCCGAGGCCCGGTGCCCGATCGGGGCAAAGTGGCCTAGGGCTTGGGGGCCAGGGGTCTCAGGCCAGCAGGGCAGTGCAACCCCAATGCGCGATCTTCAGGCCAGGGAAGGCAACCTGGGCTGGAGCCGCGCACCCCCACTGGGCTACCCCCACCGGGCTATCCCCAGCCAGACTGAGATGGAAGCCTGGGCAGGGGTCTCAGCCTGGCTGGGCTGAGATGGCATTCTGGGCTGGGGTCTCAGCCTGGCCAGGGCCCGAACCCCTTCCAGCGGTGGCAGCCTGGGGTCTCAACCATTGAGTCACACCAGCCAGGCAGATATGAAGGAATCTTAAATGTTTCTTTTTTTATAATATATATTTTATTGTTTTTTTACAGAGAGGAAGGGAAAGGGATAGAGAGCTAGAAACATCTATGAGAGAGAAACATTGATCAGCTGCCTCCTGCACACTCCCCACTGGGTATGTGCCCCCAACCAAGGTACATGCCCTTGACCGGAATCGAACCTGGGACCCTTGATTCTGCAGGCCAATGCTCCATCCACTGAGCCAAACCAGTTAGGATTGTCCAATATGCTAAAGGAAAAAACCCTATCTAATAAAGAGGGGATATGCAAGGGAGGGCACTTGGGGGTGACCAGGGTGTCAGGGGAGGGCAGTTAGGCGTCAATCAGGCTGGCAGGGGAGTGGTTAGGGGGTGATCAGGCTGGCAGGCAGAGCAGTTAGGGGCAATCAGGAAGGCAGGCAGGCGAGTAGTTGGGAACCAGCAGTCCTAGATTGTGAAAGAAATGTCCGACTGCCTGTTTAGGCCCGATCCATTGGATAGGGCCTAAACAGGCAGTCAGACATCCCCCAAGGGGTCCCAGATTGGAGAGGGTGCAGGTTGGGCTGAGAGACACCCCGCTCCCTGTGCACGAATTTCGTGCACCGGGCCTCTAGTTAGGATTATAAGAGAACTGAAAAGATAATGACTTTGGAATGTTTTAAAATGCTTTACTCTGTGTACTACTTAAAATCTTCTCATGGTCTTTTGCTTTAGGAAACTCTTACAGAGGTAATGGTGTGTCCACATGAGTAAACTGAGGGGAGGAAATTTGTTCGAAGTTGAATCACTAGTTTCACAGACCATACTGTCTAGGTTCCCCTTCTCCTCCCTTTTTCTTCTCTATTCCTATTCCTCCTTTTTATCATTCCTTTTGCCTCCCTCTCTCCCTACCTTTCCTCTCTTCTCCCTTATCCTCTAAGAATTCAACTGACCTCAAGGTGGTATAAAAAAGGAGATTTTTAGATGCATTTTTCTGATGTCTTTTTTCCCATTTAACTATAGTGGCATAGGATTTCATCCTAAAGAACTCAGGACTTTCTCCAAACATGACAGTTCTTGAATTGGGTATGAAACATACAGTAATTTTGTAGGTATTTGTTTGCCTACATCAAGTATTTATTGAAATACCTTTAAAGACATTATAAACCTTTCTTTGATTTCTAATTAATGTTGGAAAAGCAAGTTTGAAAAAGGATATTGCCAGCAGTTTTTGAAACAGATGTTATCTCCAGTGCAATAAAAGGCAATTCTTTTATTTTATTGTCTTGTGTAATTTACATTTATATGTATAAAAGGCTAATATGCTAAGTGTCCCTCTGACCGTCCAACCGGTCGCTATGATGAGCACTGACCACCAGGGGTAAATGCTCAATTCTGGAGCTGCCATGACGCACACTGGCCATTTACAAAGAAACAGCACCACGGACCTGGTGCCGACAAAGCAACACCTAGCTTCCCCCAAGTAGGACACAGGTCCTGCCACCACCCTGGAGCGACAGCCCACCAAATTGCAGCCAACGCTGCTGAAACCTCATAGCGCAAAATGTGGCCCCCAGCCCAGCCCTGAAATGGTCGCCAGGTAATGACATCATATAGCAATGCCAAGCTTCCTCTCCCTAGCGACTAGCCTCCTTGGAGTTTCTTCAGCCCAGGAACACGACTTGCTTTATAGCCAAGTGCAAACATTTTACACTTTAACCAAATGTCTGTGAAGCATTTTCCCGTGCCTCATCTCGTTTGATCCTCACAGAAGTCCTGGAGTAGGTAGATAGGAAACTCGGTAGAATCCTATTTTCTTTTCATTAGCCGGAAAACGGAGATTTAGACAGTTTAGAAACTTGACCTGACTGAAAAGAAGTAAGAAATGGTGGACCTTGAAAATAACTTCAGGTTTTCTCACTGTGCAGAATATAGTCAAACACTGCTGCAGTTAAATATTTTACCCTTTGTTCTCCCTTTGTGATCTACAGTAATAATCTGCTTTGTGTTGATATTTACTGCTGTGTTGCTGACAATTACCTGAAAGAGAAGTTGCTTTATTGGGCTGGAAAAAGTTTAGCTACATCAGGAAGTAGGTCTAATTAAGCAAGTTTATTCTATGTATATACTAGTAAAAGGCTAAGTTGACTTGCGCAGGTGCGATACATATAAAGCTCTCGCTGGAGCTAATCACACGTGTGTGTTTCAATCTGTCATTGTCGATCGTGAACTTGGTTGGCACTTCTATTATAGAGAAAGGGCAAATAGTGATATTAAAATATTTCTTGTAATTAATTTCCTTTCAATGTGCATGAATCCATGCATCGACCTCTAGTTTATAATAGTTATACATTTAATTAACATTTTTTTGCATTATGTTTCATTGGAGATAATAGCAGTCTAGACTATAGTTTGAATTTTTAAAATCCTATTATTTAAAAAGATTATTTACATTTTAATTTGAGTTTAAAAAAATATATTTTATTGATTTTTTACACAGAGGAAGGGAGAGGGATAGAGAGTTAGAAACATCGATGAGAGAGAAACATCGATCAGCCGCCTCCTGCACACTCCCTACTGGGGATGTGCCCACAACCAAGGTACATGCCCTTGACTGGAATCGAACCTGGGACCCTGCAGTCCACACGCTGATGCTCTATCCACTGAGCCAAACTGGTTAGGGCTTAATTTGATTTTTAATCTTTAAAGCTTTCTGAATAAGAAAAAACATTTGCAACTGTCATTTTTTCTTATTTAATTTTGTATTGTGACAGTTGTTTCTTAAAAATACATAGAAATTCTGTAGTTCTGTTGTTTAATAGGTTTGTTCTACTAGTTACTACACAAGAAAAAGATTCCATTCTGAATTATTTTAAATGGCATCTATACAATTCTCTATAGAAACATTTTGCACTTGGAAAGAAATTATGAGGAATTTTCTTAGAAATCAGTTATGATAATATGCAGTTGTAAAGATGAACGAGTTCTTATTCAGGGTTTTCTTTGTGAATTGATTATTGTACTTCGTATACTAGGTATATCTTTGAATATTTACTGTGGGTTCTTCTTCTTTTTTTTTTTAATGTATTAATTGTAGAAAGAAAGAAAGGGAGAAAGGAGAAACATTGGTTTGTTGTACCACTTATTTATGCACTCATTGGTTGATTCTTGTATGTGCCCTGACTGGAGATCGAACCTGCAACCTTGGAATATGGGGACGAACCTCTAACTGAGCTTACTGTAGATTCTTGATAAATCATGTTATGAAATTTATTCCTGATCGATTTCTAATACTAGGGGCCAGACTGGTGTGGTGTGTGACATGCCAGTGGGTTAACTGATATTTTAATAAAATTTTTCTAATACTTGGCATAAACCAAAATATATAATTCACTGCTTTGAATTATGACACTTTGAACCTCAGGTTTCAACCCAGAGTTTAGCCAAAGGTAAGCTTTATCAACATGCCTACGTTTGAAGTAAGAGACTTCAAACGCAGAGTTTGAAATTTTATTAGCAGTTCATATTACTTAGACTTTTACTACTTAAATCACAAACAAAAACTTAATTTCTTTCTTGCTTAGAGCATACGTTTATGTTCTTCCTGTTAAAAAGAAAAGTTTTTGATTCCGACTGATTTTTTAGCTGGAATTGTGATTTAGCAACTATTCGTATGCAAAATTAGGCTAATACTTTGTGACCATTGTCTTCCTCTGAAAATTTTGTACTTAAGGATTTGGCTTTTCTTTTTCTTAAAGTGAAATTTATTGTGTACTGACTGTGTGCTATTATATGCAGCAGTCTTATAAGGAGAGTTACATTATTACTGTCATTTTGCAGATGAAGAGAACTGAGTGACTTGGCTCAGTAAATGGGAGAGATGGGATTCAAATCTAGTTCTCTCTGGATTCTAGGGCTCACACTCTTGGAATCTCAGCACAAGTTTCTGGTAGAGGAGGATCCTAACTTCATTTGTACTTTAAAGAGTCTAGCATTTAGAAGACATTGCTTTAATGGCAGATGCAAAAATTAAAACCAAACTTCAGAAAAATGTCTTCTCCATTTTTAGGCATGGGGACAGGTGTGCTCTTTGAAAATTGCTTGTAACATTTTTTTTTCCTTAACTGGTCATGATTTTTCTTAACTGGTCATGATTTAAAAAAAAAAAAAAGATACTTTATGGCCCATCCGGTGTGGCCTAGTGGTTGAGCCTTGACCTATGAACCAGGGGTTACGGTTCAGTTCCTGGTCATGGCATATGTCTGGGTTGCAGGCTTGATGCCAGTGTGGGGAGTGCAGGAGGCAGCCGATCAGTTATACTCTCTCATCATTGATGTTTCTCTCTCTCTCACTCTCCCTTCCTCTCTGGAAAAAAAAAAAAGAAATTAAAAAGATACTTTATGTGTTTCCAAGGGAAAGAACAAAGCCCAAAAGCCAATTTGTGCTGTTGGAGACGATGTTCTGGGGTTTAGGACAGAACCTTACCAATCAGGGGGCAGTGTTGGCTCTGGGCTTGTGACACAGAAGCTGATTCTTTTTTTGTGGAATGGGAAGAAATTTTAATAGTGCCTTTTAGGAAGTAAAGCAAAATGCCACTAGGCTACTTAAATACTATTTGGAACAAAATTAAAAGTGAATAACTTTAACTAAAAACATGAAAAGCATAATATGGCAGGGACTGTAAGTAACCAATTTCCAGGTCAGCTTGTATTTAATCAGCCTTGTTTACCTTACAAGTGTGCTCTTCTCATTTAGCATTGTTAACTAATACTTGCTTCTGAAAATTATGGTCTCTGACTTATTCAGGAATGTGAGGTGTATTCAGACAGAATTTCTAAAAGTCAAATCAGAACAGCTGTCTGCCAAATAATGGTTTCTTACTTTGGAAGGCTGATAACTCTCCGTATTTCACTTAGTTGTGAGATGTAGGGAAGTAAGAATGCTACTCTATTATTATTTTTGTGCTAATGTTAATTGAAGAAGAACTTTACCTCTACTCTGATAGAATTTATAACAGGTATTAAAAACTATAAGGAAGCATGTATTATACAAATAGATTATAAATTTTAGTGGGGCAGGGTAAACTAGTATCTGTAGCTATTAAACATGCCCCGATCATTTATTTTATTGGTCCAGTGATCTGAGATATGAATAGTTGACCCAGAGGTCAATTTTCACATGAATGCTGTAGCTTCATCAAGAAGCCAACTCTGAATAATAGCACTGAGTGATGACTTAATAAAGTCATCACTGTTCCCTGTGCTTGTTAGAGTGGAATAGCTTCTCTAGAGCGGCTACAAAGTGGTCTACATTTTTTAATCAAGAATTCTGTTTTCTAAGTAAACTTATACTCGTGGTTTGGAGGGTGAAGATCAGAATGACTTCACCAACTATGATGATAATAATGGCTAACCCTTATTGAACATTTACTGTGTGCCAGGTACTCTCTTGAGTGCTTTAAATTTTTAAAATTTCATTTAATCCTCTCAACAGTCCTGTGATGTGTATGTATAATTTGTTATTCCCATTTTTAGATTAGGAAAATGCCAAAGCCTTTAGGACCATGATTAGTATTTTAGGCACAGAGAGATGCTGCAGACGTTCCCTTTACACAATTTCTCCTTTCTGTAAAATGAGTGTTGGGGTAGAATGAAAAGAGATTAGGGGTGCTCTAAAAGGTTTCTTCTAGTTTAAAAAAATCTAAGAATCTTAAGGGTTCCTCAAGTATTAATATTATGATTTGTACCCCTAGGACACACAATTACCAACTTTTGATAAACTCATAGACTTTCGAGCTGAAAAGAATTCTAAAAAAATTGGCCAGACTTTCTCCTTTTACTGAAGAGAAAATGGAGCACAGTAGATCATACAGCATTACACAAATGGCTTATTAGTATAGTGGTCTCTTAATATCCACGGGGGATTGGTTCCAGGATCCCCTTTGGATACCAAAATCTGTGGCTGTTAAAGTTCCTTGTATGAAATGGCATAGTATTTGCCAGAATTGGAGGTTTGACTGTAGTAGAACAAAGCTAATGTTTGGCGACTTGCCACCCTAGTATATTAATTTATTGATGTCTCAATATTAGGAAATTGCTTTAACATCATAGTTGTCATAGACATTTTTATCTCTGTATAATGAGTTAAAATTTGGAAATAGGATTTTACGTATTACTCTTTTCAAGTTTCAGGAGATGTCAGGGAAATAAATATTGCAAAAAGTAGCTTTTCAAATATTGAATTTGTTTACTTTTGTAATTAAGGCCATGCATGTCATGCTAACGTATTGAATATGAGCTAACAGGAGGAGGTTTGTAAATGGACTCATCTAAAGTGTGGTATTCGTAGACTCTGAGGCCCTGTTGTTGGGAGAGTGTCAGGGTTAACTTCAAATTCTCATCTCTCTGGCTGTTGCAAAAGCATGTGTTGTGCGAATGTGGGATTTCATTAGCCAAACAGCTCTAAATAGAAGTTACCTTATTTTGAGTTTTGTGTTTTCTTTTCTGTGTAATAGAATATAATACCATATATAATGGTAGCTACTTTCAGTAAGATTTATATAAAATGTCAAACTAATGCCTGGCATATAGTAAAGATTTTATAAATGGCAGCTGATAGATTATTTTATACATTTTCTTGTATGTGTGCATTTTGAAATTTCTTTAACCTCCAGGCTGAATAAAGAATTATGAACAACCCCTTTTGTTACTCCAGAGAACCAGAAATTGTAAATGAAAAGTGTCAGAGGCATCAGTACATGCAGTTTTCTGAGAAATGCCTCTACTCTATTTCCATAGAAACACTATTGACCTCTGACTCATCAAACCAAACTGCCTTCCTAAACAGTTTTCACCTTCTGATTCTGTAGTCACAGCCTTGAAGCTAGTACTGTTTTTGTTTTTTAAAAATGTCTTAAAATTGAAATATCATAATGTTAGGTTGACTTTTCTGCCTTCAGTCTGTTTTCAAGGCTATAATTACAAAGCTAGAAGCCTGAAAACTGTGTGAAAGGTGATGTAGATTGATCATATGGAAGTTATTAATGTTTCCATAGAAATGAGACACTTCTTGTAAGTGGCATTTAAGCTGAGCAGATATGTGGGCACAATAGGTTATATAATTGAGAATCCTTGGCTTCCCCTCCCTTCACTCCTTTTATAAGATTTTATGTCAAGAAAATAACATTAGGAAAAGGGCATTGTTTTTGTTGCACTTTTAAAAATGTGATCTTAACATTTGTAGGTGGGGAAAGGGAAATAAGACTTGAAGCTTTGCCAGCCAGCTTTTGCTGTATGGACTTGTGGTTCTATCTCCCTGCATTGAAAAGTATTTTCTGTTATTCCTGAGCTATGGTTTGTCATGTTGCCTGTGAGAAGCAAAAGCTAATGGCCCAATTGGCACCCTATACACTGGATAGAAAGGAAAGAGGCAGATGTGAATTTAATGCTCCGCCAATGGAAGAAAAAGTGTTTCTGTGTCTGCTTGGGTCTAGGACAACTTGCAGGTTGTAAACCTGGCTGTAAGGCAGGCCATGGTCTGGCTAGTTAATGTTTGTTACTCAAAAAAACAAAAACAAAAGAACAAAACCCACAACAAAAACAACCCCCTCTCCCCCATTCCTTCTCAGCCTCTATCCAAGCCCATCCATTGTACCAAAAGGAGCCTGGAAGATGGAGTTGGAGGAGGGCCTTGAAAATGGGAAGAGTTCCTAGAATTTAAGGAGCTGTGGATGGTTTGTCATATGTATGTTGACTACCCCCACAAAGCTCTTTTTTGTCTCTCTCTCTTTTAGCTCCTTGTGCTTTTAGTTTACTGGTTGAAATTTTGGAGTCTCTATATTGAAGTAGTCAGAGTTGGATTGGTATTGACAAACTTCCTAGGTGTATACATTTATTTTCTTTCCTCAGTGACTGTTACCTATAGAAAAAAGCCCCAAACTCCCCCGAATGGCACTTAAAACCCTTTATGATATGGTCCTAACTAGGGTTCCGAAAGTCAGATCAAATTGCCAGATGACATTCTGTTTTCTCTCTTTATTTATGCCTTTTACATGTGGCTTTCTCAAATAGGCCTGTTTGTTTGGTGAATGCTTATTCCTTCCACATGCCCCTGACTCCATGGTTGCTGCTTCTGCTCGCTCACTGATAGTGATTCACTGACCTAATTGTATCATCTCACTGAATTCTCACAACAATCTATAGGTGAGGAAATTGGCTCAGAGAGGGAAGACACTTCCTAAGCTATCACACATATAGTAAGTGATGGTGCCAGGACTCAAACATATTCTCATATCAAAATTTATGCTCTTACTACTCTGCATCACATCCCAGCTGCATCTTGTCCATCTGTCTCAATCTATCTGTCCATCATTCACTCTCTACAGTTAATTTTTTCAAGTTATTATTTATTTCACTATCTTTAGTTTATTAGGCTTTCATTTGTTTTAATTTTTATAATATATATGTAACATAAATTTTACCTTTTTAATCATTTTTAAGTGTACAGTTCAGTGGCATTAAATCTATTCATATTGTACTCTATATTCTCACACTGTATTCTCTGATAGTAGGGTCAGTCTTGTATCTTCCATGCTTAGGGTCTGCTACAGTGTGGGCAGGTACTTAACATTTGGAGGAATAAGTGATTGTATTTGCAAGCTGATGGAAATACTTTTCTGATAACAACTGATACACTTATAAATTGGATAATAAATAACACTAGCATATGCATTTCCATAGTTCATTTTCTTTAAAACTGCAACAGAGTCCAAAAGTGGCATAACAAATTTAGCAGAATGGAAGACTTCTTTCTAGTTTTACTTTGTCCTTCGTAATAGCCCCTGGCCTTATGTGGCTACCTTTATTTAAAATTAAATAAAGTTAAAAATTCAGCGTCTCACCCTTACCAGTGTGGCTCAGTTGGTTGTGCATCCTTCTGTGTACTGAAAAGTTGCAGGTTGGATTCTTGTCCTTGTTTTGGGCTTGATCTCCCACATAGGGGGCGTGCACGAGGCAGCTGATTGATGTTTCTATCTCTCTTCCTCTCCCTTCCTCTCGCCAAAAATCAGTAAAAATACTTTTTACAAAATTCAATTCCTCAGTCACAGTATGCACATTCCAAGTGCTCAGTATCCACATGTGGCTAGAGGCTACCATATTGGACAAAGAACATTTCCATGATAGAATTTCTATTGGATATCGCTTTTTCTAGACGTTAAAGGCAGAGAATAGTGAACTGTTACTTTCTCAGAGAATTTGATATTTTTGCAAGAAATTCATAGTGGTGTAGTACTATTTCTTTCTGGAGAAAGACATAGTTTCTCAACATTTACTGTGCAAATTTTCCTGGGATCCTGGGGGACATGTTTCAGCCCTGGGACTGTAGATATAGATAAGGCTGAGACCAGATCTGACTGAAAGAAGAATACGGAATTTCATTGGGGACCTATCATAATTAGAGGAGACAAAGCAAATGGGAAACCGATACAAATGATCAGAGCTGGTTGGTCAAGAAAGGACCAGCGAATGACTGTTGTATATCAGTACAAATCCTGGGTAAAGATTTTTAGCTTTGTGTTGGGGATTATGGAAAACAACTTTCTCTAGAACCTTTCACAATTAGTGGCCCTGATCATGATGTGTTATGGGAAGCACAGGGAATTGTGGGAGCATTGTGTAGGGATACCTAATTAACCAGAGCAGTTTCAAAATCCTTTTAGACCCTTGACTTCCTTCTGGAACCTCTGCTTCATTTCATATCTCACATTTAAAATTACAGTATATAAAACTGGAATTATAGTTGACTGGGTAAAATAATATTATACCTCATATTTAACTAAAACATTTTAATTTCACATTTGCAGGTCTGTTTTATTTTTCTTGGATTTTAAAACCAGTTTTTCTCTCCTCTTTTTCAAAGGTTCCTGAAAAGCCAGTAGCTTCAGTTATTGTATCTGTAGTGCCTAACTTGGACTTGTGTGTGTGTGGGAGAGGGTTAGACTTGACCTGAACCCTTACATCAGAATGGTGAATGAGAGTTGGCTCAGGTGGAGAAAATAGTATGTGCAAATGAATGGAGGCTAAAGAAGATGCTGAATTCAGGGAGCTCATTGTACAGGCATATCTTGGAAATATTGCTGGTTTGGTTCCAGAGCACCACAATAAAGCGAGTATCACAATAAAACGAGTCATAATCTTTTTGCTGGTGTGTGTGTGGGGTCTTGCCTTCAATTTCTAAAAAAGGCAACCTCTCTGAAGCTCAGCAAAGCAAAGTGCAATAAAACAACATATGCCTATGGTTCGGGATGGATGGAGTATACACTGTAGTGTAGGGTAGGATGAGAAGCAGGAGATAAAGTTGAAGTGGCAGATCATGAAGGATATTTGTGTGTATAATTTTTGTTTGGCAGAAATATACGATTTTTTCTTACAGTTGTATAATTTTACCTTTTAAGGGCCTCACCTTAATTTTGCCTCTGGGCTGCTGAGACTTCAAAATAGACTGAGTGGGTTGTCCAGCCCTGACCAGGATCCAGGTCTTTATTAAACCATGCTGCCTTCCTACGGTCAAATTAAATTAAAACATTCCTAGAGTAACATTTAACTATTTTTGTAAAAGACACATTATAGATTACAATTAGCTAGTGTTTCAGGCTTGAATTTGTTTACTGGCATTACCCATAAAATTTGTTCACATTTGTAAAAAAAATGGGCACTTAAATTTTAAAATTCTTTTATGTAAATACATACTTGTATAGTCAAAATAGTAAATAAAGAAAAAGATAAGTAACTTTTTAACCTATCATTGTAGCCAATCACAGATTGAGGAATCACTGATCTTTTTCTTTTTGCCAAATGCCTATTGGAGAAAAGCTTGTCAACTGGATCTGTCTTTGAGTTAAAGAAATTTCCTAGACTTATTAATCACTTTCCACAAAGTAGGTGATTTATGTATATTCTCCAAATGTATATTGAATAAGATGGTTATTTTTGCCCCATTTCAGGAACTAGGCTAAGGTAGTTAATTAAACAAAGATAGTGGCAAATCTGGGATTTGAATCCAACTCTTAACTCAGACCAATGTCCTTTTCACCAGGCATCTGTCTTCTAAGTTAAAATGTGGTAAGTGAATATAAACTTTGCACTAGATTTTAGATGACTTATGAGCATGCTGACTTGGTGATATATCTGTCTCTTTTCTATCCCATTTTAAAGTAATTTAAGTCACCAGCTAAAGACCCTGGATTTTTCAGAACATTTCCTAATCTGTTTAATGTGTTATAATCTGTAAGGCAGATGGTTTTGTGAGTATGTTTGTGTATTTATGTGGCTTAGGAGTCTGTTTTTTACTGAACAACTCTGATAGCCTTTGCCTTTGTGTTGAATTGAATCTGGCAGTGATTTGCATTCTTCTAGTTAGGAATCATTTTGCTAGCTAGATCTGTTTCCTGAGAATCTGGGTGAGATCCTGAGGATGGTCACCAGATCTAGCCATTCCATGTTATCAGGAGGTAGGGTTAGCATTGTTCTCCATATCTTCTCAGGCCTCCTGTTCTAGTAGTGATCTGAAAAACCAGACACAACATTATTAGCCAATGGTCTCAGGGCTGGTGGGTCGATTTTAGACATACTTACTGAATTCCATAATCGGTGCTCTTTGTGACTATGAAAGGAATTTGTTTTAAGGCAGATATAAAGAGTCCTCCTTTCCTCAGGAGGTAGCATACACCTGGAATCATGGCATCAAGTAATTTACAGTCTCAACATATAAAAAGGATTCAAGAATCACAGCATGGCCATGGCCGGGTAGTACAGCTGGTTAGAGTGTTGTCCCGATATGTCCAGGTTGCAGGTTCCATCCCTGGTCAGGGCACATAAAAGAAGCAACCAATGAATGCATAGGTTAGTGGAACAACAAATTAAAGTCTCTTTCCTCCCCCCCCCCCCATCTCAAGTAAATAAATAAAAAAATTATAGTATATACTAAAGTGACATTGGTGATGTTTTATCCCAGGTATTTGAGGATGACATGAATAGGTCAATAGTTACCCTCCTATAATATGCTCTTTGCTACCACAGACATAGCACTGGATTGGATTATTCTTAGGGATTAGTAATAGCTCACATATGTTGAGCTCTGACTTTGTCAAATACTGTGCAAAGCCTTTATATTCACTATCTCATTTGACAGACCTGTAAGGTAGATGCTGTTGTTAATCCCTATTTATTTATTTATTAAATATATTTTATTGATTTTTTTACAGAGAGGAAGGGAGAGGGATAGAGAGTTAGAAACATCAATCAGCTGCCTCCTGCACACTCCCCACTGGGTATGTGCCCACAACCAAGGTACATGCCCTTGTCCGGAATTGAATCTGGGACCCTTGAGTCTGCAGGCCAATGCACTATCCACTGAGCCAAACCAGTTAGGGCTTAATCCCTATTTATTAAGGTTAGGGTCCATCCTTCTTGGGTCATATGGACTGAAAGTGTTAAAGGGATAAGTCTCCAAAGAAAAATCAGGATGCCATTAACAGAAGAAGGTGGGGATGGTTGCTAGGCAGATAAAAGCAATAGATGGCCAGCCAGTTTAACTATTCTTAGGATTTTCTTTGTTTTTTAGTCACCCTCTCTTTGTATTTTATCTAGTTACTCTGAGTTCAGAATGTTTGTTTTCAAAAAAATGCATTGGGCCCAGCCGGTGTGGCTCAGTGGTTGGGCGTCGACCTGTGAACCAGGAGGTCACAGTTCAATTCCTGGTCAGGGATCATGCCCAGATTGTGGTCTCCATCCCCAGTGGCGGGTGGCGGGGGGTTGGGGGGGGGGGAGAAGAAGCATGCAAGAGGCAGTCAATTAATGATTCTCTCTAATCATTGATGTTTTTATCTCTCCCTCTCCCTTCATCTCTGAAATAAATAAAAATATATTTTTAAAAAATGTACTGGGCTTTGTTCTTCCTTGATACTCTAGTAGAGTCCTTTCATTTAATGTCCAGAATCTGAGGTCCAGATAGGGCATGACTTTCTTGAAGTCATATAACTAAGCTAAAAATGATTTGGACTAGAATTAGGAGAGGTCTAATTTTATCATTATACTACTCTGCCTTCCTGTGCTTTTGTCCTATTTTTGAGTCAGTTTATATTAAATCACTGTTTATTCTCAGTTTTACTTCTGGCAGGATGTTTAATATTGAACCTATGTGGAATGATGAGTTATTTCCTCATTATCTGGCATCTCTCCACAGCTTTCTTGATTCCCAGTGTCTTTATGTAGAAAGGCTTTAAAGTTGCTCTGAGGTGAGCTTTTTCAGCATCTCAGTCACTTTTAACAGCTTCTAAACTCTGGTGTTGCAGATCAGACTTTCTCATTTATATCTTCCACATACTTTTAGGGCTAGACTTTCTGATTCTATGACTGTCTTCCCCCAGACTGTGATCTAGAGGCAGGCTTGTGTTTTCTGTTTAGTTCGTCCTGCATTTGAGCATCTTCCATAATGTATCGGCAACTGTTCTAGGCATAGAAGAAGCTTCGCAGGTGGATATGGCATGGTCCCTACCCTTGAAAAGCTCATTTTCTAAGAAATATGTGAACTGATGATGAGTAGAAAGCAAACTGGAGAAAGTAGGCAGTCAATATAGGAGAAAAATTTTTTTATCACTATGTATAGAACACTTACTATGTGTTTGCCATTCGCTGTGTTGATTTTTCTTTTTAGTGTGATAGTTACGCACAATTCAGACAGATGTAGCATAGGCCTTTTGGGCCTGAAATTCGCTTTGAGAGGTATTTCTTCCAACCTAAATACCACACTTATTAATAAAAAACTGCTTCCATTTATGTGTTGTGGGTAAAATTCTACAGCATTTGTAAACATTTTAAGTAAAATTATCCTGTTTGATATTTGTTGTAAGTTCATATTTTGTATATTTTGCTTTCTTTTGGATAATAATTGATAATGCTAAGTAGAACATGACAGATATTAAATGAATTGTAATTTTCCCATGAATTTTTATTCCAACTAACATTCTTACTCATAATTATTTGTCCTGTTGTTTATTGAGCTCCTACTGTGTGCCAAGGACTGTGCTAAATAAGCACTTTGTATCAGTACTAGAGGCCTGGTGCATGAATTCATGCACGGGTGGGGTTCCGCTGGCCCGCCCTGAAGGGGGCCCATTGGGTGGGGCCGCGGGGGTGAGGGGCCTCGGGCGGTTGGCCGGCTGGCCTTGCCCTCGATTGGGGTATTGGGGGCTGATCGGGGGCCGGACTGGTCGGGGTGCGGGGGGTCTGATTGGGGCCCAGATCAGACTAGTTGGCTGCCTCAGTACCAGTCATTCTGGTCATTCTGCCTTTCCGGTCGCTGGGCTTTTATATATATGGATTTCACTTAATCCTCATTCTGGTAAGTGCTGTTACTATCCATTTTTTTATCTAAAGGTAATGAAATGGAAGTTCATAGAGAAATATATATAGTAGCTAAAGTTATAGAACTAGGATTTATTTATTTATTTATTTTTATAATTTAGTAAATAAATCTTTATTGTTCAGATTATTACAGTTGTTCCTCTTTTTCCCCCCCATAGCTCCCTTCCACCCAGTTCCCACCCCACCGTCCTCATCCATAGGTGTATAATTTTTGTCCAGTCTCTTCCCGTACCACCCACACCCCTTTCCCCCCGAGGATTGTCAGTCCACTCCCTTTCTATGCCCCTGATTCTGTTATATTCACCAGTTTATTCTGTTCATCAGATTTTTTATTCACTTGATTTTTAGATTCACTTGTTGATATGTATTTGTTGTTCATAATTTTTATCTTTACCTTTTTCTTTTTCTTCCTCTTCTTAGAGAATACCTTTCAGCATTTCATACAATACTGGTTTGGTGTTGATGAACTCCTTTAGCTTTTTCTTATCTGTGAAGCTCTTTAGCTGACCTTCAATTCTGAATGTCAGCTTGGCTGGGTAGAGTACCCTTGGTTGTAGGTTCTTGCTATTCATCACTTTGACTATTTCTTGCCACTCCCGTCTGGCCTGCATAGTTTCTGTTGAGAAATCAGCTGACAATCGTATGGGTGCTCCCTTGTAGGTAACCAACTGTTTTTCTCTTGCTGCTTTTAATATTCTCTCTTTGTCTTTTGCTCTTTGCATTTTAATTATGATGTGTCTTGGTGTGATCCTCTTTGGATTCCTTTTGTTTGGGGCTCTCTGCGCTTCATGGACTGGTAAGTCTATTTCTTTCACCAGGTGGGGGGAAGTTCATTATTTCTTCAAATAGGTTTTCAATATCTTGCTCTCTCTCTTTTTCTGGCACCCCCATAATTCGGATGTTGGTACGCTTGAAGTTGTCCCAGAGGCTCCTTACACTATCTTCATATCTTTGGATTCTTTTTTCTTTTCTTTTTTTTTGACAGACCAGGGAAATGTTTATTTATTTATTTATTTAACATAACTTTTTTTTTATTGTTTAAAGTATTACATGTAGTACATATATCTCCTTTTTTCCCCCCATTTACCTTCCCCCAGCCTCCCCTACCCCCTTTCGCATGCCCTCATCCCACCCCCCGAGTGTCTTGTGTCCATTTGTTGTGCTTATATGCATGCATACAAGTCCTTTGGTTGATCTCTTTCCCCCCCTCTTATCACTCCCCTGCTTTCCCGCTGTAAATTGACAGTCTGTTCAGTGCTTTACTGCCTCTGTATCTATCTTTTTGTTCATCAGGTTATAATGTTCTTTATTTTCCATAAATGAGTGAGATCATGTGGTATTTTTTCTTTTTGCTTTTCCGGTTGGGTGTTTTTTGCTTCTTTGTATTTCAAATCTTTGACTTGATTCTTGCGATCCTCTAGTCTGCTGTTGGATCTCTGTATATTATTCTTTATTTCAGTCAGTGTATGCTTAATTTCTAGTTGTTCCTTTTTCATATCCTCGAGGGTCTCACTAAATTTATCAGCGGTTTCTAGAAAATTCTTGAAAAACCTTATAACTGTGATTTTGAACTCTATATATCCTTTATTTCTTTCATTTGTAACCTGTTTCTTTCTTTCTTTTTTTTTTAAATATGGAACGCTTCACGAATTTGCATGTCATCCTTGTGCAGGGGCCATGCTAATCTTCTCTGTATCGTTCCAATTTTAGTATATGTGCTGCTGAAGCGAGCACGTGACCTGTTTCTTTGTCTCTGCATTTTGGCTGCTTCCCTGTGTTGATAGAGTGGCTTTGTGTGCTAGGTGTCCTATAGGGCCCAGTGGCTCAGCCTCTCCAGTTTCCTGAGGTGGACACTCTTGGTGCACCCCATTGTGGGCTGTGTGCACAATCTTGTAGTTAAGCCTTGATTGTTGTTGGTATCACTGGGAGGAATTGACCTCCAGGCCAATTGGCTGTGAGGATCAGCTGTGTGTACGATGGGAGAACTTCTGTGCTGGAGACACCCTTATGAGGCAAGACTTGCTTCAGTGGGGCTTTGGTGCTCACTGAGTCTGCCCCCTGAGTGTGTCCCTTATGGATCTGAGGAGTTGTAACCTGGATGGTCCCACTCTGACCACTGGGTACACTGGCTCTTGGATCTCCAAGGAAGTGCTAATTTAGCCTCTGCCTGAGGCCACTCAGCAGGAGCTAAGGAGAGATCTGCAGATTCCTCTTCTTTGTTTGGGGAGAGATCTGCAGATTCCTCTTCTTTGTTTGGGTTTTGGAGGTGCCCAGATGCGGCCCAGCTGTGAAACAATGCAAACTGCTGTGGGGCCTTGGGCCTTCTTTTGGATGTTCTGGGTCTCTCTGACTCAGCTGCAGTTTGATAGGTAAGTTTAGATTTCAAAGGACCAGGCCATTCATATGCAAAAGCCTCTGTGCACAGCTTGGGTGGGGCGGGGTCTCAGGGCGGAGCAAACAACAATGGCTTCCTGTCAGCCCTGCCCTAAGAGGCCCCTGGGTCTCAGTGTCCCTTGGTAATCACTGCAAGCACCTCTGAGAGAAAGCCGCCCTCGAGTTTCAGCTGCTGCCAGATAGTCCAGTTTCTCCCCTTATGAGTCTGGGTCCCCAGAGTCTTGCCCAGAACTGGAGTTCAGAGCAGTCTGGATCTTGTGTCTCCCTCTGGATTGAAAAAGACAGCCACGTACTCAGATGCTAGCCCTTTCCTCGCGTGTGCCTCTGCACTTAACTTCCACAGCTCCTCTGATTCTCCGTGTGCTTTTCTCTTTCCTTCTAGTTGTAGAATTTCCACTCAGCCAGCCTTCCTGTGGTTCTGGATGATGTCCGTTTTGTCTTTTAGTTGTAGTTTTGAAGTGGTTGTGTGAGGCAGCAAGTTCAGGTGTTTACCTATGCCACCATCTTGGTTTCTCCGCTACAACTAGGATTTAAATCCAGATTTGACTTCTGAGTCTGGATTTTAAAAAATACTATATGATATTTGCATTTTTATATTTGGTGTCACCTTGGAGTAATTCACAAATCATAATCTTTTTTTCCTGTTGTTTTCTCTTTAGGTTTTTGTCAGGATGACTTGGCAGAGCTTGACCCAGGCACTAGTAAGTTCTGAATGTTCTCCAGTGTTTGTGACTAAAAAAGGATGTGTATGTGTACTTTTAAATGTATAACTTCAGATGTCATGGATAGGCCTTTATTGACTCAGATTTTATTTTCACTTTAATTTATAATTATGGGGAGGGCATTGTATCTTTCCTAGTTATGCTTTCTTTTTCTTTTCCTGATCGTATTCAGTGGCCAGGATTGAGCCCATTCATAGAACATTGGTTTGCTGAAAATTTCTATTTAATTCTAATCTCCTTTTCATATCCATCCATCTTCCCACGAAACCAGTAATAACAATAATTGTACTTTCACTTATGTACACATACAACCATATACCCACAACCACTTTTCTAAAGTATTTATTAGTTTTGACATAATTTCTTTCAAAAAAGGATTATGCTTGGTTTAGATATTTAAAATTGATAACTTTTATACCAGAGTTTAATTTTTGAAGCACCTTCATCTACATTCTTAAGGGGATGATATGAGAGTAATTATTTCAAGGTCTAATTAAATGATGTTTTTCAGGACTATGTAAGTCTTTTTTAAAAAAATATAGTTTATTGATTATTAGAGAGGAAGGGAGAGGGAGAGAGAGAGAGAAACATGGATGTGAGAACACAACATAGATTGGCTGCCTCCTACACGTCCCTTACCAGGGATCTAAGCCCAAAACCCGGGCATGTGCCCTTGACCAGGAATTGAACCAGCAACCTCTTGGTGCATGGGATGATGCTCAGCCAATTGAGCCACACTGGCCAGGGCAGGACTATGTAAGTCTTGATCATAGATAATCACTTGTGTTTCCAGTGCTCTCAAAATGTGGCATTTGCCCAGCTGGTGTGGCTCAGTGGTTGAGTATCAAGCTATGAACTAGGAGGTAATGGTTTGATTCCCGGTCAGAGCACATTCCTGGGTTGCAGGCTCTATTCCCAGTGTGCGGCATGCAGGAGGCAGATGATCAATGATTCTCTCTCATCATTGATTTTCTATCTCTTCCTCTCCCTTCCTCTCTGAAATTAATAAAAAAAATATTTTTTTAAATGTGGCATTCATCATTCTTGGATATTGATATAACTATTAGAAATAGGATATGGGAATATGCAGTGTATATAGACCTTATTTTGCTATAAAGTCCAAAAGTCTGATGATAATTTAGATTGAGAATCCATGAAATGATCTGGAGTTATTTTTCTAGTTCTGTTACATTTTAGGGTCATGGGGCTGGCTATTTGTCACCAATCTGCTGTTGGGGTAAGTGGTGAAGTTCGCCTTCTTACCATCCTGGCTAACTAATATCATTTCTCTGACGTTGTGGACCTTCTCACATACCACCCCCGCCCTCCATACACACCTTAATAGTATAAACATTTATGTTTGTTCAACTAATACTTATTAATGGCAGGACAAAATAAATCCCACAAAGCTTATTAAACACAACGGAAATGGATTTGTTTTTCTAGAAGCTGGAAAGTTCGGAATCAGTTTTGTAGGTATTATAGGCTCAGTTTACCCTGCTCTGCCACCTGAAATTCCAGTACTATCAGTGAATGTGCCAATTTCTCTTTGTCCTCTTATGAATAGCCTTCATTTAGGAGGAGGAAAAGGTAAACTCTTGAGTTATGCTTCTTTTTTAAAGTCATTTTTGAACACTAGAAAGGATATTAAGATGCCCTGTAATATTTCAGGCAGAACTATACATATGCATAAAATATGTCAGTTAATTGAGGACTCAGATATTGAGTGTTTTCTCTGCTCCAGGCCCATTTCTGTGCTCCAGGGATATACAAGTCTAGGTCCTGCCTTCATGTATTAACTGTGTATTGGAAAATCTTTTCTCATCTGGAGTTATTGGGGAAAAAAATTTTAAACCTCTAATTTAGCACATAGTACCTAAACTTATTCTCCTTTTCTGCACTTAGTAGCAATTGAAAACAAATCATGCCCATCTTCTAGGAAAGGCTCTTGTTATTTTCATAAGATTATTACTGGATGATTCTTCTTTCTGGGCCAACTAATTCTAACTCATTTAACATTTCTGCATAGACTTTCTAGCTAGATATGTGAATTATAAACCTCTCCATTCCGTGAGAATAAACAAATATTTAACCATCTATAATAATATATAATAATAAAAGCATAATATGCTAATTAGACCGGACAACTGAATGACCTTCCAGACAACCTTCTGGATGAAGCCGGGGCTGCCAGGGCTGTGAGGGCCGAGCCTTGTGCATCGGGCCTCTACTTTTATATATCAGTACACAATGGAAGTCGCCTAAAAAGATCACTTTTCTTTTAAAAGTTGTGCTTAGTTTATGTGTTTACTAGTAATGTTCTCAATAATGCTCATAATATTTTTGTGAAGTTAGTGTTTTGTTCTTTCTTTTGGAAGAAATACATGCAAGTCTGATATTATAATAATAAATGGACAGAAATAAAATTTTATTTTGATTTGAATCAATCTTGGGGTTCAAATGAGCATGGTCAGCCCTACTGAGCGATGGGGAATCTCAAGACTAAGATGGTCTTTGTGTTAAATTGGTTGTTGTTGATATTGCAAATTCCTTGGCTTCTGACTGGGAAGGAATGACATCTCCTATGTTAATACTTCATGACTTTCGCACATAAGATTGAGAACAATAGGGATTTCTTTGTGATGCATCTTGGCCATTTAGAGGTCCCAATGGCTTCCCCAATCCTCCCCAATTCCTGATAGGGAAAACATGCTCATACTTGCTTATTTTGAATGAGAAAATACCATTGTTGCTGATTTCCCATTGTGCCTGGCAGTGGTGGTAGACAGTCATTTTTTGGGACAACAGGTGGGATGTGTTGGAATTAGATGAGGAAGGATTTACTTTGTCCAATTCAAATGGCCTCTGTTAAAACACCTTTTCTTGTAATAGAACAGATAGATAGGTAGCCATGTTTAGAATATGGGCAGCTGTTCACACTCTGACTGCCTTCCTATGATTCCTGGGCTTCCTGGAGTCCAATGTTAGGGCACAGGTTCAGGCTAAGTTCATTTCTACAAGAAGCATCTCTGTACCCTGCCTTATTAGCATAAGCTAGGGACAAGGGCAGTCAAAGGTCAAGAGAAGTTCAAAACAGCATAACCTTTCTGTGCTTCTGTTTCCAAATAACCCCAGTCTGCCCTGCTCCCCGAGTTTTTTCCTCAGCCATCGTGTTTACTGTGTAGTTGTAAAACCCAAGAGAACAAGGACTGACTTGATACAAGGGAAGTTAGAGAATAGAAGTCATTGTTGCTTAAAACAGGAGAAATAATTGATTTATGTTTGGGGGCCAATTAGGTTATAAAATAGGAATAGTAAAGGGATCTGTGACTTAAGGACCGCTACTTACTCTGATTTCTGACCCACAGACAAGGGGCTCCCCAATAAAGGCTGTTAGCTTTCTAGGCTAAATTATTAATCCTTTCATGCCTCTCAGGGATTGTAAACAGCACATAATAGGAAAACAATTGATACTGTTCAGTCATTGGCCAGAGAGAGGGTCAAAGGGTAAATAGTTGGATTAGCAACAGCTGTTCTTCCTCCAAAGTCAAACTTTTGTCCCTTATTATCTATTTCAGCAAAGTCATTTCTGAGTTTTTTTGCCTGTAAATAGTTAAATCCATTTCTCTAGTTATAAAATAATTCTACAAGCAATTAGAGAGTAAACATTGACCAAAATTGAAAATACTCATTTTAATTCAGTTTTCAAAGTTGAAGATGAGCATTCCTTTTGGTATGTGCTGACTGTATTGTTCGATGTTCAAAGGGTATTATCCCAAGGAAAGGAACTACTTGAAGTTAGAGTAGGTGCTTTTTAGCTGTTTTTTACCAACTGCTTAAAGATCTTGGTATAGCCCTAGCCGATTTGGTTCATTGGATAGAGCGTCAGACTGCAGAATGAAGGGTCCCAGGTTCGATTCTGGTCAAGGGCACATGCCCGGGTTGTGGGTTTGGTCCCCAGTAGGGGGCTTGCAGGAGGCAGCCAATCAATGATTCTCTCTCATCAGTCATGTTTCTGTCTCTCTCCCTCTTCCTTCATCTCTGAAATCAATAAAAATATATTTTAAAAAAAAGATCTTGGTATAGCTTGATGAAAAGAAAAAATTGACTTTGTTAGTAGGACAATGCATGTTCATTGTGGAAAACACTATATATATATATGAATACCCCTGATCTCACCACCTGGAAATAGTCATTGTTTCTTTTTGGGAATATGTCCTTCCATTTGTATCTGAGCTTATTTCTTTGACAAATATATTTCTTTTAAATTTTTGTTTATTGATTTTAGGGGGAGAGAGAAACATCAATTTGTTATTGCACTTATTTACACATTCATTGGTTGATTTTTGTATGTGCCTTGACTCGCAACCTTGGCGTATTGGGACGGTTCTCTAACCAAATGGCCATGGCTTTGTATATTTTTAAAACTTTTTATTTCTTGATTTTTTTTTTTTTTTGAGAATATAACAGAGAAACAGAAACATTGATTTGTTGTTCACTTATTTATGCAATCATTGGTTGATTCTTGAATGTGCCCTGACCAGGGATTGAACCTGCAACCTTGGCATATTAGGACGATGCTCCAACCAAGTGAGCTAGCTACTTGGCCTGGGCTGAGCTTATTTTTTGCATAAATAAGTAGCAGTTGTAATATATATACAGTTTTGTATACTGTTTCCCCCTCCCCCACCACTCAGCATTAGATTGGGAATATTATTCCAAGTCATGAAGCATTTTTCATAAATATTTTTAATGGTAGGATAATATTTCATTATAATAACTTTACCATGATTTATTTATCTGTTCTCCTATTGTTGGACATTTAGATTGCTTCCAGTTTTTTGTACATCTCTATATATAAAAGGCAAAGTGACTGACCATCCGACCGACCAACTGGCCGGTACATATGACACACACTGGCAACCTAAAAATAAACATATAACGCTCTCCACTGGCACCAATCACACACATGTTTTAATTTTATGACTAGAGGCCCGGTGCATGAAATTCGTACACGTGTGGGGTGTGTGTGTGTGTGTGTGTGTGTGTGTCCCTCAGCCCAGCTTGCACCCTCTCCAATCTGGGACCCCACCGGGATCAGGCTTAAACAGGCAGTTGGACATCCCTTTCACAATCCAGGACTGCTGGCTTCCAACCGCTCGCCTGCCTGCCCGCCTGATTGCCCCTAACCACTTCTGCGTGCCAGCCTGATCACCCCCTAACCACTCTCCTGCCAGCCTGATTGACGCCTAACTGCTCCCCTGTTAGCCTGATTACCCCTAACTGCCCTCCCCTGCCAGCCTGGTCACCCCTAACTGCCCTCTCCTGCTCCCCGGTAACCCCTAACTGCCCTCCCTTGCCAGCTTGGTCACCCCAAACTGCCCTCCCCTGCAGGCCTAGTCACCGCTAACTGTCCTCCCCTGCCAGCCTGGTCACCCCCAACTGTCCTCCCCTGCAGGCCTGGTCACCATTAACTGCTCTTCCCTGCTGGCCTGGTTGCCCCTAACTGCCCTCCCCTGCAGGCCTGGTCCCCCCCAACTGCCCTCCCCTGCAGGCCTGGTTCCCCCCAACTGCCCTCCCCTGCAGGCCTGGTCTCCCCCAACTGCCCTCCCCTGCTGGCCTGGTCTCCCCCAACTGTCCTCCCTTGCATGACTGGTCTCCCCCAACTGCCCTCCCCTGCTGGCCATCTTGTGGTGGCCATCTTGTGTCCACATGGGGGCAGCCATCTTGTGTTGGAGTGATGGTCAATTTGCATATTACTCTTTTGTTAGATAGGATACTATATTATATACGAGAAGCCCGATGCACAAAATTCGTGCACGGAGGGGGGTTGTCCCTCAGCCCAGCCTGTACCCTCTCCAATCTGGGACCCCTGGAGGGATGTCCGACTGCCCATTGGACAGTCGGACATCCCTCTCACAGTCCAGGACTGCTGGCTCCCAACTGCTCGCCTGCCTGCCTTCCTGATTGCCCCTAACCGCTTCTGCCTGCCAGCCTGATCACCCCCTAACCACTCCGCTGCCAGCCTGTTTGCCCCCAACTTCCCTCCTCTGCTGGCCTGGTCACCCCTAACTGCCCTCTCCTGCAGGGTTGATCACCTCCAACTGCCCTCCCTTGCAGGCCTGGTCCTTCTCAACTGCCCTCCCTTGCAGGCTGGGTGCCTCCCAACTGCCCTCTCCTGCTGGCCATCTTGTGTCCACATGGGGGAAGGATCTTTGACCACATGGGGCAGCTATATTGTGTGTTGCAGTGATGATCAATCTGCATATTACTCTTTTATTAGATAGGATAGAGGCCTGGTACAGGGGTGGGGGCCAGCTGGTTTGCCCTGAAGGGCGTCCCTGATCAGGGTGGGGTTCCCTTGGGGCGTGGGGCGGACTGAGCGAGGGGCCTGTGGTGGTTTGCGGGCCGGCCACGCCCCCTGGCAACCCAAGCGGAGGCCCTGGTATCTGGAATTTATTTTCCTTCTACAATTGAAACTTTGTAGCCTGGAGCGGAGCCAAGCCTGCTGCTCCCTCCGGGGCGGCAGCCATCTCTGTGGCAGTTAATTCACCTTCTACAATTGAAACTTTGTTGCCTTAAGTGGGTGAGCCTGGCCAGGGTGTGCGAAAAGCTTTGCTTCCCCTGTTGCTGGTGGCAACCCTGGCCTGCTCTCTCAAGCTCCATTCTGACGCCATTTCTGTTTGAATTTGTTTACCTTCTATAATTGAAACATTGTAGCTTGAGTGGAGGCTTAGGCCTGCAACGGCTGGCAGAAAGCTTGTTTCCCTCTGTTGCCTGGGAAACCTTGCTCTCTGTGGCTGTAGCCATCTTGGATGGGTTAATTTGCATACTCGCTCTGATTGGATGGTGGGTGTGTCGGAGGTATGGTCAATTTGCATATTTGTCTATTATTAGGTAGGATACTATTTTGATACGTAGTTTTTTTGCAGTAACATAATTACCGCACACATCTTTCTTCTAATTAATTTCCTTTCAATGTGTATGAATCCGTGAACCAGGCCACTAGTTATAAATAATATTACAGTTAACATGTTTTTGTATAATTTTTTTTTTTGTTCAGCAGTTCCTCTTTTTTTTTTAAATTAAGGTATTATATGTGTACATATCTTACCATTGTCCCCCCCCCCCCACCCCTGTATAAATTTTTTGTCAGCATTTCAGTTGAACCCTTTAGCTCAAAATATTTTAGAATTAAGAGCATGGGCCGAAACCGGTTTGGCTCAGTGGATGGAGCGTCGGCCTGCGGACTCAAGGGTCCCAGGTTCGATTTCGGTCAAGGGCACGTGCCTTGGTTGCGGGCACATTCCCAGGGGGGTGTGCAGGAGGCAGCTGGTCGATGTTTCTCTCTCATCGATGTTTCTAACTCTCTATCCCTCTCCCTTCCTCTCTGTAGAAAATCAATAAAATATATTTTTTTTAAAAAAGAGCATGGGCTGTGGCTCAAGATTGCTTGGCTTCAATATTTATTAGCTCTGTAATCTTGGCTAAGTTTATTTAATCTCTCTGTGCCTCAGTGTTTCCATCTGTAAAATGGCAATAAAAAGTTATTCCTACTTTATAGGGCTGTTGTGAGGGCTGTTGTGAAGTAATATATGTATTTAGAATAATGCTTGGCAAATGGTAAATACTATTAAGTTTGCTGTTTTAGGCTGTACAAAGTAAAGTTGAAATTCTCAGTCTCTGCACTCAGGGGCTGTTGTAACTGCACTTTATTCAATTAGACTAGCCTGTGTTTCTTAATGACACAAAGGTAAGTCATTCCAGATGTTAGCAGGTGTAAGTTACTGCTTTGTAAGTAGTTTCCTCAGAGGAGCAGAGCTCATGTACTGCTGACCACTTTGGCTAAGACTGTTCTTTACCATCTGGTTGACTGTTAGAATATTTTGGGCCTCTTTCCCCAACCAGCAGCAGGTAACCTCCCAAATGACCATCTGCCAACCCATTTATTTAACCTCTTAGGAAACTAAAGAGTTAATCCTCTGCCTATTAAAACAAGTACTCAGACTATGCACTTTCTCTTTGGGAAGTAGCAAAGCCTTATAGAGAGCATGCTGAGGGGAAAAAATTGTGCAATTAAATGTTTGACTATTAACCATTTTTAAAACACTGCATAATACAGATTCTTGCTAACCTAAACTTTATATATATAGTCTTCTCCTGATCAAGGACGTAGGTAAATGAGCATTTCAAAAGAAACTTGAAAGTTAAATTTAATCTTTCCCTCTCTTGCCATACTAATAGCCACCAAACAGGGATCCATGGGTAAATGGTAGGATGAACAGGCAAGAGATTTCTTCTGTGGCTCAGGTTAAGGATTTATCCATTTATCAGATAGATTCTTTCCTGAAAAAAAATGAAGATAAGTTCACAAATCTCCCTTGTTTTCCCCTTATGTCACCTTTCCTCCACAACATTCTGTTAGTGATTTAGGTATTTTGCAGTCATAACTGTTCCAAGAGCCTGCTTTTTCAGCTGAATCTGCTAGATCACTGCTAGATCAAGTCTCCTGAATGTGACCTTTTTGCTGGGAAGATCTAACATTGGGTCTGGATTTCTGATAAGGATTCTTTTGAACAGGGTGGGAGTGGCGTGAGATCCAGAGCTTAGGCTGAGCTCTCATCCCCTTGACCTCTGCCCCTGTTTCAGAGTTTATACTGACTTGGTAGGGACTCCCTATGGAGCCAAGAGTTTAGGACTTGTTTACAACTGATGAAAAGATAGTTGCATTCAAAAGCTGTTGTTGGGACCTTGGATAGTCAAGGATCTCTGCCATTATCTCTGGTGACTGCAGGGAATGAACATCTGGGTCTGGAGATTTATAATGGATGACTAAGAAGGAATGAGATGAAACTCTGACACTGGAGAGGTTGCTGAAATTGTTCTTCCTAACGGAGCAGTACTGCAGTAACATTTTTGAGATCAGAGAAAGATTTATATAAACATCTGTTTTATTTCATTTTAAAAAGTTGAAAATGCTTGTTTAAATTCAATATGGTAACAAAGGGAGATGTGTGGGAATTCTTCTCTTCCTTTTTTGATGTCTCACCAAAGAGAAAATTTGCTGTTAGATAAATGTATCAAGTGGAGGGAGCCCTAGATTATTACAGCCACCCTCTTCTAAGTTATGCATAGTTTTACAAATTAGCATTTTTTCTAAAAAAATCTTATGGTGTGCTGTATGTATGCTGAGGAGAGTAAGGCAACTCAGTCCTAAATGAGACCTCATATGCTTTTTCTGAGCACACTTTGGTCACTTAACACAACGCTTTAGCTTCTGTTACATAATCTTTTTTTTTTGGTGTCCAATGTTTGTAGATATGAATCTGGAAAAAAAAGAGATAAGCATCTTTTTTCTGAAGGCTCTAGCAGTCACTGTGAACCAAAAGTAAACAAATACATCTTCTGTTGGTAAGCACAGGAAGAGATAAGCATCTATAATAAAAAAAAAAAGCATAATATGCTAATTAGACCAGACAAACTTCTGGAGGAAGCCGGGGCTGCAAGGGAAGCCCAGGTCTCTAGTGCCAGAGGGAAGCCAGTGCCGGCAGCCGGGGGAAGGAAGGCCTACACGTGCATGAATTTCGTGCATCAGGGCTCTAGTCATGAATATAATAAGATTCAAAATGAAAATGTGTTACATCTTTTTTACCTTAGAACATAATTCCATGTGCTAAATGTAGTCTGGCTTATAGATGTATTTTGTTGGCTACCTGGATGTGTAAATAAAAACATGTTTGTTGCCAACATTTAAAACCTGCAAAAGTTTCATAAAAATTTGGATCTTTGGCCTTCTTGAAATTGGAAGATCTAACACGGGGCCTGGATTCTACATGGCGCCTTTTGGCTGGAACAGAATAGGCTGCCCTAGTTAAATGAACATGCATTCTCAGGTGAGCATACACTCCCATATGGCCTCCTTCATCCATTTATGTTTCCTGTCAGTCTTCTGTAGGCATTTGAGTTTGCAGCTCCTGTATTAAAGAATGATAATTGTCAGTGTAGTTGATGTGGGAAAATGGGAACTCTTAGGAGTGTAATCTAATAATAACTGCAAAACTGAAAATGTATAGGTTTATTTTTTCAGGTTTAGCAGTTTAAAATTTAAAAATTAAAAATTGCAGATTTAGCAGTTAATAAATATTCATAGGTATTTATAAGTATTCATAGGTATTTATTCTATAAGAAATGACAGGTATGCAAAAATGTATATCCACAGGTATTCCTCTCAGCATTTAATAGCAAAAAGATTAGAAACAGCTCATAAGTTTAATAGGGGAGTAATTAAATGGATTGTGGTTATTCGTGCAGTGGAATACTATGGAATCATTAAGAAGGCAGATTGTAGCCTGGAAGAAGATACACTGGATTATTTATTAGTAGTATCTTTGGGCGAATGGGATTGTAGGGTAATTTTTATTATTCCTACATTTTATTTTTTATTTTTCAACAAGGCTCTTGTATTAAATAAAGGTACAGTATGTTTAAAATAATCTCTGGTTCTCATTTCAGCTACCAAGTTTCCAAGGCGGTTCTGCCAAATTGAACCACCCGGGGCTCCAACTTCCCACTTAGATCAAGATTTTACATTCAGAATTCTCGTTCCTTGAAATTGCTCAAAGGAAGGGGAATCAGTGTCTTCAAGTAGCAGGAACCATCTTGAAGCCCAAGAACCAGGGTAAAGCCTAGAGTAGCATTTTCAGGCATCTGCTTGAAGCTCTGCCTCCATTCACTAATCAGGATATCAGAATTGGCCTCCTTTATTGTCAGGCTTTACACTACGGTACTATTGAGAATGAGGGGAGCCTTAGTAGCTTCTCATATGAATTGTGCTCTCCTGGCAGTTGCAGGGTTATGTTGATAAAAGTGACCCTAATGGGAAGGTAGAATGGTACAGTAGAAAAATGAGTGAGAGTTTGCATCTTTGCCATTTCCTTGCTGGTCATAATGTATTATCATTTTAAAAATTGAGCCAGCCTGGAAATCCTGGGGTAAGCTTTATATAGTCAAGATGTATTATAATTTGTATATATTGCAAATTAAACTTGGCAATTTTTTGAGTGGATTTTTGTGATTATGTTCATAAGAGTCAAGGCATATTTTCTTAACCTATGTACCATACTGCCTCCAAAAGATTTTTATTTTTATTTAACTCATTATTTTGGACGCATTTCTTTTTATTTTATTTGTGTGAACCTGTGTTAGTTTTTTTTTTTTTTTTTTACTAACTTTCTGGATAGGTGTAAGAGCTCTCCAAGTTTGAAGTCTCCATCTAGTGGTATCTTTTGAAAGCATAGAGGTGAGAACCTGTGATAATGCATTGGCATTTATTCCTATTTGGTCCACTAGGTGGCAACAAGCCCTAACTGAAGAGCCAAGAGCAAGGACTCAGAAAAATAAAAGAAAACATTGCTTATACAGTAAAACTCATAATTAAACAACAGAAAATCAAGATTTTCTGAAAAATAATACTGCTAGGCCTCAAAATCTGAGAGAAGGAATGAGCCTTTAGCTCATTCTAAGAGCATGTATGAAAACTCTAAAAATATGGGACCCTGGCTGGGTAGCTAAAGGTTATAGAGTTATCCTTATATGTCAAGGTTGTGGGTTTGATCCCAGGTCAGGGGCACATACAAGCATCAACCAATGAGTGCATAAATAAGTGGAACAACAAACATCGTTCTCTCCCCTACATCTTCCTCATCCTCTCTCTCTCAAATCAGTTAAAATATATATGTGTGTGTGTGTATATATATATATGTGTGTGTGTGTATATATATATATATATATATATATAGATAGATATATAGATAGATATATAGATAGATAGATAGATACTGCCTCCCTTCCCTTGCCCCTCAAACTTCAGAATCTTGACTTATTCAGTGGCTCTCCAGTCACATTTCTTTGACAGTGGTATAGTTCATATTTGGAGCGACATATACATTTCAAAGTCTAATTACTGTAAATTTTAAAAATAAGGATACTATTGAAGTAATACCTATCATTATACACAGCATGTATCAGACTAATTTGAAAATGATGTTGTTGATTGAATCATAATTGAAGATTAAAAAGCAAGAATAGCAACAATTGAAAGCTACTGTTAATTCCCCCAGCAGTTCTGAGAATTATAAGATTTTCAGCCGATTTTATGTATATACTTGCAGTAGGGTATTTGCAACATTGCCGCCCATTTTGTAGTAGCCAGTCTTCTTAGTATAATATGAAAGAGTCTCTTATTAATTTTAGGTGTTAGGTTTACGCTTAGTTGGATTTTATAAGTAGTTAACAAACTACTTACAAGTAGCCTTTATTCATAAGTAGAAATGAATTGAACATCAGTCACTCATAAGATGGAGATGAATGTTGAATTAATTCTTTACATTTGAGAATCTTGGGGCTAAAAGATTGGGAAGGAGGAGAGGTAGGAAAATAGCTACAGGCTAGCTAGAAGGAGGCTTAGCGCAATGAGCCTTTGAAACTTAGATGTGTAATAGAAAAGAGGTGTTTTTGGTGACTTAATCTCACCATTCTGGGTATATGTGTGTATGTAGAGATATTTATACTAATAGCTCTAATACTGTTGATAGAATTGCTACTCATTATGTGATCAGTTCTGTTGACAGAATAGTTATGTGAATCTAACACCAAATTGTTTTTCCTTGTGTTGAATGGAGTAGACTTATGTAATTGAAAAGGAAATAAAATCCTTTATGTAAAGATTTTGTGCTGGAACTTTTGTTGATTTGTTGTGTCTGGATTGTTTAGAATCTTAGTTGTCCATTATTCTGTCAGCATAACTAAGATGCAGTACGCCAAGCCCTAAACATGATTTTTATCAAAATAATCTTAGTTGTGAGATTTACTTTCTGTTCCTTTCTCTGTCTCTGTTTCTCTGAGAGGTTTTGATATACAAAAAATTAAAATTAAAATGCCTTAGTCACCCTTTCCTAATAGTCATAATTTTGACAATTATCTTTCACCAAAAAGATATTACATTCTCTTCACTTAATGTGAATTCTGATGTTAGTTTCAACCTCTGACCTTTGTTTTCTCTTTTGAAACAGGATAAAAAATATCACCAAGCACACATCTCATAAGTGACATTGATAAATTAGTGGAAATGGTCCTATAAATGCAGATGAAAGATCAAAGGGTTATTTTCAAAGCTTCAAAAATACAGTGGGAAAAAAAATACAATGGGAATAGAAACATTTGGGAGAAATAGATTTGGATTGAGAGTTGTTATGGCTGCTCACAAGTTAGTAATATAGTGCTGTCATGTGTAAAGAATACCATCCGGCAGGAATTACTGTTGATTAGTCGTCGTCGTCGTCGTCTTCGTCGTCGTCGTCTTCGTCATCTTCTTCTTCTTTCTGCTTTCTTCTTCTTCTTTTTAAAAATATACTTCTTTATTGATTTCAAAGAGGATGGAAGAGGGATAGAGAGAGAGAAGCATCAATGATGAGAGAGAATCATTGATTGGCTGTCTCCTGCACTCCCCCTACTGGGGGTCAAGCCCACAACCCAGGCATGTGCCCTTGGCCAGAATCGAACCTGGAACCCTTCAGTCCGCAGGCCGATGCTCTATCCACTGAGCCGAGCTGGCTTGGGCTGATTAGTGTTCTTGACATGCTTGGTGCGATCTATATTCTAACTTATTAGTGATATGATTGTTACCTAATGTTCAGAATTATAAGTAAACCAAGGTAATATAGAAAAGAACTACCTTTAGTGGGGTTTGCCATGTGTCAGGTGCTTTGCTAAGTATTTTATTCTCATCTAATATAATTCCCATCACAACCTTATCAAGTATGTGGTGATTCCCAGATGAGAAACTTAAGGCTGAAGTTTAAGACTATAGTGCCTCTCATTGCCCTGTTCATAATAGCCAAAGAAAACTTCAGAGCTTTGAGAATCTGATCTAGTCTTAGGGGTTGTAAAGAAATATATGAGTTAAACACAAGAAGCTGAATAGTGAAGAAGTAACTGGTCTAAATAGAGAGTGAGTGAAGTGATGCTGGTACTTACCTTTGCTTTCCTGGTGACTCAACTTCATATATTTCTTCTCCTTCAGACTGGTAGTCTTTGCTTCTGTGTCCATGATGGAAAATGGATACCTGTGCTCTGCCCTACTTTGTCATGTCTTTTCAGTATCCATACTCAACACAGACTAACTGAAGCATTTGTGTTCAAGTTTTCAATGCTCAGCAAAGAGGATAAGCCTAGCTTTGGTCAGGTGTCGCTTTCTACTATTCTGCAGCTATGCTTTCTACAGGTCCCTTTTCTTGATAAAAATAGTCCATTATTTCCTCCTTTTCCACTGCGAATTCTTCCATCTGTCTTTCAGTCAAACATAGGTAAATCTTGCATCTAAAAGAAATCTTTGCTTTTAAAAAACAGACATTTAAAAATAATTTTTCTTAATAGTTCCTGATTATTGCTAAACACTGGGAAGACATAGATGAGTTAAAATAATAAACATAAAAGTCACCTTTAATTCTACAATGTAGAGATTTCAATTGTTAACAGGTTTGCTTCCAGACTTTTAGTCTGCTTTTTACTTAAAAAAAAAAAAATTTACATTAATTTCAGACAGGAAAGGAGAGGGAGAGAGAGAGAGAAACACCCGTGATGAGAAAGAATCATTGATCAGCTGCCTCCTGCACGCCCCCTAGTGGGGATGGAGCCCTCCACCTAGGTTTGTGCCCTGACTGGGAATCAAACCGTGAACTGGTTCATTGGTTGATGCTCAACCACTGAGCCATGCCAGCTGGGCTGCTTTTTACTTCTTAACCAGCCAGTGTGTGTGTGTGCGCGCACACACACAGAGATCTTAGTATATTGTTTAGTATCTATCAGGTTCTGTGCGAAATGTTTTACATGTATTCTTACTCTTCAAGGAGCCCTGTCAAGTAAATACTATTACCACATCTCCTATGATGACACAGATTTACTAGTAAAGGGGAACTAACTTGTCGAGGTTCACATAGTTGGCTCAAGCTCTTCACCATTAGCTTTCCAGATACATATTTTCATCTATGACTATCATTGCAAAAAACTATTCTGTCTATGACTATCAGTAATACTTTAAATTTCCTGCCTTCTTTTCTGGCCTTGTCTCATGACCTCTTCTCTGCCTTCTACATGCTTTAGCCACACTTTTAATTTTATGAAAGCACTATGCCCTATGTACACATGCCATCCATTCCCTCTACTTGGAATGCTCACCCCACCTGCCACACCCAGGTAATTTGCACTTACCTTTCAAGTCTTCTTTAAATGTCACTTTCTTCAGGTTACCTCCCAGACCTTTCTCACTTCCAAGACTGGATTGGTCTCTTCCAATATTTGCTTCCATAGTACCTTAGTTTTCTGTTTTGCAGAACTTTTCACACTTGGAATTATTTGTCCATTAGAATTTGGCCTGTCATTTGTACTATATACTTTTGTTTCCTCCATATTTTCTGGCATTTGTTGTAGTCGAGGTACTTGGTAGGTGTCTAATAACTATTTGTTACCTATCTTTTTTCTGTACATTCACTCTTAGCTCCATGCTTATAAATCACAAATGTGTATTCTCTGTTCAAAAAATGAACTCCTGTGTCTTTCAATTCGAAATTGTTAATTGCTTAGTGCACTCCAGGGCTCTTAATCTAGTCAAGAGAGTTTGGCACCATTTTGACTTCTTGCTATCTTTTCTGTTTGAGCCAGTTCCTTGGAAGTTGGATCAGCTTTATTGAGCCAGAAAGATGGCTACAATATTTTAATTGAAAAAAAGTTATGAAACATGTATAATTGTGATATTTTATCTAAATATAAATTCATGTATTTTAAATCTCTGAAATATTTGAGAGGATACATATTGAACAAAATGATGGGAGGAGCTAACTAGTGGACTTTAGTTTTCTCTTTTGTATGAATTTTTCAGTGACTAAATAAAACAGCTATTTTGAAAAAAGAAAAACAAAGCTAAAATAGCTTTTTGAGATAGCCTTTCTATTCTTTCCAATCTTGCTGCCTCAGCCCATTTGTGCAACACTTCTCTTTCTCTCTCTTTGTCTCTTTCAGATTTCTTTTTCTTTTCCCCACTTCATCAGCTTGGTAAACTTCCAGAAGTCTTGCTTTCATTATCTCTTTTGAGAGCTCAGCACTTAAAGTGGCTCCCTGTTGTACTAATTCTAAATTTTTCTGCCTGGTTCTCAGGTTTTCTGTAATTTGTTCTTTTACTTATCCAGTGCTACTCCTCATGACTCCCTGACACAATCTGAGAACCATTCTGCTCTTGTCCCCTATATACCGCACATATTTTCTCTATTGCTGGTATTTACTTACAGTCTCATCTGTAGAAAATACCCTTAAACTCATGTAATTGTCTCTCTTCCTATAGTATTTAGTTTTAGCTAAGAGAAACTGCATAGGATTTTGGTGGTTGAAATATGTCACTTTTTCATTGGCATATTTCAAGACTACTGATTCTTTGTAAATAAATGGCATGTTGTTCAGATGTACATTTTTCAAAGAACATATCAGACATTCTTTTTCAGTTTTGTTCAGAAAATTTGGAAATAATTGGTGTTTGAAAATAAAGGCCTAGGATACAAGGTATCCTGAAAAACAGCTTTATCTGAATCACTTTCTCTGTGTCTACCAGTAGGAAAGAAAGAAAACTTTGATTTCTATAAATACTTCTTGGGTGGAACAGTCATCTAAACTTAATGTTTTATTTATTTATTGTTCATTAGTTTTTTAGGGAGGTTTTAGTTTTTGAGAGTGCAAGAACTCAAATGCACCAGTCTTTAAATAACATCAGACACAATTTGATATGATGTGGTTGCCACAACATTATGCAAAGTTTTATGTACTCTGAAGAGAGAGAATTAATAGTAACATGAGTTTGACTATACCTGTCTGTACTCAGAAGAGTTGTGGCAATATCAGATGGTGGCAGGTAAGTTTGGGAAATAGTTGAAAAGTATATGGCATGAAGTGTGGTGTGGTGGAAGCTGGTGTTAAGTTGGTGAGCTTGGCTTTGCTTGGGACCAGCCTTTGGTAGCTCAAAAATCACCTGGTGAGTTTGTTATAATAAAACTAGAGGCCCGGTGCATGAAATTCATGCACGGGTGTGTGTATGTGTGTCCCTCAGCCCAGCCTGCACCCTCTCCAATCTGGGACCCCTCGAGGGATGTCTGACTGCCCGTTTAGGCCCGATCCCGGTAGGATTGGGCCTAAACGGGCAGTCGGATATCCTTCTCACAACCCAGGACTGCTGGCTCTCAACTGCTCGCCTGCCTGCCTTCCTGATTGCCCCTAACCGCTTCTGCCTGCCAGCCTGATCACCCCCTAACCACTCCCCTGACAGCCAGATTGATGCCTAACTGCTCCCCTGCCAGCCTGTTTGCCCCTAACTGCCCTCCCCTGCAGGCCTGGTCACCCCTAACTGCCCTCCCCTGCAGGCTTGATTGCCCCCAACTGCCCTCCCTTGCAGGCCTGGTTCCTCCCAACTGCCCTCCCCTGCTGGCCATCTTGTGGCAGCCATCTTATGTCCACATGGAGGCAGCCATCTTGTGTGTTGGAGAGACGGTCAATTTGCATATTACGCTTTTATTATATAGGATAGGGGCTTGGTGCACGGGTGGGGGCTGGCTGGTTTGCCCTGAAAGGTGTCCCAGATCAGGGTGGGGGTTCCCTTGGGGTATGGGGTGGCCTGGGTGAGGGGCCTGTGGTGGTTTGCAGGCCAGCCACGCCCCCCGGCAACCCAAGCGGAGGCCCTGGTATCTGGGATTTATTTATCTTCTATAATTGAAACTTTGTAGCCTTGAGCGGAGGCCAAGGCAGGCCAGGAAGCTTGGCTTCCTTCATCGCTGGGGGAAACCCAAGCCTCCTGCTTTCTCCAGCTCCATGGCTGCCACCATTTAAAAAAATATATATATTTTATTGATTTTTCACAGAGAGGAAGGGAGAGGGATAGAGAGCCAGAAACATCGATGAGAGAGAGACATCGACCAGCTGCCTCCTGCACACCCCCCACCAGGGGATGTGCCCGCAACCAATGTACATGCCTTTGACCGGAATCGAACCCGGGACCTTCCAGTCCGCAGACCGACGCTCTATCCACTGAGCCAAACCAGTTTCGGCGCTGCCACCATTTTTTGTTGGGATTTATTTATCTTCTATAATGGAAACTTTGTAGCCTTGAGTGGAGTCCAGGGCCGGCCAGGGTGTGCGGGAAGCTTGGCTTCCTCCATTGCCGGGGAAACCCAAGCCTCCTGCTCGCTCCGTGGCCGCAGCCATCTTGGTTGGATTAATTTGCATACTTGCTCCTGATTGGCTGATGGGCATGGCTTATTGGTGTAGCGGAGGTACTGTTAATTTGCATATTACTCTTTTATTAGATAGGATACAGATTTGCGGGCCTTATTGTTGGTGTAGAGAAGAACTCCAGAATCTGCATTTTAAAAAGAAACTCTAGATCCGTGGTAGGCAAACTGCGGCTCGTGAGCCACATGTAGCTCTTTGGCCCCTTGAGTGTGGCTCTTCCACAAAATACCACGGCCTGGGCGAGTCTATTTTGAAGAAGTGGCGTTAGAAGAAGTTTAAGTTTAAAAAATTTGGCTCTCAAAAGAAATTTCAATTGTCGTATTGTTGATATTTGGCTCTGTTGACTAATGAGTTTGCCGACCACTGCTCTAGATGATTCTGATGCCCAAACACTGACCTGAGCCCCATATTTTTTCTGAAATCATCTTTTTCCCCCTCCATTTTTCTTTTGTCTTTGATTTTTCTTTTTAGTTCTTGTCTCACTATACCTGTATTTTTCCTTCCTTGCAGTCCCAAAAATTTTGGAAGGCTAAGTTGACAATATTCTCCTCCTACTGCCTTCTTTAATTGGACTTTTGCTGTGAGAATCTGTTTCTATTTCAGACTTAAGTGTATGGTAAATTATTCATGACCAGGGTTCTTGTTTTCCTGTCATAATCAAATGAAAAACTTAGTGGCTCATCTTAGCTTATGTTATAGGATTCAAAAGATTGATACTGCATTTTAAATTTTATTAAGAAAAATTGAGCCCTAGCTGGTTTGGCTCAGTGGATGAGAGCATCAGCCTGTGGACTAAAAGGTCCCGGGTTTGATTCCGGTCAAGGGCACATGTCCAGGTTGCGGGCTTGATCCCCAGTAGGGGGTGTGCGGGAGGCAGCCAGTCAGTGGTTTCCTCTCATCATTGATGTTTCTATCTCTCTTTCTCTCTCTCCCTTCTCTGAAATAAATAAAAATATATTTAAAAGAAAAAAGAAAAATGTTGTGTACCTCTTATTTCACTTGTTTTTTTTTTTTCTTATTTGAGGGACATGGTTTGCAAAGGCAAAAGAGAATATTTAAGTACATTTGAATAATAATAAGCAGGGCAGTCATACTAAGGCATATTATATAGTAATTTAAAAGAATGAGTATGCTGTAAAAAGTTTGTTGTGGAAGGCTGTATACAATGTATAGCTGAGGGAAAAAGCAGGTTGTACAGCAGTAAGTATAAAATGAACACATTTTTGTTTAAGCCACCCTCCAAAAACACACAAAAAAGTTCTTTAAGGATATAAATATTTAGTTTATGATATTTTATTATCATAATAGATAACAAATAAATAAGTTTATTATATTTTATTTGTAATAAGTTATTAAACTTATTGTTTTTTATAACAAAGGAAACTTACTGTTTACTTACTATATTTGTAGATGATTTCCATTGAGGAAATGGATTTTCAACTTTTACTTTATATATTTCTCTATTTGAATATTAAGTAATAAATAGCATGTGATTCTTTTTTAAAAATCCTTACTCGAGGATATTTTTTCTATTGATTTTTAGAGAGAATGGAAGGGAGTTAGGAGGAGGAGAGCGAAAGAGAGACACATCCATTGGCTTCCTCCCTCACACCCCCCCGACTGGGTCTAGGGATTGAACTCTTGATCCTTTGGTCTGTGGGCCTAAGCTTTAACCCAGGGAGGGGTAGGGAACCTTTTTTCTGCCAAGGCCATTTGGATATTTATAACATCATTCGCGGGCCATACAAAATTATCAACTTAAAAATTAGCCTGCTATGTTTGGTCATTTAATGAGCTCACCCCTAATGCCTTGGCAGGGCCAGGCCAGATAATTTCGTGGGCCTTATGAGGCATGCGGGCCACACGTCCTCCACCCCCTGCTCTAACCACTGAGCACCGGCCAGGGCAGCATATGATTCTTTTTAATTTAAAAAATTATGAAAGTATTGATTTTTAAAAATATGGTGTGATGTCAAGTTGTATAGTTTATTCTTATAAAATGTCATTTCTGTAACAAAAGAACATCTTTAAAGAAAGAGAAAATGAAAGTACCAGGCATTCAAAGGTACTTTGAATGGTACTTTGTTATTCTGAAAATGTCAAATATACCATTTTATAATAGTATATGTTAATTATTTCATATTAGAACCAAAGAGAGCACGAGAGGCATTAGCCATACTTACAGCGGCAGCTCCTACCCAGCACAGGAGCTGATGAACTCTCTGCACGTGTGGCCTTTGTTTTCCTTGGGTTGCTTGGTCCGCAGTTTGCATTCATTGATCAGTGAGTTGGTTCAGACTCAAACCCACCGACAGCAATGAATGTTGAGTGCAGCCATCAGTGTTTCCTTTGGTGGAGTTGCCTTGGCTCTTCTTTTCCACACTGATTCTTTGAGGTCTGTGTCTGGCCTCTCTCAGTAACTAACCATTGAGGAGCCACATAATTATTGATAACATTGACAGTAGAGCTGGGAGGTTCTGAAAGATGGGGAAACCATGGTTCAGAGAAGAGAAGGGGCTCCTGGAGAAGCTAGCAAGTAGCCCTGTGATCACACAGCTGTGCTTGCATCCTGGGAGGTGTAAATAAGAGTTGAGGACCCTAGTTCTTCCTGTCTCTTTAGAACCGAGAATATGAGTGCTTTTCAAGTTAAATTAGCACAGGTTATGTTTTGGATTAAATAATAATAATAGCTTTCATATATAGAGCATTTGCTGTGTTCTAGGAATGGTACAAAGCACCTTATGTATTATGTCATTGAATCTCAAAACTCCATGAGGATAGGTATTCTTATTATCCCCCGTTTTATATATGAAAGCATTTGTCTAGAGTCACACAGCTAGTTAGGGAGTTGAGTCAAGATGCATTCCAGATCTGACTCCAGACCAGATTTTACTTGAATTTAACAAACATTTAAATAAGCATGTGTGGATGGAAATAGTGAGGCAATAGCTGCTTTCAAATAGCTCATATTCTAATGGGGCTGTCAAAACTTACCCACATTAACTATAATTGGAGGCAGAATGTGATAAGAACTGTGCAGACATTGGAAAGTTTTGTGCTATTTTTGTTTATTAAATCCTCCCCTTGCCCCTAATGAAAAGGTTTGAGGGTATGTAGGAGAAATGGGTATAAAATACTTAGATTTTGCTCCAAAATGAAATACATGTTTTTTAATAAACGTTTTCTTGCTATGTTCTATTTCTTACCAGGATGGCACATTAAGTATTATCATGGAGCTCTTCTCATCTTGTTGGAAGGAAACACTTACTTGTCAAAAACACAACAAAAAACAAAGAATATTGGGCAATAGAAATAGAGGAGAGCTTTTAAAAAATTCACTTTTGGGGGACAGGCATTGGGACTGTTTCTGGTGATCTAATTTGGCATGTGAAGGTACAGCCTGCTCTTTTGCTTCAAAAATATAGTGTTGTCTGTAAGGATCCCAAGGTACAGTCAACGGTCGGTGGTTTTTTCAAATACCAAACTCACCGACAGCGTTGAATGTTCCTTGGAGTCCTCTGAAGGCGGGATCCTGGCCCTGGCAGCCCTTCAGCCCGTACCCACATTTCAGGAGCAGTGATACCACTGCTGATGTGGGCTCTCACATTCTTTTCAGGTTTTAAGTTGAGAGTACTGTATTGATTTGTGTACAGCAGAGAGTTAATGAACTTCAGGATTGTGAGACTGTAGTATTTATACAAGCACACATCAGATGGATGTTTGAGAAAATGGCTTTGAATGATACTTTGTAATTCTGAAAATGTCAAATACCCCATTTTATAGTAGTATATGTTACTTATTAAAGGGTGAGGGTAAGAAAGAATTAACATAATTCAGTACCCTACTATGTGCTGAGATTTGTTTATTTTTATCTCATTAAATTCTCAAGAACTCACTTTTATCTCATGAGAAAACTGTCTTAGAGAAAGGAAGTAGGTTGCCCAAAGTTACATAGCCAAAAGTCAAGGTTACAAGCCAGAGCTTAAATACTGGACTTTATGATTGCAAAGCTCACTGATCATACTGCCTCCTCTCTTTTCCACCACAAACTTACTGTTGAATTTCTGGGGATAGAACCTTCTGTGAGAGTAAACATCCTCTTCTTGTTTGCCTGTAATAATAGTTGGTAAGTCTGTAGGTGAAATGTTTCATAAAGGAAAATGAAAAAAATTAATCTTTATACTTTATAATCTCCCTAGCTGAGATCTGGGATTACTAAATTATCACAGAGGTTTATAGTAGTCTGCAGGCTATTTTCCATATTGAAAAAACAAAAAATGAATGAAAACCCCCACTACCTAATAGAAAGCCTGCATTTCTCAGTGAGTTCACAAGAGAGGGACTAAAATGTCAGGTGTCTTTGCTTTTGGAGAAAGGGTATCAGTTTATTGTAGTCATACTGATTATTTTTATTGGCTATTGGCTGGGTCCTTGATGAAATATCTGGAAAATGAATTAATTATATGGAACTCTTCAGAATGTAAGGTTTACCAGTATAATAGGAGGGATCCAGGAGTACTCAGTAGCAAAAGGGCTTACAGAACCACTGGCTGAATTGAGGTTAATCTTTAATCAGGGATAGTTATTATATTTGCTTTAGGTTTAAATATTAACAGTTGACTGTTCTCAAATTTATTTTTAAAGTAGCCAAATGGTACATATATTAAAAAATCAACTTCTGAGAATTTTGTTTGAATGTAAACTGTTTACATTCTGCATCAGTTTAATTGTTCCACTCGCTATGTCAAAACACTTCAGTTAGCCAGCTTTGTTGAGTTCTCAGTGATAGGGCAGTAAATGGTATACAAATGACAACAAAAAAAATCAAACAACTGTTACTATGTAGTATTTAAAAACTCTTTACTGGGTTTATTTTAAATGGTCTTCCCCTTGGCCTGAAGAGATGCTAATGCTTTATACCATTTGGATAAATATTCAGACTTAAAAAAAATACTAAATTCTGCTACACTGAACCATTAGATATTTGCAAAATACCATTGCTTAAATTGATGGCATTCTAAGAACACTTTTCATAGACTTGAAAAACTAGAGAAGAGTGAAAGGTAGGTTTCTAGAATGACATAAGAGTGTTTCCTATAATTAATTTGCATGGCAATAAAGCTTTCAGCATCCTCATTCCTTTAATTTGCTTTAAGTCCTTAATTTTATTCTTTATCATAAAGTGAGTTTAAGGTACATATTGCATCTTTTAAGTGAGTTTGGCTATAGGGTTTATGTACTCAAAGGAAAGGTAAAGTCTAAGGGTTAAAAAAGTTCAGGGTTAAATTACCCTTATAGAAGCTACAGATTTAATAAATTAGGCCAATTATTCAGTTCTTGATTTAGATGGGTTTTGAGTTTGCCAAAACTCACCATTCTATCCTTTATCGTTTCACTTACCTCCTTTCTTTTCTTTTGCAGATGTGCTACAAAATATTGAAACCCACATTGCTCCAACTTGGAGATGTAGATGTTTTCATACTCCTCTTGAAGCCTCTTGATATACTTGAAACAAACAAACAAAAAACAAGAAGCATAAACTCAATTAAATAATGTATTTTAGGGGTTAGTAGCATAGGAGTCACTGTCTTAGGTGGGTGACTGCCCAGACACTTCCCAGGCACTTTGCAGGGAGCATCTCTGTAAGTGTTTAGGGAAATGCTGCTAGCCTTGATCACAAAGTTGTAAAGATGACAGCAACATGTCAGCATGAATTCATGTTCCTCTTAGAACACTGATAGTGTTCTTCTTCATTCCTTTACTAATTCAGCAGCAGAATCCTAAGAATTCTTTCTCCTACATACAGCCCTTGCCATCATGGAGCCCACTGTCTACCCAGGGAACTAGACATAGACCCATCTGATGACAAAGAGGATGTTTGCTGTGCTGGCAGAATGATATAATCCATGTTAAAGATAACAGAGAAAAGAAGTGTTAATCCTGCTAAGAAGTATTAGGAAAGGTACATCTAAATGGTCACATTTGATCTGGGCCTTGAAGGTTTAATTGAATTTTCACTAGACACAGAAGGAAAGATATTCCAATAGAGGGAAAACTCTGCACAGGAAACTGTAGAGGCAAGAAAGTTCAGGTAGGGAGAGATCAACCAAAGGACTTTATGCATGCATATAAGCCTAACCAAAGGACACAGACAACAGGGTGGGTGAGGGCATGAGGGGGCGGGTAGGAGGGGTAATGGGGGAATAAGGACACATATGTAACATCTTAATCAATAAAGAATTTTTTTTAAAAAAGTTCAGGTAATGGTGAGTAGTGAGATTAACCCCTCAGAGCTTCAGTAAAGATGCAGGACAAATAGCACTCGTCTTTTTTTTGTACACAGTTGTGAAAAGCTATTGAGGTTATGTACGTGAAAGTAGCATGCAAATATAATTGCTGGGTCTCACATTTCTCATTGCTATTGGTTCATATGTGCTACAATAGAATAAATAAAGTACCTTATGATAGATTTCTCCAAAGTGGATTCTTATTTGGCTGTCTCTTTTTTTCCTTTAAAGTGACGATAGTTTAAAATGTTCATATATGAAGTATTTGGAGAAGCACTATTATAGCCTAATAAAGAGCACAGACTTTGAAGCTAGAATCTTGGCTTTGCAACTTACTAGCTATTTGACCATGGGCAAATTACTTAACCTCCCTATTTTTGTGTTTCCTTATCTAGAAAATAGAGGTAGTATCTACCTCATAGGACTGTAGTGAGGATTAAATGCAGTAAAATATGTCAAGTGTGCTAGAAGCTATATGTATTATGTTATTTCAAAATATTTAAATTAAAATCATTTGCAACTATTGTTTATATGTTACTAAATAAAATTGCTTGTTTTGCCCAGAATTTGCTTTCTAGTCCATATACATTAATATAAAAAAACCTTCTTTTAAAGTTAAAACAATCTCTTACCAGCTAATTATATGTACATTTTAAATAAATTTTTGAAACTAATGCTCTTACACTTTGTGACCTTAGGTGAAGTTTTTATCTCCCATAAGCTTCAATTCCCTCAGTCTGTAAAAATGAGAATCATATTAATACCTACCGTATATTGATTGTGAGGATTGTTAGATAATATAATTAAAAACTCTGGAAAGCTGTGGATTCTCTCCCTTAAATACACGCACCTAAACAAAATTTTGAAAGCAGTTTCAGTCATGAATTCCCAAGAAACCATCTATAGCCTCCTTGTGACTTCAGGTTAAGAAATCCTGACTAAAGGTGTAGACCAGGATTTTGTAATCTAGTCTTATCACTACTGGTGGTTGTCATTGAGCATCTAGATCTCCATCTTGATATCCATAACTTTGCTTATGCTAGTAGAATTTGTAAAATAAGTTGCCAGATGAGAACTTACACAAATATTTGAATGAATTTAACTATCTTATTTTGCAACAGCTTCCCCACCCCTAATCCCCACCCCACTTTTCCAGCAACCATTTGGTTTGGATCTGATCTGAACGCTATGACTACTAATTCTGGCTTTAAGTTAAACTTAGGCTGAAAGAATGTGTTATTTCAAGACAATGCTTGCCAAGTAGTCTGCTTAATTCACAGTATTTACTTGAATATTAGAAGAGGGGGAAAAGAGTGTGCCACAGATTGTGGTTGTATGTGGAATCATTGGTCATTCTTTTAAGAATGACCAATGATTCCACATTAGTTTACCCTGCTTGAGGTTTTACCAGAGAGTTGAGAGAGAGGAATAGAATTTTAAACTCAATAGCTTGGAATATTTTGCTATTTGACATGGCAACTTTATATCAAGTTACTTCAGATATTTTATTTAAAAAATATTTTTATTAATTTCAGAGAAGGGAGAGGGAGAGAGGTAGAAACGTCAATGATGAGAGAGAATCATTGATGGGCTGCCTCTTGCACGCCCCCTACTGGGGGGTCGAGCCTGCAACCTGGGTATGTGCCCTTGACTGGAACTGATCCTGGCAGGCCGACACTCTATCCATCAAGCCAAACCAGGTAGGGTGGGAAAATGCTCTTTAAATGTTTTTTTATGCCTAGTTACAGCTTATAATTGAATCTTTGTAAAATATAATGTAAAAACTTTATTTTTGAGTATATTTTCTAGAAAAGCTATACTTAGATCTACCTCATACTTTCATAAATGAAATACTAATTTATTAGGTTGGGTAAGTTATTAATACTTGACATATTGTATTAAGACTTACGTCTTCATTGCTAACCTGAAATTGGACAGTTTTGATGTCTGAATGGGAATGCTATTCATGGATAGGGGGGAAAATTCTGGGATGAAAAACTAGAAAATAAATTCCAGTTTACAGTTTTATAACTTTCAAGTTGTCAGGTGTCTTAGAGATCATTTAGTCTAATGATTTTCAAACCGGACTGCATCAGGATAAAAAATGGCGTTAGGAAATGTAGATTGCTAATAATGCATATTCCTGGGCATCATCCTACACTTAGTAAATCCGATCTCGTAGGAGTGGGTTCTATAGTTTTCAAAAACCCCCAGAGGACTCGGATGTAGCCATTTCATGGGACATTTGGGAATCTCTGATTTAGGCCAAGCTCTTTCTTTCATAGATGAGGAAGCTGATTTAGAAGGGAAATGAAAACCCAAACACACAGCAGGTGAGAATTGAAATCCTCAACCGCGCACGCGTGCGCGCGCACGTGTGTGTGTGTGTGTGTGTGTGTGTGTGTGTGTGTGTGTGTGTGTGTGTGTGGCGCGAGCTTCCTTGCTGTGGTGTTTACTTAGACCACATTACCTCTTCATTATGAAAAAGCATGCTTTTTGCAGAAATTTCCTAATGTCCTGTTGGCCATCTGCAAAGTACATCTGCAAAATCAATCTGCCTGGCAGGTCAAACAACTTAGCCTTAGGGATGCACCCAGAACTAGTGCAACCGGACCATTGACTTGAATTTGGTATGCTGACCTGAAGCATCTGACTAAGTAAGCAATGCTGAGTAGTTGCTTAAAAACTGTCCATAGCATGAAATGAGAAATAGCTGTAAGTGATCAAAACTCTGAGAAGGCCCTCCAGGCTCTGACATTTACCAGCAGCTGCTACACTTTAACACTTTTCTCTAATCAAAGTTGACTATCACTGGATGGAAGAGGCTTGCAGAACCTCTGGCAGCTCTCTGGGGAGGAATTTATTTTAATTGTGCCAGTGAGAAGGTAGGAATTATTTCAATAAAGATCAAGAACCTCCAAATCCACTTAAGCTTGGGCTCCTGGCCAAGTGTCCATTCTCAGGAGGGAATTGGTGTCAGCTGCTGCCTTGTGACTTGAGGTGTTTTAAAAAAAACACAAAGGCATTATGGAATCCTTTCCTGAGTTGGCAGGCAGGAGTGGCACCAGGAATCAAGGCCTGACACATGTCATCAGCCTGGAAAAAGTGGAGTTTGGACACTAATGATGGCTCTTGTCAAAGCTCAGTATGATAAAGTCAGGGGGACTCATCTTGGGGGTTAGTTTGCATAGGAGAGGAGTTACAGCATTCTCTAAGAACACCTGCCAAGAGTTTTCACTGCCCCAGCTGTGTGTCAGTGATGAATCCTTCACTCTTGCCTCCTGTCACTTCTTTTTAATGGGTGATGGTAGAGATGCTGGATGGGTCCAGAAGAGAAGCAGCTTGGTTATGTTTGGCACATCTCCTTAGTTGCTTGTTTTCTTGCCATTTTCTGTATAGAATTAAGTTTGTGTTTGCCATACTCCAGGCTAGTACTTTGTTCTGTCTTATATCTGAAGGTGTGTTGGGCCATACTTAGTCACAGGTCCTTTATTTCCATAAATGCCACTGCTGGTGACCACACAAATGTTTTTATTGGCAAATATAAGAAAACTTTTTTTACTGATATATCTCTGTTAGATGTGTTATTTTCACATCTCAGTTCTGCCATTTAGTAACTGTGTGACTTTTGGCAAGTAGTTTATTCTCCATTTCTTGTCTGTAAAATGGAAGTTAGCAATTAATTGCACTTATATCACAGGGTTGTTGTGAGAATTCAATTTAACAGGAATATAAAAATACCTGGCACATAACATTCAAATTTCAGTTTACTGTTATTATTGTAATTATTTGGTTAAAATTCCTGCTTGCTGGAAAGAATGGAATGAGAGTTTCTAAACCATTGTCTTAGTGAATTCAGGAATTGTGATTTAGATTGAACAGAAAATAAAGTTAGAAGACCCAGATTCAAGTCTTGAGTATGTTATATGTTACTTTAATTTCTATGAAAAAAGTTATACTAACCAAAGATAGACAAAATCAGCATCTCTAAGATTTCTTGCCACACAAAGAATTTTTACATTCCTAAACAGCATACCTACCAGGCAGTGTTCAGATGCAGAGGTTAATAGTGCCTGGCATAGTGCTCAGCATTTAGGTATTTATTTGTAATAAATACCTCCGTTTCTTGAGTATCCTTTGAGTGTCAGGCATTGTGATATATAGCTATATGTATGTAAAATTTATACATATACACATATCTATAATAATAAAAGCATAATATGATAATTAGACTGGATGGCTGAACTACCTTTTAGACAACATTCCGGACGACCTTACGGATGAAGCTGGGGCTGTGAGGGACGAGCCCCTTGCACAAATTTTGTGCATCAGGCCTCTAGTGTACATATAAATATACATATATATTCAGTATACAGGTGTGGGCAAAAAGTAGATTTACAGTTCATATGGAAAAAAACTTGCAGATTATTGCGATAGCTTTATTAACTCAAAAGAATGCCACAACAGTGCAGTACGCTTAGGTATACTCTTGTAAGTCCTCAAATTGCCAGCCTTCATTATTTACACATTCTTGTAGTCTACTTGCTATACTCAAGCACACTTTGTGACAGTTCTTAACCTACTTTTGCCCACCCCTGTATGTATGTCACGTATATGTAAGGATATATTTATTTAAGTATATATATTTTGAGTATATATAAAAATATAAAATATCTAAATATATTTACTAGTATATATAGGTAGTACATGTAAATCTACTTTATATAAATATGTTGATCATTCACAGTTAATCTTCATGAGAGTCCTGCAAGGTATTTGGTATTATGCTCACTTTATACATGAAGAATGAGACTAATATGGGATGTGATTTGCTCAGAGTCACAGAGCCTTGGCTTGTCTGGTGCCAAACTTCTCATAAGTGCCTATTGACCAGAGAGGGTGAAAGCAATATGGGCTGGATTGGGTAGAATCAGTTATTTTCCCAATGCTAAATTCTCCCTCTTTCCAGATTTCTCCTGATATCTCTTTTTTTTTAAATCCTCACCCAAGGATATTTTTCCATGGATTTTTAGAGAGAGTGGAAGAGAAAGAGGAGAGTGAGAGTGAGGTGGGGTAGGAAAGAGGAAGAGAGAAACATTGATTTGAGAGACACATTGATTGGTTGCCCCCCACATGCCTCCCTGACCTGGGTAAGAGATCGAGCCCGCAACCAAGGCATGCACCCTTGACCAGGAATCGAACCCAAGACCTTTTGGTCTGAGGTTCTAACCACTGAGCAACTGGCAGGGCTTCCAATATCTCCGTTTTTCCTCCTTGGTTCTATAACATTTCTGACAGTGAGCCTTGTATTAGAATTGTGTGCACAGAGTATCTTTTCTATGATGTAACTCAGTGAAAACATAGACATTTGTTCAGATGTATATCAGGCATTTGATAAATGTTTATATTAAACTGTAAGTGTTCCTTGCTTCATTCATTGTTTATCTAAATAGCATATAAGTGAAATCATTCAAATATATTATTAATTTTTAAGTAAATTCGGTATTTTATTGAGATGTGAGTAATAACCCCACAATCTGCCTATTCTACAAGTTTCAGAGTGCATCTATTTTTTGGGGGTTGTGTGTGTCAAATGTCTTATTTTCAACTTCTAAATTTAAAAAGCAATGAAAAATATGAACATTTTTGTTTATATTGCTAATGTTAAGTAGTGCCCTCTTTGGCCCCTTAGAGATTGTTCTATGATAAGATACTTGGGGAGGTGTTGCTGACTTGAGTTGATACTACATTTGTTTTTTTTAGATCAAGGCAGAAGAAAATTATAAAAGTCTAGCTTGCTAGTCTTTTAAACGTAAGAGAGAATCAATTTTCAGCTTAATAAATCAATTTGGAGATCAAAGCATCTTCCATAATATGTTAGTTACCGTAAAGCCAGTAAGTGGCAGGTGATTATTTATGTCTCCAAAATAAACAGTGATCAGAAGCAGCCAGTAATGATAATTGTCCCATTTTTTGTATAGTCTCTATAAAAAGATTAGTTCAAGAATAACATCTATAATAAAAATAAAAGAAGAATAACATCTATAGAAGTGACTAATTGTAAATGCTTAGCTAGCATCTTGAAGGGAAACTTGAGGTCTGGGTAGAGGTGGGAGAGTAGTTGTCAGTTCTTTGTAAGCCACATGCAAATTGTGAACCTCTCCTTTGGGGCTTTCTTAACTACCTTTTTAAATTTTTATTTCCACAATGGAGTCTTAACTAGGTTATGTAAAAGCAAAGGAATTTATCCCAAAGTTTCTGTCTTAACTCAGAGATATTTGGCTATACAAATGAATTCATAAAAGTTTTGGCTGTTGGATGAGAATCTTTATTTGTGCTGCTCTAGGATGTGAAGGTGAGGAGAGGACATTTCTGTCAAATCATAGCTTAGTCCATGTTAGTCTAAGAGGGTGAGGAGTGCTGAGGAGGTGAGAGAAGCAACACCTTTTCTTTGTGTTATCTTAGTTTAATACTTCCAGTAGCCCTCCTGATAAGGTAGTGGTTATTGCATTTGTCACTGCACTGAGATATTCTGTCCCACTCCCCAGTTCTCCAGCTGACCATAGAAGTGCTTGGTTTGCATATGTCAAAGCAATTTATAGTCATATGTTGTCCAGTCACATGTTAATTTAATAGTGGTGATAATTGCTAAATGTGTAAGATCAACTAGATTGTATCATTTGATTGAAATACTAAATTTTGCAGTTACTGAATGGTGATATATACATCGTTTAGACTTAGGACTTTACTCAATGAAAAAGTTTTTGGTTTGGGTGGTCTTTTAATTTGTGTATGTGTAACTGGGACTAAGATTGTGTAGGGATCTGGCTCATTGAGGAAGAATGTCAGCTTCTAGGCATAGGAGCCTGAGCATGGCCTGAACTTTAAAGAAAGTGTAATTGGGGTGGGATTTATTCAGACACTGGCAGGCAATAAAAATTAACATATTAAGGGTTTAAATTCTTAGTTAAATATTCTCTTTAAATTAGTTTAGAAAATTTTAGAATTATATACTAAGTAATTAAAAATAACTAATGCATTTTCTTTAGGATTTATTTAAATAAAAGTGAATTTCACTTTTCCTTTTGGTCTCTTTTATGCTAGTATTCTCAATCTTCTGCTCCTTTAAAAATGTTGCAGGGGGCATTTGTGCATTCTAAATATGTACACATTTTAAACTACAGTTTTTAGGTCTTTAGTCTGTTTTTACTACTATTACTGATATTAAGAGTCCAATATAAACTCCTGTTTAATGGGATTAATGTGGCTAAAATATGTATGATTAAAATAGACATTGGCAAAAGTAAAGTCTAGATCTGATTAATTAGTAGTAAAAGGAAAACCTAACACGGTGGTCGGCAAACTCATTAGTCAACAGAGCCAAATATCAACAGTACAACGATTGAAATTTCTTTTGAGAGCCAAATTTTTTAAACTTAAACTTCTTCTAACGCCACTTCTTCAAAATAGACTCGCCCAGGCCATGGTATTTTGTGGAAGAGCCACACTCAAGGGGCCAAAGAGCTGCATGTGGCTCGCGAGCCGCAGTTTGCCGACCATGGACCTAACAGGTGAAAAATAATGATCTTTGAGTTCAGAATAATAGATACTTTTGAGGGAGAAAGGTTATCAGAGAATCTTATGAGTTGCTATAAATGTTCCATAATTTGTCCTGTGTATACAACTGTAAAAATTTATCAAACTTAAAATTTGTTAGCCTTACCACATGTAAATTATACCTTAAAAAGTAACATACTATCAATCGTATCTGAAACAAATTATCAAAATCTTGGTTATTATTGAATATGAATGATGGTTCATTTTACAATTGTCACTTTTTATGAAAATTTGAAATATTTTGTCATAAAATGAGATTTAACCTTTTGCATTCGGATGTCGAGTGTGACTCGACATGGATAGCATCGGTAGCAGGAATCGAGAAAAAAGCAAGTGAGTGCAAAGGGTTAAAAAATCCCATCAGTCTAAACATGTCAAATTATATCTACATTATGAGAACTAAAGTCCCTCCACCCCCCTTCTTCCTTAACTGTCATTTTTCAGGTTTGGAATTTTGTGTTTGTCTTTGATGTTGCTGGAGAGATACAGAGAATCAAGTCTGGTTTTGTGATATCACTATTCAAAGAGCTCAAACCCAATCTTGATCTTGAAATCAGGTGATATATAAATACTTCCCATTCTTGAATATGAATGGGGAAAAATCAGACCACTTCATTAAGTATGTGGTAGTCTAATTAAACACCAGTTTAAAAGGTTCTATGTTTCAAAAACATACCTACTACTGAGGATTTGCCATATACTTGCTGTTGTGAGAACTGTCTTGTAGAGTGATGTTACTATTTCATTTTGCATTTGAGGACATTGAAGTCAAGAAACTTGTTAAGTTCTCATGGCTGAAGTAGGGAGGGTGCCCCATTCTTGGCCTCTAAAGGATACATCCTAAGCTGCCAATGTCAGAGTATAAATATGAAGGTAATTATCATTCTCTGTAACTGACTTTTTATTGCCACGGATGTGAATAATAACTATTTTAGAGACATTTGTGAACTGTTTTAGAAGTCTTTTTAGAGCTTGTGTTGAGTAGCCTTTAAAATTTCAAGATTATTTCTGATACTTTTTAAACTTGGCAATATGGCTTTGTTTTTTAAAGCAAAATCTGGAGTAAAGAGAAATATTTGTTTCCCTGTTGTATGAAAAAAAGGCTATTTGTAGGTCACCTTTTTTAAAAAGCCAAGAAATTCTCTCTCCAAACCACATTAGAACTCATGCCAGGTTGGTACAGGGCCCTCACCAGAGTAATGTAAGAATTTGCAAAAGTACATAGTGCAGCTGCCAAAGCTCATACTGTTTAATTTCAACACCATCTGTCCGCCAGAGTCCACACCTCAATATTTTTTTTCTGCATGTACCAAATCATAATCTCTTTGGAGGGGGAAATAAAGAGTTGTTATATAATAAACTTACTGCTTTCTTAGGTAATGGTGCTGTTTTGCCTCTCACATTTCCCTCCATCTAACTTCCAAGTATTTATTAACCTGGGTGAATTCTTCCAAAATGTGACACAGAAGGACAATTTACACCTTTCCTGCTTTATGTTTTGCAAGGAAACCCTTTGCATGGTTCTCTGTTCAGGAAGTTTCATGTGCTACATTCCATCTATTTGCCAAGTCTTGGACTCTTATCCTAAGACAGTATATGAGTATGCAATTACACATACACACACTGGCAACAGTATACTCTTTCCTGGCCTCTTTTAGAGAAAGTTTGAAGCCAGAGGAGCAAATCCAGATGTTCTTGAGTTTGGCATCCTCAATTCAGAATTCTAGATGGCAAAACTTCATTTGGAAGTGTACCAGGCTTACTCAGCACCTGCTCTTGCCAACCATTACATTTTATGACCAAAGATTCTGGAGTTTGCCTCCTGTGCTGAGCAGAAAGAACACCACCAAGAGCTGCATGGGAAGTGGCTCTCCATCATGGGAGAGAAATATTTGATTTGCTTCAGGAGGCATGTAGAGGAGGGTAGCTTTGCTGTTGGGAATAAGTCTGAAATGAGAGCAGGTGCAACTGCAGCTGCAGCTCCTTAACTAAATCTGGCCTTGTTTAATGTTTAAAGAGTCTAAAACATTTGGCATCAACATAAAGTGAACCATTATGGGCTCTCTGGCCCCTAACATAATATCTCCCACAAGGGGGAGGTACTCACTGACTATATTCAGTCACCATTTATTAAACACCTTCTGTGTGCACTAGGCAGTGTACTAGATGTTGGTGATGAATAAGATCTTGTTAAGAAGCCCATAGTATGGTAGGAGGCACAGACTCATATATAAATTATAACTCACCGGTTTTATTTGTAGCTGATGTCTTTTAGTATTTTGTTCACTTTGTAGGTCAGCTACAAAAGCCAATTCACAGAACTGACTTGATGACCTTCTAAGAACAAGCATGAAATTTCCCTTAAGTATTAAGTATGCTTACTTGCTTGTATTTTTGCTTCTTTAGATACCTCTTCTGACTTGCTCAGGGATAAAGATTTGTGGAGTGTGGAAAGAAAATACTAGTATATTAGTCCCCCCCTTATCTGTGGGGGTACATTTCCAAAATCCCCAGTGGATCCCTGGAACCTTGAATAGTACTGAACCTTTTATACTATGTGCTATTTTTTTTTTCTATAGTCATGCACTGTGCAATGACCTTATGGTCAACAATGGACTGAATATACATGTGGTCCCATCCTAGCTAATAAAGAGGGAATATGCTAATTGACCCTCATGCTGTTGCAAAGATGGCGGTGCCCACAGCCAATAAGGAGGGAATATACTAATTGACTGCCATGCCCTCAAAGATGGTAGCGCCCACAGCCACAAGATGGCGGTGCCCAGTCCCCTCAGCCCTGCTGGGGCGGCAGGCGTGCGGCAAAGCCAGGCTCACCCCGCGTGCCTGCCTCTGGAGTCCCCTAGTCCCCTCAGCCCCACAGCCACCCAGGGCCGGCTTGAGGCGCAGGCAAGCCTTGAATGGCCGCTGCCCAGCTGCCCAGGGCCGCCCGAGGCTCAGATAACCAGGGCCGGCTGAGGCGCTGCCGGTAGTGGCAGCAGCAGAGGTGTGATGGGGCGTCGCCTTCCCCTGGTCTCCAGGTTGCCTCCCGCCCCTGAGGGCTCCCGGACTGTGAGAGGGGGCAGGCCGGGCTAGGGACACCCCCTCCAGTGCATGAATTTTCATGCACCTGGCCTCTAGTTAATAAATGCAAAGTGTCCCCTCGGGAGTTCGACTGGCGGACCTTCCGGGAGTACCATTGCTCGCTATCACATGTGCTGACCACCAGGGGGCGGCGCAGAATGAAGGAAGGCTGTGGCGGGTAGCCGGCAGCCACTAGGGACTCTACCCTGGGCTTCTAGTAATGGAGCTGAAAAATTCCTATTGCATGTGATATAGTAGCTGTCGTAATGAGGTAGGGCCGTGCATTACTCATGTGTTTATGATGATGCTAATGTAAACAAACCTGCTCTGCCAGTCGTGTAAAAGCGTAGCACGTACAATTATGTAGAGTATATAAGACTTGATAATAATAATAAACAACTGTGTTACTGGTTTATGTATTTACTATATACTTTTAATCATTACTTGAGAGTGTACTCTTCCTATTTATTAAAAAGAAAGTTTTCTGTAAAATGGTAAAACTGTGCTATGCCCACAGAAGACTCATACATTCCTTGTTTACCGCATCTCTTTATTGCATCATTTTCTCTTGTGCTTGATTTAATCTTGTGTTATTTTGTACACTAACATGCTTCATAGGCTTGTAGCTTAGGAGAAATAGGCTATATCATATAGCCTAGGTGTGTAGTAGACTATACCATCTAGGTTTGTGTAAGGGCACTCTATGATGCTCACATGACAAAATCGCTTAATGATGCATTTCTCAGAACATATTTCCATCGTTAAGTAGTGCATGACTGTACGTACATAACTTTTCACTTAGTGGAAGCACTTTATGGCTTTTCTTTGGCATATATGAATTGCCAACATCACTACTCTTGTGCTTTGAAGCTATTATTAAGTAAAATAAGGGTTACTGGAACACAAGCACTGCACGATACTGCAGCAGTCAATCTGATAACTGAGACAACTCCTAAGTGACTAGTGGGCGGGAAGCATATACACATGGCTATGCTGGACAAAGGAATGATTCACGTCCAAACTTAATTCCTCATTTCTTTGGTGCAAAGCAGCCTCAGACAAAACATGTGTACCGCTGCTATTAAAATAAGAACAGCTAGTACTATATAGTACTTAATAGTATGTTCCAGGTTTTATTTTTAGGGCTTTATATATAAAGCATTTAAAAGAAGGGTTGTCTTAATCCTCTCAACAACCCAATAAGATAGGTACTTATTATTGTTCCCATTTTACAGATGAGAACAGGAAGGCAGAGTGAGGTAAATAACTTGCTCCAGATCACATAGATAATAAGTTGGCAGGGTCAGAATATGAACTCAGAATTTTCAGACCCATTGTGTTTTTAATCAGTGCACTCACTATATACCATTTCATACTCAGTTTGACAATGAATGAAAACAGTTTTCTAAAAGTAGGGGGTACCAATATCTACCATTTGAGTTTCTCTTGTGTAGCCAGATATTATATGTGTGGTTTTAATCTTATGGGTATGTGAGTTGGTCACATTTTACAGTAGAAAATACCAACTAACATTTATGGAGCACTTACCATGGGTCAGGTATGATACTAAGTGCTTTGCTTTTATGTCATTTAATGCTCACAAGACTTCTGTGAGTAATTGGTATTCTCATTCTGGATTTGAGAAAACTGCAGCTAGAGAAGATTATGTGCCTAGAGTCAAATAGCTAAGTGACAGAGTTAAGATTTGAATACAGGTTTGCATGACACCAGACCTCAAGCTCTTAACTACCACATAATATTTAGTGGGAAGCTGTAATAAGCTAGATAAGTCCAATGAAGAGGTAAATCTCAGAGGACAGAGCTTACTTCCAAATTTTGTTCTTCCTCATTCTTAATCCTCACATAGTTTGTTGATAACAATGACCTGGCTTTTCTCACTTCTTCATGTTCTGACAATAGATAAACTTGATATGTGTCAGATAATACTTGAGTTCTTGTCTAACTAATGTTTTCATGAAATCATGGCATATAGTAAACTTGTCTTTTATTAAGACTTTGACTTTTTCTTTAATTCCATTTTATGGGACTTAACCACTTTTTATAGATTTCTTTTTGTTATCTTCAGGGGATTTCTGGAAGTTTATAGTGGGGAGATCTTACTCATCTGTGAAATTCTGTTTTTGAAATACTGTATGTACTATGTTGGCATACCTGATTTTATTGTGCTTCACAGATGTTGTGTATTTTACAAATTGAAGTTAAACAAATTCTCTCATTATTCTTGCTAGGGTTTCACTTTTTATTCTGTGTAATATTTCTTATAAGCATTTTGAGTTATTTTTCAGTAATATTTTAAGCATTCTTTAAAAAATATATATATATATATAAACAATGACTTTGATGGAGGAAATGTTGAGTAGCATGACAAGTAATCAGGTTAAGATATTTGGGGCAATGTGAAACTTTGGTGCCCTGCAAATCAGATCCCATTTAGCTGTATTAATCTTACAGTTCAGTTAAATAGCAAGAGACAATCCTCAGAGGTTGAATAGAGTAGAATATTGAAACAAAACAAAATAAAAAAAGCCTTGCCTCCCTTTTACATCTTTTTAAAAAAGAATTGTGGTTGAAAAACATGTAACATAGCATTTACCATCTTAACCCTTTTAAAATAAACACACAGTTTAGTAGTGTTAAGTATATTTACACAAAACAGATATCTGAAACCTTTTCATCTTGGAAAACTGAAAATCTGAACCTATTAACAACTCCCCATTTTCCGTTTTCTCAGCCCTTGGTAAGCACCATTCTACTTTCTCTTTCTATGAAGTTGACTACTTTAGATAGGTGGTGGTAGTAGAATCATACAATATTTGTCTTTTGTGACTTGCCTTTGTCACTTAGCATAATATTCCATGTTGTAGCATGTGACACAGCCTTTGCATCTTTGCCACCACTGTGGTCAAGACCATCCTCTTTTCATCTGAATGATGACAATAGCCCAAATGGTCTCCTTGCTTCTAGTCTTGCCCACCTCTAACCTATTCATCTCCACTCAGTGGCTAAATGCAGATTTGACTTTGTTTAAAACTTGGCCTTTTTGACTATATTTAGATAAAATCTAAATGCTTTAACCTGACTTCTTAAGTCACATCCTTTCCTCATTGCTCCCAAATAGACACACCCTTTGCTTCATCTACTCTGAATTTTTTTCCTTAATCACACTGCCTTTCATGTTCCCAGTCAGTATTTGTTGACAGTGAATCATGAATGAATCATGACTTTTACTAAAGCTAACTATCTTTGTCAGCTGAATCTGCATGGAGGTAATTTGGAGATTATTGTCAGAATGTAATAATTTAGTATAAAATACATTTCCTAGCTTTTTAGACCTTTTCAACAATTAAAAATAGTCTGATCTGAAAACAAACAAAAGAATCTTAAGAAATATGTTAACCAAATTCATGTGAAAGGAAGGCTAGGGGGAAAAAGGAAGTTTCTTTA